>NC_141554.1:84102500-84790000 GCF_021556685.1 Rattus norvegicus
AGGTCAAAAACCTATGGTTAGATATATCATGGGCCCTAGAGAAGAACCTGTTACTATTCTCCTGCTAAAAGGGCACAGGATTAAAATGATTCTAATGATATCATTTTACCTAGGTTGATGTATCTCTCAACATTCGTATGAGAAGTTTCCATTTACAGTAGATGATGAATACCATAGACACCCAAAACTGGCAAAGGTGTAGAAATGAGAGACTATGGGGTACTCAGCCCTAAACAGAACATATGTGTCACACTTCTTTTGTCTAAGGTTCAGGGGTTATTATAGAAAGGAGAACAGAAACTATAAGAGTCATAGGTTGTAGATGACTCCAAGGAAATCATGTCTTCTAAATACAATTGTGTAGTGGTACATAAAGAACTCATTGAAAATATGACATCCTGTACAAAACTTGTGCAAGGACAAATCACAGTAGATTAAACATGGATATGGGAAGTGGCCACAACACCATGTCCCTAGTAGTGAAGTTATTTTGGCAATTGTTAGCTGCAGAGAGTAGGAGTGACAGTTTTTCTCTAAGGTGGAATCAAACTCTAGTTGAATATTATATATATATATAATATTATTTGAGGAGAATAAATTTATTTTGATAGTTTTAAATAAAGGACACAAAAATGAATAGGTAGGGCAAGGGGAGTGAATCTGGGAAAGGTTGATGCAGGGCTGACTATGATAAAATACATTTTAAAAAATTCTAAAATAATTAAAACAAATTTAAAGTATAAAATACACAAGTTATTACCTATGATCATTGTACGACAGATCATGTCACAAGAGATTTGACAATTCTGGCATGCCCTGAACCCATGGTTACTTAACCTAAACATTCATAAAAACTACAAAACAAAACTTCCTTTGTCATACCGAGGTGCAATGAATCAAATCCAATGTTTTACCTTTCTGTACAAACTGGTCAGCTAATCAACAAATACAAAAGCATTGCTAGGAATAAAGTCTATACATTTCTCTACACAGCTACACAGCACATTGTGCTAGTGCTGACTACACACACACACACACACACACACACTCACACACACACACAATTCCTATGAAATTTCTTCCTCAAATTAACTTAATAAGTCAAAAAATTTAAATATTAGAGGAAAGTGGGAAACTCTAATCCTAACATGGTACAACTCAAACAGACTAAAAAATTCTCGAAACGCCATCTGGAACCCTGGTGCACAGGACCTCCCGGAAAGAGTGGTGCAGATCTTCCTGGTTGCTGCCACCGCGAAGAGCTTGTAGGAAGCACGCCACGAGCAAACTTGAGCCTCAGGACCACAGGTAAGACCAACTTTTCTGCTGCAAGCGACCTTCCTGGTGAACTCAGGACACGCAGAGGCAAAATTCCTCTAGGACCGGCACTTCCAGGATTTAGCAGGAGTCCCAAAACCACGGATCCCTGCCAGCAGAAGCTCTCTGCTCCAAACCCCCCGTGGGAGAGAGACCTCACCGCCTGGTCAGGTGGGCACACCTGAGGCTGCAGAGCAGAAGAGACCACCAACACTGCCCAACCCTGTTCACATCCCTGGCCCAAGAGGAAACTGTATACTGCCTCAGGGTTCCCGTAGAGGAGGGCCCAGGAGCAGCAGGTCCGCTGCATCTGAGACACCACTAGAACCTGAAGGGACCTACCAGATAAACAGTTCTCTGCACCCAAATCCCGTGGGAGGGGGAGCTAAACCTTCAGAGAGGCAGACACGCCTGGGAAACCAGAAGAGACTGCACTCTGCACATATCTCTGACGCCAGAGGAAAACACCAAACGCCATCTGGAACACTGGTGGACAGAAGCTCCCAGAAAGGGGAGCACAGATCTTCCTGGTTGCTACGGCCGTGGAGAGCTCATAAGCAACACCCCACAAGCAAACTTGAG
Organism: Rattus norvegicus; assembly: GCF_021556685.1. Lineage (NCBI taxonomy): Eukaryota > Metazoa > Chordata > Mammalia > Rodentia > Muridae > Rattus > Rattus norvegicus. Next base: position 84,104,400 of record NC_141554.1, read on the forward strand.
CCTTGGGACCACAGGTAAGACAAAACTTCCTGCTCCAAGTGACGTGCCTGGTGAACTCAAGACACAGGCCCACAGGAACAGCTGAAGACCTATAGATAGGAAAAACTACACGCCCGAAAGCAGAACACTCTGTCCCCATAACTGGCTGAAAGAAAACAGGAAAACTGGTCTACAGCACTCCTGACACACAGACTTATAGGACAGTCTAGCCACTGTCAGAAATAGCAGAACAAAGTAACACTAGAGAGAATCTCATGGCAAGAGGCAAGCACAGGAACCCAAGCAACAGAAACCAAGACTACATGGCATCATTGGAGCACAATTCTCCCACCAAAACAAACACGGAATATCCAAACACACAAGAAAAGCAAGATCTAGTTTGAAAATCATATTTGATCATGATGCTGGAGGACTTCAAGAAAGACTTGAAGAACTCGCTTAGAGAAACACGGGAAAACATTAATAAACAAGTAGAAGCCTACAGAGAGGAATCGCAAAATCCCGGAAAGAATTCCAGGAAAACACAATCAAACAGTTGAAGGAATTAAAAATGGAAATAGAAGCAATCAAGAAAGAACACATGGAAACAACCCTGGATATAGAAAACCAAAAGAAGAGACAAGGAGCTGTAGATCAGGCTTCACCAACAGAATACAAGAGATGGAAGAGAGAATCTCAGCAGCAGAAGATTCCATAGAAATCATTGACTCAACTGTCAAAGATAATGTAAAGAAGAAAAAGCTACTGGTCCAAAACATACAGGAAATCCAGGACTCAATGAGAAGATCAAACCTAAGGATAATAGGTATAGAAGAGAGTGAAGACTCCCAGCTCAAAGGACCAGTAAATATCTTCAACAAAATCATAGAAGAAAACTTCCCTAACCTAAAGAAAGAGATACCCATAGGCATACAAGAAGCCTACAGAACTCCAAATAGATTGGACCAGAAAAGAAACACCTCCCGTCACATAATAGTCAAAACAACAAACATACAAAATAAAGAAAGAATATTAAAATCAGTAAGGGAAAAAGGTCAAGTAACATATAAAGGCAGACCTGTCAGAATCACACCAGATTTTCGCCAGAAACTATGAAAGCCAGAAGATCCTGGACAGATGTCATACGGACCCTAAGAGAACACAAATGCCAGCCCAGGTTACTGTATCCTGAAAAACTCTCAATTAACATAGATGGAGAAACCAAGATATTCCATGACAAAACCAAATTTACACAATATCTTTCTACAAATCCAGCACTACAAAGGATAATAAATGGTAAAGCCCAACATAAGGAGGCAAGCTATACCCTAGAAGAAGCAAGAAACTAATCGTCTTGGCAACAAAACAAAGAAAAGAAAAGCACACAAACATAACCTCACATCCAAATATGAATATAACAGGAAGAAATAATCACTATTCCTTCATATCTCTCAACTTCAATGGCCTCAACTCCCCAATAAAAACAAATAGATTAACAAACTGGATACGCAATGAGGACCCTGCATTCTGCTGCCTACAGGAAACACACCTCAGAGACAAAGACAGACATTACCTCAGAGTGAAAGGCTGGAAAACAACTTTCCAAGCAAATGGTCTGAAGAAGCAAGCTGGAGTAGCCATTCTAATATCAAATAAAATCAATTTTCAATTAAAAGTCATCAAAAAAGATAAGGAAGGACACTTCAAATTCATCAAAGGAAAAATCCGCCACGATAAACTCTCAATCCTAAATATCTATGCCTCAAATACAACAGCACCTACATACGTAAAAGAAACCTTACTAAAGCTCAAAACACACATTGCACATCACACAATAATAGAAGGAGATTTCAACACCCCACTCTCATCAATGGACAGATCATGGAAACAGAAATTAAACAGAGGCGTAGACAGACTAAAAGAAGTCATGAGCTAAATGGACTTAACAGATATTTATAGAACATTCCATCGTAAAGCAAAAGGATATACCTTCTTCTCAGCTCCTCATGGTACTTTCTCCAAAAGTGACCATATAATTGGTCAAAAAACGGGCCTCAACAGGTACAGAAAGATAGAAATGATCCCAAGCGTGCTATCAGAACACCACGGCCTAAAACTGGTCTTCAATAACAATAAGGGAAGAATGCCCACATATACGTGGAAAATGAATAATGCTCTACTCAATGATAACCTGGTCAAGGAAGAAATAAAGAAAGAAATTAAAGACTTCTTAGAATTTAATGAAAAAGAAGGTACAACATACCCAAACTTATGGGACACAATGAAAGCTGTGCTAAGAGGAAAACTCATAGTGCTGAGTGCCTGCAGAAAGAATCAGGAAAGAGCATATGTCAGCAGCTTGACAGCACACCTAAAACCTCTAGAACAAAAATAAGCAAATACACCCAGGAGGAGTAGAAGGCAGGAAATAATCAAACTCAGAGCTGAAATCAACCAAGTAGAAACAAAAAGGACCATAGAAAGAATCAACAGAACCAAAAGTTGTTTTTGAGAAAATCAACAAGATAGATAAACCCTTAGCCAGACTAACGAGAGGACACAGAGAGTGTATCCAAATTAACAAAATCAGAAATGAAAAGGGAGACATAACTACAGATTAAGAGGAAATTCAAAAATTCATCATATCTTACTATAAAAGCCTATATTCAACAAAACTTGAAAATCTGCAGGAAATGGACAATTTCCTAGACAGATACCAGGTACCTAAGTTAAATCAGGAACAGATAAACCAGTTAAACAACCCCATAACTCCTAAGGAAATAGAAGCAGTCAATAACGGTCTCCCAACCAAAAAGAGCCCAGGTCCAGACGGGTTTGGTGCAGAATTCTATCAGACCTTCATAGAAGACCTCGTACCAATATTATCCAAACTATTCCACAAAATTGAAACAGATGGAGCACTACCGAATTCCTTCTACGAAGCCACAATTACTCTTATACCTAAACCACACAAAGACCCAACAAAGAAAGAGAACTTCAGACCAATTTCCCTTATGAATATCGACGCAAAAATACTCAATAAAATTCTGGCAAACCGAATTCAAGAGCACATCAAAACAATCATCCACCATGATCAAGTAGGCTTCATCCCAGGCATGCAGGGATGGTTTAATATACGGAAAACCATCAATGTGATCCATTATATGAACAAACTGAAAGAACAAAACCACATGATCATTTCATTAGGTGCTGAGAAAGCATTTGACAAAATTCAACACCCCTTCATGATAAAAGTCCTGGAAAGAATAGGAATTCAAGGCCCATACCTAAACATAGTAAAAGCCATATACAGCAAACCAGTTGCTAACATTAAACTATATGGAGAGAAACTTGAAGCAATCCCACTAAAATCAGGGACGAGACAAGGCTGCCTACTCTCTCCCTACTTATTCAATATAGTTCTTGAAGTTCTAGCCAGAGCAATCATACAACAAAAGGAGGTCAAGGGGATACAGATCGGAAAAAAGTCAAAATATCACTATTTGCAGATGATATGATAGTATTTTTAAGTGATCCCAGAAGTTCCACCAGAGAACTACTAAAGCTGATAAACAACTTCAGCAAAGTGGCTGGGTATAAAATTAACTCAAAAAAATCAGTAGCCTTCCTCTATACAAAAGAGAAACAAGCCGAGAACGAAATTAGGGAAACGACACCCTTCATAATAGACCCAAATAATATAAAGTACCTCGGTGTGACTTTAACAAAGCAATTAAAAGATTTGTACAATAAGAACTTCAAGACTCTGAAGAAAGAAATTGAAGAAGTCCTCAGAAGATGGAAAGATCTCCCATGCTCATGGATTGGCAGGATTAATAGAGTAAAAATGGCCATTTTACCAAAAGCAATCTACAGATTCAATGCAATCCCCATCAAAATACCAATCCAATTCTTCAAAGAGTTAGACAGAACAATTTGCAAATACATCTGGAATAACAAAAAACCCAGGATAGCTAAAACTATCCTCAACAATAAAAGGACTTCAGTGGAAATCACTATCCCTGAACTCAAGCAGTATTACAGAGCAATAGTGATAAAAACTGCATGGTATTGGTACAGAGACAGACAGATAGAACAATGGAACAGAAATGAAGACCCAGAAATGAACCCACACACCTATGGTCACTTGATTTTTGACAAAGGAGCCAAAACCATCAAATGGAAAAAAGATAGCATTTTCAGTAAATGGTGCTGGTTCAACTGGAGGTCAACATGTAGAAGAATGCAGATCGATCCTTGCTTATCACCCTGTACAAAGCTTAAGTCCAAGTGGATCAAGGACCTCCACATCAAACCAGATACACTCAAACTAATAGAAGAAAAACTAGGGAAGCATCTGGAACACATGGGCACTGGAAAAAATTTCCTGAACAAAACATCAATGGCTTATGCTCTAAGATCAAGAATCGACAAATGGGATTTCATAAAACTGCAAAGCTTCTGTAAGGCAAAGGACACTGTCGTTAGGACAAAACGGCAACCAACAGATTGGGAAAAGATCTTTACCAATCCTACAACTGATAGAGGCCTTATATCCAAAATATACAAAGAACTCAAGAAGTTAGACCACAGGGAGACAAATAACCCCATTAAAAATGGGGTTCAGAGCTAAACAAAGAATTCACAGCTGAGGAATGCCAAATGACTAAGAAATACCTAAAGAAATGTTCAACATCTTTAGTCTTAAGGGAAATGCAAATCAAAACAACCCTGAGATTTCACCTCACACCAATGAGAATGTCTAAGATAAAACACTCAGGTGACAGCAAATGCTGGCAAGGATGTGGAGTAAAAGGAACACTCCGCCATTGTTGGTGGGATTGCAGACTGGTACAACCATTCTGGAAATCAGTCTGGAGGTTCCTCAGAAAATGGGACATTGAACTACCTGAGGACCCAGCTATACCTCTCTTGGGCATATACCCAAAAGATGCCCCAACATATAACAAAGACACATGCTCCACTATGTTCATCTCAGCCTTATTTATAATAGCCAGAAGCTGGAAAGAACCCAGATGCCCTTCAACAGAGGAATGGATACAGAAAATGTGGTACATCTACACAACGGAATATTACTCAGCTATCAAAAACAATGACTTTATGAAATTCATAGGCAAATGGTTGGAACTGGAAAATATCATCCTGAGTGAGGTAACCCAATCACAGAAAAACACACATGGTATGCACTCATTGATAAGTGGCTATTAGCCCAAATGCTTGAATTACCCTAGATGCCTAGAACACATAAAACTCAAGACGGATGAGCAAAATGAGAATGGTTCACTCCTTCTTTAAAAGGGGAACAAGAATACCCTTGGCAGGGAATAGGGAGGCAAAGTTTAAAACAGAGGCAGAAGGAACACCCATTCAGAGCCTGCCCCACATGTGGCCCATACATATACAGCCACCAAACTAGATAAGATGGATAAAGCAAAGAAGTACAGGCTGACAGGAACCGGATGTAGATTTCTCCTGAGAGATACAACCAGAATACAGCAAATACATAGGGAAATGCCAGCAGCAAACCACTGAACTAAGAATGGGACCCCTGTTGAAGAAATCAGAGAAAGGACTGGAGGAGCTTGAAGGGGCTCGAGACCGCATATGAACAACAATGCCAACCAACCAGAGCTTCCAGGGACTAAGCCACTACCCAAAGACTATATTTTGACTTACCCTGGGCTCCAACCTCATAGGTAGCAGTGAATAGCCTAGTAAGAGCACCAGTGGAAGGGGAAGCCCTTGGTCCTGCCAAGACTGAACCCCCAGTGAACATGATTGTTGGGAGGAGGGCAGTAATGGTGGGAGGGTGGGAAGGGGACACCCATATAGAAGGTGAGGGCGATGTTGGCCCAGAAACCGAGAAAGGGAATAACACTCGAAATATAAATAAATACTCAAGTTAATAAAGATAAAAAAAAAAAGACTTGCCTTAGTCATGGTGTCTGTTCACAGCAGTAAAAGACCAAATATGACAAGAAGTACCATTCAGTTCTTTTTAGTGTTGATCATCAAAAAGTACAAAGGGATGAAGTGACATACTTGTCAATTTCTTGATAACATGCTGAGATTATTAGTTTGATTTACATTGTGGAACTTACACTGTTTTTCATTCCATGATGATACCAGCTGTCATTCTCATTCAATATAAGCTAACACTGGAATCCGTTGTATGATATAGGGAAAGAGTTCTGGACTTTAAGCCAAAGGTACCAGGTTCCCGTTTGTGCATGTGATGAATGAGATTTGGAGTGAAAGTGGGCAGGCAGGAGCAGAAATGGGAGCTAAAATGAGGTGAGGGGAAAAAAAGAAGGTACAGCTATAAGGTATAAGATGAAACCTACTTTACTTAATGATATGCAAGTCTTCAAATCTGTTTCTACCATTTATTTTTTTCTTTTTTCTTTTTTTCTCGATCTTTATTAAATTGGGTATTTCTTATTTACATTTAAATTGTGATTACATTTCCCGGTTACCAGGCCAACATCCCCGTAAACCCTCCCCCCAATCCCTCCCCTATATATGGGTGTTCCCCTCCCGATTCTCCCCCCATTACTGCCCTCCCTCCAACAATTCATTCACTGGGGATTCAGTCTTGGCAGGACCAAGGGCTTCCCCTTCCACTGGTGCTCTTACTAGGCTATTCATTGCTACCTATGCAGTTGGAGTCCAGGGTCAGTCCATGTATAGTCTTTAGGTAGTGACTTAGTCCCTGGAAGCTCTAGTTGGTTGACATTGTTATTCATATTGGGACTCCAACCCCTTCAAGCTCTTTCAGTCCTTTCTCTGATTCCTTCAACGGAGGTCCCGTTCTCAGTTCAGTGGTTTGCTGCTGGCATTCACCTATGTATTTGCCATATTCTGGTTGTGTCTCTCAGGAGAGATCTACATCCGGTTCCTGTCAGCCTGTACTTCTTTGCTTTATCCATCTTATGTAGTTTGGTGGCTGTATATGTATGGGCCACATGTGGGGCAGGCTCTGAATGGGTGTTCCTTCAGGCTCTGTTCTAAACTTTGCCTCCCCATTCCCTCCCAAGGGTACTCTTGATCCCCTTTTAAAGAAGGAGTGAAGCATTCGCATTTTGGTCATCCTTCTTGAATTTCATGTGTTCTGAGCATCTAGGGTAATTCAAGCATTTGGGCTAATATCCACTTATCAATGAGTGCATACCATGTGTGTTTTTCTGTAATTGGGTTACCTCACTCAGGATGATATTTTCCAGTTCCAACCATTTGCCTATGAATTCCATAAAGTCATTGTTTTTTATACTGGAGTAGTATTCCATTGTGTAGATACATTTTCTGTATCCATTCCTCTGTTGAAGGTCATCTGGGTTCTTTCCAGCTTCTGGCTATTATAAATAAGGCTAATATGAACATAGTGACACATGTGTTTTTGCTATTTGTTGGAGCATCTTTTGGGTATATACCCAAGGGTGGTATAGCTGGGTCCTCAGGTAGTACAAGGTCCAATTTTCTGAGGAACCTCTAGACTTATTTCCAGAATGGTTGTACCAGTCTGCAATCCCACCAATGGAAAGAGTGTTCCTCTCTCTCCGCATCCTAGACAGCTTCTGCTGTTGCCAGAGAATTTTATCTTAGCCATTCTCACTGGTGTGAGGTGGAATCTCAGGGTGCTTCTGATTTGCATTTCCCTGATGACTAAAGATTTTTAACATTTCTTTAGGTGTTTCTCAGCCATTTGGCATTCCTCAGCTGTGAATTCTTTGTTTAGCTCTGAATCCCATTTTTTAATATGGTTATTTGTTTCCCTGCAGTCTAACTTCATGAGTTCTTTGTATATTTTGGATATAAGGCCTCTATCAGTTGTAGGATTGGTTAAGATCTTTTCCCAATCTGTTGGTTATCGTTTTGTCCTAACGCCAGTGTCCTTTGCCTTATAGAAGCTGTGTAGTTTTATGAGATCACATTTGTTGATTCTTGATCTTAGAGCATAAGCCAATGGTGTTTTGTTCAGGAAATTTTCTCCAGTGCCAATGTGTTCGAGATTCTTCCCCCACTTTTTCTTCTATTAGTTTGAGTGTATCTGGTTTGAGGTGGAGGTCCTTGATCCACTTGGACATAAACTTTGTACAGGGTTATAAGAATGGATCGATCTCCTTTCTTCTATATGTTGACCTCCAGATAAACCAGTAGCATTTGCTGAAAATGCTTTCTTTTTTCCATTGGATAGTTTTGGCTCCGTTGTCAAAAATCAAGTGACAATAGGTGTGTGGGTTCATTTCTCGGTCTTCAGTTCTATTCTATTGCTCTATCTGCCTGTCTCTGTACCAATACCATACAGCTTTTATCACTATTGCTCTGTAATACTGCTTGAGTTCAGGGATAGTGATTCCCCCCAGAAGTCCTTTTATTATTGAAGATAGTTTTACCTATCCTGGATTTTTGGTTTTTGCAGATGAATTTGCAAATTGTTCTGTCTAACTATCTGAAGAATTGGATTGGAATTTTGATGGGGATAGCATTAAATCTGTAGATGGCTTTTGGTAAAATGGCCATTTTTACTATATTAATCCTGCCAATCCATGAGCATGGGAGATCTTTCCATCTTCTGAGATCTTCTTCAATTTCTTTCTTCAGAGACTTGAAGTCCTTATCACATAGATCTTTCACTTGCTTGGTTAAAATCACACCGGGGTATTTTATATTATTTGGGACTATTATGAAGGGTATTGTTTCCCTAATTTCTTTCTTGGCTTGTTTCTCTTTTGTGTAAAGGAAGGCTACTGATTTATTTGAGTTAATTTTATACCCAGCCACTTGGCTGAAGTTGTTTATCAGCTTTAGTAGTTCTCTGGTGGAACTTCTGGGATCACTTAAATATACTATCCTATCATCTGCAAATAGTGATATTTGACTTCTTTCTTTCCAATCTGTATCTCTTTGATCTCCTTTTGTTGTCTGATTGCTCTGGCTAGGACTTGGAGAACTATATTGAATAAGTAGGAAGAGAGAGGGCAGACTTGTCTAGTCCCTGAGTTTAATGGAATTGCTCCAAGTTTCTCTCCATTTAGTTTAATATTACCTACTCATTTGCTGTATATGGCTTTTACTATGTTTAGGTATGGGCCTTGAATTCCTGTTCTTTCCAGGAATTTTATCATGAAGGGGTGTTGAATTTTGTCAAATACTTTCTCAGCGTCTAATGAAATAATTACGGGGTTTTTATCTTTCAGTTTGCTTATATAATGGATTACATTGATGGTTTTCCTTATATTAAACCATCCCTGAATACCTGGGATGAAGCCTACGTGATCATGATGGATGATTGTTTTCATGTGCTCTTGATTTCGGTTTACCAGAATTTTATTGAGTATTTTTGCGTTGATATTCATAAGGGAAATTTGTCTTAAGTTCTCTTTCTTTGTTGGGTCTTCGTGTGGTTTAGGTATAAGAGTAATTGTGGCTTCATAGAAGGAATTCGGTAGTGCTCCATCTGTTTCAATTTTGTGGAATAGTTTGGATAGTGTTGGTATGAGGTCTTCTATGAAGGTCTGATAGAATTCTGCACTGAACCCATCTGAACCTGGGATATTTTTGGTTGGCAGACTTTTAATGACTGCTTCTATTTCTTTAGAAGTTTTGGGGCTGTTTAAATGGTTTATCTGTTCCAAATTTAACGTAAGTACCTGGTACCTGACAAGGAAATTCTTCATTTCCTCCAGATTTTCAAGTTTTGTTAAATATAGGCTTTTATACTAGGATCTGATGATTTTTTGAATTTCCTCTGATTCTATTTATGTCTCCCTTTTCATTTCTGATTTTGTTGACTTGGACACACTCTCTGTGTCCTCTGGTTAGTCTGGTTAAGGGTTTATCTATCTTATTGATTTCCTCAAAGAACCAGCTTTTGGTTTTGTTGATTCTTTGTATAGTCCTTTTTGTTTCCACTTTGTTGATTTCAGCTCTGTGTTTGATTATTTCCTGCCTTCTACTCCCCCTGGGTGTATTTGCTTCTTTTTGTTCTAGAGCTATTAGGTATATTGTCAAGCTGGTGACATGCTCACTCCTGTTTCTTTCTGTAGGGACTCAGAGCTATGAGTTTTCCTCTTAGCACACCTTTAATTGTGTCCCATAAGTTTGGGTATGTTGTACCTTCATTTTCATTAATTTCTAAGAAGTTTTTAATTTCTTTCTTTATTTCTTCTTGACCAGGTTATCATTGAGTAGAGCATTGTCCAACGTCGATGTATATTTGGGCGTTATTTCCTTATTCTTATTGAAATCCAGCTTTGGCCCATGGTGGTCTGATAGGAAGCATGGGATTATTCCTATCTTTCTGTATTTGTTGACACCTGTTTTATGACCGATTATATGTTCAATTTTGGGGAAAGTTCCATGAGGTGGTGATAAGAAGGTATATGCTTTTGTTTTAGGATAGAATGTTCTATAAATATCTGATAAGTCCATTTGGTTCATGACTTCTCTTTCTCTGTCTATGTCTCTTTTTAATTCCTGTTTCCATGATCTGTCCATTGATCCAAGTGGAATGTTGAAATTTCCTATTTTTGTGTGAAGTGCAATGTGTGCTTTGAGATTAAGTAAGGTTTCTTTATTGAATGTAGGTGAACTTGTATTTGGAGCATAGATATTTAGGATTGAGAGTTCATTTTGGTGGATTTTTCCTTTGATGAATATGAAGTGTCCTTCCTTATCTTTTTTGATGACTTTTAGTTGAAAATCAATTTTTCTTGATATTAGAATGGCTACTCCAGCTTGCTTCTTCAGACCATTTGCTTGGAAAGTTGTTTTCCAGTCTTTCACTCTGAGGTAGTGTCTGTCTTTTCTCTGAGGTGTGTTTCCTGTAGGCAGCAGAATTCTGGGTCCTTGTTATGTATCCAGTTTGTTAATCTATGTCTTTTTATTGGGGAATTGAGTCCACTGATGTTGAGAGATATTAAGGAATAGTTATTGTTGCTTCCTGTTATATTCTTGTTTGTAGGTGAGATTATGTTTGTATGCTTGTCTTCACTTTGTTTTGTTGCAAAATGATTAGTTTCTTGCTTTCTCTAGGGTGTAGCTTGCCTCCTTATGTTGGGCTTTACCATTTATTATCTTTTTTAGGGTTGGGCTTGTAGTAAGATATTGTGTAAATTTGGTTTTCCCATGGAATATTTTGTTTTCTCCATCTATGTTATTTGAGAGTTTTGCTGGATACAGTAACCTGGGCTGGCATTTGTGTTCTCTTAGGGTCTCTGTTACATCTGTCCAGGATCTTCTGGCTTTTGTAGTCTCTGGTGAGAAATCTGGTTTAATTCTGATATGTCTGACTTTGTATGTTACTTGACCTTTTTTCTCTTACAGCTTTTAATATTCTTCCTTTGTTTTGTGCATTTGATGTTTTGAATATTACGTGACAGGAGGAGTTCTTTTCTGGTCCAATCTATTTGGAGTTCTGTATGCTTCTTGGATGTTTATGGGTATCTCTTTCTTTAAGTTAGGGAACTTTTTCTTCTTTGATTTTGTTAAAGATATTTACTGGTCCTTTGAGCTGGGAGTCTTCACTCTCTTTTATACCTATTATCCTTAGGTTTGATCTTCTCATTGTGTCCTGGATTTCCTGTATGTTTTGGGCCAGTAGCTTTTTTGTTTTACATTATCTTAGACAGTTGTATTGATGAATTCTATGGAATCTTCTACTCCTGAGATTCTCTCTTCTACCTCTTGTGTTCTGTTGGTGATGCTTGTATCTATGGCTCCTGTCTCTTCCTTTGGTTTTTTATATCCAGGGTTGTCTCTCTTTGTACTTTCTTTATTGCTTCCATTTCCATTTTTAATTCCTTCACCTGTTTGATTGTGTTTTCCTGGAATTTTTTCGGAGATTTCTGTTATTCCTTTCTATAGGCTTCTACTTGTTTATTTGTGTTTTCCTGCATTTCTCTAAGGGAGTTCTTTATGTATTTCTTAAAGTCCACCATCATCATCATCAAATGTGATTTTAAATCTAGATCTTGCTTTTCTGGTGTGTTTGGATGTTCAGTGTTTGCTTTGGTGGGAGAATTGGGCTCTGATGATGCCATGTAGTCTTGGTTTCTGTTGCTTGGGTTCCTGTGCTTGTCTCTGGCCATCAGGTTGTCTCTGGTATTACCTTGTTCTGCTATTTCTGAGAGTGGCTAGACTGTCCTATAGGCCTGTGTTTCAAGAGTGCTGTGGACCTATTTTCCTGTTTTCTTTCATCCAGTTATGGCAACAGAGTGTTCTTCTTTTGGGCATGAAGTCTTTCCTGTCTACTGGTCTTCAGCTGTTCCTGTGGGCATGTGTCCTGAGTCCACCAGGCAGGTCACTTGAAGCAGAAAAGTTTATCTTACCTCTGGTCTCATGCCTGGAGTTGCTCCTTGGGCTGGGTTTCAGCTCTCCATGAGGGCAGCAACCAGAACGGCCTGCCTGCCTTTTCTCATGTCCCTGTGCACAGTGGGCACAGATGGTGCAAGGTGTTTTCCTCTAGAGTCAGAAATGTGGGCAGAGAGTAGTCTCTTCTGGCTCCCCAGGCATGCATCTAACATTTGTTTCTTTAATTGGATAGTTTATATATTTACACTTCAAATGTTTCCCCCTTTCACAGTCCCCCCTCTCCTATTCACCCTCTCTATGCTTCTATGCGGATGCTCCCCCTCTTACCTAACCACTCCCACCTGACCACCTTCACATCTCCCTACACTGGGGAAATGAGCCTCCTATTGTTGCCAGACAAGGCAATCCTCTGCTACAAATCCAGCTGGAGCCATGAATCCCTGCGTGTGTACTCATTGGTTGGTGGTTTAATCTCTGGGAGCTCTAGGGGGTATGGTTGGTTGATATTTTTGTTCTTCTTAGGGGGTTGTAAACCATGTCAGCTCCTTTAGTCCTTTCTCTAACTCCCCCATTCTGGTCCCCATGTCCGGTCCATTAGTTGGCTGCAATTATTCTTTTCTGTATCAGTAAGTCTATGGAAGAGCCTCTCAGGAGACATCCATATCAGGCTCCTCTCAGCAAGCAATTTGTGGCATCAGCAATAGTTGCTGGGTTTGGTGCCTGCATGTGAGATGGATCCCTAGGTGGGGCAGTCTCTGGATAGCCTTTCCTTCAGACTTTGCTTTACTCTTTGTTCCTGTACTTCCTTTAGAAAGGAGAAATTCTGGGATAAAATTTTGAGAACGGTGAGTGGCCCCATCCCCCAAACAACAGGTTTGCCTAACATGTAGATACGGTCTCTACAGGCTCTCCCCCTCCTCATTATTGGGCATTTCAGCCAATATCATCCCTGTTGGATCCTTGGAGCCTTATAATTTCCTGGTATCTGGGACTTGCTTGTGGCTACCCCAAGTTCCCCATTTTCCATTGCTATAAATCTCTGCTCAAACTCCTGACCTTCTGTATATCATCCACTTATCCTCCCAGAACTGATCCAGCCACATTTTTTTGCCTCCAGCTCTTCTCTTCCTCCCATGTCCCTACCTACCTCTATCTCTGTGAGTATTTTGCCCCCCCCCACTTCTAAGAAGGACTAAAGAATCCACATTTTAGTCTTCCTTCTTCTTGAGCAACATATGGTCTGTGAATTATATCTTGGGTATTACAAGCTTTTGGGCAAATATCCGCTTAACAGTGAGTGCAAACCATGTGTGTTCTTTCTGACTGGGTTACTTCACTCAGGATCATATTTTCTAATTTCATCCATTGCCTAAGAATTTCATGAAGTGATTGGTTTAATAGCTGAGTAAATGTGTAAATGTACCACATTTTCTGTATCCATTCCTCTGTTGAAAGACATCTGGATTCTTTCCAGCTTCTGGCTATTATAAATAAGGCTGCTATGAACATAGTAGAGCACGAGTCCTTGTTATAGGTTGGAGCAGCTTTTGGGTATATGCCTAGGAGTGGTATAGTTTGGTCCTCGGGTAGCACTATATCCAATTTTCTGGAACTGCCAGACTGATTTCCAGAGTGGTTGTACCAGTTTGCAATCCCACCAACAATGGAGGAGTGTCCCTTTTTCTCCACATCCTCACCAGCATCTGCCAAGTTTTTGATCTTAACCATTCTTACTTGTGTGAGGTGGAATCTCAGGATTGTTTTGCTTTGCATTTAACAAACGACTAAGGATGTTGAACATTTCTTTAGGTATTTACTCAGCCATTCAGTATTCCTCAGCTGAGAATTCTTTGTTTACCTCTGTACCCCATTTTTGATAGAGTTATTTGGCTCTCTGGAGTCTAACTTCTTGAGTTCTTTGTATATATTGGATATTAGCCCTCTATCAGATGTAGTATTGGTAAAGATCTTTTCTCAATCTGTTGGTTGCTGTTTTGTCCTATTGATAGTATCCTTTGCCTTACAGAAGCTTTGCAATTTTATGAGGTCCTATTTGTCATTCTTGATCTTAGAGCATAAGCCATTGTTGTTCTGTTCAGGAAATTTCCCCCTGTGCCTTTGACTTCGAGGTTTTTCCCCACTTTCTCTTCTGTTACTTTCAGTTTATCTAGTTTTATTTGGAGATCTTTGATCCACTTGGACTTGAGCTTTGTACAAGCAGATAAGAAGGGGTCGATTTGCATTCTTCTGCATGCTGACCTCTAGTTGAACCAGCACTGTTTGTTGAAAATGATGTCATTTTTCCATTGGATAGCTTTTAGGTCCTTTGCCAAAGATCAAGTGACCATACGTGTGTGGGTTCATTTCTGGGTCTTCAATTCTATTCCATTGATCTGTCTGCCTGTCACTGTACCAATACCATGCAGTTTTTATCACAATTGTTCAGTAATACAGCTTGAGGTCATGGATGGTTTACTGATCATATGAAGCTGAAGAAGAAGGAAGAACAAAATGTGAATGCTTCAGTCCTTCTTAGAAGGGAGAAGAAATTACTTAAGGGAGGAAATACAGGGACAAAGAGTGGAGTAGGAACTGAAGAAAAGGTAATCTAGAGACTACCCCAGCCGGGCATCCATCCCATATGCATCCACCAAACCCAGTCACTTTTGCTGATGCCAAGAAGTCTTGCTGTCAGGAGACTGATATGAATATCTCCTGAGAGGCTCTACCAGAGCCCTACTGATACATATAAGGATGACTGCAGGTAACCATTGGACTGAGCACAGGACCACAATGGAGGAGGTAGATAAAGGAATGAAGGAGCTGAATGGGTTTGCAATCCCATAGGAAGAACAACAAAATCAACTAACCAGACCCACCAGAGCGCCCAGGGACTAAACCACCAACAAATGAGTACAGATGGAGGGAGCAGTGGCTCCAGCCACATATGTAACATACGATGGCATTGTCCAGCATCAATAATAGGAGGAGACCTTGGTCCTGTGAAGGCTCATTTCCCCAATGTAGCCGAATACCAGGGTTTTGAGATGGGAGTGGGTAGGTTGGAGTGAAAAATCCTCATAGAAGCAGGGAAAGGAGGGAGGGGGTATGGGAGAGTGGGGCAATTTGAAATGTAAATGCATAAAATATCCACGAAAAATTAAATTAAAAATTAATTTCTATATTTTCATAATTAATGTTCTTTTTTTCTGGATCAGTAGATTAATGTTCTGACAAAAGAGACAAATATAAATACAGATTCTGAAGTGACAAAAGAGAACATAAAAGAAAATGATGAGGCAGAATTTACTGATGTCTTTGGACACTAGATGGGCCACCTACCAAAATCCCTGACAAAACCCTGTTCCATTTTAAGTGGGTGTTAAAGAACATGTGTATCATTGCATATTCTTATTTTGTTCCAAGAAAAACATAAACTAAAGACAATTTCATCATTATTTTCTCATACCACTAACTTAAGAAATTTTAGATTAGAATCTACTTAATGTTTTTAGAGATATTTATATTTATTTCTACCTTTAAAACTAGTACTTAGTTTTGCAAAAATGAATTTTAACAAACTGTAAAGGGGATAACACTTAAGTTATCTTAGCTTTTTTTTATCTGACAATAAGTCTACAGTTAAATTCTATAATTAGAATGTAGTTCATACATTGAACTAAATCATACTAGTATGTTGTTACCCATCATTCTTAACTTCTGTAGACCTGGGAAGTATCAAAATATAAAAAATATTATTTTACTATCTTTCACTATTACTTTTTTGTGATAATCTGGAAAAGATTAAGTGATTCAAATTTATAAATTCCTTGATCCTTCATAATTCTATGCATATATTTACAAAGGGCATTATTTGATATCTTAATGCTAATTCTATAGGAAAATGTTTCTAGTATTATCTCCCTTAGTATAAGATGAGCTTTCTGTTTGAATTATTTAGTCCTACATCTCTATGTGTAGAGCTAGTTCCTCTACTGAACATCTACCAACAATATTTAGATGATGCTGAAGAGATGGCTCAACAGTTAAAAACACTTGTTGCTTTTGCAGATGAGTAGAATTTTGTTCACAGAACCCTGACTGGGCAAAGTCCTGTAACTCCCTCTGCAATAGATCTGACACCTCCTAGCCTGTGAGAACAATTGTAAAAATGCACATACAAAAAGACACAGACATATAATACATAAAATAAAATAAATCTTTTAAAACTAAGTTGAAATCTAAAAAAATATTTGGAGTTTCACTATATTTTCTTTTATAAAAATTAAAAAAAATATATATAGCATCAGAATGAAAAAGAAGAAGCAAGCAAGACTTCCCACAGGAAAAAAAAAAACTAAAAGGCTTACAGCAAATTCATCTAATCACATAAATCCATGACTAGATTTTTTAAACTATAAAAATGTTATTTGTAAATATATATGTGTACAAAAGTAGCTATGAAAACAATTGACTTTAAAATTTCTAACTCAGGTAGGACTTAGAAAATTAAGAGTTGATATAAGTAGAAAATATGAGGCATATTGTATTTAGAATAAAAACTATGCATTGTATATCAGAAAAGATGCCGACAACATTCAACATTTTTTGGTTGGTTTGTTATAAGCTACAGAACAAACTATTTCTTGTTTCAAGGGCTTAAGATCTTTTCTGATCAATGAAAAAGCAATACTGAAAACAATCTGAAGTCATTTTCAATACTGAGACTCTACTAAATCAATAGAAAGTTTAAGAAGCTTCAAGAAGAGCTTAGATAAATTAATGGATTTATTTTCAAAGTATTTTCTAAAGCTTTGTGGCTAATATCTTTAATATCTTTTGGATAATATCTTTAATTTTTGAATCATATATCACAAAAGATATATGACTCTAATTGTTATATAGAAGATCTCTGGTGAGAGAGACAAAATGATAGACAAAAAAGTCAATGTTGTAAGACACCATGAACAGGATTAACTTCTCTCAATATTTACTTTTAAATATTAAGACCATTTAATTGGTGAGGATAATATATTGTTTAATTATATTTTTTATTTGTGTAAAAATAAATGCTAGTTGGTTGTTAGAAAAGTAAGCTATACTCGAAAACTTAAGTTTTAGGTATATACTACAACTACATATTGAAATCCTTAAAAGAAAATTAAAAAAATAACATGATTTAAATGTACTTGTCTAGCCATGAATTTGAATGTTATTGCATATCTTTGACCAATATTAATACTGATTTTATTTATAAATGTCAATGTTAAATAAATTATGCATTTTAAGAAGAAAATAAAATTTTGTACCTGTATATATACAATTTAAAAGATTATGGTGTCTTATTTGTTTCTTAGGTCTAGAAAAACTTTTGGAAATTACCTTCAAAGTCAGTCATAACTCTCCTAAGGAGGAGAGAGCTGAAATCCCAGAAGTGCGGATAATCATGAGACCGCAGGACAGACCACCAGTTCTGCCTATGTCTCTGGCCCAAGAGAAAACTACATTGTGCCTCTGGATACAAGAATATAGGAGCAGTCAGCAGCAGAAACCTCCTGGTTTCTGCCTGTGCCCAGAACTGAACTGAACTGGTCACACAGCTACCAGCATCCAAGTACCAAGGAGGAGAGAGCTGGACCCTCAGAAGTATGGACACTCCTGAAAACTCAGAGGAGACAACTACTTTCTGCCCACATTCCTGGCGCAAGACAAAATTGCCTAGTGTCATCTGTGTTCCCTGGGCACAGGGACATAGAAACAGACAGGGGTAGGACCCTTTGGGTTTCTGCCTGCACTGAGAGCTAAAAGCCAGTCACCAGGAGCACCTATACACCTGAGAACAGAGCTATCTATTCCCAGGTCCTGGTGAAAGAAAACAGGTCTACAGGAGTAATGATACACAGGCCTACAGTAGGGTGAAGCCACTGTTAGAGATAGCAAGAAAACCTAACACCAGAGACAACTTGATGATGAGAGGAAAGCACAGACACCTAAGCAACAGAAAGGAAGACTACTTGGAAACTTAAGAGCCCATTTCTCCCACCAAAGCAAATACTGGATATCCAAACATACTAGAAAAGCAAGATTTAGCTTTAAAATCGTAATTTATAATGATGATGGGGGACATTAGGAAGGGCAAAAATAACTCCCTTAAATAAATACAGGACAGCCACAGCTCCCTGATCCCAAACCCTGTGGGAGAGCTCATTGCCAAGACATGTGAGCAATCCTGAGAATGCAGGGCAGGAGAGACTGCCACTTCTGCCCACCTTTCCCTACATCCCTGGCCCAAGAGGAAACTGTATAGGGCCACTGAGAACAGCAAGATAGGGGCTGTCAAGCTGCAGGAGACCTGCGATGCAGACTGCACCCCGATCTGGAGGGACCTGGTCAAACAGTTCCCTGCACTCAATTCCTGTGAGAGGGAGAGCTAGAACTTCAGAGGGGCAGACACACCTGGGAAACCAGAGGAGACTACTCTCTGCCCACATTTCTGACTCAATCCATTCACCAATAAAAAGACATAGACTAACAGACTAGATAGGTAAAGAGGACCAAGCATTTTGCTGCATACAGAAAACATACCTCAGAAACAAAGACAGATACTTCCTCAGAGTAAAAGTCTGGAAAACAACTTTCCAAGCAAATGGTCACAAGAAAGAAGTTGGAATGACCATTCTAATATCGAATAAAATCGACTTCCAACCAAAAGACATCAAAAGATAAGAAGGGCACTTCATATTCATCAAAGGAAAATCCACCAAGATGAACTCTTAATCCTAAATATCTATGGTCCAAATGCAAGGCCACCTACATTCATAAAAGATACCTTACTAAAGTTCAAATCACACATTGCACCTCACACAATAATACTAGGAGTTTTCACACTCCACTTTCACCAATGGACACATCATGGAAACAGAAATTAAACAGAGACATAGAGAAACTAATGGAAGTTATGAACCAAATGATCTTAACAGATATTTATAGATCATTCCATCCTAAAACAAAAGGATATAACTTCTTGTCAGCACCTCATGGTACCTTCTTCAAAACTGACCATATAATCAGTTACAAAACAGGCCTCCACAGATACAGGAAGAAAGGAATAATCCTATGCATCCTATCAGATCACCACAGACTAAGTCTGGTCTTCAATAACAATAAAACGAATAGAAAGCCCACATATACATGGAAGTTGAACAATGTTCTACTCAATGATAACTTGAAGAAATAAAAAAAATATATTAAAGACTTCTTAGAATTTAAAGAAAACAAAGGCATATCATACCTAAACATATGGGACATAATGAAAGCAGTGCTAAGAGTAAAACTCATAATAGCTCTGAGTGCCTCCAAAAAGAAACATGAGAGAGCATATACTAGCAGCTTGACAGCACACCTAAAAGCTCTAGAACAAAAAGAAGCAAATACACCCAAAACTAGTAGACTGCAAGAAATAATCAAATGCAGGGCTGAAATCAACGAAGTAGAAACAAAAAGGACTATACCAAGAGTCAATAAAACCAGGAGCTGGTTCTTTGAGAAAATCAACAAGACAGATAAACCCTTAGCCAGACTAACCAGAGTACACAGAGAGTGTATCCAAATTAACAAAATCAGAAATGAAAAGGGAGAAAACAACAACAGAATCTAAGGAAATTCAAAAAATCATCAGATCCTACTACAAAATCCTATATTCAACAAAACTGGAAAATCTGGAGGAAATGGACAACTTTATAGACAAATGCCAGGTACCTAGGTTAAACCAGGAACAGATAAACCATCTAAACAACCCCATAACTCCTAAAGAAATAGAAGTAGTAATTAAAAGTCTCCCAACCAAAAAGAACCAGGGATCAGATGGGTTTAGTACAGAGTTCTATCAGACCTTCATAGAAAACTTCATACCCGGGAAAGGGAATAACAATTGAAATGTTAATAAGAAATACCCAAGTTAATAAAGATGAGAAAAAAAGAAAAAAGAAAACTTCATACCAACACTGTCCAAACTATTCCACAAATTAGAAACACACAGAGCAATACCCAATTCCTTCAATGAAGCCACAAATATGCTTATGCCTAAACCATAGAAAGACCAAACAAATAAAGAGAACTTCAGACCGATTTCCCGTATGAATATTCACACAAAAATAGTCAATAAAATCGTCACAAATGGAATTCAAGAACTCATCAAAACAATCATCCATCATGATCAAGTAGGTTTCATGCCATGAATGCAGGCATGGTTCAATATATAGAAATCCATCAATGTAATCCACTATATAAACAAACTCAAAGAAATAAACCACATGATCATTTCATTAGATCCTGAGAAAGCAGTTGACAAAATCCAACACCCCTTCATGATAAAAGTCCCAGGAAGATCAGGAATTCAAAGCCCATATCAAAACATAGCAAATTAGAATTTCCCAAGGTACAACACATAGACCACATGAAGCTCAAGAAGAAAGAGGATCAAAGTGCAGATGCTCCTTCATTCCTTCTTAAAAGGGGGAACTGAAATATTCATAGGAGGGAATATAGAGGCAAAGTTTGGAATAGAGACTGAAGGAACAGCCAGTCAGAGCCTGTCCCACATATTGCCCATATATATACAGCCACCAAAACTTGATAAGATTGATGAAGCTAATAAGTGCATGCTGACAGGAGCCTGATATAGATGTCTCCTGAGAGACACAGGCAAAGCATGGCAAATACAGAGGCAAATGCTAACAGCAAACATTTGAACTGAGAACAAGACCACTTTAGAAGATTAGAGAAAGGATTGAAAGAGCTCAAGGGGCTTGCTACCCCATAAGAGAACCAATGCCAACCAGCCAGAGCTCCCAGGGACTAAATCACTACCCAAAGACTATACATGGATTGACCCTGGGCTCCAACTGCATATATAGTAGAGGATGGCCTTGTTGAACATCAATAGGAGGAAAAGCCCTCGGTCCTGCCAAGGCTCGATGCCCCAGTGTAGGGGAATGTCAAGGCAGGGAGGTGGGAAGTAGTGGGTGGCTAGGTGGGGGAACACCCTCATAGAAGAAGGGGAGGGGATGGGATGGGGGAAACCAGGAAAGGGAATGACATTTGAAATGTTAATAAAAATTACCCAATAAAAGAAAAAAATTCAAACACAAAAAAAGAGCAATAGCTGTAAAAAAAATAAAATAACTCTCTTCTTTGAAAGGCCTCTTTATACTTATACAGATATAATTCTATTAATTTAGCAATAGAGCGGATGCATTTCATTTATATCATTTAAATGTATTTTACACAGCATTATAGTTTAATTACCATTGTACCTGACAACATCTGCCAAAAGTCAATATAGTAGGTCTCAATCTTTATCAGTCTATAAAGATCTGTGTTTAATCATGCTTTCCTTTTGATTTTTAAAAGATTTATTGCTATATAAGGAAGAAAATTAAAATACAAACTGATGAATTTTAATTTTTATTTGCATATTTTGCATCATAAAAGGCATTATCTGTTCAATATCTCCCATACAACTATAGGTGTAACTCATGAACATTATAGTTCAAACATTCATATTTATATCCACAAAACAAATTGTCAAAATATGGTAGACTGGCACTCATGTCATTGGAACTTCATTCTGCCTCTAACAACTGTTTAACAATAAACCATAATACTTGATTTAATGGTCTGGTGCCTAATACAAAATGATTGAATCTATTAATTTCACCTGAATTATATAGAATTTGTTATTTATTATTTCATTAATACTGATTTTGAAATTAAATATGAGGCTCAGTTGTTTTCTCCATGGTCTGTAAACTGATCCACACTGAAAGTAACCACCATACCTCCTCAGTTAAGGCAAAGAAATCACAGGAAGTGAAATATGATCTTGAGTATCATAGATACTGTCACATTATTTAGTTTAACTATTTTTAAAACCCTGATTAGATATATCATCAACCTCTTAAATTAAACACAATTCATCAAATACCACTTGTATTTTTATGACTACTCTCAACCTGTCCTTTCAATAGTGCCATAACAGTGATGCATTATAGGTATTCTATTACTTATTCTACATAGTTTTGAAGCACTAAAAAAAAACAGTACAAAAGCCCATAGTGAGCACCTAATTTTTTTAGCTACATATCATTTATAGAGTATGTTAATCACCTTTAGAAACAATAATGGATATTTCAAAAGTAAGCATGATATATTACTGAATTATAGCATAAAAACTCAGAAAAAGAAGGCTTCATGTAGAGACACAAGACTATCGTTTCAGAATAGAAACTAGACTATAAGAATGAAATCAAAACTTAAGGTTCCAGATACAGTTCTAATCTTAAGAAAATAACTCCATGTTTTTCTATCCTGCTTTTTTTTTCTTGGAGATTACAATAACAGAATTTACCAAATATTCCTTGTTCATGGCATCTTACATTAATTTGTCAATGTTTTCTGCACTAAAAGACACGACAGACATTACTAATTTTCCAGTAGAGCTGGACAAGTTATTATGCACATACGTGCCCACAATTTCATCATAGATTGAACCTACAGAGAGGCAGACACACCTGGGAAACCAGAAGAGACTGCACTCTGCACACATCTCTGACACCAGAGGAAAACACCAAACGCCATCTGGAACCCTGGTACACAGAGGCTCCCAGAAAGGGCGGCGCAGATCTTCCTGGTTGCTGCCACCGCAGAGAGCTCGTAAGCAGCACCCCACAAGCAAACTTGAGCCTTGAGACCACAGGTAAGACCAACTTTTCTGCTGCAAGAGACCTGCCTGGTGAACTCAGGACACACAGAGGCAAAATTCCTCTAGGACCAGGCACTTCCTGTGTTTACTGGGAGTTCCAAACCCGCGGATCCATGCCCACAGCAGCTCTCTGCTCCCAGACCCCGTGGGAGAGAGACCTCACCGCCTGGTCAGGTGGGCACTCCTGAGGCTGCAGAGTGGAAGAGACCACCAACACTGCCCATCACTACCCACATCCCTGGCCCAAGAGGAAACTGTATACGGCCTCTGGGTTCCCGTGGGGGAGGGCCCAGGAGCGGCAGGACCCCTGCCCTGAGACACTCCTGGAACCTGAAGGGACAGACCGGATAAACAGTTCTCTGCACCCAAATCCCTTGGGAGGGAGAGCTAAACCTACACAGAGACCAGACACGCCTGGGAAACCAGGAGAGACTCCACTCTGCACACATCTCTGACGTCAGAGGAAAACACCAAATGCCATCTGGAACCCTGGTGCACAGAGGCTCCTGGAAAGGACAGCACAGATCTTCCAGGTTGCTGCCGCCTCGGAGAGCTCGTAGGCAGCACCCCACGAGCAAACTTGAGACTCGGGAACACAGGTAATACCAACTTTTCTAATGCAAGTTACCTGCCTGGTGAACACCAGACACAGGACCACAGGAAGAGCTGAAGACCTGTAGATAGGAAAAACTACACACCCGAAAGCAGAACACTCTGTCCCCATAACTGGCTGAAAGAAAACAGGAAAACAGGTCTACAGCACTCCTGACACACAGGCTTATAGGACAGTCTAGCCACTGTCAGAAATAGCAGAACAAAGTAACACTAGAGAGAATCTCATGGCGAGAGGCAAGCACAGGAACCCAAGCAACAGAAACCAAGACTACATGGCATCATCGGAGCACAATTTGCCCACCAAAGCAAACACGGAATATCCAAACACACCAGAAAAGCAAGATCTAGTTTCAAAATCATATTTGATCATGATGCTGGAGGACTTCAAGAAAGACTTGAACAACTCCCTTAGAGAAACAGAGGAAAACATTAATAAACAAGTAGAAGCCTACAGAGAGGAATCGCAAAAATCCCTGAAAGAATTTCAGGAAAACATAAATAAACAAGTAGAAGCCCATAGAGAGGAGTCACAAAAATCCCTGAAAGAATTCCAGGAAAACACAATCAAACAGTTGAAGGAATTAAAACTGGAAATAGAAGCAATCAAGAAAGAACACATGGAAAAAACCCTGGATATAGAAAACCAAAAGAAGAGACAAGGAGCTGTAGATACGAGCTTCACCAACAGAATACAAGAGATGGAAGAGAGAACCTCAGGAGCAGAAGATTCCATAGAAATCCTCGACTCAACTGTCAAAGATAGTGTAAAGCAGAAAAAGCTACTGGTCCAAAACATACAGGAAATCCAGGACACAATGAGAAGATCAAACCTAAGGATAATAGGTATAGAAGAGAGTGAAGACTCCCAGCTCAAAGGACCAGTAAATATTTTCAACAAAATCATAGAAGAAAACTTCCCTAACCTAAAAAAAAGAGATACCCATAGGCATACAAGAAGCCTACAGAACTAAAAATAGATTGGACCAGAAAAGAAACACCTCCTGTCACATAATAGTCAAAACACCAAACGCACAACATAACGAAAGAATATTAAAATCAGTAAGGGAAAAAGGTCAAGTAACATATAAAGGCAGACCTATCAGAATTACACCAGACTTTTTGCCAGAAACTATGAAAGCCAGAAGATCCTGGACAGATGTCATACAGACCCTAAGAGAACACAAATGCCAGCCCATGTTACTGTATCCTGCAAAACTCTCAATTAACATAGATGGAGAAACCAAGATATTCCATGACAAAACCAAATTTACACAATATCTTTCTACAAATCCAGCACTACAAAGGATAATAAGTGGTAAAGCCCAACATAAGGAGGCAAGCTATACCCTAGAAGAAACAAGAAACTAATCGTCTTGGCAAAAACACAAAGAGAGGAAAAGCACACAAACATAACCTCACATCCAAATATGAACATAACAGGAAGCAATAATCACTATTCCTTAATATCTCTCAACATCAATGGCCTCAACTCCCCAATAAAAAGACATAGATTAACAAACTGGATACGCAACCAGGACCCTGCATTCTGCTGCCTACAGGAAACACACCTCAGAGACAAAGACAGACACTACCTCAGAGTGAAAGGCTGGAAAACGACTTTCCAAGCAAACGGTCAGAAGAAGCAAGCTGGAGTAGCCATTCTAATATCAAATAAAATCAATTTTCAATGAAAATTCATCAAAAAAGAAAAGGAAGGACACTTCATATTCATCAAAGGAAAAATCCACCAAGATGAACTCTCAGTCCTAAATATCTATGCCCCAAATACAAGGGCACCTACACACGTAAAAGAAACCTTACTAAAGCTCAAACCACACATTGCACCTCACACAATAATAGTAGAAGACTTCAACACCCCACTCTCATCAATGGACAGATCATGGAAACAGAAATTAAACAAAGACGTAGACAGACTAAGAGAAGTCATGAGCCAAATGGACTTAACAGATATTTATAGATCATTCTATCCTAAAGCAAAAGGATATACCTTCTTCTCAGCTCCTCATGGTACTTTCTCCAAAATTGACCATATAATTGGTCAAAAAACGGGCCTCAACAGGTACAGAAAGATAGAAATAATCCCATGCGTGCTATTGGACTACCACGGACTAAAACTGGTCTTCAATAACAATCAGGGAAGAATGCCCACATATACAAGGAAATTGAACAATGCTCTACTTAATGATAAACTGGTCAAGGAAGAAATAAAGAAAGAAATTAAAGACTTTTTAGAATTTAATGAAAATGAAGGTACAACATACCAAAACTTATCGGACACAATGTAAGCTGTGCTAAGAGGAAAATTCAGAGCGCTGAGTGCCTGCAGAAAGAATCAGGAAAGAGCATATGTCACCAGCTTGACAGCACACCTAAAATCTCTAGAACAAAAAGAAGCAAATACACCCAGGAGGAGTAGAAGGCAGGAAATAATCAAACTCAGTGCTGAAATCAACCAAGTAGAAACAAAAAGGACCATAGAAAGAATCAACAGAACCAAAAGTTGGTTCATTCGAAAATCAACAAGATAGATAGCCAGACTAACGAGAGGACACAGAGAGTGTATCCAAATTAACAAAATCAGAAATGAAAAGGGAGACATAACTACAGATTCAGAGGAAATTCAAAAAATCATCAGATCTTACTATAAAAGCCTATATTCAACAAAACTTGAAAATCTGCAGGAAATGGACAATTTCCTAGACAGATACCAGGTACCGAAGTTAAATCAGGAACAGATAAACCAGTTAAACAACCCCATAACTCCTAAGGACATAGAAACAGTTATTAAAGGTCTCCCAACCAAAAAGAGCCCAGGTCCAGACGAGTTTAGTGCAGAATTCTATCAGACCTTCATACAAGACCTCATACCAATATTATCCAAACTATTCCACAAAATTGAAACAGATGGAGCACTACCGAATTCCTTCTATGAAGCCACAATTGCTCTTATACCTAAACCACACAAAGACCCAACAAAGAAAGAGAACTTCCGACCAATTTCCCTTATGGATATCGACGCAAAAATACTCAATAAAATTCTGGCAAACCAAATCCAAGAGCACATCAAAACAATCATCCACGATGATCAAGTAGGCTTCATCCCAGGCATGCAGGGATGGTTTAATATACGGAAAACCATCAACGTGATCCATTATATAAACAAACTGAAAGAACAAAACACATGATCATTTCATTAGATGCTGAGAAAGCATTTGACAAAATTCAACACCCCTTCATGATAAAAGTCCTGGAAAGAATAGGATTTCAAGGCCCATACCTAAACATAGTATTATATAGGTTATGTTTGTGTGCTTTTCTTCTCTTCATTTTGTTGCCAAGACGACTAGTTTCTTGCTTCTTCTAGGGTGTAGCTTGCCTCCTTATTTGGGCTTTACCATTTATTATCCTTTGTAGTGCTGGATTTGTAGAAAGATATTGTGTAAATTTGGTTTTGTCATGGAATATCTTGGTTTCTCCATGTATGTTAATTGAGAGTTTTGCAGGATACAGTAACCTGGGCTGGCATTTGTGTTCTCTTAGGGTCTGTATGACATCTGTCCAGGATCTTCTGGCTTTCATAGTGTCTGGCAAAAAGTCTGGTGTGAATCTGATAGATCTGCCTTTATATGTTACTTGACCTTTCTCTCTTACTGCTTTTAATATTCTTTCTTTATTTTGTGCGTTTGGTGTTTTGACAATTATGTGACGGGAGGTGTTTCTTTTCTGGTCCAATCTATTTGGAGTTCTGTAGGCTTCTTGTATGCCTATGGGTATCTCTTTTTTTAGGTTAGGGAAGTTTTCTTCTATGATTTTGTTGAAGATATTTACTGGTCCTTTGAGCTGGGAGTCTTCACTCTCTTCTATACCTATTATCCTTTGGTTTGATCTTCTCATTGAGTACTGGATTTCCTGTATGTTTTGGACCAGTAGCTTTTTCTGCTTTACATTATCTTTGACAGTTGAGACAATGATTTCTATGGAATCTTCTGCTCCCGAGATTCTCTCTTCCATCTCTTGTATTCTGTTGGTGAAGCTTGTATCTACAGCTCCTTGTCTCTTCTTTTGATTTTCTATATCCAGGGTTGTTTCCATGTGTTCTTTCTTGATTGCTTCTATTTCCATTTTTAATTCCTTCAACTGTTTGTGTTTTCCTGGAATTCTTTCAGGGATTTTTGTGTCTCCTCTCTATGGGTTTCTACTTTTTTATTTACGTTTTCCTGGAATTCTTTCAGGCATTTTTCCGATTCCTCTCTGTAGGCTTCTACTTGTTCTCTAAGGGAGTTCTTCACGTCTTTCTTGAAGTCCTCCAGCATCATGATCAAATATGATTTTGAAACTAGATCTTGCTTTTCTGGTGTGTTTGGATATTCCATGTTTGTTTTGATGGGAGAATTGGGCTCCGATGGTGCCAAGTAGTCTTGGTTTCTGTTGCTTGTGTTCCTGCGCTTGCCTCTCGCCATCAGATTATCTCTAGTGTTACTTTGTTCTGCTATTTCTGACAGTGGCTAGACTGCCCTATAACCCTGTGTGTCAGGAGTGCTGTAGACCTGTTTTCCTGTTTTCTTTCAGCCTGTTATGGGGACAGAGTGTTCTGCTTTCGGCGTGTAGTTTTTCCTCTCTACACGTCTTCAGCTGTTCCTGTGGGCCTGTGTCTTGAGTTCACCAGGCAGGTCTCTTGCAGCAGAAAAAGAAAAGTTGGTCTTCCCTGTGGTCCCGAGGCTCACGTTCGCTCGTGGTGTGCTGCCCACTAGCTCTCTGCGCCTTCATTTCCGGGAGCTTCAGTGCACCAGGGTTCCAGATGTTTGGTGTTTTCTTCTGGCGTCCGAGATGTGTGCGCAGAAGGGGTTCAGGAGAGAGACCTGAAGGAGCAGTGGTATAAAGATTATGCGAGATTTACAAAATTCAACACCCCTTCATGATAAAAGTCCTGGAAAAAATAGGAATTCAAGGCACATACCTAAACATAGTAAAAGCCACATACAGCAAACCAGTTGCTAACATTAAACTAAATGGAGAGAAACTTGAAGCAATCCCACTAAAATCAGGGACTAGACAAGGCTGCCCACTCTCTCCCTACTTATTCAATATAGTTCTTGAAGTTCTGGCCAGAACAATCAGAAAGCAAAAGGACGGCAAGGGGATACAGATCAGAAAAGAAGTCAAAATATCACTATTTGCAGATGATATGATTGTATATTTAAGTGATCCCAAAAGTTCCACCAGAGAACTACTAAAGCTGATAAACAACTTCAGCAAAGTGTCTGGGTATAAAATTAACTCAAATGAATCAGTAGCCTTCCTCTACACAAAAGAGAGACAAGCCGAGAAAGAAATTAGGGAAACGACACCCTTCATAATAGACCCAAATAATATAAAGTATCTCGGTGTGACTTTAACCGAGCAAGTAAATGATCCATACAATACGAACATCAAGACTCTGAAGAAAGAAATTAAAGAAGACCTCAGAAGATGGAAAGATCTCCCATGTTCATGGATTGGCAGGATTAATATAGTAAAAATGGCCATTCTACCAAAAGCAATCTAGAGATTCAATGCAATCCCCATCAAAATACCAATCCATTTCTTCAAAGAGTTAGACAGAACAGTTTGCAAATTCATCTGGAATAACAAAAAACCCAGGATAGCTAAAACTATCCTCAACAATAAAAGGACTTCAGGGGGAATCAATCTCCCTGAACTCGAGCAGTATTACAGAGCAATAGTGATAAAAACTGCATGGTATTGGTACAGAGACAGACAGGTAGACCAATGGAACAGAATTCAAGACCCAGAAATGAACCCACACACCTATGGGCACTTGATTTTTGACAAAGGAGCCAAAACCATCCAATGGAAAAAGGATAGCATTTTCAGCAAATGGTGCTGGTTCAACTGGAGGTCAAAATGTAGAAGAATGCAGATCGAGCCATGCTTATCACCCTGTACAAAGCTTAAGTCCAAGTGGATCAAGGACCTACACATCAAACCAGATACACTCAAACTAATAGAAGAAAAACTAGGGCAGCATCTCAAACACATGGGCACTGGAAAAAATTTCCTGAACAAAACACCAATGGCTTATGCTCTAAGATCAAGAATCGACAAATGGCATCTCATAAAACTGCAAAGCTTCTGTAAGGCAAAGGACACTGTGGTTAGGACAAAACGGCAACCAACAGATTGGGAAAAGATCTTTACCAATCCTACAACTGATAGAGGCCTTATATCCAAAATATACAAAGAACTCAAGAAGTTAGACCGCAGGGAAACAAATAACCCTATTAAAAATGGGCTTCAGAGCTAAACAAAGAATTCACAGCTGAGGAATGCCGAATGGCTGAGAAACACCTAAAGAAATGTTCAACATCTGTAGTCATAAGGGAAATGCAAATCAAAACAGCCCTGAGATTTCACCTCACACCAGTGAGAATGGCTAAGATCAAAAACTCAGGAGACAGCAGATGCTGGTGAGGATGTGGAGAAAGAGGAACACTCCTCCATTGTTGGTGGGATTGCAGACTGGTACATCCATTCTGGAAATCAGTCTGGAGGTTCCTCAGAAAATTGGACATTGAACTGCCTGAGGATCTAGCTATACCACTCTTGGGTATATACCCAAAAGGTGCCCGAACATATAAAAAAGACACGTGCTCCACTATGTTCATCGCAGCCTTATTTATAATAGCCAGAAGCTGGAAAGAACCCAGATGCCCTTCAACAGAGGAATGGATACAGAAAATGTGGTACATCTACACAATGGAATATTACTCAGCTATCAAAAACAATGACTTTATGAAATTCGTAGGCAAATGGTTGGAACTGGAAAATATCATCCTGAGTGAGGTAACCCAATCACAGAAAAACACACATGGTATGCACTCATTGATAAGTGGCTATTAGCCCAAATGCTTGAATTACCCTAGATGCCTAGAACAAATGAAACTCAAGACGGATGATCAAAATGTGAATATTTCACTCCTCCTTTAAAAGGGGAACAAGAATACCCTTGGCACGGAATAGAGAGGCAAAGATTAAAACAGACACAGAAGGAACACCCCTTCAGAGCCTGCCCCACATGTGGCCCATGCATATACAGCCATCCAATTAGACAAGGTGGACGAAGCAAAGAATTGCAGGCCGACAGGAGCCGGATGTTGATCTCTCCAGAGAGACACAGCCAGAATACAGCAAACACAGAGGCGTATGCCAGCAGCAAACCACTGAATTGAGAATCGGTCCCCCATTGAAGGAATCAGAGAAAGAACTGGAAGAGCTTGAAGGGACTCGAGACCCCATATGTACAACAATGCCAAGCAACCAGAGCTTCCAGGGACTAAGCCACTACCCAAAGACTACACATGGACTGACCCTGGACTCTGACCTCATAGGTAGCAATGAATATCCTAGTAAGAGCACCAGTGGAAGGGGAAGCCCTGGGTCCTGCTAAGACTGAACCCCCAGTGAACTAGATTGTTGGGGGGAGGGCGGCAAGGGGGGGAGGATGGGGAGGGAAACACCCATAAAGAAGGGGAGGGGGGAGAGTGATGTTTGACCGGAAACTGGGAAAGGGAATAATACTCGAAATGTATATAAGAAATACTCAAGTTAATAAAAAAAAAAAGAAAGAAAAAAGAAATATATCACAAAACAAAGAAAGAAAGAAAAGAAAATTATTTTTCATTCATTTTCTAATTTTTATATAGTGTTTATCTCTCCAAATCATACTAAAGACCTTTTGAAAAATACATGTCTCTATCTAAGCTACTTCATGCATATATATATTTATATATTTATATATTTGCACACACACGAGGGAGAGGGAGGAAGAGGGGTGAGGGAGAGGGTGAGGGAGAGGGAGAGGGAGAGGGAACGGAAGAAAGAGAGTGTGCTAAAATGTAGTTATACTACAACATTGCTGCAATCCCACTACCAGACACTAGAATTTAGCAAATAAAATGCAAAGGCTCTTTATTTTATACGTTATTTTATTTTTAAAAGGTTACTGCTTTGGGAGTTATTGGCTAATGTGATTCCATAAACCCTCAAACATTACAATAAATTGATCTTGGTTACCCTGCAGAACTTGACAGAAATACTTTATTCCTGAAGACTCCATGTATCTGATTCATTGAACATGGAAAACTTATACACATAGTTCCTACTGGCTAGTTCCCATAGTGTTGGAAGGTGCTATGCGTATTACAAGAGGAGAAAAGTGATCAGTAATCCAACAGCCACTGTGAATCCTGTGCACTACAATAATGACTAGGCAGGAAATGCATGCCCACAGGTGAGTTATATCATATGACTAACCTACCTCTTTTAGATTTGATTTAAATCATACTTTAAAAAAAATGAAACTCATATCTGGACCCATTGTCAAGGCCAGGACCCAATGGCTAGGCAGGTCATAAACCATAGGGGATAAACCAATACTAATAAACTAAATAAATGTATATAGTATTAAACTGACTTCTAATGACCTATTATCATACCCACATATCAATAAATACTCAACTTTCATCTCAGAAGCTTCTATTTGCACTAAATAGTAATTACCACAGATATTGTTTGTTAAGTTGAAAACAATAAAAGAATTTAGAGTTCTTAGCATGAAAAGAAACATATACACTCTACCTACACACATCTGAGGTTCAGAGATCATAGTATAAAAAGAAAGAGTACAAAAGCCAAAAGTGGTGAATAACCTTAGAACTCATGCTAATACCACATTATAAAATATTATATAGCTTTTATAATCCCCCAGTCTTTAAAAATGCAGAACTTCTAAAATTTTATATTTAAAATTATAATTACACTATTTTATCCTTCCTTTTCCTCCTTCCAATGTCTCTCCTATATCCTGCCCTAGACTTTTCCAAATCCATGGCCTCTTTTTTTTACTAATTGTTATACACCTAAATATAACCTGCTCTGCCCATATAATGCTACTTGTTGAAAATTAATAAAGACAATTATTGTAGTAATTTTTAAAACAGAAATACTTAAGATCTAATGTTTCTCAACTGTGAGACAGTATAAAATTAAAACTAAGTTGGAAACTTTATATCCCAAAAGGGAATAACTGTTATAATCAGATCAAGGCAAAACCAAACTCCAATAATGTGATTAACTTATGTTTATGTAGCCATGTACTCACAGATAAGTAGTACTCATCCCTCGTCAAGTAAACTTTTCTTTGCAGCAGATAGAAACCATTGCAGAAAACCACAACCAAGCAAAATGCAGAATTGTAGAGCCCACTGTCAATGGATACACCTGTAAAACAACTCCCACACCTAAGGCTCAGGGAATATTGTGAAAGAGGGAGTAGAAGATTGTAAGATCCATAGGATCAGAAAGTCTGCTGTGAGGCTGTGTCTTCTATTAATCAGAAGCTAAACCCATAAATTCTCACTAACTGGCTACTTAACCATAAGCTGAGCAAGGACAACAACAATAGACATGCCAAAGTACAAAAAAACCCCTAACCCTTAATCTTACACAAAAAACTATAAGAAACTAAACAATGTTGAAAGTGGGAGAAATAGTCTTCCCAAAGGAAGAGCTCACCAGTTGGTAATCCAATATCAAATAGTCCAAAAACCATACAAGTTATACTATACAGACTGAACAGCTTACACTTAAAAGTATTTTTGCATATATGCATATTTTTGTGAATGTATATAACATCATGCATATAGACATTTATGTGTATAAATATATATATACATGTAAAAATTAAAAGAGGTTATGAATATGGAAGAACACAAAGAAAGTGTATGAGAGGTTTACAGGAAAGAAAGGGAAGAGTGAAATGTAATTATATTAAAATCTCAAAACTAAAATTTAAAATATTTTTAAATGATGAGTAAAAGAAGGCTAATGAATAACTATAAAGAACAAAAGCTGTTGTTTATGAATTCTCATTAAATGTCAGGAACTAGCTGGTAACACACAATGAAGCACACAATGGATAAATTTTAATAAAATATAACTTGAATTCCATTCACATAAACTTTGACTACTTAACCCTATTAATTGAAGTCCAAGGAAGAAAAAATATAGAATACCTATACATATCTCTATTTGAATTTATGCCAAAATACATTCATATCTAGTAACATTTATAGAAGGAAAACCCTAGTATTGTAGCTTTCATGAAAAGTATTTTATTAATCACTGTTTTTTTTTTATTTTCAGTTTTGTTGCTGTGTGTTGGGTGTCTTCTTAAAGATATTTTCTTCTCTTAAATTAATATTCCATATATAAGTATAAGTTTTAAGAATTTGGAAACACCCTACTGATCTTAAAATTTTTTCCTAATAACACTGAAGAAATTAGAAATTTTCATCAGTATTTATTACCAAATAAAATAGGTATCCTATCAACACTAGCTGTGACCATTGAAATAATGTGAAAAATAAAAACTTTGAACATAAAAAAATCTCTTCTCTTGATTATGGAAAAAACACTATACTGTAAATATGTCCTAGTGACTATGACCTTCAAAATCAAAACTGTTGACTCACTTGTACAGCTCAATTATATGTGAAAACATCACAATAGTATTGCCAGCATGATTATAAATGGCAAATGTCTGCATAAAGCTAATGACATTTGCTAGAGGGCTGTAACAATTTAAAATGTACAAAAAGATAATGGGAATAAAAATGTCTCCACCATAAAAAGTGATATTAGCTTTATATGAGACTAACAATTCTCAGCATATTCTAGGCAATACAGAGCACATAGCCAGTTATCTGAGCAGATTAAAGTTAATGAAGAAAAGTCACAGTCTGGAAAATACATTTACATTGTGTTTCAGGTCTACAATGTCTTTAATACAGACCAGGTAACTTTCATACATTCACAGAAGTTACTAAAGTGATGATACTGAGTCAAATTTGATAGTATATCTGAAAAATAGACATGCCCTACTGGTTAGTAATAAATCTATAAAGTGCAAATGAACTGCAAGAAGAGATTTCAGTGATTTATTTTTATGTCCCTGACTAGACAATATAGTTCTTGGACTGACACATTTTTATTAGTTGATTCAATTCCTTCACCTGTTTGATTGTGTTTTCCTGGACTTCTTTCAGGCCTGTGTGTCAGGAGTGCTGTAGACCTGTTTTCCTGTTCCCCTTCAGCCAGTTATGGGAACAGAGTGTTCTGCTTTTGGGCCTGTAGTCTTTCCTGTCTACTGGTCTTCAGCTGTTCCTGTGAGCCTGTGTCCTGAGTCTACAAGGCAGGTCGCTTGGGGAAGAAAAGTTGGTCTTACCTGTGGTCCCATGGCTGAAGTGGCTCCTGGGGGGCTGCTTTTGAGCTCTCCATGAGGGTGGCAACCAGGAGGGCCGGCGCTGCCTTTTCCCGGGGGCCCCCATGCACCAGGGTCCCAGATGGCATTAGGTGTTTTCCTCTGGAGTCAGAAATGTGGGCATAGTGTCTCTTCTGGCTTCCTGGGTGTGTCTGCCCCTCTGAAGGTTTAGCTCTCCCTCCCAAGGGATTTGGGTGCAGGAAGCTTTTGATCTGGTCCCTTAAGGTCTGGGCAGTGTCTGGACTGCAGGGGACCTGTCGCTTGAGTCATTTCTGTTTTCTTTATTGTTTCTACTTCCACTTTTAGGTCTTGGACTCCTTCATGCAATTCCTTCATCTGTTTGATTGTGTTTTCCTTTATTTCTTTCATTGATTTATTTATATCCTCCTTAAAGGACTCTATTATCTTCATGAGATAGGATTTTAGGTCGCTTCCTTATTTTCAGGTGTATTGGTGTATTCCAGCTTCCTGTAGTGGGAGAACTGGGTTATGATCATGTCCTCGTATATTGGCTTCTGTTGCTTATGGTCTTGTGCTTGCCTCTCACCATCTGGTTACCCCTAATGTTTGCTGGTCTGGGTGACTCTGTCTAGAGTCTGCCTCTTTTTTCCCTGGGTTGCAACATGTCTCCTGGTAGGCCTGTGACCCTGGATGTATCAGACCTCCTGTGAGGCTTCCCACTGGAGGGTATTCAGAGGAGCAGAGAAGCTGCTGATTGGTTGTCCTGGCTGCAATATATCTCCTGGGAAGCCTTCAGACTGTTGGGTCTTCGGGGTAGCAGTCACACTGTTGTCCTGTTTAAAGAAAGCTGTTCTGGGGGAGCAGGGATGGTGTGGATTAATGGACTGTAGTTTCTGTTTCCCTGTTTGTAGCCACAGTCCAGGGAGGCTTTCAGTCTTTTGGTTCAGTTGCCCTGCATGCCACAGAGCCCCCTGAGAGGTCTTCAGACTGTAGTGTCAATTGCCCAGTTGCCCTGTGTATAGAGGAACTACTGGGAAGCCTTCAAGCTGTGGTATCCTAAGTGCAGTGTATTTTCTGGGATGTCTCCAGTTGTAGTGTCAGATGCCCTGGATGCAGCAGATCTCCTGGGATGCCTCAGGATGTGGGACCAAATGTTTTGAGTGCAGTGGTTCTTCTGGTATGCTTCAGGATATGATGTCAAATGTTCTGAGTGCATCAGATCCTCTGGTGTATCTCAGGATATAGCCTCTTCTGTGGAGCAGACTAGCTAGCAGTCTGTCCCAGCAGAAAGGACCATGCAGAAAGGCATAGTTGTTCTTTGTAAATAGAAAATTTATATTCTATCTTATCTTTAACACTCACATATATGGCCACACATGTTCACTCAAAATTAGTGTTGATTAAATTGTCATAAAATAATTTTTCCAACAACATGGTGGGATCAACTAATGAATAACTGTTTATGTATCTTACTTAATAGTTTTTGAAATATGTGAGCACATCCATAGTTTTAAAGTAGAATTTAGATATCTTAGTATAGGGTTGAAGACAAAGTGTGCTTTCCCTTTAAATTTTTGTAGCTGAGTCTCTTTATGATGTCATGACTCAACATTATTAGTTTGAGCATACAAATGCTGAAGTCCTGGCAGAAGATAGGCAAAGGAAATGTCTCTTTCAAAACTGTAAGCCCTCTTTATAATACTTTTTAGTATTCTAAATGATTAAGATGTCCAATGAACTTACATAGTTATGTGTAAAGTACTGTTATTCCTTGGGAATTTTTATAGGAAAATGTATGTGTTGAAACAAAGAAACACATTTCCCATCCTGCCTTGAATACTTTCCTTTTAAATATAGCCAATTCAGCTTCTCTTAAAAAATTTATAAATGACTGTGTCTCTTTGAGTCTCTATTTCTTATAACTACCTCTTGTTTCTTACAGAATGGAAAGAATGTCTATATAGGTTAAGATATAAGCCTAAATATAACATAATATTATGTTATAGTTAACAACCAGTAAGATAAAGTGTATGAGTAGGAAAATTTTGTCAATCTATTGTTCCAATGAAGAGATTTCATAGTATGCTTGAGAGAATTACTGTATAGTAGTTTTTCTTTTTCAAAGGTCCAGTGTGTAAAAACTACATAAGGTTGACAACAGTCGTTTTTAATCATTTTACTAGCTATATTTTTCAGTGTTGGTTTTATAGTCAATCTTACCATAAAGACTTATATCATGAATATAATTTGAAAATTAAGATAATATGGACTTTCTTGAACTAGAGCTACCAATTATTATCTATTTATGTTCATTTGAATAACATATTAAAAGTCAACCATTTTGATAAGCAAAATTGGGAATACAGTATAATAGTCATTAGACTTACTTCACAATTTTCTGCCTACCAAGCGCTGGGATTAAAGGCATTTGCCAACACTGCCTGACTGAAGTTACCTTTTGATGAGCATTTACATAGGACACAAGTATCTTACATCCTTTGCTCATTCAAAGAGATCTATCTACATACTTTTTCCCCAAATGTTTTTCTCACCAGTTTTCCAATTATGTTGTTCTTTCAAATTCCCTGATCATTCAGCAAAACAATGGGCTACAGTCTAGGAGTCAGTAAACAGTCTCACACCTGGCCATGTCTCCTTGCAAGTAAAATGGACAACCAAGTATTTTGTCCACTGCAAAGAGTTTTCTTTACGGGCATCTTTCAGGATTATCCAAGAAAGGGGTTATAAAGCTGCAGCTGTACACTCATGAGTGGTGTACACATTGCATTAAAAAAAGGAAAAGAAAAAATCTGCAGGCTCTAGTCTTCTCTTCCTCAGTCAACAAATCATAGCACAAACCTCATGAGTCTCTAAGTAAATGATTGGGGGCAGAAGGCATTGTGACAGGAATGGAAATCATAGGCCTTTGGGCATTTGGACCTGCTTGACCTGTTCACATGTATACCACTGTCATTTGATAATAATTGTCGATATTATAACCTACTTTCCATCTCAATGGGTCAAATAATACCAAGTTCATGATTGGCAGTTCAGATCACATGATAATTTGGTGGCCCATTTTTTTCTACTAAGGCCCAATAGCAGGCCAAGATCCATCTCTCAATGGAGAAATAGTTGTCTGCAGATGAGGGTGAAGACTTAATCAAAAATCCCAACAGTCTTCCCTGAGACTTACCTGTAAGGGCCTGCCAAAGGCTCTAAACAGCAATGCCCATCTGCCTGTGACACCTCAAATACCATTGAGTCTTCAGGACCATATGGTGCAAGTGGTAGAGCAGCCTGCACAGCAGCCAAGATCTGTTGAAGAGCTTTGTCTTGTTCTAGGACACACTAAATGCTAGAAGCTTTAAGAGTCACTTGGCATATGGGCAAAAGTAACACACAGACTGTGGAATGTACTATCTCAAGGACCCAAATAAGGTCCATAAGCCTTGTGCTTCTTTCTTAGTGATGTGAGGGGCCGGGTGCAATAAGTAAGCATTAAAATGACTATCTCTCAATGCACCATACCACTGGGACTCTTAAAAATTTCACTGAGGTAGAGGGTCCTGGATTTTTTATTTCATTTATTTATTATTATCTGATCTGTATATGTGTTATCAACAAATCCTAAATGATTGCTACCTCCTGCTCACTTGAACAGGTACCAAGAAAAGAATATTTAGTACATCAATAACTGCATACCATGTACCAGCAAATACATTTCCTGATCTTAAGACACCACCTCTGGTGCAGCAGCTGCTGTTGGATTTACTACTTGATTAAGTTTGCAATAATCAACTGTCATTCTCCACGATCCATCTGTCTTCTGCACAGGGAAAATAGAAAAGTTAAAAGGAAATGTGGTAGAAACCACCACTCCTACATCTTTCAAGTCCTTGACTGTTGTGCTAATTTCTGCAGTTCCTTCATGGATGAGATATTGAATTTGGTTCACCATTTTGCCTAGCACCATTCTTCTAGCCTTTTGAGCTGTAACAGTCCTTAGATCACAAGTTGGGAAATCAATGTGGAATTTCTGCCAACTTCTTAGCACATATATTCCAATTATATATTCTGGAACTGGGGAAATAACCACAGAATGACTTCTGGTACCCACTGGACACACTGTGAATCAGACTTCAGCCAAAACTCCATTAATCACCTGATCTGCATAAGCCCCTACTTTAATTGGAGGGCCACAATACTTCTTAGGGTCACCCAGAATCTGTGTCAATCCAGAACCAGTATCCAACAGACCTCAGAAAGTCTGACTCTTTCTTTCCCTTTGGTTCAGTTACCCTTGTAAAAGGCCATACGTCACTCTGAGGAAGGACTGAAAAAGGCTAACAGTAACAATCTTAGCCAGATTCTTTCCCAGGAGAACTTGGCCATCTCTTCCTTCAAAGGGTTCTAGTTCTACTAACTGGCTCAAGTCTGGAAATTGGTTCATGGGACAAGAGCCCTGCTTTCCATAATCCAATGTAACATTTCTTTCATGTGTTTGAGACATTTTCTGCTTATATAGGTCAAACAATAACTGCAGTAAGCTTATCTATTTCATAGCTGGAAACACTATGACTAATTGGCCAGAACCAAAAGTCTATACAAGTCATGAAACCATAAAAATCATTTGGCTTGTGCTGTCCATCATGGTCAGGCCATGATAGACATTGATTTTCTTATTCTGGCCACTATAATAACTACAGTCACCTTGGTGATTGAGTTCTGTTACTTGTCCCATGCTACTTTAGAGCCCAATTAAATCTACATGTTTTTCAGTTCATCTGAGAAGCCACATCTCCAGCCCTGGCACAAGGAAAAGGGCAACAGAAAAGCTCTTCAAATGCCCTAATGACTCATTTTGTGTCTTATAAGATAGTTGTTTTCTGAGCCTTCCTTTTTTGGATGATTGGGTTTTGTACTGCATACCCACTTTAGAATTGTAAATTCCCTGTGCATTAAAATTAAGCCAAG
Source organism: Rattus norvegicus (assembly GCF_021556685.1). Taxonomy (NCBI): domain Eukaryota; kingdom Metazoa; phylum Chordata; class Mammalia; order Rodentia; family Muridae; genus Rattus; species Rattus norvegicus. The sequence continues at coordinate 84,144,368 of NC_141554.1, forward strand.
CAATACCAAGCAGTTCCAGCTCCTTTCAGTAGGCCATATTTGACAAAGGACATAGGGTACAACACACCATATATAACTCTTTGAGCATCCTAATGAAACCTAGACTCTCCACTCATTAGGCACATATCAATAAAGTCACCCTGACTTAGTTTTATATTTCTTTCACCATCATCTCATATGTTTAAAATTAATTCCTACATATATTCCACATATTTCTGCCTGAAAAAAATTAGCAAGCAGAATCATCTCTTGTATGATAAATCTTTAGTCATGTAGCATATATCCTCATAGACTAAATGTTATTTTTATTGTTATTATTTGCTTTACCTCCCACTCACTGCCCCTCTCCCTGATCATACCTTCTACAACCCTCCCCCTCCCTCCTCCCCTTCTCCTCTAAGAGGGTGGAGCCTCCCTCTGTGTAGTCCCCCACCCAGGCACATTAAGTCTCTACAGAGTTACATGCATTATCTCCCACTGAGGACAGATGAGGCAGCCCAAATAGAACATATGCCTCCCACAGGCTACAGCTTTTGGGATAACCTGTGATCCAGTTGTTTAAGACCTATATGAAAGCCAAGATGCACATCTGCTGCATATGTGCAGTGGATAAGAGGGAACTAGGTTCCAGGCCATGAATGTTCTTGAGAGCCCCAAGGGCCCAGGTTAGTTGACTCTTTTGGTCATCTTATGGGGTTCCTATCTCCTTAGAGGCTAAAATTCTTCCTCCAGTTCTTCCATAAGAATCCCCAAGCCTCATCCACTGTTTGGATATGGGTCTCTGCATGGCTGAGTCAACTTCTGGGTAGACAGTCATGGTAGACTCCTGTCTGCAAGCATGACAGAGTATCATTAATAGTGTCAAGGATTGGTGTTTGCCCATGAGATGGGTCTCAAGTTGGGCTGGTTATTGATTGGCAGTTCCCTCAGTCTCTGCTTGAACCCTGTCACTGCATTTCTTGTAGACATCATAAATTTGGAGTTAAAATTTTAGTGGGTGGGTTGATGTCCCTATTGTTAAACTGGCATTCCTACCTGGCTACAGAAGGTGGTCTCTTCAAGTTCTATATCCCCAATGCTGTGAGTGACCTCCGTTGATTATTCGATGCCTCATATAATGTAAGTCTCTTATATTTCCTTAAGATCTTCCTCACCCATGTCAGTTGAACATTTCATTCTCATGGCCATCTGCCTACCTGACTTGTTCCTCCCCACACCTTATCCTGAAACCTGCATTACTCTCTCTAACCCCTCACCAAACACAGTTTCTTCCTTCCATCTGCCTCCTATGACTATTTTATTCTCACTTCTAAGTGAGACTCAATCATCCTAGTGTGGACTTTCCCTCTTCTTTAGCATCTTTTGGTCTGTGGAATGTATCTTGGGGATCCTGTATTTTAAGGTTAATATGAATAAATAATTGAGCACATACCTTGCACGTCATTCTGGGTCTGAGGTATCTCACTTAGGATGACATTCTTAAGTTCCATCCACTTGTCTATAAAATTTACAATGTGCTTGTTTTTAACAGCTGAATAGTATTCCATTATGTAGATGTACCACATTTTTTATCTGTTGTTCAGTTGAGGGACATTTAGGTTGTTTCCAGTTTCTGACTACTTCAAATAAATCTGCTATAAATGTAGTTGATCAAGTGTCATTGAGAGTTGGTGAAGCATCTTTTGGGTATATGCCCAGGAGAGGCATACCTGGATCTGTAGGTAGAATGATTCCAAGTTTTCTCAAAAACTGCTAAATTGATGTCCGTGGTGGTTGTACACGTTTTCATTCCCATCAGCAATGGAAAAGTGTTCCCCTTGCTCTGTGTCTTCCCCATCATGTGCTATCACTTCAGTATTTGATTTTAGGCATTCTGATTTCTATAAGATGGAACATCATAGTGTTTTGATTTGCATTTCCCTGATGACTAAGGACTTTGAGCATTTTTTAAGTGTTTCTTGGATAATCAAGATTCCTCTGTAAAATTTTACATTTAGCTCTATAACCCATTTCTCAATTGGGATATTTCAACATTTTGGTGTCTAAATTAATTGAGTTCTTTATAAATTTTGGCTATTAGCCCTCTGTCAGATGTAGAGTTGGTAAAGAACCTTTTACAAGCTGTAGGCTGCTTTTCAGTTTCATGAGGTCTGATTTACCAATTCTTGATCTTACATGAACATGTCTCCTGTACCAATGTATTCAAGGGTATGTCCCAGCTTTGCTTCTACAGAATTTAGTGTTTCTGGTTTTATGCTGAGGTCATTGATCCACTTGGACTTGAATTTTATGTAGAGTGATAAGTACAGACCTATTTTCATTCTTCTATATGTAGAAATCTATTAAGTCCTGTGCCATTTTTTGAAGGTACTTTCATTTTACCATTGTATGGTTTTGGCTTCTTTATCAAAAATTGTGTCCATGAATGTATGAAATTATTTCTATGCCTTTGATTTGATTCCACTGATCAACCTGTCTGTTTCTATACCAATTAATCTTAATCACTATTCCTCTAGAGTAAAGCTGAGGTCATGGATGGTGATACCTCCTGAAATTCTTTTATTGTTCAGGAATGTTTTTGCTATCCTGAGGATTTTTACTTTCCATAAGAAGTTGAAACTTACTCTTTCAAGGTCTATAAAAAGCTCTATTGGAACTTTGATGGGGATTGCACTAAATCTGTAGATTTCTTTTGATAAGATGGCCATTTTTACTATGTTAATCCTACCTATCCATGAGCAAGGAAGATCATTCCATCTTGTGATATCTTCTGCAAATTCTTTCTTCAGGGACCTGAAGTTCTTGGCATACAGATCTTTTACTTGCTTGGTTAGAGTTACACCACTATATTTCATAGTATTTGGGGCTATTTTAAAGGGTGTTTGTTTCCTTAATTTCTTTCTCAACCCACTTATTATTTGTATAAAGGAGGGTTCATGATTTCTTTGAGTTAATTTTGTATCCAGCCTTGTTGCTGAAAATGTTTATCAGCCGTTGGAGTTCTCTGGTAGAATTTTTGGGTTCACTTATGTATACTATCGTATCATCCACAGATAGTAATACCTTGATTTCTCCCTTTCCAATTCCTATCCCTTTGATCTTCTTTACTTGTCTTACTGCTCTGGCTAGAATTCCAAGTACAAGGCTGAATAAAATTAGGAAGAGAGTGGGCAACCTTGTCTTGTGCCTTATATTAGTGGAAATGCCTCATGTTTCTCTCCATTTAGTTTGATGTTGGCTATTGGCTTGCTATAAATTGCTTTGATTATGTTTAGGTATGTGCCCTGTATCCATGATTTCTCTAATACCTTTAACATGAAGGGGATTTAGAATTTATCAAAAGATTCTCTCTTCCTTTTGTCAGGGATTTCAGCTAATTTCATCTTTGTTGGGTCCTGGGAACCTCTTGCTTTCACTACATATGGGACTTTCTAGTGGCTACCCCCAGTTAGCCATCCCTAACATCTATACATTTCTGTCCAATTTCCAGTTGCTCTATACTTCTCCCCTGTCTCCTTCCACACTAAATGCTGGCCCCATTTATACCCTCCAGTCCCTCTACTTCCCAGGTCCCTAATTCCCTCCACCTCCCATGATTATTTTGTTCCATTTTCTAAGAATGACTGAGCATCCACACATTGGTCTCCCTTCTTCTTGAGCTTCATATGGCCTGTGAGTTGTATCATGAATATTCCAATTTTTTTCCTAATATACACGTATCATTAAATATATGCCATGTATCTTCTTTTGTAACTGGGTTACCTCACAACGAATGATATTTGCCTGTGGATTTCATAAAGTCATTATTTTTTAATAGCTGAGTAGTACTCCATTGTGTAAATGTGTCATGTTTTCTGTACCCATTCCTCTTTTGAGGGACATCTGGGTTGTTTCCAGCTTGTAGCTATTATATATATAGCTTCTATGTACATAGTGGAGAATGTGTCCTGGTTATATGTTGGAGTATCTTTTGGGTATTTGCTCAGGAGTGGTATAACTGTGTCCTCAGGACTATAATGTCCAATTTTCTGAGGAACCACTAGACTGATTTACAGAGTAGTTGCAATCCCATCAGCAAAGTAGAAATGTTCCCCTTGCTCCACACCCTCACCAACATCTTCTGTCACCTGAGTTTTTGTTCTTAGACATTCTGAATGGTGTAAGGTGAAATTTCAGTCATTTGATTTGAATTTTCCTGATGATTAAGGATGTTGAAATTTTCCTTAGGTTCTTCTCAATCATTCAAGACTCTTCAGTTAAGAATTCTTTGCTTAGCTTTGTTCCTCATTTTTAATAGGGTTATTTGGTTCTGAAGTCTAAATTCCTGAGTTCTTTGTATATATTGTATAGTAGCCCTCTATCAGATGTAGGGTTGGTAAAAATCTTTTCCCAATCTGTAGGATGCCATTTTGCCCAGTTGACAGTGTGCTTTGCCTTAAATATGCTTTTCAATTTTAAAAGATCTCATTTGTCTATAGTTGATCATAAAGACTGAGCCATTCTTGTTCTGTTCAGGAAATTTTCCCCTGTGCCAATGTGTTTGAGGAACTTTACCACTTTCTCTTCTATTACATTCAGTGTATCTAGTTTTGTGTGGATGTCCTTGGTTCACTTGGACTTGAGTTTTGTTCAAGGAGATAAAAATGGATCAATTTTCATTCTTCTACATGCTGATTGCCAGTTGAACCAGCACCATTTGTTGAAAACCCTGTCCTTTTTCCATTGGATTGTTCTAGCTTCTTTGTCAAAGATCAGGTGATAATATGTTTGTGGGTTAAATTCTGGGTCTTCAATTCTATTCCACTGATCTACCTGCCTGTCTCTGTAATAATACCATGCAGTTTTTATAACTTGTTTGTTGTAGTACAGCTTAAGGTGAGGGGATGGTGATTCTTTATTGTTGAGAATAGATTTTGCTATCCTGGGTTTTTTGTTATTTCAGATAAATTTGAAAATTGCTTGATCTCTGTAAAGAAATAAGTTGGAATTTAGATGGGGATTTGCATCGAATCAATAGATTCTTTTAGTAAGATGGCCATTTTTACAATATTAATCCTGCCAATCCAAGACCATGGGAGATCTTTACAGCTTCTGAGGTCTTCTTCAATTTCTTTCTTCAGATATTTGAACTTATGTTGTAGACATCTTCACTTGCTTGATTAGAGTAACACAAAGATATTTTATATTACTTGTGACTATTGTGAGGGGTGTTATTTCTCTAATTTCTTTCTCAGTCTGTTTATCTTTTGAGTAGAGAAAGGCTACTGATTTCTTTGAGTTCCTTTTGTATCCGCCATTTTGCTGAAGTTGTTTATCAACTGTAGGAGTTCTCTGGTGGAATTTTGGAGTCAGTTAAGTATGCTATCAGGATACTATATAATATCAGTATACTATATATCAGCAAACAGTGATATTTTGACTTCTTCCTTTCCAATTTGGATCCATTTGACCACCCTTTGTTGTCTAATTGCTCTTGACAGAACTTCAAGTACTACATTGAATAGATAGGGAGAGAGTGGGCAGCCTTGTTTAGTCCCTGATTTTAGTGGTATTGTTTCAAGTTTCTCTCCACGGAGTTCAATATTGGCTATTGGTTAGCTGTACATTGCTTTTCCTATGTTTAGGTACTGGCCTTGATTTCCTGATCTTTCCAAGACTTTTATCATGAAGGGGTGGGGAATTTTGTCAAATACTTTTTAAACAACTAATTAGATGATCACGCAGGTATTTTTTTTTTTTTGGAGTTTGTTTATATAGTGGGTTATATTGGTGGCTTTCCACATATTTTACCACCCCAGGATCCCTGGGATGAAGCATACTTGATCTTGTTGAATGATCATTTTTATGTGTTCTAGGATTAGGTTGGCAAGAATTTTACTGAGTACTTTTGAATCAATATTCATAAGGGAAATTGTTCTAAAGATCATTTTTGTTGAGTATTTGGTTTAGGTATCAGCAAAACTATGGCTTCATAGAATAAATTAGGTAGTGTTCCCTCTGTTACTATTTTGTGGAATAGTGTGTAAAGTATTGGTATTGGGTCTTATTTGAAAGACTGATAGAATTCTGCATTAAAAACCATCTGGTCCTGTGCTTTTATTGGTTGGGACACTTTTTTTTTCATCTTAATTAACTTGGGTATTTCTTATTTACACTTCGATTGTTATTCCCCTTCCCAGTTTCCAAGCCAACATTGCCCTAATCCCTCCCTCTCCCCTTCTCTATGGGTATTCCCACCCCCTTACTTCCCCCATTACTGCCCTCCCCCCAAAAATCACGTTCACTGGGGGTTCAGTCTTCACAAGAACAAGGGCTTCCCCTTCCACTGGTGCTCTTACTAGTCTATTCATTGCTACCTATGAGGTTGGAACCCAGGGTCACTCCATGTATAGACTTTGGGTAGTGGCTTAGTCCCTGGAAGCTCTGGTTGGTTGGCATTGTTATCCATATGGGGTCTCAAGCCCCTTCAAGCTCTTCCAGTCCTTTCTCTGATTCCTTCAACAGGGGTACCCTTCTTAGTTCAGTGGTTTGCTGCTTGCATTCGCCTATGTATTTGCTGTATTCTGGCTGTGTATCTCAGGAGAGATCTACATCCTGTTCCTGTTGGCTTGTACTTCTTTGCTTCATCCATCTTACCTAGTTTGGTGGCTGCATATGTATGGGCCACCTGTGGGGCAGACTCTGAATGGGTATTCCTTCTGCATCTGTTCTAAACTTTGCCTCCCTTTTCCCTGCCAAGGGTGTTCTTGTTCCCATTTTAAAGAAGGAGTGAAGCATTTGCATTTCGGTCATCTTTCTTGAGATTCATGTGTTCAGTGCATCAAGGGTTATTCAAGCATTTGGGCTAATAGCCACTTATCAATGAGTGCATACCATGTGTGTTTTTTTGTGATTGGGTTACCTCACTCAGGATGATATTTTCCAGTCCCATCCATTTGCCTATGAATTTCATAAAGTCATTGTTTTTGATAGCTGAGTAATATTCCATTGTGTAGATATACCACATTTTCTGTATCCATTCCTCTGTTGAAGGGCATCTGGGTTCTTTCCAGCTTCTGGCTATTATAAATAAGGCTGCCATGAACATAGTGGAGCATGTGTTTTTGTTTTATGTTGGGGCATCTTTGGGTATATGCCCAAGAGAGGTATAGCTGCGTCCTCAGGTAGTTCAATGTCCAATTTTCTAAGGAACCTCCAGACTGATTTCCAGAATGGTTGTAGCAGTCTGCAATCCCACCAACAATGGAAGAGTGTTCCTCTTTCTCCAAATCCTCGCCAGCATTTGCTGTCACCTAAGTTATTGATCTTAGCCATTCTCACTGGTGTGAAGTGGAATCTCAGGGTTGCTTTGATTTGCATATCCCTTATGACTAAAGATGCTGAACATTTCTTTAGGTTTTCTCAGTCATTCGGCATTCCTCAGCTGTGAATTCTTTGTTTAGCTTTGAACCCCGTCTATTAATAGGGTTATTTCTCTCCTTGCAGTCTAACTTCTTGAGTTCATTGTATATTTTGGATATAAGCCCTCTTTCAGTTGTAGGATTGTTAAAGATCTTTTCCCAATTTGTTGGTTGTCGTTTTGTACTAACAACAATGTCCTTGACCTTACAGAAGCGCTGCAGTTTTATGAGATCCCATTTGTCGATTCTTGATCTTAGAGCATAAGCCATTGTTGTTTTGTTCAGAAAATTTTCGCCAGTACCCATGTGTTCAAGAGGCTTCCCCACTTTTTCTTCTATTAGTTTGAGTGTATCTGGTTTGATGTGGAGGTCCTTGATCCACTTGGACTTAAGCTTTTACAGGGTGATAAGCATTGATCAATCTGCATTCTTCTACATGCTCACCTCCAGTTGAACCAGCACCATTTGCTGAAAATGCTACCTTTTTTCCATTGGGTAATTTTGGCTCCTTTGTCAAAAATCAAGTGACCATAGGCGTGTGGGTTCATTTCTGGGTCTTCAATTCTATTCCACTGGTCTATCTGTCTGTCCCTGCACCAATACCATGCAGTTTTTATCACTATTACTCTGTAATACTGCTTGAGTTTAGGGATAGTGATTCCCCCCAAATGTCCTTTCATTGTTGAGGATAGTTTTAGCTATCCTGGGTTTTTTGTTATTCCAGATGAATTTGCAAATAGTTCTGTCTAACTCTCAGAAGAATTGGATTGGCATTTTGATGGGGATTGCATTGAATCTGTAGATCGCTTTTGGTAAAATGGCCATTTTTACTATATTAATCCTGCCAATCCATGAGCATGGGGGATCTTTCCATCTTCTGAGATCTTCTTCAATTTCTTTCTTCAGAGGCTTTAAGTTCTTATCATACAGATCTTTCACTTGCTTGGTTAAAATCACACCGAGGTATTTTATATTATTTGGGACTATTATGAAGGGTGCCGTTTCCCTAATTTCTTTCTCGCCTTGTTTCTCTTTTGTGTAGAGGAAGGGTACTGATTTATTTGAGTTAATTTTATATCCAGCCACTTTGCTAAAGGTGTTTATCAGGTTTAGAAGTTCTCTGGTGGAACTTTTGGGATCACTTAAATATACTATCATATCATCTGAAAATAGTGATATTTTGACTTCTTCTTTTCCAATCTGTGTCCCCTTGATCTCCTTTTGTTGTCTGATTACTCTGGCTAGAACTTCAAGAACTATATTGAATAAGTAGGAAGAGAGTGGGCAGCCTTGTCTAGTCCCTGATTTTAGTGGGACTGCTTCAAGTTTCTCTCCATTTAGTTTAATGTTAGCTACTGGTTTGCTGTATATGACTTTTACTATGTTTAGGTATGGGCCTTGAATTCCTATTCTTTCTAGGACTTTTATCATGAAGGGGTGTTGAATTTTGTCAAATGCTTTCTCAGCACCTACTAAAATGATCATGTGGTTTTTATCTTTCAGTTTCTCTAATAATGGATTACGTAGATGGTTTTCCGTATATTAAACCATCCCTGCATGCCAGGGATGAAGCTTACTTGATCATGGTGGATGATTGTTTTGATGTGCTCTTGGATTCGGTTTGCCAGAATTTTATTGAGTACTTTTGCATTGATATTCATAAGGGAAATTGTCTGAAATTCTCTTTCTTTGTTGGTCTTTGCGTGGTTTAGGTATAAGAGTAATTGTGGCTTCATAGAAGGAATTCGGTAGCGCTCCATCTCTTCCAATTTTGTGGAATAGTTAGGATTGTATTGGTATGAGTTCTTCTATGAAGGTCTGATAGTATTCTGCACTGAACACATCTGGACCTGGGCTCTTTTTGGTTGGGAGACCTGTAATGCATGCTTCTATTTCTTTAGGAGTTATGGTGTTGTTTAAATGGTTTATCTGTTCCTGATTTAACTTTGGTACCTGGTATCTGTCTAGGAAATTGTCCACTTCCTGAAGATTTCAAGTTTTGTTGAATATAGGCTTTCAAAGTAGGATCTGATAATTTTTGAATTTCCTCTGATTCTGTAGTTATGTCTCCCTTTTCATTTCTGATTTTGTTAATTTGGACACACTCTCTGTGTCCTCTCATTAGTCTGGCTAAGGGTTTATCTATCTTGTTGATTTTCTCAAAGAACCAACTTATGGTTATGTTGATTTTTGTGTAGTCCTTTTTGTTTCTACTTGGTTGATTTCAGCTCTGAGTTTGATTATTTCCTGCCTTCTACTCCTCCTGGATGTATTTGCTTCTTTTTGTTCTAGTGCTTTTAGGTATGTTGTCAAGCTGGTGACATATGCTCTTTCCTGTTTCTTTCTGCAGGCACTCAGAGTTTTCCTCTTATTACAGCTTTCATTGTGTCCCATAAGTTTGGGTATGTTGTACCTTCTTTTTCATTAAATTCTAAGAAGTCTTTAAGTTCGTTCTTTATTTCTTCCTTGACCAGGTTATCGTTGAGTACAGCATTGTTCAACTTCCATGTATATGTGGGCCTTCTTCCCTTATTGTTGTTGAAGACCAGCTTTAGCACATGGTGGTCTGATAGGACCCATGGGGTTATTTCTATATCTCTGTATCTATTGAGACCTGTTTTATGACCTATTATAGGGTCAATTTTGGGGAAAGTTCCATGAGGTGGAAAGAAGAAGGCATGTCCTTTGTTTTAGGATAGAATGTTCTGCAAATATCTGTTAAATACATTTGCTTCATGACTTCTCTTAGTCTGTCTATGTCTCTGTTTAATTTCTGTTTCCATGATCTGTCCATTGATGAGAGTGGGGTGTTGTAAACTCCTACTATTATTGTGTGAGGTGCAATGTGTGCTTGGAGCTTTAGTTAGGTTCTTTTTATGTGTGTAGGTACCCTTGTATTTGGAGCATAGGTATTTAGGATGGAGAGTTCATCTTGGTGGATTTTTCCTTTGATGAATATGAAGTGCCTTCCTTATCTTTTTTGATGACTTTTAGTTGAAAATTGGTTTTATTCTATATTAGAATGGCTATTCCAGCTTACTTCTTCAGACCATTTGCTTGGAAAGTTGCTTTCCAGCCTTTCACTCTGAGGTAGTGTCTGTCTTTGTCTCTGAGGCTTTGCCATTTATTATCCTTTGTAGGGCTGGATTTGTAGAAAGATATTGTGTAAATTTGGTTTTGTTATGAAATATCTTGGTTTCTCCATCCCTGTTTATTGAGAGTTTTGCTGGATACAATAATCTGGACTAACATTTTTATTCTTTTGGGGTCGGTATGACATCTGTCCAGGATCTTCTGGCTTTCATAGTCTCTGGTGAGAACTCCAGTGTGATTCTGATAGGTCTGCCTTTATATGTTACTTGACCTTTTTCCCTTACTGATTTTAATATTATTTCATTGTTTTGTGCATTTGGTGTTTTGACTATTATGTGATGGGAGAATGTTCTTTTCTGGTCCAATCTATTTGGAGCTCTGTAGGCTTCTTGTATGTTTATGGGCATCACTTTCTTTAGGTTGGGGAATTTTTCTTCTATGATTTTGTTGAAGATATTTACTGGTCCTTTGAGCTGGGAGTCTTCACTGTCTTCTATACCTATTATCCTTAGGTTTGATCTTCTCATTGAGTCCTGGATTTCCTGTATGTTTTGGACCAGTAGCTTTTTCAGCTTTACATTATCTTTGACAATGTCAATGATTTCTATGGAATCTTCTGCTCCTGAGATTCTCTCTTCTAATCTCTTGTATTCTGTTGGTGATGCTTGTATCTATAGCTCCTTGTCTCTTCCTTTGATCTTCTATATCCAGGGTTGTCTCCCTTAGTGTTTCCTTTATTGCTTCTATTTCCATTTTTAAATCCTTCACCTGTCTGATTGTGTTTTCCTGGAATTCTTTCAGGGATTTTTGTGATTCCTCTCTATAGGCTTCTACTTGTTTAGTTATGTTTTCCTCCCTTTCTCTAAAGGAGTTCTTTATGTCTTTCTTGAAGTCCTCCATCATCATCATCAAATGTGATATTAAATCTAGATCTTGCTTTTCTGGTATGTTTGGATATTCAGTGTTTGCTTTGATGGGAGAATTGGGCTCTGATGATGCCATGTAGTCTTAGTTTCTGTTGCTTGGGTTCCTGTGCTTGCCTCTAACCATCAGGTTGTGTCTGGTGTTACCTTGTTCTGCTATTTCTGACAGTGGCTAGACCGTCCTATAAGCCTGTTTGTCAGGAGTGCTGTAGACCTGTTTTCCAGTTTTCTTTCAGCCAGTTATGGGAACAGAGTGTTCTGCTTTCGGGCATGCAGTCTTTCCTGTATACTGGTCTTCAGATGTTCCTGTGGGCCTGTGTCCTGTATCCACCAGGCAGGTCACTTGGAGCACAAAAGTTGGTCTTACCTGTGGTCCCGCAGTTGAAGTTGCTCCTGGGAGGCTACTTTTGAGCTCTCAGTGAGGGCGGCAACCAGGAGGGCCTGCGCCACCTTTTCCCTGGGCTCCCATGCACCAGGATCCCAGCTGGCATTAGGTGTTTTCCTCTGGAGTCAGAAATGTGGGCAGAACGTAGTCTCTTCTGGCTTCCTAGGTGTGTCTGCCCCTCTGAAGATTTAGCTCTCCCTCCCACGGGATTTGGGTGCAGGGTGCTTTTGATCAGGTCCCTTCAGATCTGGGCAGTGTCTGGACCGCAGGGGACCTGCCGCTTGAGTGTCCCTATCTTCCGGTTCCCAGAGACCCTATACATTTTCCTCTTGGGCCAGGGATGTGGGCAGGTGTGGGCATTATTTGTGGTCTCTCCCACAATGCAGTCTCAGTAGTGCACCTGTCTGGGCAGTGAGCTCTCTCTCAATTTGCATTCTTATACTTGCTGACCTCCAGTTGAACCAGCACCATTTGCTGAAAATGCTATCGTTTTTCCATTGGATGGTTTTAGCTCTTCTGTCAAAGATCAAGTGACCATAGGTGTGTGGGTCATTTTGGGTTTTCAATTCTATTCCAATGATCTACCTGCCTGTCTCTGTGCCAATACCATACAGTTTTTATCACTATTGCTCTGTAATATTGCTTGAGGTCAGGGATTGTGATTCTTCCAGAACTTCTTTTATTGTTGAGTATAGATTTCACTATCCTTGAATTTTTGTTATTCCAAATGAATTTGCAAATTGCTCTTTCTAACTCTATGAAGAATTGAGTTGGAATTTTGATGGGGATTGCATTGAATCTGTAGACTGCTTTTGGAAAAATGACCATTTTTTCTTTATTAATCCTGCCAATCCACGAGCATGGGAGGTCTTTCCAACTTCTGAGATCTTTTTCAATTTCTTTGTTCAGATAGTTGAAGTTCTTCTCATATAGATCTTTCACTTACTTGGTAAAAGTCACCCAGAGATATTTTATATTATTTGGGACCATTGTGAAGGGTGTCATTTCTATAATTTGTTTCTCAGCCTGTTTAACCTTTGAGTAGAGGAAGGCTACTGATTTCTTCTAGTCAATTTTATACCCATCCACTTCGCTAAAGTTGTTTATCAGATTTAATAGGTCTCTGGTGGAATTTTTGGGTTTTCTTAAGTACACTATTATATCATTTGCAAATAGTGATAATATGACTTCTTCCTTTCCAATTTGTATCCGTTTGACCTCCTTTTGTTTTCTGAGTGCTCTGGCTAGGACTTCGAACATTATACTGAATAAGTAGGGAAAGATTGGGCAGCCTTGTCTAGTCCCTGATTTTAGTGGGATTGCTTCAAGTTTCTCTCCATTTAGTTTAATGTTAGCTACTGGTTTGCTGTATATTGCTTTTACTATGTTTAGGTATGGGCCTTGAACTCCTGATCTTTCCAGGACTATTATCATGAAAGAGTGTTGAATTTTGTGAAATGATTTCTCAGCATCAAATGAAATGAACATTTGGTGTTTTTCTCTGAGTTTGTTTACATATTGGATTACATTGATAGATTTCCTTATATTGAACCATCCCTGAATCTCTGGGATGAATCTTACTTGATCAAAATGGATGATCATTTTGATGTGTTCTTCGATTCAGATTGCAAGAATTTTATTAAGTATTTTTGCATTAACATTCTTAAGGGAAATTGTTCTGAAGTTCTCTTTCTTTGTTGGGTTTCTGTGTGGTTTAGATATGAGAGTAATGGTGGTTTCATAGAAGGAATTTGGTAGTGCTCTGTCTGTTTCTATTTTGTGGAAAATTTTGGACAATGTTGGTATGATGTCTTCTATGAAGGTCTGATAGAATTCTGCACTAAACCCATCTGATCCTGGGCGCTTTTTGCTTGGGAGACTTGTAGTAACTGCTTCTATTTCTTTAGGAGTTATGAGGTTATTTAGATGGTTTATCTGTTTCTGATTTAAGTTTTGTACCTGGTATTTGTCTAGAAAATTGTCCATTTCCTCCAGATTTTCCAGTGTTATTGAATATAGGCTTTTGTAGTAGGATCTGATGATTTATTTAATTTCCTCAATTGCTGTTGTTATGTCTCCCTTTTCATTTCTGATTTTGTTAATTTGGATATACTCTCTAAGCCCTATTGTTAGTCTGCCTAAGGGTTTATAGATCTCATCGATTTTCTCAAAGAACCAGCTCCTGGCTTTGTTGATTCTTTGTATAGTTCTTTGTTTTTATTTTCTACTTGGTTGATTTCAGCTCTGAGTTTGATTATTTCTTGCCTTCTACTCCTCCTGGGTATATTTGCTTCTTTTTGTTCTAGAGCTTTTATGTGTGCTGTCAAGCTGTTGATGTATGTTCTCTCCTGTTTCTTTTTGCAGGCACTCATAGCTATGTGTTTTCCTCCTGGCACTGCTTTCATTGTCTCCCCTAACTTTGGGTATGTTGTACCTTCATTTTCATTAAATTCTAAGAAGTCTTTAATTTCTTTCTTTATTTCTTCCTTGTCCAAGTTTTCATTGAGTAGAGCTTTGTTCAAATTCCATGTATATGTGGGCTGTCTGTCATTTTTTTTGTTATTGAAGACCAGCCTTAGTTTGTGGTGATCTGATAGGATGCTTGGGTTTATTTCTATCTTCCTGTATATATTGAGGCCTGTTTTGTGACCGATTATATGGTCAGTTTTGGAAAAGGTACCATGAGGTGCTAAAAAGAAGTTGTATCCTTTTGTTTAGGATGAAATGACCTATAAATATCTATTAATATCATTCGGTTCATAAATTGTTTGTTTCTCTATGTCTCTGCTTAATTTCTGTTTCCGTAATCTGTCCATTGATGAGAGTGGAGTGTTTAAATCTCCTACTATTTTATTTGTGAGATACAATGTATGATTTGTGCTTTATTAAGGTTTATTTTATGAATGTAGGTACCCTTGCATTTGGAGCATAGATATTTAGGATTGAGAGTTCATCTTGGTGGATTTTTACTTTACTGAATATTAGTATCGTTTCTTATCTTTTTTGATGACTTTTGGTTGAAAGATGATTTTATTTGATATTAGAATGGCTACTCCAGTTTGGTTTTATGGGTTGTTTTGTTTTGTTTTGTTTTTGTTTTTGTTTTTGTTTTGCTTCGCACCATTTGCTTGGAAAGTTGGTTTCCAGCCTTTTACTCTGAGATAGTAAATGTCTTTTTCTCTGAGTTATGTTTCCTGTATGCAGCAAAGTGCTCGGTCCCCTTTCATATCAACTCTGATAGTCTATGTCTTTATTGGGGAATTGAATCCATCGATTTTAAGAAATATTAAGGAATAGAGATCGTTGTTTCCTCTTATTTTCATTGGTAGAGATGGAATTATGTTTGTATGTCCCTCTTCTTTTATTTTCTTTGCAAGGAGATTACTTTCTTGCTTTTTTTAGGGTGTAGTTTCCCTCCTTGTGTTGGAGTTTTCCATCTATTATCCTTTGTAAGACTGGATTTGTAGAAAGATATTGTGTAAATTTGGTTTTGTCAGGGAATATCTTGGTTTGTCCATCTAGGCTGAGGGTTTTGCTGGGTATAGTAGCCTGTGCTGGCGTTTGTTTTCTCCTTGTATCTGTATGACATCTGTCCAGGATCTTCTGGCATTCATAAGTCTCTGGTGAGAAGTTTGGTGTAATTCTTATAGGTCTGCCTTTATATGTTACTTGAACTTTTTCCCCTACTGCTTTTGATATTCTTTCTTTTTTGTGTTTTTGGTTTTTGACTATTATGTGACAGGAGGAATTTCTTTTCTGGTCCAATCTATTTGTAGTTCTGTAGGCTTCTTGTATATTTATGGGCATCTCTTTCTTTAGGTTAGGGAAGTTTTCTTCTATTATTAATGTTGAAAATACTGTGTCTTTAAGTTGGGAGTCTTCACTGTCTTCTATGCATATTATCATTAGGTTTGATCCTCTCATTGTGTCCTGGGTTTTCTGGATGTTTTTGGCTAAGAGCTTTTTGCATTTTACATTATCTTTGATGGTTTTATCAATGTTTTCTATGGTATCTTCTGCCCCAGAGATTCTCTCTTCTATCTCTTGTATTCTGCCTGTGGTGCTTGCATCTTTGACTCCTGATCCCTTTCCTAGGTTTTCTTTCTCTAGGGTTGCCTCCCTTTGGGTTTTCTTTATTGTTTCTATTTCCATTTTTAAATCTTGGATGGTTTTATTCAATTCCTTCTCCTGTTTGGTTATGTTTTCCAGTAATTCTTTGAGGGATTTTTTTGTTTCCTCTTTAAAAGCTTCTATTTGTTTACTTGTGTTGTCCTGTATGTCTTTAAGGGAGTTTTTTATGTCCTGCTTAAAGCCTTACATAATCATCATAAAATGTGATTTTTTTCATCTTTATTAACTTGAGTATTTCTTATTTACATTTCAATTGTTATTCCCCTTCCCTGTTTCCAGGCCAACATCCCCCCTAACCTTCCCCCTCCACTTCTCTATGGGTGTTCCCCTTCCCATCCTCCCCCCATTACGGCCCTGCCCCCAACAATCACGTTCACTGGGGGTTCCATCTTGGCAGAACCAATGGCTTCCCCTTCCACTGGTGCTCTTACTAGGCTATTCATTGCTACCTATGAGGTCAGAGTCCAGGGTCAGTCCATGTATAGTCTTTGGGTAGTGGCTTAGTCCCTGGAAGCTCTGGTTGGTTGGCATTGTTGTTCATATGGGGTCTCGAGCCCCTTCAAGCTCTTTCAGTCTTTTCTAAGATTGCTTCAACAGGGGTGCCGTTTTCAGTTTAGTGGTTTATGATGGCATTCGCCTATGTATTTTCCATATTCTGGCTGTGTCTCTCAGGAGAGATCTACATCTGGTTCCTCTCAGCCTGCACTTCTTTGCTTCACCCATCTTATCTAGTTTAGTGGCTGTATATGTATGGGCCACATGTGGGACAGACTCTGAATGGGCGATCCTTCAGTCTCTGTTCTAAGCTTTGCCTACCTATTCCCTCACGGGGGTATTCTTGTTCCCCTTTTAAAGAAGGAGTAAAGCATCTGCATTTTGGTCATCCTTCTTGAGTTCCATGTGTTCTTTGCATTTAGGGTAATTCCAGCATTTGGACTAATATCCACTTATCAATGAGTGCATACCATGTGTGTTTTTCTGTGATTGGGTTACCTCACTCAGGATGATAGGAAAATAAAATGTGATTTTATATCGAAATCTTGCTTTTCCGGTGTGTTGGGATATCGAGTATTTGCTTTGGTGGGAGAGCTGGGCTCTGATGATTCCAAATAATCTTGGTTTCTGTTGCTTAGGTTCCTGCACTTGCCTCTCGCCATCAGGTTTTCTCTGGTGTTAGCTTGTCTTGCTGTCTCTGATAGTGGCTTGACCCTCCTGTAGGCCTGGGTTTCAGCACTCTTGTAGACCTGTTTTGTTTCAGCCAGATCTGGAAACAGAGAGCTCTGTTCTCAGGTGTGTAGGTGCTCCTTGTGACTTTCTTTTAGCTCTAGGCTCAGGCAGAAACCAGAAAGGTCCTGCCCTGACTGCTCCTAGGTTGCCGTACCCTGTGGTCCATAGATGGCACTAGGCGATTTCCTTTTTTGTCAGGAATTTGGGCAGAGATTATTCTCCTCTGAGTTCTCAGGAGTGCCTGCACTTTTGAGGGTCCACCTCTCTCCCACTGGATTTGGTTACAGAGAGCTGTGTGAATGGTTCAGTTCAGTTTGGGGCATAGGCCAGACCCAGGAGGTTCCTGACATTGACTGTTCCTATATTCCTTTATCCAGAGGCACTATGTAGTTTCCTCTTGGGTCAGGGATGTGGGAGAGGTGGGCAGAAGTGGCGGGCTGTAGTAAGTTGTCAGGATTGTCTGAACTTCTGGGTGAACTTCAGCTCTCTTCCCCATGAGATTTGGGTGCATGGAGCTGTTGGATCAGTTCAGATCAGTGCCCAACACAGTCAGAAACCAGAAGTTTGTGTTTCCTGAGTCCACCAGGCAGATTGCTTGGAGCAGAAAAGTTGGTCTTACCTCTGCTCTCAGGTATGTAGGCACTCCTGGCAACTGGCTTTCAGATCTCGGAGCAGGCAGAAAACTGAAAGTGCCCTCCCCTGACTGCTCCTAGCCCCCTATGCCCAGAGGGCACAGATGGCACTAGGCTATTTCCTCTTTTGTCAGAAATGTGGACAAAGAGTAGTCTCCTCTGAGTTCTCAGTAATGTCTGCACTTCTAAGGGTCCAGCTTTCTCTCCCTCTGGGATTTTGGTACAGAGAGCTGTGTGGAGTATTATTTTTTAAAGTATGATTTAATGATTCTTAGGATTTCCTTGTGGTCTATTATTATGTCCCCTGATTTTGCTTCTAATTTTGTTAATTTGGATATTCTCTGCCTTTTAGATAATTTGGATAAGGGATTGTCTATTTCAATTTTCTTAAACATTTAATCTCTTTAATTGATTTTTGTATTATCTTTGTTTATGTTTTATTGCTTTCAGATATCAGTTTGATTGTTTCCTGCCATCTATTCTTCTTGGGTCCCTTCGCTTCTTTTGTTATAGAGTTTTTAGTTGTGCTGCTAAGTTGCTAGTATAAAATATCTCCAATTTCTTTATAAAGACACTTAGTGCTCTGACTTTTCTTCTTAGCACTGTCTTCATCCTGTCCCATAAGTTTAGGTATGATGCACATCCATTTTCATTAAATTCTGGAAAGTTGTTAATTTCATTCTTTATTTCTACTTTAACCCAATAGTCACTCAGTACATAGTTGTTCAGTTTCCATGGGTTTGTAGGCTTTCTATTGTTTCCATTGTTGAAATACAGATTTACTCTGTGGTAGTCTGATAGGACGAAGTGGTTATTTCAATTTTCTTGTATTTTAAGGCTTACTTTGTTACCCAATATGTTGTCACTTTTGGAGAATTTTTTGCAGGTGCTGAGAAGAAGGTATATTCTTTCTGTCTGGGTAAAATGTTCTGTATATAACTTTTAGGTCCATATCATCTGTTAGCTTTATTATTTCTCTGTTCAGCTTATGTCTGGTTCACATATCTCCATTGGTGAATGTCTGGGTTAGAGTTTTACTGCTGTGAACAGATACCATGACCAATACAAATCTTATAAAGGTCAACATTTAATTGGGGCTGGCCTACAAGTTCAGAAGTCCAGTCCATTATCATCAAGGTGGATGCATGGCAACATCCAGGCAGTCATAGTGCAGGAGAGGCTGAGAGTTCTACATCTTCATCCGAAGGCAGTTAGAATACTGGCTTCCAGGTAGCTAGGATGAGGGTGTTAAAGCCCACACTGATACTAACACACCTACTCCAACAAGGCTATGCCTACTCCAACAGGGCCAGACCTTCTAATAATGCCACTCTCTGGGCCAAGCATATGAAAACAATGACAGTGAGATTGGGGTAGTGAAGTCTCCCACTCTTAATGTCTGAGTGTTGATGTGTGTTTAAGCTTTAGTACTTTTTATTAACAAATGTGTGTGCATTGTATTTGGGGCATAAATGTTGAGAATTTAAGCACTGTCATGATGGCTTCTTTAATGAGTACGAAGTGTCCTTTCCCATCTGTTTTGACTACTTTTAGTTTGAAATGTATTTTGTTAGACATTAGAATGACTATACCAACTTGCTTCTTGGAAAATTTGCTTTGAAAATATTTTCCCAACTTTTTATCCTGAGGTAGTAGCTATCTTTGATGTTAAAATATGTTACTTTTATGCAACAGGGCAATGGATTCTGTTTTTGTATCCATTTTTTAGGGTTTTTTTTTGGCTTTTTATTTGAAAATTGAGTCCACTAATATTAGAGATATCAATGACAAATGATTGTTTATTCCTATTATTTTGGTAGTGGTGGTTGTGATAGTGTGTGTGTGTGTGTGTGTGTGTGTGTGTCCCTTCTTTGCCTTAAGCTTGTGTGAGAAAATTTTCTGTGTTTTCACAGGTGTAGTTAACCAACTTGGGTTGGAGTGTGAATTCTAGTAACTTATGTAGGGCTGGATTTGTAGATAGATGTTATTTAAATTTAACTATATCATGAAATGTCTTGCTTTCTCTATCTGGGATGATTTGCTTGGTATAATAGTCTGGGCTTGTATCTGTGGTCTCACAAATTCTGCAAGATATCTGTCTAGGTTCTTCTGGCTTTTATGGTCTCTATTAAGGAGTTGTGTATAATTTTTTTATTAACTTGAGTATTTCTTATATACATTTCGAGTGTTATTCCCTTTCCCGGTTCCGGGCAAGCATCCCCTCCCCCCTCCCCTTCTTTATGGGTGTTCCCCTCCCCATCCTCCCCCCATTGCCGCCCTCCCCCCAACAATCACGTTCCCTGGGGGTTCAGTCTTAGCAGGACCCAGGGCTTCCCCTTCCACTGGTGCTTTTACTAGGATATTCACTGCTACCTATGAGGTCAGAGTCCAGGGTCAGTCCATGTATAGTCTTTAGGTAGTGGCTTAGTCCCTGGAAGCTCTAGTTGCTTGGCATTGTTGTACATATGGGGTCTCGAGCCCCTTCAAGCTCTTCCAGTTCCTTCTCTGATTCCTTCAACGGGGGTCCTATTCTCAGTTCAGTGGTTTGCTGCTGGCATTCGCCTCTGTGTTTGCTGTATTCTGGCTGTGTCTCTCAGGAGCGATCTACATCCGGCTCCTGTCAGCCTGCACTTCTTTGCTTCATTCATCTTGTCTAATTGGATGGCTGTATATGTATGGGCCACATGTGGGACAAGCTCTGAATGGGTGTTCCTTCAGGCTCTGTTTTAATCTTTGCCTCTCTCTTCCCTGCCAAGGGTATTCTTGTTCCCCTTTTAAAGAAGGCGTGAAGCATTCACATTTTGATCATCCGTCTTGAGTTTCATTTGTTCTAGGCATCTAGGTTAATTCAAGCATTTGGGCTAATAGCCACTTATCAATGAGTGCATACCATGTATGTCTTTCTGTGATTGGGTTAGCTCACTCAGGATGATATTTTCCAGTTCCAACCATTTGCCTACGAATTTCATAAAGTCATTGTTTTTGATAGCTGAGTAATATTCCATTGTGTAGATGTACCACATTTTCTGTATCCATTCCTCTGTTGAAGGGCATCTGGGTTCTTTCCAGCTTCTGGCTATTATAAATAAGGCTGCGATGAACATAGTGGAGCACGTGTCTTTTTTATATGTTGGGGCATCTTTTGGGTATATGCCCAAGAGAGTTATAGCTGGATCCTCAGGCAGTTCAATGTCCAATTTTCTGAGGAACTTCCAGACTGATTTCCAGAATGGTTGTACCAGTCTGCAATCCCACCAACAATGGAGGAGTGTTCCTCTTTTTCCGCATCCTCGCCAGCATCTGCTGTCACCTGAGTTTTTGATCTTAGCCATTCTCACTGCTGTGAGGTGAAATCTCAGGGTTCTTTTGATTTGCATTTCCCTTATGACTAAAGATGTTGAACATTTCTTTAGGTGTTTCTCAGCCATTCGGCATTCCTCAGCTGTGAATTGTTTGTTTAGCTCGGAACTCCATTTTTTAATAGGGTTATTTGTCTCCCTGCAGTCTAACTTCTTGAGTTCTTTGTATATTTTGGATATAAGGCCTCTATCTGTTGTACGATTGGTACAGATCTTTTCCCAATCTGTTGGTTGCCGTTTTGTCCTAACCACAGTGTCCTTTGCCTTACAGAAGCTTTGCAGTTTTATGAGATCCCATTTGTCGATTCTTGATCTTAGAGCATAAGCCATTGGTGTTTTGTTCAGGAAATTTTTTCCAGTGCCCATGTGTTCCAGATGCTGCCCTAGTTTTTCTTCTATTAGTTTGACTGTATCTAGTTTGATGTGGAGGTCCATGATCCACTTGGACTTAAGCTTTGTACAGTGTGATAAGCATGGATCGATCTGCATTCTTCTACATGTTGACCTCCAGTTGAACCAGCACCATTTGCGGAAAATGCTATCTTTTTTCCACTTGATGGTTTTGGCTCCTTTGTCAAAAATCAAGTGCCCATAGGTGTGTGGGTTCATTTCTGGGTCTTCAATTCTGTTCCATCGGTCTATCTGTCTGTCTCTGTACCAATACCATGCAGTTTTTATCACTATTGCTCTGTAATACTGCTTGTGTTCAGGGATAGTGATTCCCCCTGAAGTCCCTTTATTGTTGAGGATAGTTTTAGCTATCCTGGGTTTTTTGTTATTGCAGATGAATTTGCAAATTGTTCTGTCTAACTCTTTGAAGAATTGGATTGGTATTTTGATGGGGATTGCATTGAATCTGTAGATCGCTTTAGGTAAAATGGCCATTTTTACTATATTAATCCTGCCAATCCATGAGCATGGGAGATCTTTCCATCTTCTGAGGACTTCTTCAATTTCTTTCTTCAGAGGCTTGAAGTTCTTATTGTACAAATCTTTTACTTGCTTAGTTAAAGTCACACCGAGGTACTTCATATTATTTGGGTCTATTATGAAGGGTGTCGTTTCCCTAATTTCTTTCTCGGCTTGTTTCTCTTTTGTGTAGAGGAAGGCTACTGATTTTTTTGAGTTAATTTTATACCCAGCCACTTTGCTGAAGTTGTTTATCAGCTTTAGTAGTTCTCTGGTGGAACTTTTGGGATCACTTAAATATACTATCATATCATCTTCAAATAGTGATATTTTGACTTCTTCTTTTCTGATCTGTATCCCCTTGACCTCCTTTTGTTGTCTGATTTCTCTGGCTAGAACTTCAAGAACTATATTGAATAAGTAGGGAGAGAGTGGGCAGCCTTGTCTAGTCCCTGATTTTAGTGGGATTGCTTCAAGTTTCTCTCCATTTAGTTTAATGTTAGCAACTGGTTTGCTGTATATGGCTTTTACTATGTTTAAGTATGGGCCTTGAATTCCTATTCTTTCCAGGACTTTTATCATGAAGGGGTGTTGAATTTTGTCAAATGCTTTGTCAGCATCTAATGAAATGATCATGTGGTTTTGTTCTTTCAGTTTGTTTATATAATGGATCACGTTGTTGGTTTTCCGTATATTAAACCATCCCTGCATGCCTGGGATGAAGCCTACTTGATCATGGTGGATGACTGTTTTGATGTGCTCTTGGATTGTGTATAATTCTAATAGGTCTAACTTTATGTTATTTGGATTTTCCCATGCAGCTTTTAATATTCTTTGGTCTTTTGACTTTAATGTTTTGATTATTATATTGTGATTGGGGGCTTCCTTTTCTAGTCTAATCAACTTGTTGTTCAGTAAGGTTCTTCTACCTTTATAGGCATCTGGTTCTTTTGATTAAGAAATTTTCCTTTTAGGATTTTGTCGAAGATATTTTCAGGCCTTTGACCAAGGAATCTTTTCCTTCTTCTATTTCAATTATTTGTACTTTGAGCTTTTCATAGTGTCTCAGATTTCCTGGAGGTTATGTCATTTGAATTTTTTGAGTTAACATTTTCTTTGTTTCAATTTCTTCGATTTTATCTTCTACACCTGAGAATCTCTCTTCCAGCTCTCGTATTTCGTTGATGATGCTTATGTCTGCAGTTAGTATTTACATTGTTAGATATTTCACCTCCAGTATTTTCTCAATTGGTATTTCCTTTGTTGCTTCTAGTTCTACTTTCAGGTCTAAACAGTTCTATTCATTTCCATCAATTCATTTTCCTTGCCTTTCCTGACATTCTTTAAGGGCTTTACTGATTCCCAAGATTTTATTGTCTTTCCCTTCATTTCTTTCACAGATTCATGCGTTTCCACTTTAAGGACCCCTTTATTTTATTTTTCATGGATATTTTATGTATTTACATTTCAAAAGTTATCCCCTTTTACCCCTCTCCATACCCCTTCCCCCCCCCGCTTCTATGAGGATGCTCCCACTTCCACATACCCACTCCCACCTCAATGCCCTGGCATTCCCCTACATTGGGGTATGAGCCTGCACAAGACCAAGGGCTTTTCTTCCTGTTGATGCTGAACCATGCCATCCTCTGCTATATATGTGGCTGGAGTTATGGGTCCCTCCATGTGTACTTATAGGTTTAGTTCCTGGGAGCTGTAATGGGGCCTGATTAGTTGATTTTGTTGTTCTTCCTATGGGATTGCAAACCCCTTCAGCTCCTTCAGTCTTTTCTCCATCTCTGCCATTGGGGTTCCATTGTTCAGTCTAATGGTTATTTGTAACCATCTTCATCTGTATGAGTAGGGTTCTAGCACAGCCTGTCAGAAGAAACCTGTATCTGGCTCCTGTTAACAAATACTTCTTGGCATCAGCAATAATGATTGGGTTTGGTGACTGCTTATGGGTTAGATCCCCAGGTGCAGTCTCTGGATGACCTTTCCTTCAGTCCCTGCTCCACTCTTTGTTCCTGTATTTGGTGAGTATTTGCGTCTCCCTTCTAAGAAGAAATGAAGCATCTATATTTTGGTCTTCCTTCATCATAATCGTCACATGATCTGTGAATGTTTTCTTAGCTATTCCAAACTTTTGGGCTAATATTCACTTATCAGTGAGTGCATACCATGTGTGTTCTTTTGTGACTAGATTACCTCACTCAGGATGATATTTTCTAGTTCCATCCATGTGCCTATGAATTTCATGAAGTTATTGTTTTTGATAGCTGAGTAGTACTCCATTGTGTAAATATACCACATTTTCTCTATCCATTCCTCTGTTGAAGGGTATCTGGGATCTTTACAGCTTCTGGCTATTAAAAATAAGGCTGTGTGAACATAGTGGAGCATGTGTCCTTGTTATATGTTGGAAAATCTTTTGGGTGTATGCCCAGGAGTGGTATAGCTGGGTCCTCAGGTATTACTGTGTCCAATTTTCTGAGGAACCACTGATTTCCAGAGGGTTTGTACCTATTTCTCCACATCCTCGCCAGCATCTACTGTCACCTGAGTTTTTTATCTTAGCCATTCTGACTGGTGTGAGGTGGAATCTAAGGGTTGTTTTGATTTGCATTTCCCTGATGACTAAAGATGTTGAACATTTTCTTAGGTGTTTCTCATCCATTCAATATTCCTCAGTTGAAAACTCTTTGTTTAGCTCTGTACCTCAATTTAATCAGATTATTTGATTCTTTGGAGTCTAACTTCCTGAGTTATTTGTATAGTTAGATATTTACTCCCTATCAAATGTAGGATTGGTAAAGATCTTTTCCCAATCTGTTGATGCCATTTTGTCTTATTGATAGTGTCCTTTGCCTTACAGAAGCTTTGCAATTTTATGAAGTCCCATTTGTTGATTCTTGATTTTAGAGCATAAGCCATTGGTGTTCTGTTCAGAAAATTTTCCTCTGTGCCCATGTGTTCAATTGTCTTCTCCACCTTCTTTTCTATTTGTTTTAGTGTATCTGGTTTTATGTGCAGGTTCTTGATCCACCTGGACTTGAGTTTTGTACAAGAAGAAAGGTAGGGGTCAATTTGCATTCTTCTACATGTTGACCTCCAGTTGAACCAGCACCATTTGTTGAAAATGCTGGGTTTTTTTTCCTTTTGGTTGGTTTTGTCTCCTTTGTCAAAGATCACGTGACCATAGTTGTGTGGGTTCACTTCTGGGTTTCAATTCTATTCCAATGATCTACCTGCCTGTCTTTGTACCAATACCATGCAGTTTTTATCATGCTTTCTCTGTAATAGAGCTTGAGGTCAGAGATGGTTCACAGTTCATATGAAGCACAAGAAGAAGGAAGAGCAAATGTGGATGTTTCAGACCTTCTTAGAAGGGGGAACAAAATACTTATGGGAGGGAATACAGATTTGTTTGAATTAATTTTATATCCAGCCACTTTGCTGAAGTTGTTTATCATGTTTAGGAGTTCTGTGGTAGAATTTTCAGGGTCTCTTAAGTACACTTACATATATAATATCCTCTGCAAACAGTGATATTTTGACTTCTTCCTTTCCAATTTATATTCCTTTGACCTCCTTTTGTTTTCTAATTGCTCTGGCTAGGATTTCAAGTACTGTGTTGAATAGATATGGAGAGAGTGGACAACCTTGTCTAGTCCCTGATTTTAGTGAAATTGCTTCAAGTTTCTCTTCATTTAGTTTGATGTTGGGTACTGGTTTGCTGTATATTGCTTTTGCTATGTTTAGGTAAGGGCCTTTAATTCCTGATCTTTCCAAGACTTTTATCATGAAGGGGTGTTGAATTTTGTCAAATGCTTTCTCTGCATCTAATGAGAAGATCATGTTTTTTCTTTGATTTTGTTTATATATTGATGGATTTCCATATAGTGAACCATCCTTGCATCCCTGGGATGAAGCCTACTTGATCATGATGAATGATCATTTTGATGTGTTCTTGGATTTGGTTTGTGAGAGTTTTATTGAGTATTTTTGAATCAATATTCATGGTAAAGTTGGTTTTAATGAGGTTTTCTTGCACTTCAGCTATGTTGGAATATCCAGGAATTGCTGTAGTGGAATAGCTGGCCACTGGTGGTAATACATTGCCTAGACTGTTATCAATTGTGTTATTACACTGACATTTCGGCATCTGGATTTGAAGTGCTTGTAGATCTAAGAGCCAATTTCTGGTTGTTTTTGTTGGATATATGCTTTGTTCTATGGTTTCTGCTTCCTTTCTAATCTTCAGGCTGGAAAGACCTCTGGTATGTGTTAGAGTGTCTACCCTTGAGTTGGGGGCTGGGCTACTGATGAGCTGGATTGCCTCTGTTCTGGCAGGAGGTTGCTGCCCAAGTTGGAGTTCTGACAATGTGCACTGCCTCTGATCTATCCAGCGATCATCTAGGGCTCAGGATGCTAACCTAGTTTCTGGAAGGCTAAGAAGCCTCTGACTGGTTTTCAGGAAGCTGGCCTGATCTCTGGGATTCACGATGCTACCCTAGGCTCTGATAGAATAGGAGGCTTCTGAGAGAGGTGTGGCTCAGGATGTGGTAACAAGTAGTGGGGATGGAGCAGTTAGTGCTATGCTTGTTAGAGTGATGGTGGTTGTTACCTCATTTTCAGGGTCCTAGCTTGACCTCTAGTTAGGTAGGATGCTTCAGTAGGAGTTATAGGCTTGGGATATGGTAACAAAGGGGGAAGGGACAGTTGGAATTATTCTGAGCTGTGTAAGTATGGTCAAGGGGTAGTCTTACCTGGGGTTGAGAGCATTGGCCTAGCCCATAGTGAGGTAGGAGGCTTCCTCAGGACTGGTGAAGAGGAGAGGAAGAGTGGTCAGTGTTTTGCTAGGCAGGCATGAGTCTCTGGTGGGGTAGAAGCTTACCTTATTTTGAAATAATTAAAACCAATATATTTTAAATCTCTATTTTTTAAAAAAAGTCTACATTTTCAGTTGTTACTTATTGCATATTGTTTCAATATACAGCGATATTACTTCAAATTTTAAATAAATATTTATGCTTAAGCAATATTTTAATTAATTTATATATTCACTTTACATCCAGTCCCTCCTCTCTTCTCTGTCCCATCCTCACAAATCCCTCCCCCATTACTTCCTCTCCTTCTCTTCAGAGAAGGGGAAGTAGCCCCCATATCTGCTGAGCCTGGAACATCAAGTCACAGCATGTCTAAGTGCATCCTCTCATACTGAGCCCAGACCAAACAGTCCAGCTATAGGAAGGGGGATCCAATAGCAGGCAACCAAGTCAGAGTCAGCCTCCTCTCCAATTGTTAGGGGACCCATATAAAGACCAAACTATACATCTGTTACAAATGTATAGGGGCCCTAGGTCCAGCCCCTGCATGGTGTTTGGTTGATGGTTCCATCTCTCAGAGCCCCCATGTGCCTAAGTTAGTTGATTCTCCAGGTCTTGTTGTAGTGTCCTTGATCTCTCTGACTCCCTCAATCCTTTCCCCCACTCTTCCACAAGACTCACTGAGCTGCTCCTGATGTTTAGCTGTAGGTCTCTGCATGTTTCTCTCAGCTGCCACTGGGTGAAGCCTCTCACAGACTGTTATGCTACCCTCCTATCTGCAAGCATAGCAGAGTATCATTAATGCTATCAGGGGTTGGCTCTCTCCTGTGGGATAGGTCTCAATTTGGTGCAGTCATTGGGATATTCCCCCCAGTCTCTACTCCATGTCTATCCTACACATCTTGTAGGCAGTAAAATTTTGTGTCAAAGGTTATATGGATGGGTTTATGCCATCTTATCCCCAATGGAAGTCACAACTGATTATAGGAAGTAGCCACTTCGGTCTCCATATCTTCAGCCTCTACAATTCTCAGCTAGGGTCATCCTCGTAAACTCCTGGGAGCCTCCCTTAACCCAGGTTTCTGGATAATCCCAGAGATGTTCCCCATTGATTTTTGTTCTTGCTCCTAGCCTTCTCTTAGCCCAGCCCCACACCTGATCTCATCCATGTTCCCTTCCTCACCCCCTTTCCCTCACATTTCCTTCTCTTCATTCACCTCTGATGTCTATTTTATTTCCCCTTCAGAGTGATATTATCACATTATCCCCTGATCCCTCCTTATTACCCCCTTTTTTGGGGGTCTGTAGATTGTGGCCTGGTAATCCTGTACGTTATAGGCAATGTCCACTTATAAGTAAGTATATATCATGCATGTCTTTCTGGGTTTCTGTTATGTCACTCAAGATGATATTTTTTTAATTCTAGCTATTTACCTGTAGATGTAATGATGTCCTTGATTTTAGTAGCTTAATAGTATTCCATTGTGTAGATATACCACATTTTCTTGATACATTCTTCAGTTGAGGGACATTTTTCTTGTTTCCAGTTTCTGGCTACTATGAATAAAATTGTTATGAGCACAGTGGAACATGCGGCCTTGTGGTATGACAGAGCAACTTTTGGGCACATGCCCAAGAGCAGTATAGGTCAGTAGAACTATTTCCAAATTTCTGAGAAAGTGCCAGAGTTGTTTTACAAATTTGCAAGGTGGGTTCCCCTTTCTCCACATCCTTGCCAGCATGTGCTATCAATTGAGTTTTGATCTTTGTCATTATGATGTAAGATGGAATCTTACCATGGTTGTTTTGATTTACATTTCCCTGATGACAAAGGATATTAAAAATTTCCTTTAAGTGCTTTGGTCATTTGAGATTCCTCTGTTGAGAATTCTCTGTTTGGCTCCATACCCCAGTTTTAATTCAATTATTTGGTTTGTTGGTTTCTAATTTCTGGAGTCTATTGCCACAGAAGACAAACTCCTGAACAGAAAAATAGGTCAGCCATTAAGACCATAATTATTTAATGGGACTTCAAGAAACTGAAATGTTTCTACAAGGCTAAGGACATCATCAATAGAACAAAATGGCATCCTACAGAATTGAAAAGATCTTCTGCACCTGAACATCGGACAGAGGACTAATATTCAAAATATATAAAGACTTTAAGCAATCTTATTATGACAAATTTAGTATTTCCTATGACCATCATAGGTGATGCCAGCTTCTCACTTCCTCCTGTGCCTTCACTAGTAGTTTTAATATGTATCTATTCTACTGGCCATTTATTCAATTTAGTCAAGGCTTTTTCTATCATGTTCTGGAAAATTATTCTTGCCTCTTTCTACTGCCTAATTCCAAACAAATACTGACGTAATAGATGAGGTAGCACTTCTTACTGATACCAAGAGTTATATTAAATTTTATTGGTGGAACATTGCCACAAATTCAAGGGCTTATAAAATGCAGCATAACTTTTAAAATAGCACATTGTTATTGTCTCCTAGATATCAGAAATCTGAAATTCATTTCAATGTACTAAAATTGCGGTGTTAGCATGGCGTGTTTCATCTAGGCCAGGGTATTTCAACCTGTGGGTCCACAACCTTTGTGAGGTTGAATGACCTTCCAACAGGCATCATCTATGACTACAAGAAAACATTTCTATTTATGTTCTGATTAATAACAGTAACAAAATTATAGTTATGGAGTAGCAAGGAAAACAATTGCATGCTTGGAGATCACCACAACATGAAAAGTTGTATTAAAGGATTACAGCATTAGGAAGATTGAGAACCACTGTTCTAGACATTCTGGAGGTAGGATCTATTTCTTGGCATATTTTAGCTTTCAGTGACCACCTCTATGAATTGCATTCCTCCATTTCTAAGTGCATTGTTTCAGTGTCTGCTTTTGTAATCACCTTGCCCTTTCTTTCTATCTTCTATTATAAGTACTTTTGTGATATGACATTGTGCTTGCTTAAACAATCAAGAGTAATCTCCTTATTAGAAATTTCTTAATTACATACAAAGTCTCTTTTGCCATGTGAGATAATATGTACAATTTTCAGAAATTGAGATAGGTATATTTGTGGGGTATTCACTTATCATCCTTTAACAGTATTTAATAGTTATTACTTGAATGAATAAATTATTAACAGTCATATCACTCTTTTTATTCAGATTTGGGAGATCATCTCATACAATTACTAAGAAATACAATATCAAGAACTATGACAACAGAGGTGGAACAGAAGTACTAGGACAAGAAGGAAGTCAGTTTTTCAAAATCTAGATTTAAAGTAGATAATTCATGCATAAAGTGAGAAGTGGAGGATTGTGAGAGCAAGATTTTACTCCACCCCATACTAAGCAAATTAGAATTGCTCAAGGAAAGAGCTTAAGGGGCTTGAGACCCCATATGAACAACAATGCCAACCAACCAGAGTTTCCAGGGACTAAACCACTACCCAAAGACTATACATGGACTGACCCTGGGCTCCAACTGCATAGGTAGCAATGAATAGCCTAGTAAGAGCACCAGTGGAAGGGGAAGCCCTTGATCCTGC
The DNA here is from genome assembly GCF_021556685.1 of Rattus norvegicus. Classification (NCBI taxonomy): domain Eukaryota; kingdom Metazoa; phylum Chordata; class Mammalia; order Rodentia; family Muridae; genus Rattus; species Rattus norvegicus. The sequence goes on from NC_141554.1 coordinate 84,174,821, forward strand.
CAAGGCTGGACCCCCAGTGAACAGGATTCTTGGGAGGAGGGTGATAATGGGGGGAGGATGGAGAGGGGAACACCCATATTAGAAGGGGACAAGAGGGGCTAGGGTGATGTTGGCCTGGAAACCGGGAAAGGGAATAACATTTGAAATGTAAATAAGAAATACTCAATTTAATAAAGATGGGGAAACAAAGAATTGCTCAAGGATATTGAGCAATACAATCTATTTGAATATTCATATGAAATACTAAACCATCATCCAGTTCTGATGTGTGGAATCCAATCTCTTTGATAGGTTAAGGTAAGAGGATCACAAGTTTGAGATTATGCCTGAGTTTCAGACTGAATTCAAGGCCTTAGTAACATTCTGCATCAAATACAAAGTCCAAAAACTGTATAACTCACTAGTAAATTCTTTCTGAGGCACATGTGTAGGTCCAGGTCATATGTATCATATAACATATATGCATGCAAAAAGGTATTCAAACACACACACACACACACACACACACACACACTCACACTCACACAGACAGTTGGGTGCAATGACCTTTTCTTTGAAAATTCTGTACATGTATATGGTGAGTCTAAGGCATTTCTACCCTCCCCATTACCTTTTAATATTTTCCTCTCCATTCCAATTAAATAACTGTTCTTCTAAATAACCCCCTTCCTACTTTTATATTTTTATGTGGAATTCATAGGGTTTAATGGCTGTTGCTTGCTGTGTTAGTTATGATTTCTGTGGCTGTAATGAAACATCATAACCAAAGCAAATTGGGAAGGAAGGAATTTATTTAGCTTATAGTTCCATAACAGTTATCTTCATCTAATCAAGACAGAAATTCTAACAGGGAAGAAACCTGAAGGCACGAAATGATGCAGAGACTACAGAAGGGTGAAGCTCACTTGCTCCCATGGTGTTCTCAGAGTGCTTTCTTTCTTTCTTTTTTTTTTTATTAACTTGAGTATTTCTTATATACATTTCCAGTGTTATTCCCTTTCCCGGTTTCCGGGCAAACATCCCCCTCCCCCCTTCCCTTCCTTATGGGTGTTCCCCTCCCAACCCTCACCCCATTGACGCCCTCCCTCCAACAGTCTAGTTCACTGGGGGTTCAGTCTTAGCAGGACCCAGGGCTTCCCCTTCCACTGGTGCTCTTACTAGGATATTCATTGCTACCTATGAGGTCAGAGTCCAGGGTCAGTCCATGTATAGTCTTTAGGTAGTGGCTTAGTCCCTGGAAGCTCTGGTTGCTTGGCATTGTTTTACATATGGGGTCTCGAGCCCCTTCAAGCTCTTCCAGTTCTTTCTCTGATTCCTTCAACGGGGGTTCTATTCTCAGTTCAGTGGTTTGCTGCTGGCATTCGCCTCTGTATTTGCTGTATTCTGGCTGTGTCTCTCAGGAGCGATCTACATCCGGCTCCTGTCGGTCTGCACTTCTTTGCTTCATCCATCTTGTCTAATTGGGTGGCTGTATATGTATGGGCCACATGTGGGGCAAGCTCTGAATGGGTGTTCCTTCAGTCTCTGTTTTAATCTTTGCCTCTCTCTTCCCTGCCAAGGGTATTCTTGTTCCCCTTTAAATGAAGGAGTGAAGCATTCACATTTTGATCATCCGTCTTGAGTTTCATTTGTTCTAGGCATCTAGGGTAATTCAAGCATTTGGGCTAATAGCCACTTATCAATGAGTGCATACCATGTATGTCTTTCTGTGATTGGGTTAGCTCACTCAGGATGATATTTTCCAGTTCCAACCATTTGCCTACGAATTTCATAAAGTCATTGTTTTTGATAGCTGAGTAATATTCCATTGTGTAGATGTACCACATTTTCTGTATCCATTCCTCTGTTGAAGGGCATCTGGGTTCTTTCCAGCTTCTGGCTATTATAAATAAGGCTGCGATGAACATAGTGGAGCACGTGTCTTTTTTATATGTTGGGGCATCTTTTGGGTATATGCCCAAGAGAGGTATAGCTGGATCCTCAGGCAGTTCAATGTCCAATTTTCTGAGGAACCTCCAGACTGATTTCCAGAATGGTTGTACCAGTCTGCAATCCCACCAACAATGGAGGAGTGTTCCTCTTTTTCTGCATCCTTGCCAGCATCTGCTGTGACCTGAGTTTTTGATCTTAGCCATTCTCACTGCTGTGAGGTGAAATCTCAGGGTTCTTTTGATTTGCATTTCCCTTATGACTAAAGATGTTGAACATTTCTTTAGGTGTTTCTCAGCCATTCGGCATTCCTCAGCTGTGAATTGTTTGTTTAGCTCTGAACCCCATTTTTTAATAGTGTTATTTGTCTCCCTGCGGTCTAACTTCTTGAGTTCTTTGTATATTTTGGATATAAGGCCTCTATCTGTTGTATGATTGGTAAAGATCTTTTCCCAATCTGTTGGTTGCCGTTTTGTCCTAACCACAGTGTCCTATGCCTTACAGAAGCTTTGCAGTTTTATGAGATCCCATTTGTCGATTCTTGATCTTAGAGCATAAGCCATTGGTGTTTTGTTCAGGAAATTTTTTCCAGTGCCCATGTGTTCCAGATGCTTCCCTAGTTTTTCTTCTATTAGTTTGACTGTGTCTGGTTTGATGTGGAGGTCCTTGATCCACTTGGACTTAAGCTTTGTACAGGGTGATAAGCATGGATCGATCTGCATTCTTCTACATGTTGCCCTCCAGTTGAACCAGCACCATTTGCTGAAAATGCTATCTTTTTTCCATTGGATGGTTTTGGCTCCTTTGTCAAAAATCAAGTGACCTTAGGTGTGTGGGTTCATTTCTGGATCTTCAATTCTATTCCGTTGGTCTATCTGTCTGTCTCTGTACCAATACCATGCAGTTTTTATCACTATTGCTCTGTAATACTGCTTGAGTTCAGGGGTAGTGATTCCCCCTGAAGTCCCTTTATTGTTGAGGATAGTTTTAGCTATCCTGGGTTTTTTGTTATTCCAGATGAATTTGCAAATTGTTCTGTCTAACTCTTTGAGGAATTGGATTGGTATTTTGATGGGGATTGCATTGAATCTGTAGATTGCTTTTGATAAAATGGCCATTTTTACTATATTAATCCTGCCAATCCATGAGCATGGGAGATCTTTCCATCTCTCAGAGTGCTTTCTTATAGAACCTAGACAACCAGTCTAGCGATAGAGCCACCCGTAATAGTCTGGGTTCTCTCCTATCAGTACTAATTAAGAAAACACCCGAAATGTATTTCCCAGTTGACATTCTCTCCCAAATGATGACTTTAGCTTGTGTCAAGTTGACATAAAACTAGCCAGTACACTTGTTATGAACATGAGTGGTACATTGTTTATTGGAATATGGGCAACTTAATGGTAGCTATATAACTGAATAAAATTTTTATATCCATAATTCTAGTATTCACAAGGCTAACTCAGAGGCATTCTAAGTTCAAGGCCTGCCTGTCTGACTTAGTGAGATCTTGTCTCAGAAAACAAACCAACAAAAGTGAACAAACTAATATAAACAGAAAACACCTGAACGATACAAGAATATAAACAATATATGATTACTATTGTCATGATGATAACATGGCAATATAAAACCATTGTGTTCAAAGAGTAAATGTGTTTAGTCTTTTATTGGATTTTAGTATTTTATTCTTGTAGAAAGGAAGATTTAGTGACTAATAATTTTATAAGAAACCTCAAATGCTTTTATCCTCAATTATAGAATTTTATGTTAAAAACTTTGCCCTTTGCCTATATTAATATCACTAAGATTATCTGCTACCTCCTAATTACTTCAGTTTTACCTTTTATTTTTGTGTATAAATTACTTGGGGTTGATTTGACTACATATTAAAAGATAGTTTTCAAGGATGACTTATTTCTTTGTAGACATTTGATAGAATGATCTAATATATTTGAAAGTACCATCTTTCCTCAGAACCTAACAATTTGTAGAGAATCCACATGTCTATATTCATGTAAGTCTTTTTTTTACTGCTTATTTTCCATTGGTCTTTAAGTGTCAGTATCACATTGACTTATGCTGACAATCAATTGGTGTAGTAATTGTACTGTATAAGGCAAGTTACTTCCCAAAATTAGACTTATATATCTTTTAAATTTTTTTTAATTTTTTTTATTAACTTGAGTATTTCTTATATACATTTCGAGTGTTATTCCCTTTCCCGGTTTCCGGGCAAACATCCCCCTCCCCCCTCCCCTTCCCTATGGGTGTTCCCCTCCCAACCCTCCCCCCATTGCCGCCCTCCCCCCATGGACTAGTTCACTGGGGGTTCAGTCTTAGCAGGACCCAGGGCTTCCCCTTCCACTGGTGCTCTTACTAGGATATTCATTGCTACCTATGGGGTCAGAGTCCAGGGTCAGTCCATGTATAGTCTTTAGGTAGTGGCTTAGTCCCTGGAAGCTCTGGTTGCTTGGCATTGTTGTACTTTTGGGGTCTCGAGCCCCTTCAAGCTCTTTCAGTTCTTTCTCTGATTCCTTCAATAGGGGACCTATTCTCAGTTCAGTGGTTTGCTGCTGGCATTCGCCTCTGTATTTGCTGTATTCTGGCTGTGTCTCTCAGGAGCGATCTACATCCGGCTCCTGTCGGTCTGCACTTCTTTGCTTCATCCATCTTGTCTAATTGGGTGGCTGTATATGTATGGGCCACATGTGGGGCAGGCTCTGAATGGGTGTTCCTTCAGTCTCTGTTTTAATCTTTGCCTCTCCCTTCCCTGCCAAGGGTGTTCTTTTTCCTCATTTAAAGAAGGAGTGAAGCATTCACATTTTGATCATCCGTCTTGAGTTTCGTTTGTTCTAGGGATCTAGGGTAATTCAAGCATTTGGGCTAATAGCCACTTATCAATGAGTGCATACCATGTATGTCTTTCTGTGATTGGGTTAGCTCACTCAGGATGATATTTTCCAGTTCCAACCATTTGCCTACGAATTTCATAAACTCGTTGTTTTTGATAGCTGAGTAATATTCCATTCTGTAGATGTACCACATTTTCTGTATCCATTCCTCTGTTGAGGGCATCTGGGTTCTTTCCATTTTCTGGCTATTATAAATAAGGCTGCGATGAACATAGTGGAGCACGTGTCTCTTTTATATGTTGAGGCATCTTTTGGGTATATGCCCAAGAGAGGTATAGCTGGATCCTCAGGCAGTTCAATGTCCAATTTTCTGAGGAACCTCCAGACTGATTTCCAGAATGGTTTTACCAGTCTGCAATCCCACCAACAATGGAGGAGTGTTCCTCTTTCTCCACATCCTCGCCAGCATCTGCTGTCACCTGAGTTTTTGATCTTAGCCAATCGCACTGGTGTGAGGTGAAGTCTCAGGGTTGTTTTGATTTGCATTTCCCTTATGACTAAAGATGTTGAACGTTTCTTTAGGTGTTTCTCAGCCATTCGGCATTCCTCAGCTGTGAATTCTTTGTTTAGCTCTGAACCCCATTTTTTAATAGGGTTATTTGTTTCCCTACGGTCTAACTTCTTGAGTTCTTTGTATATTTTGGATATAAGGCCTCTATCTGTTGTAGGATTGGTAAAGATCTTTTCCCAATCTGTTGGTTGCCGTTTTGTCCTAACCACAGTGTCCTTTGCCTTACAGAAGCTTTGCAGTTTTATGAGATCCCATTTGTCGATTCTTGATCTTAGAGCATACGCCATTGGTGTTTTGTTCAAGAAATTTTTTCCAGTGCCCATGTGTTCCAGATGCTTCCCTAGTTTTTCTTCTATTAGTTTGACTGTGTCTGGTTTGATGTGGAGGTCCTTGATCCACTTGGACTTAAGCTTTGTACAGGGTGATAAGCATGGATCGATCTGCATTCTTCTACATGTTGCCCTCCAGTTGAACCAGCACCATTTGCTGAAAATGCTATCTTTTTTCCATTGGATGGTTTTGGCTCCTTTGTCAAAAATCAAGTGACCTTAGGTGTGTGGGTTCATTTCTAGGTCTTCAATTCTATTCCATTGGTCTATCTGTCTGTCTCTGTACCAATACTATGCAGTTTTTATCACTATTGCTCTGTAATACTGCTTGAGTTCAGGGATAGTGATTTCCCCCTGAAGTCCTTTTATTGTTGAGGATAGCTTTAGCTATCCTGGGTTTTTTGTTATTCCAGATGAATTTGCAAATTGTTCTGTCTAACTCTTTGAAGAATTGGATTGGTATTTTGATGGGGATTGCATTAAATCTGTAGATTGCTTTTGGTAAAATGGCCATTTTTACTATATTAATCCTGCCAATCCATGAGCATGGGAGATCTTTCCATCTTCTGAGGTCTTCTTCAATTTCTTAGTGTCTTGAAGTTCTTATTGTACAGATCTTTTACTTGCTTGGTTAAAGTCACACCGAGGTACTTCATATTATTTGGGTCTATTATGAAGGGTGTCGTTTCCCTGATTTCTTTCTCAGCTTGTTTCTCTTTTGTATAGAGGAAGGCAACTGATTTATTTGAGTTAATTTTATACCCAGCCACTTTGCTGAAGTTGTTTATCAGCTTTAGTAGTTCTCTGGTGGAACTTTTGGGATCACTTAAATATACTATCATGTCATCTGCAAATAGTGATATTTTGACCTCTTCTTTTCCGATCTGTATACCTTTGATCTCCTTTTGTTGTGTGATTGCTCTGGCTAGAACTTCAAGAACTATATTGAATAAGTAGGGAGAGAGTGGGCAGCCTTGTCTAGTCCCTGATTTTAGTGGGATTGCTTCAAGTTTCTCTCCATTTAGTTTAATGTTAGCAACTGGTTTGCTGTATATGGCTTTTACTATGTTTAGGTAAGGGCCTAGAATTCCTATTCTTTCCAGGACTTTTATCATGAAGGGGTGTTGAATTTTGTCAAATGCTTTCTCAGCATCTAATGAAATGATCATGTGGTTTTGTTCTTTCAGTTTGTTTATATAATGGATCACGTTGATGTTTTTCCGTATATTAAACCATCCCTGCATGCCTGGGATGAAGCCTACTTGATCATGGTGGATGATTGTTTTGATGTGCTCTTGAATTCGGTTTGCCAGAATTTTATTGAGTATTTTTGCATCGATATTCATAAGGGAAATTGGTCTGAAGTTCTCTTTCTTTGTTGTGTCTTTGTGTGGTTTAGGTATAAGAGTAATTGTGGCTTCGTAGAAGGAATTCGGTAGGGCTCCATCTGTTTCAATTTTGTGGAATAGTTTGGATAATATTGGTATGAGGTCTTCTATGAAGGTTTGATAGAATTCTGCACTAAACCCGTCTGGACCTGGGCTCTTTTTGGTTGGGAGACCTTTAATGACTGCTTCTATTTCCTTAGGAGTTATGGGGTTGTTTAACTGGTTTATCTGTTCCTGATTTAACTTCGATACCTGGTATCTGTCTAGGAAATTGTCCATTTCCTGAAGATTTTCAAATTTTGTTGAATATAGGTTTTTATAGTAAGATCTGATGATTTTTTGAATTTCCTCTGAATCTGTAGTTATGTCTCCCTTTTCATTTCTGATTTTGTTAATTTGGACACACTCTCTGGGTCCTCTCGTTAGTCTGGCTAAGGGTTTATCTATCTTGTTGATTTTCTCAAAGAACCAACTTTTGGTTCTGTTGATTCTTTCTATGGTCCTTTTTGTTTCTACTTGGTTGATTTCAGCTCTGAGTTTGATTATTTCCTGCCTTCTACTCCTCCTGGGTGTATTTGCTTCTTTTTGTTCTAGAGCTTTTAGGTGTGCTGTCAAGCTGCTGACATATGCTCTTTCCTGTTTCTTTCTGCAGGCACTCAGCACTATGAGTTTTCCTCTTAGGACAGCTTTCATTGTGTCCCATAAGTTTGAGTATGTTGTATCTTCATTTTCATTAAATTCTAAAAAGTTTTTAATTTCTTTCTTTATTTCTTCCTTGACCAGGTTATCATTGAGTAGAGTATTGTTCAATTTCCACGTATATGTGGGCATTCTTCCCTTATTGTTATTGAAGACCAGTTTTAGGCCGTGGTGGTCCGATAGCACGCATGGGATTATTTCTATCTTTCTGTACCTGTTGAGGCCCGTTTTTTGACCAATTATATGGTCAATTTTAGAGAAAGTACCATGAGGAGCTGAGAAGAAGGTATATCCTTTTGCTTTAGGATAGAATGTTCTATAAATATCCGTTAAGTCCATTTGGCTCATGACTTCTCTTAGTCTGTCGACATCACTGTTTAATTTCTGTTTCCATGATCTGTCCATTGATGAGAGTGGGGTGTTGAAATCTCCCACTATTATTGTGTGAGGTGCAATGTGTGTTTTGAGCTTTAGTAAGGTTTCTTTTACGTATGTAGATGCCCTTGTATTTGGGGCATAGATATTTAGGATTGAGAGTTCATCTTGGTTGATTTTTCCTTTGATGAATATGAAGTGTCCTTCCTTATCTTTTTTGATGACATCTAATTGAAAATTGATTTTATTTGATATTAGAATGGCTACTCCAGCTTGCTTCTTCGGACCATTTGCTTGGAAAGTTGTTTTCCAGCCTTTCACTCTGAGGTAGTGTCTGTCTTTGTCTCTGAGGTGTGTTTCCTTTAGGCAGCAGAATGCAGGGTCCTCGTTGCGTATCCAGTTTGTTAATCTATGTCTTTTTATTGGGGAGTTGAGGCCATTGATATTGAGAGATATTAAGGAATAGTGATTATTGCTTCCCGTTATATTCATATTTGGATGTGAGGTTATGTTTGTGTGCTTTCATTCTCTTTGTTTTGTTGCCAAGACGATTAGTTTCTTGCTTCTTCTAGGGTATAGCTTGCCTCCTTATGTTGGGCTTTACCATTTATTATCCTTTGTAGTGCTGGATTTGTAGAAAGATATTGTGTAAATTTGGTTTTGTCATGGAATATCTTGGTTTCTCCATCAATGTTAATTGAGAGTTTTGCTGGATACAGTAACCTGGGCTGGCATTTGTGTTCTCTTAGGGTCTGTATAACATCAGTCCAGGATCTTCTGGCCTTCATAGTTTCTGGCGAGAAGTCTGGTGTGATTCTGATAGGTCTCCCTTTATATGTTACTTGACCTTTTTCCCTTACTGCTTTTAATATTCTTTCTTTATTTTGTGCGTTTGGTGTTTTGACAATTATGTGACGGGAGGTGTTTCTTTTCTGGTCCAATCTATTTGGAGTTCTGTAGGCTTCTTGTATGTCTATGGGTATCTCTTTTTTTAGGTTAGGGAAGTTTTCTTCTATGATTTTGTTGAAGATATTTACTGGTCCTTTGAGCTGGGAGTCTTCACTCTCTTCTATACCTATTATCCTTAGGTTTGATCTTCTCATTGAGTCCTGGATTTCCTGTATGTTTTGGACCAGTAGCTTTTTCCGCTTTACATTATCTTTGACAGTTGAGTCAATGATTTCTATGGAATCTTCTGCTCCTGAGATTCTCTCTTCCATCCCTTGTATTCTGTTGGTGAAGCTTGTATCTACAGCTCCTTGTCTCTTCTTTTGGTTTTCTATATCCAGGGTTGTTTCCATGTGTTCTTTCTTGATTGCTTCTATTTCCATTTTTAATTCCTTCAACTGTTTGATTGTGTTTTCCTGGAATTCTTTCAGGGATTTTTGCGATTCCTCTCTGTAGGCTTCTACTTGTTTATTAATGTTTTCCTGTGTTTCCCTAAGTGTGTTCATGTCTTTCTTGAAGTCCTCCAGCATCATGATCAAATATGATTTTGAAACTAGATCTTGCTTTTATGGTGTGTTTGGATATTCCATGTTTGTTTTGGTGGGAGAATTGGGCTCCGATGATGGCATGTAGTCTTGGTTTCTGTTGCTTGGGTTCCTGCGCTTGCCTCTTGCCATCAGATTATCTCTAGTGTTACTTTGTTCTGCTATTTCTGACAGTGGCTATACTGTCCTATAAGCCTGTGTGTCAGGAGTGCTGTAGACCTGTTTTCCTCTCTTTCAGTCAGTTATGGGGACAGAGTGTTCTGCTTTCGGGCATGTAGTTTTTCCTCTCTACAGGTCTTCAGCTGTTCCTGTGGGCCTGTGTCTTGAGTTCACCAGGCAGCTTTCTTGCAGCAGAAAATTTGGTCTTACCTGTGGTCCTGAGGCTCAAGTTCGCTCGTGGGGTGCTGCCCACGGGCTCTCTGCAGTGGCAGCAACCAGGAAGACCTGTGCTGCCCCTTCCGGGAGCTTCAGTGCAGCAGGGTTCCAGATGGTCTTTGGCTTTTTCCTCTGGCGTCCGAGATGTGTGTGCAGGGAGCAGTCTCTTCTGGTTTCCCAGGCTTGTCTGCCTCTCTGAAGGTTTAGCTCTCCCTCCCACGGGATTTGGGTGCAGAGAACTGTTTATCCGGTCTGTTTCCTTCAGGGTCCGGCGGTTATATATCTTTTAAATTTTACTTTAATCGTGTATGTGCGTGTGTGTGTTTGTGTGTGTGTGTGTGTGTGTGTGTGTGTGTGTGTGTGTGTGTAATATGAATGCCAGAGCACTTCTGGAGGCCAGAAGATGGTATTAGATCCTTTGGAAATAGAATAATAGATAGTTGTGAGACATCCTTTATAGGTACTGAGAACTGAAATAAGACTTTCTTGAAGAGCAACAAGTGCTCATAAAAGCTGCATCCTTTCTACGGTCGTTCTTTTATATCTTTTTCATATTTCATATCAAATTTAAAACCTTATCATAAAAGTGAAAACATTATTTATTGGAAGTGTAAAGAATAAATTAATTTAGGGAGAATTGCTGTATGTCTTCTAAACTCTCAAGACAGTATGCACCTCCATTTAAATATATTTTCTTCAGCTTTTTTTTGTTTGTTTTATTGGTTATTTTATTTATTGACATTTCAAATTATCCCTCTTCCCTGTTTTCCCTCCACCCTAGGAGGGTGCTTCCCCACCCACCCATCCACTCCTGCCTCAGTGGCCTAGCATTCCCCTATCCTGGGTCATTAAGCCTCCACAGGACCAAGGGACTCCCCTCGCAGTGATGCCAGATACATATCCAGCTGTAGTCCAGAGTACCTGCTGTGTACTCTTTGGTTGGTGGTTTAGTCCCTAGGAACTTTGGGGGATGTGGTTGGTTGATATTATTGTACTTCGATAAAGTTACAAACCCCTTCAATCCTGCAATCCTTGCCTTAACTTCCCCATCTGGTCCCTGTACTCAGTCAGATGTTTGGCTGTGAGCATCCGCATCTATATTGGTCCAGCTCTGGCAGAGCCTCTCAGGGGACAGCTATACCCATCTCCTTGTCAGTAAACACTTCTTGGCATCAGCAATAGTGTCTGGATTTGGTGACAGCAGATGGGATGGATCCCTAGGTGGGGCAGTCTCTAGATGGATTTGCTTCAGTTTCTGAATTTCCCATTGACAGGAGGAATTCTGGATTAACATTTTTGAGGTGGGTTGGTGGTCCCATCGCTCAGTTGGGAGCCATGCTTATCAAATGGATATAGTCTCTACAGGTTTTCTCTCCCCTTTGTTGGGTATTTTAGCTAAAGTCCTCCTAATATTCATTATTCATTTCTATTTTATGTATAAAATATCTATTATGTATCTATTTTAATGTATATATAAATTACATATATACATATATATAAAAATTTAGCTCAATTCAACATATTTGATATATATTATAAATAACTAATATTTAATTATTTTTAATTGTTCATGGGATACGCTATTGATTTGAAATTTTCTCTTTATTTCTAGTAATCTTTTTTTGTGTGTTTTATTCATCTTTATTAACTTGAGTATTTCTTATTTACATTTCGATTATTATTCCCCTTCCCAGATTCCAGGCCAACATTACCCTTACCCCTCCCCCTTCCCTTTCTCTATGGGTGTTCCCCTCCCGATCCTCCCTCCATTGCCGCCCTCCCACCAACAATCACGTTCACTGGGGGTTCAGTCTTGGCAGGACCAAGGGCTTCCACTTCCACTGGTGCAATTACTAGGCTATTACTTCTTCAGTTCTTTGTATAATTTGGATATTAGCCCTCTTTCTGTCCTAGAATTGGTAAAGATCTTTTCCCAATATGTTGCTTGCCATTTTATCCTAACAACAGTGTCCTTTGCCTTACAGAAGCTTTGCAGTTTTATGAGATCCCATTTGTCGATTCTTGATCTTAAAGCACAAGCCATTGGTATTTTGTTCAGGAAATTTTCTCCAGTGCCCATGTGTTCAAGATGGCTCCCACTTTTTCTTCTCTTAGTTTGAGTTTATCTGGTTTGATGTGGAGGTCCTTGATCTACTTGGACTTAAGCTTTGTACAGGGTGATAAGCATGGATCAATCTGCATTCTTCTACATGCTAAACTCCAGTTGAAACAGCACCATTTGCTAAAAATGCTATCTTTTTTCCATTGGATGGTTTTGGCTCCTTTGTCAAAAATCAAGCGCCCATAGGTGTGTGAGTTCATTTCTGGGTCTTCAATTCTATTCCACTGGTCTATCTGCCTGTCTCTGTACCAATACCATACAGTTTTTATCACTATTGCTCTGTAATACTGCTTGGAGTTCAGGGATAGTGATTCCCCCAGAGGTCCTTTTATTGTTGAGGATTGTTTTAGCTATCCTGGGTTTTTTGTTATTCCACATGAATTTGCAAATTCTTCTGTCTAACTCTTTGAAGAATTGGATTGATATTTTGATGGGGATTGCATTGTATCTGTAGATCACTTCTGTTAAAATGGCCAGTTTTACTATGTTAATCCTGCCAGTCCATGAGCATGGGAGATCTTTCCATCTTCTGAGGTCTTCTTCAATTTCTTTCTTCAGAGGCTTGAAGCTCTTATCATACAGATCTTTTACTTGCTTGGTTAAAGTCACACCAAGATATTTTATAGTATTTGGGACTATTATGAAGGGTGTTGTTTCCCTAATTTCTTTCTAGGCTTCTTTCTCTTTTGTGTAGAGGAAGGCTACTGATTTATTTGAGTTAATTTTATATCCAGCCACTTTGCTGAAGGTGTTTATCACGTTTAGTAGTTCTCTGGTGGAACTTTTGGGATCACTTAAATATACTATATCATCTGCAAATAGTGATTTCTTCTTTTCCAATCTGTGTCTCCTTGATCTCCGTTTGTTGTCTGATTGCTCTGGCTAGAACTTCAAGAACTATATTGAATAAGTAGGGAGAGGGTGGGCAGCCTTGTCTAGTTCCTGATTTTAGTGGGATTGCTTCAGGTTTCTCTCCATTTAGTCTAATGTTAGCTGCTGCTTTGCTGTATTTGGCTTTTACTATTTTTAGGTATGGCCTTGAAATCATATTATTTCAAGGACTTTTATCATGAAGAGGTGTTGAATTTTGTCAAATGCTTTGTCAGCATCTAATGAAATGATCATGTGGTTTTTTTTTTAATTTTATTTTTAATTTATTTAATACGTAATAATAATTCTTTGGTTTCCGGGTAAACATCCCACTCCCCCCTCCCCTTCCTTATGGGTGTTCCCCTCCCAACCATCCCCCCATTGCCGCCCTCCCCCCAACAGTCTAGTTCACTGGGGGTTCAGTCTTAGCAGTACCCAGGGCTTCCCCTTCCACTGGTGCTCTTACTAGGATATTCATTGCTACCTATGAGGTCAGAGTCCAGGATCAGTCCATGCATAGTCTTTAGGTAGTGGCTTAGTCCCTGGAAGCTCTGGTTGCTTGGCATTGTTATACATATGGGGTCTCGAGCCCCTTCAAGCTCTTCCAGTTCTTTCTCTGATTCCTTCAACGGGGGTCCTATTCTCAGTTCAGTGGTTTGCTGCTGGCATTTGCCTCTGTATTTGCTGTATTCTGGCTGTGTCTCTCAGGAGAGATCTACATCCGGCTCCTGTCGGCCTGCACTTCTTTGCTTCATCCATCTTGTCTAATTGGGTGGCTGTATATGTATGGGCCACATATGGGGCAGGCTCTGAATGGGAGTTCCTTCAGTCTCTGTTTTAATCTTTGCCTCTCTCTTCCCTGCCAAGGGTATTCTTGTTCCCCTTTTAGAGAAGGAGTGAAGCATTCATATTTTGATCATCCGTCTCGAGTTTCATTTGTTCTAGGCATCTAGGGTAATTCAAGCATTTGGGCTAATAGCCACTTATCAGTGAGTGCATACCATGTACGTCTTTCTGTGATTGGGTTAGCTCACTCAGGATGATATTATCCAGTTCCAACCATTTGCCTATGAATTTCATAAAGCCGTTGTTTTTGATAGCTGAGTAATATTCCATTGTGTAGAGCACCATATTTTCTGTATCCATTCCTCTGTTGAAGGGCATCTGGGTTCTTTCCAGCTTCTGGCTATTATAAATAAGGCTGCGATGAACATAGTGGAGCACGTGCCTTTTGTATATGTTGGGGCATCTTTTGGGTATATGCCCAAGAGTGGTATAGCTGGATCCTCAGGCAGTTCAATGTCCAATTTTCTGAGGAACCTCCAGACTGATTTCCAGAATGGTTGTACCAGTCTGCAATCCCACCAACAATGGAGGAGTGTTCCTCTTTCTCCGCATCCTCGCCAGCATCTGCTATCACCTGAGTTTTTGATCTTAGCCATTCTCACTGGTGTGAGGTGAAATCTCAGGGTTGTTTTGATTTGCATTTCCCTTATGACTAAAGATGTTGAACATTTATTTAGGTGTTTCTCAGCCATTCGGCATTCCTCAGCTGTGAATTGTTTGTTTAGCACTGAACCCCATTTTTTAATAGGGTTATTTGTCTCCCTGCGGTCTAACTTCTTGAGTTCTTTGTATATTTTGGATATAAGGCCTCTATCTGTTGTAGGATTGGTAAAGATCTTTTCCCAATCTGTTGGTTGCTGATTTGTCCTAACCAGGGTGTCCTTTGCCTTACAGAAGCTTTGCAGTTTTATAAGATCCCATTTATCGATTCTTGATCTTAGAGCATAAGCCATTGGTGTTTTGTTCAGGAAATTTTTTCCATTGCCCATGTATTCCAGATGCTTCCCTAGTTTTTCTTCTATAAGTTTGAGTGTATCAGGTTTGATGTGGATGTCCTTGATCCACTTGGACTTAAGCTTTGTACGGGGTGATAAGCATGGATCGATCTGCATTCTTCTACATGTTGCCCTCCAGTTGAACCAGCACCATTTGCTGAAAATGCTATCTTTTTTCCATTGGATGGTTTTGGCTCCTTTGTCAAAAATCAAGTGACCATAGGTGTGTGGGTTCATTTCTGGGTCTTCAATTCTATTCCATTGGTCTATCTGTCTGTCTCTGTACCAGTACCATGCAGTTTTTATCACTATTGCTCTGTAATACTGCTTGAGTTCAGGGATAGTAATTCCCCCTGAAGTCCTTTTATTGTTGAGGATAGTTTTAGCTATCCTGGGTTTTTTGTTATTCCAGATGAATTTGCAAATTGTTCTGTCTAACTCTTTGAAGAATTGGATTGGTATTTTGATGGGGATTGCATTGAATCTGTAGATCGCTTTTGGTAAAATGGCCATTTTTACTATATTGATCCTGCCAATCCATGAGCATGGGAGATCTTTCCATCTTCTGAGGTCTTCTTCAATTTCTTTCTTCAGTGTCTTGAAGTTCTTATTGTACAGATCTTTTACTTGCTTGGTTAAAGTCACACCGAGGTACTTTATATTATTTGGGTCTATTATGAAGGGTGTCGTTTCCCTAATTTCTTTCTCGGCTTGTTTCTCTTTTGTATAGAGGAAGGCAACTGATTTATTTGAGTTAATTTTATACCCAGCCACTTTGCTGAAGTTGTTTATCAGCTTTAGTAGTTCTCTGGTGAAACTTTTGGGATCACTTAAATAAACTATCATATCATCTGCAAATAGTGATATTTTGACTTCTTCTTTTCCGATCTGTATCCCCTTGACCTCCTTTTGTTGTGTGATTGCTCTGGCTAGAACTTCAAGAACTATATTGAATAAGTAGGGAGAGAGTGGGCAGCCTTGTCTAGTCCCTGATTTTAGTGGGATTGCTTCAAGTTTCTCTCCATTTAGTTTAATGTTAGCAACTGGTTTGCTGTATATGGCTTTTACTATGTTTAGGTATGGGCCTTGAATTCCTATTCTTTCCAGGACTTTTATCATGAAGGGGTATTGAATTTTGTCAAATGCTTTCTCAGCATCTAATGAAATGATCATGTGGTTTTGTTCTTTCAGTTTGTTTATATAATGGATCACGTTGATGGTTTTCCGTATATTAAACCATCCCTGCATGCCTGGGATGAAGCCTACTTGATCATGGTGGATGATTGTTTTGATGTGGTCTTGGATTCGGTTTGCCAGAATTTTTTTGAGTATTTTTGCGTCGATATTCATAAGGGAAATTGGTCTGAAGTTCTCTTTCTTTGTTGGGTCTTTGTGTGGTTTAGGTATAAGAGTAATTGTGGCTTCATAGAAGGAATTTGGGAGTGATCCATCTGTTTCAATTTTGTGGAATAGTTTGGATAATATTGGTATGAGGTCTTCTATGAAGGTTTGATAGAATTCTGCACTAAACCCGTCTGGACCTGGGCTCTTTTTGGTTGGGAGACCTTTAATGACTACTTCTATTTCCTTAGGAGTTATGGGGTTGTTTAACTCGTTTATCTGTTCCTGATTTAACTTCAGTACCTAATATTTGTCTAGGAAATTGTCCATTTCCTGTAGATTTTCAAGTTTTGTTGAATATAGGCTTTTATAGTAAGATCTGATGATTTTTGAATTTCCTCTGAATCTGTAGTTATGTCTCCCTTTTCATTTCTGATTTTGTTAATTTGGACACACTCTCTGGGTCCTCTCGTTAGTCTGGCTAAGGGTTTATCTATCTTGTTGATTTTCTCAAAGAACCAACTTTTGGTTCTGTTGATTCTTTCTATGGTCCTTTTTGTTTCTACTTGGTTGATTTCAGCTCTGAGTTTGATTATTTCCTGCCTTCTACTCCTCCTCGGTGTATTTGCTTCTTTTTGTTCTAGAGCTTTTAGGTGTGCTGTCAAGCTGCTGACATATGCTCTTTCCTGTTTCTTTCTGCAGGCACTCATCGCTATGAGTTTTCCTCTTAGCACAGCTTTGATTGTGTCCCATAAGTTTGGGTATGTTGTACCTTCATTTTCATTAAATTATAAAAAGTTTTTAATTTCTTTCTTTATTTCTTCCTTGACTAGGTTATCATTCAGTAGAGTATTGTTCAATTTCCAGGTATATATTGGCATTCTTCCCTTATTGTTATTGAAGACCTGTTTTAGGCCGTGGTGGTCTGATAGCACGCATGGGATTATTTCTATCTTTCTGTACCTGTTGAGGCCCGTTTTTTGACCAACTATACGGTCAATTTTGGAGAAAGTACCATGAGGAGCTGAGAAGAAGGTATATCCTTTTGCTTTAGGATAGAATGTTCTATAAATATCTGTTAAGTCCATTTGGCTCATGACTTCTCTTAGTCTGTCTACGTCTCTGTGTAATTTCTGTTTCCATGATCTGTCCATTGATGATTGTGGGGTGTTGAAATCTCGCACTATTATTGTGTGAGGTGCAATGTGTGTTTTGAGCTTTAGTAAGGTTTCTTTTACGTATGTAGGTGCCCTTGTATTTGGGGCATAGATATTTAGGATTGAGAGTTCATCTTGGTTGATTTTTCCTTTGATGAATATGAAGTGTCCTTCCTTATCTTTTTTGATGACTTCTAATTGAATATTGATTTTATTTGCTATTAGAATGGCTACTCCAGCTTGCTTCTTCTGACCATTTGCTTGGAAAGTTGTTTTCCAGCCTTTCACCCTGAGGTAGTGTCTGTCTTTGTCTCTGAGGTGTGTTTCCTGTAGGCAGCAGAATGCAGGGTCCTCGTTGCGTATCCAGTTTGTTAATCTATGTCTTTTTATTGAGGAGTTGAGGCCATTGATGTTGAGAGATATTAAGGAATAGTGATTATTGCTTCCTGTTATATTCATATTTGGATGTGAGGTTATGTTTGTGTGGTTTTCTTCTCTTTGTTTTGTTGCCAAGACGATTAGTTTCTTGCTTCTTCTAGGGTATAGCTTGCCTCCTTATGTTGGGCTTTACCCTTTATTATCCTTTGTAGTGCTGGATTTGTAGAAAGATATTGTGTAAATTTGGTTTTGTCATGGAATATCTTGGTTTCTCCATCTATGTTAATTGAGAGTTTTGCAGGATACAGTAACCTGGGCTGGCACTTGTGTTCTCTTAGGGTCTGTATGACATCTGTCCAGGATCTTCTGGCCTTCATAGTTTCTGGCGAAAAGTCTGGTGTGATTCTGATAGGTCTGCCTTTATATGTTACTTGACCTTTTTCCCTTACTGCTTTTAATATTCTTTCTTTATTTTGTGCGTTTGGTGTTTTGACTATTATGTGACGGGAGGTGTTTCTTTTCTGGTCCAATCTATTTGGAGTTCTGTAGGCTTCTTGTATGCCTATGGGTATCTCTTTTTTTAGGTTAGGAAAGTTTTCTTCTATGATTTTGTTGAAGATATTTACTGGTCCTTTGAGCTGGGAGTCTTCACTCTCTTCTATACCTATTATCCTTAGGTTTGATCTTCTCATTGAGTCCTGGATTTCCTGTATGTTTTGGACCAGTAGCTTTTTCTGCTTTACATTATCTTTGACAGTTGAGTCAATGACTTCTAGGGAATCTTCTGCTCCTGAGGTTCTCTCTTCCATCTCTTGTATTCTGTTGGTGAGGCTTCTATCTACAGCTCCTTGTCTCTTCTTTTGATTTTCTATATCCAGGGTTGTTTCCATGTGTTCTTTCTTGATTGCTTCTATTTCCATTTTTAATTCCTTCAACTGTTTGATTGTGTTTTCCTGGAATTCTTTCAGGGATTTTTGCGATTCTTCTCTGTAGGCTTCTACTTGTTCTCTAAGGGAGTTCTTCACATCTTTCTTGAAGTCCTCCAGCATCATGATCAAATATGATTTTGAAACTAGATCTTGCTTTTCTGGTGTGTTTGGATATTCCATGTTTATTTTGGTGGGAGAATTGGGCTCCGATGATGCCATGTAGTCTTGGTTTCTGTTGCTTGGGTTCCTGCTCTTGCCTCCTGCCATCAGATTATCTCTAGTGTTACTTTGTTCTGCTATTTCTGACAGTAGCTAGACTGTCCTATAAGCCTGTGTGTCAGGAGTGCTGTAGACCTGTTTTCCTGTTTTCTTTCAGCCAGTTATGGGGACAGAGTGTTCTGCTTTCGGGCTTGTAGTTTTTCCTCTCTACATGTCTTTAGCTGTTCCTGTGTGCCTGTGTCTTTAGTTCACCAGGCAGGTCACTTGCAGGGGAAAAGTTGGTCCTACCTGAGGTTCCGAGGCTCAAGTGTGCTCGTGGGGTACTGCCTAAGACCTCTCCCCGGCGGCAGCAACCGAGGAGATCTGTGCCGCTCTTTCCGGGAGCCTCTGTGCACCAGGGTTCCAGATGGCGTTTGGTGTTTTCCTCTGGCGTCTGGATGTGCGCAGAGTGCAGTCTCTTTTGGTTTCCCAGGCGTGTCTGCCTCTCTGTAGGTTTAGCTCTCCCTCCCACGGGATTTGGGTGCAGAGAACCGTTTATCCGGTCTGTTTCCTTCAGGTTCCGGCGGTGTCTCAGGCGCAGGGGTCCTGCCGCTCCTGGACCCTCCCCTGAGGTTCCGAGGCTCAAGTGTGCTCATGGGGTACTGCCTAAGTCCTCTCCGCGGCGGCAGCAACCGAGGAGATCTGCGCCGCTCTTTCCGGGAGCCTCCGTGCACCAGGGTTCCAGATGGCGTTTGGTGTTTTCCTCTGGCGTCTGGATGTGCGCAGAGTGCAGTCTCTTCTGGTTTCCCAGGCGTGTCTGCCTCTCTGTAGGTTTAGCTCTCCCTCCCACGGGATTTGGGTGCAGAGAACTGTTTATCTGGTCTGTTTCCTTCAGGTTCCGGCAGTGTCTCAGGCGCAGGGGTCCTGCCGCTCCTGGGCCCTCCCCTACGGGAACCCAGAGGCCTTATACAGTTTCCTCTTGGGCCAGGGATGTGGGCAGGGGTGGGCAGTGTTGGTGGTCTCCTCCGCTCTGCAGCCTCAGGAGTGCCCACCTGACCAGGCGGTGAGGTCTCTCTCCCACGGGGTTTGGGAGCAGAGAGCTCCTGCGGGATCATGTGGTTTTTATCTTTCAGTTTGTTTATATAATGGATCACGTTGATGGTTTTCTTTATATTAAACCATCCCTGCATGCCTGGGATGAAGCCTACTTGACCATGGTGGATGATTGTTTTGATGTGCTCTTAGATTTGGTTCGCCAGAATTTTATTGAGTATTTTTTGAGTATTTTTGAGAATTTATTGAGAATTTTATTGTGTCAATATTCATAAGGGAAATTGGTCTGATGTTCTCTTTCTTTGTTGAGTCTTTGTGTGGATTAGGTATAAGAGTAATTGTGGCTTCATAGAAGGAATTCGGTAGCACTCCATATGTTTCAATTTTGTGGAATAGTTTGGATAATATTGGTATGAGGTCTTCTATGAAGGTCTGATAGAATTCTGCACTAAACCCATCTGGACCTGGGCTCTTTTTGGTTGGGAGACCTTTAATGACTGCTTCTATTTCCTTAGGATTTATGGGGTTGTTTAACTGGTTTATCTGTTCCTGATTTAACTTCGGTACCTGGTATCTGTCTAGGAAATTGTCCATTTCCTGCAGATTTTCAAGTTTTGTTGAATATAGGCTTTTATGGTAAGATCTGATGATTTTTTTAATTTTCTCTGATTCTGTAGTTATGTCTCCCTTTTCATTTCTCATTTTGTTAATTTGGACAGTCTCTCTGTGTCCTCTTGTTAGTCTGCCTAAGGGTTTATCTATCTTGTTGATTTTCTCAGAGAACCAACTTTTGGTTCTGTTGATTCTTTCTATGGTCCTTTTTGTTTCTACTTGGTTGATTTCAGCTCTGAGTTTGATTATTTCCTGCCTTCTACTCCTCCTAGGTGTATTTGCTTCTTTTTGTTCTAGAGCTTTTAGGTGTCTTGTCAAGCTGCTGATATATGCTCTCTCCTGTTTCTTTCTGCAGGCACTCAGCGCTATGAGTTTTCCTCTTAGCACAGCTTTCATTGTGTCCCATAAGTTTGGGTATGTTGTACCTTCATTTTGATTAAATTCTAAGAAGTCTTTAATTTCTTTCTTTATTTCTTCCTTGACCAGGTTATTGTTGAGTACAGCATTGTTCAACTTTCATGTATATGTGGGCGTTCTTCCCTTATTGTTACTGAAGACCAGCTTTAGGCTGTGGTGGTCTGATAGGACGCATGAGATTATTTCTATCTTTCTGTATCTGTTGAGGCCTGTTTTATGACCAATTATATGGTCAGTTTTGGAGAAAGTACTATGAGGTGGTGAGAAGAAGGTATATCCTTTTGTTTTAGGATAGAATGCTCTATAAATATCTGTTAAGTCCATTTGGTTCATGACCTCTCTTAGTTGGTCTATGTCTCTGTTTAATTTCTGTTTCCATGACCTGTCCATTGATGAGAGTGGGGTGTTGAAATCTCCTACTATTATTGTGTGAGGTGCAATGTGTGCTTTGAGCTTTAGTAAGGTTTCTTTTATGTATGTAGGTGCCCTTGTATTTGGAGCATAGGTATTTAGGATTGAGAGTTCATCTTGGTGGATTTTTCCTTTGATGAATATGAAGTGCCTTCCTTACCTCTTTTGATGACTTTTAGTTGAAAATTGATTTTATTTGCTATTAGAATGGCTACTCCAGCTTGCTTCTTCCGACCATTTGCTTGGAACGTTGTTTTCCAGCCTTTCACTCTGAGGTAGTGTCTGTCTTTGTCTCTGAGGTGTGTTTCCTGTAGGCAGCAGAATGCAGGGTCCTCATTGTGTATCCAGTTTGTTAATCTATGTCTTTTTATTGGGGAGTTGAGACCATTGAAGTTGAGACATATTAAGGAATAGTGACTATTGCTTCCTGTTATATTCATATTTGGATGTGAGGTTATGTTTGTGTGCTTGTCTTCTCTTTGTTTTGTTGCCAAGATGATTAGTTTTGGGTTTTGGGCTCATTGAACTGTTGACCAGTTCGCTTCAGGTATGGGCTGTGTCTGGACTGCAGGGGATCTACCATTCAAGTGCCTGTATCATCTGGTTCCCAGAGGCCGTATACAGTTTCCTCTTGTGCCAGTGATGTGGGCAGGGGTGGGTGGTATTGGTGGTCTCTTCTGCTCTGCAGTCTCAGGTGTGTCCACCTGCCCAGGAGGTGAGCTCTCTCTCCCAAGGGGTTTGGGAGCAGTGAGCTGTGGGCCGGGATCAGCGAGGTTGGGGTTCCAGCTAAAAACCGGAAGTGTCTGGTCACAGAGGAATTTTGACCCTGTGTGTCCTAAATCCACCAGGCAGGTTGCTTGGAGCAGAAAAGTTGATCTTACCTGCGGTCCTGCGGCTCAAGTTGCTAGTGGTGGGATGCTTTTGAGCTCTAGGTGAGGGCGGCATCCAGGATGGCCTGAGCCACCTTTTCCTGGAGCCCCTGTGCACCAGGGTCCCAGATGGCATTAGATGTTTTCCTCTGGAGTCAGAAATGTGGGGAGAGTGTAGTCTCTTCTGGCTTCCCAGTTGTGTGCCCCTCTGAAGGTTTAGCTCTCCCTCCCACAGGATTTGGGTGCAGAGAACTGTTGACCAATTCGCTTCAGGTCCAGGCAATGTCTGGACTGTGGGGGATCTCTATTTCTAGTAATCTTAATAAATTTACAAAATTCTAATTGTAATTGTATAAATATTTTGAATTTTTGTATAAATAATATTATTTTAAGTAATTATATTTTAATTTCTTATTTTTTAAAAATGTTATTTGTTTATTCTTTCTTTTACTAGATTAAGTTGAGTGTTCCAAGAATATGTGACCAGAAGGCTTTTAGTGGATGAGCTTATTTTTTGTTGTTCTTGAGCTATGAGGAACGTGTCTAATTTTTGGAATGTTTCTAATATTTCATTATTTAGAATTGTATTTGTTATATATCTGTATGTATCACTTTGCCAAAATTCTAAAATTCCTAAACTATGTCTGCTATAAATTTTATCAAAAAGTTTAAGTTTAAGGACATAATCAGTTTTTCCCTTTTGCTAATATTTTAATATTGTAAATTTCACGTGTTAAACTAAACTAATATAAGCACCACTTATTTTTAATTAATATCCTTCCTAAAAGTTTAATATGCCAAAAAAATGCATAAAGATATCTGTAGCAGCAATATAGTATCCTAGAATTTTACATTCTATTAGTGATCTTGTCAGGTTTTGATATCAGGGCTATATTATCAACATAAAATTTTATTAAGTGTTCTCATTTTCTTTATTTCTTTGAGAATTTGTAATTATTATTTGATTTTATTCAGGGATGGTGAAAAATTGACTATTGAAGATGTTGAAACTTCAAGTTCTTCCTGTCGGTTAGTTTTCCAGTAATGAATGTGCAAATGATGCTCATATTTTTTATTTTCCTTTATTTCAGTTTTTGTGTGTGTTGTTAAAGAATTTCCTATTTCATCTAAATTTTTAAAATAATTAGTACATATTTCTTATTTTTTATTTCTCCTGTTGCATCAAATTTTCCCATATATACTTTGGCTTTAGTTTACTATCCAAAATATTGTTAACCCCTCCCCTTATTTTTCCTTGGAATTTTAAAATTTACAAATCCCTAACATCAAAAAATTATTAAGAATTTCTATCAGAAATACTCAAGTTAATAAAGATGGGAAAAAGAAGGAAAAATAAAAAAAAGAAAAAGAATTTCGATCATTATATTTTTATTGTGAGCCTAGCCTTTTAACAGCTGAGAAAGATTTGACAGATGAAGATATGCCCAATTCTCATGAAAAGAGAAGAAAGGAAAGCTACTACTGAAGAGCTAGTACAGGAGGAAGAGAGTATAGTACAGGAACCCAGTAGAGTTTGTGGAAAGCAATGCAGTAGAGTTGAGAGGAACAGTAGAGCAGCACAGAGAGGGAGAAAGAGGCAGTTTTTCTGGGATACTTTTACCAAGACAGCTATAACTAGACATAGGTAAAAGCAGAACTAGCAAGAGAATGAGAAGAGGCTAGAAGATTACAAAAAGATAGCTAGAGTTACTTTGTAGTCAATCAGATTGATTCAGAGGCCAAGAAAAAAGCCAGATTGAATCAGTGTGGAGAGGAGTTTGAGCCATCTGAGTTGAACCAGACAGAGCTCAGAAAGAACTAGAAATGGTAAGCTTATTAAACAGTAAGTCTCAGAGGCTGAAACTTTCTAGGCCTAGATTAGATTGTACAAAGACTAGAAGCATCCAGGACTAGGCCTAGGTTACTGAGGCAGTAAACATCAGAGAATTATTCAGGCAAATAAAAGTTATATTTACATGCTATGACAGCTAATAATGTAGACGCTTTTCTTTTACCTATTTATTTATTCATTTAGTTTTCCATTTTTTTTAAAACTGGGTATTTCTTTTTTTTTTCTTTATTCACTTGACTATTTCTTATTTACATTTCGATTGTTATTCCCTTTCCCTGTTTCCAGGCCAACGTCCCCCTAACCCCTCCCCCTCCCTTTCTATATGGGTGTTCTCCTCCCCATCCTCCCCCCATTGCCACCCTCCCCGCAACAATCACGTTCACTGGGGGTTCAGTCTTGGCAGGATCAAGGGCTTCCCCTTCCACTGGTGCTCTTACTAGGCTATTCATTGCTACCTATGAGGTAGGAGCCCAGGGTCAGTCCATGTATAGTCTTTGGGTAGTGGCTTAGTCCCTGGAAGTTCTGGTTGCTTGACATTGTTGTTCATATGGGGTCTCGAGCCCCTTCAAGCTCTTCCAGTCCTTTCCCTGATTCCTTCAACGGAGGTCCCGTTCTCAAACTGGGTATTTCTTATTGACATTTTAAATACCCTTTCCTGGTTTACTGTCCATCAGCCCCCTAACCCCTCCCCCTCCCCTTCTATAAGGGTGTTCCCCTCCACTTTCATCCCCCCTTGCTGCCCCCAACAATCCTCTACACTGGGGGTCCAACCATGATAGGACCAATGGCTTTCCCTTCCTCTGGTGCCCCAACAAGGCTATCCAATTCTACACATGCAGTTGGAGCCCAGGGTCAGTCCATGCATAGTCTTTGGGTAGTGGTTTAGTCCCTGGAAGCTCTGGATGGTTGGCATTGTTGTTCTTATGGGGTTGCAGGCTCCTTCAGCTCTTCCAGTCCTTTCTCTAATTCCTCCAATGGGGGTCCCGCTCTCACTTTAGTGGTTTGCTGCTAGCATTGCCTCTATATTTGACATGTTCTGACTGTGTCTCTCAGGAGAGATCTATATCCGGTTCCTGTCAATATGTACTTCTTAGCTTCAACCATCTTATCTAATTTTGGTGGCTATGTATGTATGGGCCACATGTGGGGCAGGCTCTAAATGGCAGTTCCTTCAGTCTCTGCTCTAAAAGTTGCCTCCCTATCCCCTCCTATGGATATTTTTGTTCTCCTTTTTAAGGAATGAAGCATCCACATTTTGGACATCCTTCTTGAGTTTCATATGATCCATGCATTGCATCTTGGGTAATTCGAGCACTTGAACTAATATCCACTTACCAATGAGTGCATACCACCTGTGTTTTTCTGTGTTTGGGTTACCTAACTCAGGATGATATTTAGACTCTTATTCTTAATATAACAGCCAATGCTGCATCTTAATGAATGACCCTTTCCAAAGTTTCCTTTTCTGAAAAGCAGGATATTTTTATGTTGGTTGCCAATCTATTTTATATTTGGCTTCTTCTACAGCCCACTATACTATCATGTGCTACTATTAAATATGTGGTTGTGTGAAACATACAATATAAGGCAAAAATTAAAAAGAAAAGAATTGTTATTCTTGGTGTGTGTGACATTGTATACTTGTAAAGGGCTTGCTGTATAAA
The DNA here is from genome assembly GCF_021556685.1 of Rattus norvegicus. NCBI lineage: Eukaryota > Metazoa > Chordata > Mammalia > Rodentia > Muridae > Rattus > Rattus norvegicus. The sequence continues at coordinate 84,200,549 of NC_141554.1, forward strand.
CCTTATAACCTGAGTTCACATTCACAGAATATGTAAATCCTGCAATGATAGAGGCCTTTAAAAAGTATATGAATAATTCCCTCAGAGAAAGGCAGGAAAAAACAGTCAAACAGGTAGAGGTCTTTAAAGAGAAAACAAATAAATTCATTTTTAAAAGAACACAGAAAATATAATCAAGCAGGTGAAGGAAATGAACAGATTGGTCCAAGACCTACAAATGGAAGTAAAAATAATGAAGAAAACCAAGAAAGAGGCAGCTCTGGAGATGAAAAACCTAGGGAGCGAAACAGGAACAACAGATACAAACATCACCAAGAGACTATAAGTGATAGGAGAAAGAATCTCAGGTATAGAAGATACAAAAAAAAAGGAAGAAAGAGAAAAAGAAAGAACGAAAGGAAGGAAGGAAGGAAGGAAAGAAAGAAAGAAAGAAAGAAAGAAAGAAAGAAAGAAAGAAAGAACAGAGGGAGGGAGGAAGGAAGGAAGGAAGAAAGAAAGAAAGGAAAGGAAGGAAGGAAGGAAGGAAGGAAGAAAGAAAGGAAAGGAAGGAAGGAAGAAATGGATACATCCAGAAAATGCCAAATGTAAAAAGTGCCTAACTTAAAGCATCCAAGATATTTGGGACATAATGAAAAGACCAAATCTAAGAATAATAGGAATAGAAGGTGAAGACTCTGAGTTCAAAGAGCTGGAAAAAAATCTCATGGATATAATAGTGTCCTTTAAGGAGTAGCTATAGAACACCAATTAGATTTGGACCATAAAAGAAAATCCTCTTGCTACATAATAATTAAAACACTAAATGTACAAAGAACAAATATTAGAACATGTAAGGGGAAAGGCTATGTAACACATTAAGGCCATGTATCAAAATTACACCTGACTTCTCAATACTCTAAAAGCCAGAAGATCCTGGAGAGATTTATGGAAAACTGTAAGAGACAACGGATTCCAGCCCAGACTAGTACACCCAGAAAAATTCTCAATTACCATAGATGAAGAAACCAAGATTTTCTATGACAAACCAAATTTAAATAATATCTTTCTACTAGTCCAGCCCTGCAAAGGATACTAGGAAAAAAAACTCCAACAGAAGGAGGATAACTCCACACAAGAAATTAATCTTCTTACAGAAAATCCAAAAGAAGAAAATGAAACAGACACAGTACTTCCTCCAACAACAAAATGACAGGAACTAACATTCATTAGGCATTAATATCTTTCAAATTCAATGGATTCAATTCCCCAATAAAATGAAACAGGGTAACAGCCTAGATATGTAAACATTATCCACCATTATGCTCCATGAAAGAAGCATGCGTCAAGTACAATGTTAAACACTATTGCAGAGTAAAGGAAAGGAAAAAGGTATTCCATGCAAACATTACAAAGCTGGAGTAGACACTGTAATTGCTAATAAAATAGACTTTCAACCAAAAGTAAGCAAAAGAAATAGGGAAGGACACTTCATATTCATCAAAAGGAAAAATCCACTAAGATGAAATCTTAATTCTCAACATCTATGGCCCAAAGAAGGGCAACAAAATTTGTAGTTAAAAAAAAAAAAACTTTAGACGCAGCCGGGACGGTAGCTGCATCGCAGAGCGGAGGAGCCATCTTGTCTTGTCGCCGGGGAGTCAGGCCCCTAACTCGAAGAAGCCCTGGCGCGCCCTCCCCCCCTCCCCGGTCTGGTAGGGCGAAGGAGCGGGCGTGCGGTCGATCGAGCGATCGTTGCAAGAAGACATAGCAATTGCTCATTCCCTGAAATTAAATCCGGAAACCTTTTATTGAAGTTGGAGATCGGAAGGTTCCCTGAACTTCTGTACAGAAACACATGGGAAAATGTTTTCCAGGGGAATGAGTAGATCCTTCAGTAGCAAGTTTTGAAAGGGGGCTATGACCCAGAAGAGTTTAGAACATTTTTTGCCACCAGGAGGAAACTGAGGCCTACATGTCATTTGGGACCCTTCACAACCAATATGAAGCCCCCATTTGAGTCCCTGGTATATGTGAGCTGCTTCTTAATGCATAATGGCTGTTTCGGGTAACATCACTTCACTGCTTGGCTTTTATTCTAAGCCCTTTCCTCTCACCATAGGGTGCCTGAAGGGTCGCTGAGGCATATGGTACAATGGCACCCAATATAAAGCAGCTACAATTAGGAGTGAATGTGTTCTCTAGTAACAAGAAGTGTAATCTTTGGCCCAGTGATTGTTTTCTGCTGCTCGTACTGGTGCCTGACTACTTTTCTTTCATTGTTTTTTACAACCATGATTGACATCCATTATTTGCTCCTATTTTGTATCCCTGGTTTGTGTGATTGGTAGTGAACAGGCTTATTTTTAAACGGTGCTGCCAAAACTAGCTAATGGTGCACATGGATTTTTATCAAGCAGGCTCCTTGGAACAGACTGAACCAGGTGTTGGATTCCTGAAGATGTTTGGGTTTTTGTTTTTGTTTTTTTAATTGAAGGTTAAAGTTACCCAAAAAGTTTTGTTGGACTCTGGCTGAACCACAAAATCAGTATATTCGGAATCATTTTGAAGCTTAACTTTTTCCTAGCCAGCCTTGTATTCTAGTTGCTTGCAAATGTGAGACTGAATGGCCAAAATGCCGTTTCTTTGTTTGTTGTTTGTTTGTTGTCAGCTGCTTTTATCAAATTCCAGGCCATTATCCAGCAAACACTATTAAAATGTTTGAACAGTTGGGTTTCAAACATTTTCGTTTTGTGGAGTGGTGCTTATCAAGTGGTACAGCTCTCTAAGCAAGTGAACACAAACATATTTAAGTGTATTTTGTATGATTAGATGTTACCAATTCTGATATTTTATTCAAATGTCTAAAAAATAAGTTGACTATTCCCTTTACCAAAGGGCCAGACACAACTGATTTCCTTTCAAGAGAAATGACTGTTTTGAAGAAAAACTGTGTTGGTCTTAGCTCTTTTGTAATTAAATCTGGATGTACCTCAAAAGACTCTATAAGACTGTGGTGTTAAAAGGCTTTCCTCTGGAGAAAGAGAAACAAATCAACTGGAACTTAAAAGCTTGAAATTCCATGACAAAACACAGATGTCCAGGATTGGAGTTCGTGAAGTATCTGCAGTAATTGGAGTGGATACGCTTTTCACTGGAGCTACCACCATGAACTCCAGGGTCCCAGATTTTCAAGAAGTGGACCTGTGACCCAGAAGAGCTTGTCAAGATATGACAGAACTCTGGAGGTGGACGTTTTGTATTCGATTTTGGAACTGCTATCTTGCCGTGAGTAAAGAGGCAACAACTCACCCAGCACTGCCACCAGCACTGTCACTGGGAACTTGAAGACCCAAGCTTCTGTCCAGACCCTCAGTGCAAACTGACAACACTCCATCCAAAGTGAACTACGTCCCGTGCCTCCTGATTGCTGAATGTTCATTCACCTGGACCGTCCAATGACCTTCCTTCTGCTACTCCATCAGCCTACAGACCTGGTACTTGGATTTTTGTCCATGGTGATTCCTACCACCTTACTACTGAAGAAGACACCATTCCAGTGGACCACTGTGACCCAAGAAGCATTCAGCCATCATGATGTGGCCTTTATCTCCACTCCTGTCTACTCTGCCCAGATTCAGCACAGCCCTTTATAGTGCAGTCAAGAGTCTTCAAGCCAAATAACTGAAGCTATTTTATCACAACAAAGGCCAAGTTTATTCCATAAATGTACAGTTCATTTCTGCAGTTTATTCTTCAGAGACACATAGTAAACTTGGACCAGGGGATTTTGTTTTGTTTATATTGTCAACACTGAAGAAAGGCATCATCTCTGAGAACAGCATTGGACCCTACTCCACAATCTCAAATGACTGAAGTTTCATGAACTGCCTAGGATCCTGTCAAGGTCACTGGACTCTTAATTTTCCTACTTCAAATCTATAGCTGTCTACTGAATGAGAAAGCAGATATTCTGACCCATTGGGATTGAAACCAAGGCATACTGAATTCCTCATAGTATCATCTGTGGGTTACTCAGGAACCAAAACTTTTAACACCAATTTAAGAAATTCTACTGAGGAATCCCTTTATCTAACCATCTCACAAGGCTTCAACCAGATTCCTGAAAAGACCTCTTGATATATCAAGATAGAACTTACATGCATTTTGTGAACAACTTATCACTGATTTAACAAAGGCTTTGTGCTCATGAAGTTCTTTGAAGGGGCGCTCTATGGAAGTCCAGAGTAACGTGAAGCTGCTCTCGATGAAGAAGTGAAGTGGGAATTGAAGACTGCAACCTGCCACAACCATCTTTACCACCATGGTGATGCCTAAAGGGACTTCCTTATGTAAAATTCTTCAGAAAATACTGCTTGAAACCACTACCCTAGAAAAACGTGTTTGACATGAATGGCATTCTCTTCTTTTATGTACTTCTAACTCAGAACAGTTCATATTCAGTTGATGCTCAACATGTTTGAAGATGCTTTATCCAGAGAATGATAACTACAGCATTGTCTAATGAAGTTTTAATAGCATTCCATCCAAGGTGGACTTCCTGGAGTTGGATATAACCAGAGAACAATTCATATGTATCCTACACTGAAGAACCCCATTAACTTTCAGAAACCTAAAACTAGTGGTACTGGAAGTACGTGACTTGGAAGTCTGTGTAAATTGCCTGAAAGCTGGTATTGAAGCTGATGCCTCCTCGAGGCCATCTTAGACCAAGTTGTTCGGTTGTTAACTATGGTACTCCATGTACAAAGGATAACCATTAACTATGAAGCAGAATTGAAATACAATTTTTCCTAAAGGGACTTGCAACCTGGTTATTCATTGTCTCGAGTTTCAAGTCATTTTGATGCAACTAGTAGTTATTAAACTGCTCCATGTCTTTTTTTTATTTAATAAATACTCTTTCCAGGGCTTAAAAAACCAAAACTAAATTTCTCCAACACGTCTGTACTTGTCTATTCAAAATTAACTACTCACCACTACATGGAACAGATGATTCTGAAGACACGCTCTTTGAGCATCTTTTATCATACATGTGACTTAAAATGTGGCTGGACAGTTTCCCTCTACCCAGTGAAATATTTAATGATTAGCCTTCATTCATGCCTGATACCATCGATATATATGTATGTGGTGGGCAAAGTTTGACATAGGCATTTGACTCTAGGATGTGATAGCTTGTTAGTCACTTCAAGTAGCATATTGTCAACCTGTTTGCTGGAAAAATAGACTAACTTGGAAAAATCTATAAATGGCAGCTAAGAATTTTTTTCAGTATTCCTGAGTTTCTGTCCTTGGGATATTTCAATGGAATTTCACCTGTCCCTTCACTGAACAGACTGACTTTATTCCTTACTATGAAGTATTCTTAAGACATTAAGATTACTTTTATAGAAAGGATAAAATTCCTGACTATCCAATCATCATAGTGAACAAGACTTCAATTTGTGACCTGTGAAAAATCTCATTTCTCTACTTCATAGTCAATTTAAGGGCCAAACGCCATCAGCTACTCTGAGTGCACTGGGTAAACGTTGGAACTGCCTTCTTTATATCCTTGTTTCTTCTCTAAACTAATCATGATTACATGATTCTTACCACAAATCAAATCACTCAGATCTGGTTAGACTGCTCACAGTTAACAAATCAAACTCTGGATGACTTCTGCTTGTATATGCAACTACTATTTGTAAAGAAATTAGAGGTTCACTTTTTGATTCCTCTACATTGCTAGCTCTTTGTGTTTGTATTCAAAACAAAACTAAGCTACACTGCCAATTATTCCCTCCTGCCATACCCAGTTAAAATGAAGAATCGGGAATCTAATCAGTAAGCGGATAAGTAGAAAAAACCAAAACTTAAGGCAAAAAAAAAAGCCTTAATCTAGGGCCTTTTCTACTATCTTCATGTCTTGGATTTCATCTAAATCAACAGTATCACCCAACCAGTCTGAGGTCTTGACTTGCTTTTCAGATGATTCTTAGAGATGGGCTGTATTACAGAAGGTGAAGACTTGATTACCAAAGAAAGTAGAGCCAACTATGACAAAACCTGGCTCTACGATCCTATTGCTCCCAGATGTAGCATAGACTCAACTAGAACCTCAAGTCTGCGTTGAGGATATAGCCTTCTAAGCTGACAGTTCTTGCAAAGATGAGCAAGAAAATGAAAGCTGCTATACCCAACTGGCCCTTTAAGATCCAAAAATAATGTCTGGAGTAAACCCTGTGGAGTACCCAGGACAAAAACTAATTTACAGAGCTTCATTATTAATCTGCCTGTTCTTCTAGATTATAGTTTAACTATTGGTGTGGCTGGCCCTGCTGAAGTTGTTTGCCTGCTTACCTGTCTTCAGCTCCTAACCTACCTTTTTTGACATGCTACTGCAATCAGACTGACTGACTTTGAGAAAACTACACTTTCAGCCTCTCGTGCCCAATTCCACCAAGGAAGTTTGACTAGAAGGAACTCATACCTTACCCCCACCAGAACTAATGTTCGTAACAGAAAGGAACATGCTACATATTCCTTGACCAGCAACTCTAGAGAACAACCCTGCTTATTTTCAACACCTGATACATCTATTTGATCTAATAGGCGTATAGAAGGTTGGCAGCAGAATACATTGCTTCTCTCTTTGGTAACTCAGAAATGAATATAATAAGTTCAACTTGACAAGAATCAGAAACACCAGAAGTTTACTGCTGAACTTCATTTGCCACTAACTCAAATAGCATCACAGACCTGCTTGCCAAGTAGGCGGCTAGTTTTCCTGCTTCATATCACCACTGCAGTGGGGCTTTGATGAAACTGACTTGGAAGGGAACCTTATGTTGAATCCTAGACTATGATGCTAAGGAAATTGTTTATTCAAGTGAATTGTAGGTTTCCTGAGGACAGAACAGACATCACTCCTGGTGATTTTTAGAATTTGATTAACCAAGGAAGAAATACCAGCTGCTAAAAGTCAACTTTATGGGCAAAGATTAAGCTCTCTATATCTGATCTTATCCTGGATGCCAGTTTTTTATTGCCCAACGACCATTTCCATCTCACTCTTAACAACCTCCTGGTGTTTTTTGGAACCATCTCTTCCAATTTTCAGTCCTTGTGGTTTAAACATTCTTTTCTGTGCTGGACATTTTGTTGCAACCTCACCAATCACAGTAAAGTCTATCTTGACTCTGGTGATTAGTTCAGGAATGGATGCATGATTCAAGTTTGTCCAATGATAATCAACCCTAGGTGTTCTCAGTTGTGGAGAAGTTCTCTTAGATGCTTTAGCTTTGTAGGAGAGAACTCAAACCATCAGGGCCTACTATGTTGAGTAAGCCAGGCAGAAAATGAAGCCAATACAGAGGGAAATGGAGCCAAAAGAGGAAGAGACTTGAGTTCTGATGACCACATTTATGCCCCTGTATCCAACTGTGCCTGAAGCTAATAGTACATCACCTGGACTTTTCAGTTATGTGAACCAATAAATTCCCTTTTTTGTTTAAAAAAAAACTTTACTAAAATTCAAAACACACATTGAACCTCACACAATAATATTGGGAGACTTTAACAGTCCATTCTCACCAAGGGTAGGTCATCAAAACAGAAACTAAACAGAGATACAATGAAACTTACAGATGTCATGAACTGAATGGACTTAACAAATCTACAGAAACTTTCTACCCAAAACTAAAAAAAATATGTTCTTCTCAGGACCTCATGGAACCTTCTGCAAAATTTACCGTATAATTTGGCACAAAGCAAGCCTCAACAGATACAAGAAGATTGAAATATTCTACCAGAGAACTACAGCTGATAAACAAATTCAGCAAAGTAGCTGGATATAAAATTAAGTCAAAAAAACAGTAATCCTCCATTAAGCAATTGATAAACAGGACAAGAAAGGAATTAGGGAAACAACACCCTTCACAATAACTACAAATAATATAAAATATCCTAGTATAACTCTAACCTAGCAAGTGAAAGATCTATATGACAAGAACTACATTCAAGTCACTGAAGAAAACAATTGAAGATGACCTCAGAAGGTGGGAAGATCTCCCATATTCATGGATATGTAGGGTTAACATAGTAAAAATGGCCATCTAGGGGTTGGGGATTTAGCTCAGTGGTAGAGCGCTTGCCTAGGAAGCGCAAGGCCCTGGGTTCGGTCCCCAGCTCCGGAAAAAAAAAATGGCCATCTTACCACCAAAAGGAATCTACAGATTCAATGCAATCCCCATCAAAATTCCAACACAATATTTTAAAGACCTTGAAAGAGCAATTCTCAACTTCATATGGAAAAACAAAACAAACAAAAAGAAAACAAACAAAAAGAAAACAAACAAACAAAAAACAGGATAGCTAACGATTGAACAATAAAAGATCTTTTGAAGGAATCACCATCACTGACCTCAAGTTATGCTACAGAGAAATAGTCATAAAAATTGCATGGTATTTGTACAGAAACAGAGATGTTTCTCAATGGAACAGAATTGAAGACTCAGATAAACTCACATATCTATGGACACTTTATTTTTGACAAAGAAGCAAAACTCATACATTGGGGAAAAAAGGAGAGCCCCATCAACAAATAGTGCTGACCTAACTGGATAACTGCATTAGAAGAGTGAAAATAGATCTATATTTGTCATCCTGAACAAAGCTCATATCCAAGTGGATCAAGAACCTCAACCTGAAACCAAATACACTGAAACTAGTAGATGAGAAAATGGGAAACACCCTTGAAAGCATTGGCACAGGAGAAAATTTTATGAACAAAACACCAAAGCCTCAGCCTCTAGGGTCAATAATTGATAAATGGGTCTTCATAAAACTGCAAATCTTTTGTAAGACAAAGGGCACTGTCAATAGTACAAAATGGTAGCCTACATTCAACAGAGGGCTGATGTCCAAAATATATGAAGAACTCAAAAAAAAAGGTAGACTAAAAAAAAATAGCCAACCCACCCCCCCCCAAAGCAATAGTATACAGAGCTAAACATAAAATTCTCAATAAGGATTCGCAAATGGCTGAGAAGCACCTAAACAAATGTTTAACATCCTTAGTCATCAGGAAATAGAAATGAAAACAACTCCAAGAGTCCATATTGCACTGGCCAAGACCAGTAGAAGAAGGAGAACCCTCATCCACTGCTGGTGGGATTGCCGACTTGTAAAACAACTCTGGAAATCAATCTTACTGAATTTTACATCATGATCATGACTTCGATCCCACTCATCTCCCTGTCTCTTTGTATAACCTCAACCCCTAAATAAAATAAGCTTTAATACTAATGCTAATACTACTAATAATACATCTTGTAGAAGCTATAGTGTGCCCCACGGTATCACACAGTATACCCTTTTGTCCACACATATTTACTTGGAAATGTTCGTTGGAATGAATCATTGGTCTGGTTCAAGACCTCTGGCTTCCGCTATACTATCATTACTGGTTTCTCCCCTGGTAACCTCTCAGATATCCTATTGTTTCCCTGTGTCATGAAGATCCTGCAGTTTTGGAACCACAGAACTAACCTTTTAATACACTCTAGCAGATGGGGTAGATGTTGGGGCAGATCAACTCATAGTCCTGGATTTGGACTTGTAAGGTAGCTGAGTTGTTCAGCTGTCAGTTCTCCTGCCCATACCATCAGTGTGAGCTCTCCAGCACCAACCCAGCTAACTTACCAAATGCTGTAGCCAGTAAGGGGCAAGACCAGCTCCGCTGCTCTCATGCCATTGGTGTCAGCTCACCACAGCCTTCACAGCCAGGGTCTACTCTGCTGTCCAGACCAGGTGCGGGGACTGTTTCAACCTGTGAAGGGTGGAGCCGCCTGACCTTATGGCTGTGAGTGGTAAGGAGCAAGGTGGGGTAGAGCATCTCTCCCTCATCCAAGCCACCCAAAGGTGTGGTCTGTTCTAGGGCAGGGCCTGCTCTCCCACACTCTTTTCTTCAGAGCTGGCTCCCTGCTCCCCACTATTCAAGTCAGCTCTACTGTACTGCAGGGCCAGCTGTCTTGAATATGGTGGCCTGGCTAGGCCAGCTCAGCACAGTGCCTCAGGCAGCAGTCCAGACCAGGGACATCTGCATGGTGTTTGGTGGTAACATAGGCCCAGATCATCAACATAGTCTTTAATAGGGTCATAGATCCAGACATGGTCCCTGGCAGCAACATTGGTCCAGATGTCTCCATGGCCTCAGGTAGCAGCCCTGGGTTCTCATCATGTCTCCCCATACCCATGGTAGCCCAGCTATTAGACATCCACATGGTCTCCACTGGAAGCCCAGACCATGGACATTCACTTGGCCTTTGGTAGTAACTGGGGCGACAGAATCTACCCAGACCTCAACTGCAGCAGAACCACAGACCCATACATGGCCCTTGGTGGCAGCGCTGGCAAAGGCCTTACTATGGTCTCCTTATATCTCCTTGTTCCTCACTGATGTTGAGTCTCCGGTTCCACTTTTCCCACAGGGTACAAACCGCTGGACTTTGCTTTTTCTCCCATCTTTCTACTGAGTACTCCGTTTTCGCCATCTCTTCATCACAGTTGCCACTAGGTGTCTCTTTTTCATACCATGGGGCCTTTCAATTTTGTTGTAGCCCCTGACCAGCTTTTACAGACATAGATCCAGCTGACTCATGAAGTTTCACAGACTAGTGCAGCAGTTGAAAACCCAGCCTTCATATAAGCCCCTTCATGTGTAAGATCTAGGCCTGCCAGAGCAAGGGCAACCACTGATGGCCCAGTATACTGTCAGTGTAGCTAACAATGTCTTATATTTCAATCTCATATAGGTACTATGTTAGGAACTGTAGGCCTAGCCTTTAGGACTACCTAAGGTTCTAAGTCATAGACATTAATTCTGTACTAGCCTTAGTTACCTCAGGCATGGGACTAGCATCTATAAATCCAGCCTTCAGAGAAGCTACCCTAGATGTAAATTCAAGTGTTAGTGCTACAGAATGGCCCTGAATCTTTAGTCTGTAAGTCAAATCCTACAAATTCACACTTCAGCAGATCCAGGGCCTATTAATCCCTGCACATTCCAGTGTCAGGTACAAAAGCTACCAAGGTGGACTAGAGTTCTTAGCTAGCATCCAAACACACCTGTTCCAGGCCAAACTGCATGATCCCATAGTGCATTTTAATAATAGACATAATCAATAGTCACGTAGAAGAAAGAACCAATGAACTGATTGGTGAAGGGAGATCATTTGAAATTAGTAATCAAAGAAACAACAACAACAAAACAAAAAGGAGTGAAGTAGCCAATGATAATCACGGAGAATTATCAAGCAAAAGTAGAGTACTCATCAAAAAGAGCACAGAAAGAGAGGGGCAAGGACTTATTTAAAGAGATAATGAAAGAAAACATGTCATAACAGGAGATAGAGAGAAACTGATGCTTAGGCTCATAAAACACAAACAAAGGAAAAGGTATTTAACATATAGGGCTCTTTGTAAAGACACAATACAGTCGAATTATCAAATGTTAAAGACAAGGAAGAATAGAGAATAGCCAAATAATCACAACTTACCTATAGAGTAATGAATGGATTTATGGGTAGAACCCAGAACAACGAAAAGTTTTTCAAAAGACTAAAATAGGAGTGTATATACATCAGACCATTGTAGAGAGCTAGCTGGTGTTTAGAAAATGACTTTCGCCTGGCACTAAAGTCTTCAAATGCAGACCGAGTGCCTAGAATTGTTAGAGAGTCTGTCACTGAATCCTGCCTTGAGCCTGAGATTACCGTGGTTAATTGATATGGGGTCAGATCTGCCTCCTGATAGATCTGCCTATATTGGGGTTAGACTAATGATGGAGCATGCCTATAGTGGATTATTTTACCTCAATGTATAGTTCTAATATGAATTGCACATGCCTCGTTAATGAATTGATGTTCTTAAAATGGCTTGCTGATAATATTTGAAAAGAGACTTTAGAAAACAAAGATTATAGGAAGGAATTCAAAACTCAATACACATGTACAATCTTTAAGAGTATAAAAGGCTAATGTGATGGTTTGTATATGCTTGGGCCAGAGAGTGGCACTATTAGGAGGTGTGGTCCTGTTGGTGTAGATGTGTCACTTTGGGTGTGGGTTATAAGACTCTCATTCTATCTGCCTGTAAGTCAGTATTCTGCTGACAGCTTTCAGATGAAGATGTAGAATTCATGGTCCTCCTGCTTCTGCCTCCTTCAGCAAATCCTATGAGCGTGTGCCACCACAACCAGTAGCAAGTCATGGTTGACCTGTAAAGTAATTTCCAGAGATAGAACTCATCAAATATTCAAGGTACTCCGTTCAATTAATATGCTTTAACCACAAACAACTAGGTTATCAGTCAATTTTATGCGAAAAAGAAAAATGTGGGGAAAGTGGCTACAACGCCCAGCAGAGGAGGTAGTAACCTGATCTCCAGAAGCAGCTGGGTAGGCACCACCTAGGCTGGGAGCACCACCACCAAGGCAGTAAAGTACAAGACCCAGGTTCTGCATCAGTAGCTGATCATGGGGAGGAGAGGGCCGAGTGCCTGCAGCGGGAAGTGGTGGGAGAAAGGTGGGCTAGGGAGTAGGTTGACTCTGAGGTGGCCTCCTTGAACCGCAGGATCCAGCTGGTTGAAGAGGAGCTAGACCAAGCCCAGGAGCATCTTGCCACTGCTTTGCAGAAGCTGAAGGAAGCAGAAAAGGCTGCTGATGAGAATGAGAGAGGTATGAAAGTGATAAAAAAAACAGGCTCTAAAAGATGAAGAAAAGATGGAATTCTAGGAAATCCAGCTAAAGGAAGCAAAGCACATTGCAGAAGAGGCACACAGGAAGTATGAAGAGGTGGCTCATAAATTGGTGATTATCGAAGGAGACTTGGAACGCATGGAGGAACGTGCTGAGCTGGCAGAGTCCCGTTGCCGAGAGATGGATGAGCAGATCAGACTGATGGACCAGAACCTGAAGTGTCTAAGTGGTGCTGAAGAAAAGTACTCTCAAAAAGAAGACAAGTATGAAGAAGAAATAACGATTCTTAACTGATAAACCCAAGGAAGGAGGCGGAAACCCTGGCTGAGTTTGCTGAAAGATTGGTAGACAAACTGGAAAAGACCATTGATGACTTGGGAGATGAGCTGAAGTGCACCAAAGAGGAGCATCTCTATACACAAAGGATGCTGGACTAGACCCTGCTGGACCTGATCGAGATGTAGACCTCCCAATTCCTGCACTGCCTGGTGGGTGCTCCTGCCTCTAACCTGAACTCTGACTGAGGCCAACCTCCCTAAAGCTGACCTTGAAACTGAGGGCCAAGCTCTTTAACTGAAGGCTGCTTTCCCTCCTGCCACCTTTCTACCCATCTTGTCTTTTTCACAAAACTGTGTCAGTTTCTTACCAGAGTTCCAGCTGAAGGGACTGAACACTTTTAGAAACAATATCTAAGGGAGTGTAAGCACAATGCAAAGTGTCTTCAATGCAGTTGTGATATGCATATTGTGATTACTTTTTGTCTTAGCAACCATTTTTAACATTCCAAGCACTTGTGCAGCTTGGAGCAGCACATCTTAGCATAATGGAGGAGAAACACAGGAATGGGCCTGCCTTACTGACATCCAGGAGAGCCCAGGCAGACTCCACTGTGGGAGACTTCAGTGCTCTGCACCAACAACCTAGCCAAACAACAGGGGGATTCTAGGAAGTTAGAAAAAAAATAACAGTCCGGGCTGTGAAGGTTTTGAGCTTTGATATCTTTGAACAACTTACACTTATTTTTCTTTTTTACTCTTTACATCCAATGTGACCAAATAAGACAGTGAGTCGTCTGAGACGCCCCCACCTCCCAGGGCCTCGTGCATGTTAGGCAAGCGTTCAAGCCTTCAGCCCTGAGCCCTACCTTTCAGCCCCAGCCCTGAGCCCGAGCTTTGTCTCAGCTCTTACTCCTTTCCCAAATGCTCAAAAATGTATCACGCTGCCCCTTAGCGTTGTGGTGACCTCTTAGTGTTCACCTGCCCCCAAGGGAGACAAAGAAGGAAATTATGTTTGTGCCACTGATTTAGCCACATGAAAGTCATCTCATTCCTCTTTCCTGAAGCTGTTGTCTCTAAAGTGTCATCTCTTTGTGCTCTGTATCAGTCAGTGCTGGAGAAATCTTGAACAGCTTATGTTAAAAAAAGAATTTATTAAATTTTATATTATTTTGGAATTCGTTTGGGGGAGGTTGGCTTACCTTAGCTAACCCATTGACTGTAAGAACTTTTTGCAGTCTATGGGCTAGTGGTGTGCTCATATTTCAAGTGTCCCCACCAATTGCTATGTTTAGGTGGTTTCTTCTCAGCCTGTTAGGTGGGCACCCTGCAGATTCCTGGCTAGTTTGTATTCTCCTCCCAGTGGAGAAAGAGGACCCTATACTGCAACTGTTTTGATACTGAATATTGACAGGTGACATTTTGAGTAAAGAACCAGTCCCTCCAAATAGTTAAAGAAAACTTTAACTATTTAATAAATCTACAACAATTTTGTTTTGAAAATATTAAGAGGAATGACTGTGGTATAGAGCTTAATACCTAAGTCTTTAAATGGAGATTTGATTAACAAAATCGAGGAATTGGGATTCATAATTTAAACTAGGCTTATGCTTCTTCAAGTATTCCTAATCAATTCTGTATTTACTTCTTGTTGAAAGCCTCTGAATTATGTATATTTTATAATTTATTTTTAATATTTTCATACATGTGTACTGTATTACTTCTCCCTGTGCTGGCTACCCTTATGTCAACTTGACACAATTTAAAGAGCCATTTGGGAAGAGAGACTCTCAGTTCAGAAAATATCTTTATAAGATTTGCCTATAGTCAAGTGTGTACGGTGGTTGTGTGAGATATCTTAGGGGAGGGGGACAGTGAAACTCCTGACCTTGGGATCATCTGAGAAAGCAGACTAAGCATACCATTCTGAGTATGTATGCACCTAGTAAGCAGGACTTTCCCATGACCTCAGTTTCTGTCTCCAGGATCCTGCCTTGACTATCTACTCTGACTTTCCTGACTGATGGACTGTAAATTGTAAGATGAAATAAAGTTTTTCTCCCCACATTGCTTTTGGTCATGGTATTTTATCATGACAATAGAAATACTCCACCTCCTCCTTCCAAGACCTTCCAACTCTCTCCATGCTCCCTATTCCCTCTCAAATTTGTGGCCTCCTTTTCTGTAATTATTATTATTACATATGATATATGAATAAATATATAATCTGCTGACTTTATGCAGTATTACTTGTATGTATAGGTTTTAAGGCTGAACACTTAATATTGACTGTACAATTTAGGGGCGCATCCCTGGCAAACACTAATTCTTGCTTTCTCAGCAGTCATTAATTGTCTGTTACTAATCATCTAGGGGTAAGACCCCATGAGATTCTCCTCATCTGTGTTGGCGTGACAACTGGTATTGTCATAGTTCATATCTCCTTTGGGCAGCCATGTTGCTGAGATTTCTTGGGCATACTTTCCCTGACACTTATAGAAGACACTATATCACAGCAAACTCCTGGATCCTCTGGTTCTTACAATCTTTTTGCTCTCTCTTCTGCAATAGTCTATGAGTATCTTTAAAGCTTTATTAAAATAGTATTTACTCAATGATGATAATAGACTTGATATTTTCTGGGTATCAGGACTTTTCTGGGTATTTAGGAAGTATAAATAGTTTGGATTCAAAATTAATTGTATCTTGTTATTTTGGTTTATTTTATTTTAAATTAAAGAATTTAACAATAAGAGAATACACTAAACATATCAAAGTGTTGGTACTGAAAGAATAATACATAATAATAATTAACCATTGTACAAATTCAGCTTACATTTTTTTTATCTTTTACAGGAAAGAAATAAATACTGCAACACATGACGATTACATGTTAAGTAAGAATCTGTTCTTTGAAATTTATTTATATTTACATTTCTAAAACCCGAATCAACAAATGACTTTTACCCCCTACTAAATGTGGTAAGATAAAAAGTGTCCTGAATTTATTTCAGTTTTGACACCTGCTTTTGTACATACACAAACACACACACATGCATGCATACATGTAGATATAGATATATATATTGATGCATGTGCAAAAACATTTCTGACTTGGAAGTGTGTATTAGTTCAAACACAAGACGCATTTAGTTTGTTCTTTCTTCTCACATGCTTACTCTCACAAGCTCCCCTTGTGCTCAAAGTTTACAATTAAAAACTTAATATAAAAAGGGAAAGAAAAATTAAAGCAGTGAGACTAGTTAGCAAATAATCCATTTGTTGAGAAGCTGCAAGTTTACAGAGGTCAACTTAGTGCGTTAAACTAAAATCTGCCTACAGTGGCATATATTAGTCAGCAAACTTATGAGGAATGTTATGATACCTGAGTTAAGGGACTGACTCTGAAGTCAAATTGTATATGAATCTTAACTTGGTTGTTTACTAGCTTTGTGATTTAGAATAAGAAATTTAACACATGGCAGTATATCATTTTTATAAGTTTGTAGGCTATGCAATGTCATTATCTAATTCAAAAAGAAGTTTCAAGGATTTGGTTGAAAATTATGAAGGTATATAATATAATCCAGAATATAAAAGCATTAACTATTAACAGTATGCTATAATTACTGCTATACATATAGTAGCTCTTCAAATATATGTAAAAAGCAATCACATTTCTCATTATCCTCTTCCTGTCTAGGAAATCTATCTGAAATGTTGTTCAAAATTCCTCTTTTGTCAAAGTTTCCAGATAGTTTAATATTCCTGATTTTTATAAATAACCTCAGATATGTCTATATCCTTGTAGAATTTACAGAACGGAAGACAGAATTTGTATATATAGCTCTAATTTCTAATTTCTGTGGCTGGTGATGCCATTAAATTCAGAGGAGTAAACATTCTGGGACATCCTTGAAAATAATCACTTTCACTGGTTACTTCATGCTCAGTGCCATGCGATTAATTAAAGAAATCATAAAAGTATTACTCATATCATCTCTCACTTAACCAAAATGACATTAAAAATCAAGACAGGGAAGGCAATGAAAGCATTTGAATAGAAACAATTGAAGTATGTCTATATTTTATTTCTTTTGTTTTATTAAAGTAGTTTAATATCATTATTTAAGCAACTATTTGTAAAAATTGTTTTTATATGAAAACAAAAATTGAATGTTAAACATAAGCCAATACTAACTTGGAAAAATGGTTTTTATGTTCCCTAATTGCTATTCAGATACACTGAAAGGAGAAGGGCTATATTTTATTACAACTTACTTTTACTTAATTAGTATAGTTCTTGCTTTACAATGCTTTTTTATGTAAGAGTCTGGCTTTTATTTCTAAATGTTGGTTATTTTCTCATCTCAGTCCGTCAAACTAGGGAAAAATGGAATCAAGAAGACTTTGCTTTGACATTTCCCAAAACACCTATGCCAGATATGAAGAAGAGATCCGGACCTTCAGAATTAGAAGTTGCAGTTCCTGTAAGTATACAAAAATCAGGGGTTGGGGATTTAGCTCAGTGGTAGAGCGCTTGCCTAGGAAGCGCAAGGCCCTGGGTTCGGTCCCCAGCTCCAAAAAAAAAAAAAAAAAAAAAAAAAAAAAAAAAAAGAACCAAAAATCATTTTATAGTAACTGTATGCTAATGACAGCATATATAAACACAAGTAAGAGGTACAGAGTTTGAGTATTACTATGCAGAAGTAAAACTTAAAATTTATGACTCTATGGGACAAATTATTCCACATGTTTCAAACTAAACTTTTTTCTCTTACTTCTGAGATTATAATTACATCATATCACTATTAGAAAGACAAGACTCATTAGAGGTACTCATCTTTCATAAATGTTCCTGTGTTTTGGTATTATCTTTTGAAACCGTATTCCTACTGTGCTACATTTGTGTATTAGTTACATTTTAATCTTGTGTTATAACTATTCACTTCCATAAAATAATTTTGACGTTGCTTGATTTGTTATTATTACTGTATATATATATGTATGTATATATATATATATATATATATATATATATATATAATGGGTGTTTGAGTGAGTGCAGGCATGAGTGTACAATTGTTCAGAGTAGATCTTTCAGAAGATGCTTCTTTTCTTCCACTACAGGATCCAACTCAGGTCACCAGTATTATATAGTAATCACCATTATATGCTTAGTGATCTCACCAGTATCAACTTGTTTTTAACTGAAGCATAAAACTGTAAAAAAAGAAAGTTATATCATCTCCCCTTCCATTTCTTCACTTCAAAACT
Source organism: Rattus norvegicus (assembly GCF_021556685.1). NCBI lineage: Eukaryota > Metazoa > Chordata > Mammalia > Rodentia > Muridae > Rattus > Rattus norvegicus. Next base: position 84,218,840 of record NC_141554.1, read on the forward strand.
TCCCATACACTCTTCCTTACTCTCTTTCATTGTCCCTTCCTTCATTAATTTCTCATTAATTACTGTCATACACACACTCACACACACACACACACACACACACACACACACACTCATAGACACACACATGGAAGACTAGGAATGTTAAATACACACACAATCTTGAAATAAAAATGCTTTTTATAGGGGACTGATTTTCATTTTTATGTTGCAAATGAAAATATATCTATCATTTACATATTCTTTTCATCATTCTCCAATTTTTTTCAGAGACAAGAGAAAAGGAAAATTGAGGAAGGTCAAAAACCAACTCATGTGTTGATAGACCAGTTTTTAAGAGAAGTTTTCTTAAAGTCATCCTTTTCTCTAGCTTTTACTATACAGGCTCCATTCAAATATCTTGATAATCCTCAAAACCATTATATAATGGCAGAGACTAGAAAGCCCAAAGATGATAAAAAAAGAAAAACTTTGAAGACAAAATTCAGGGAAAAAATAAGCTCATGTGTAATAAATCTGGAGTCCATGAAAACAATAACCAATGGGAAACCTGAAATACTAGGTAATACAGAAAAAAATCCATCAAAATCATCACATAAAAGTAAATTGCCTAAGAAGTCAAATTCTACATCAGAAACAAATCTAGAATCCAGCAATTCTAAGGAATCCTTGGAAATGGGTTTGAGAAATGACAACAAAAATTCAATGAATTTCATTAGGAAAGCAATCAATAATGCAGCCACATGTTGCAAGGACAATCCTAATACAGACTCTAAGAATAGCATTGATAAATATTCTGATGAGATATCAGAGTGTATACACAGCTCAAATATGGATTTAATGTTGCATCTAAATGAGTTCAGAGCTGAATCCACAGATTTTGATGAATGGTTGACAAATTGCTCACAGAACAATGCAAAGAAGCCTTCCAAGAAGAGTGGAAAAAAGGAAAAGGACTCAGATATTGATTCTGGAGACTTAAAGGATGCAAAGAAAGAAGGAAAGAAAAAATCCAAGAAAAAGAAGGATTCAGAATCTACCGATGCTGAATCTGTTGACTCCAAGAGTGGAAAGAAAAAAGCAAAAACCAATAAGAAAAGGGAATCCAAGAAAAAGAAGGATACAGAATCTACTGGTGGTGAATCTGGGGGATCCAAGGCTTCAAAGAAAGATAAAGAAAAGAAGAGTGTAGGCAAAAGGGATATAGCATCTTCTGGTAGTGGATCTGTAGATTCAAAGGGGGTAAAGAAAGTAAAAAGACAATCAAAGAAAGATGGCACGAAGACTGCATTGTCTACTGATTCTGAATCAGATACAGCATCAAAGAGGGGCAAGAAAGATGAAAAGAAGGAAAATAAAGGGAGGAGGAAGCCTATTAAGGATACAGTGTCTACTGATGCTGATTCTGAATCTGAGGGTGATTCAACAGGTAAAAAGAGTGAAAAGAAGGATAAGAAAATTACAAAGAAAGGAGAAAAGAAGGATGCAAAGAAGAATGCAGTGTCTACTGAAAGTGATTCTGATTTTGCAATAAAGAAGGGAAAGAAAGATAAAGTAAAGGACAAGGGGAGTTACAGTGATTCAGCATCTGATACATCTTCCAAGGGAGGCAGAAGAAAAATTTCAAGACTCTCAGATACTGAATCTGAAGACTCATCAGAGTTTAGAGTTATAAAGTCTACTGATGATTCAGATGTCTCATCTACAGACTCAAAGAGGGGAATGACAGGAACAAGGAAAGGATTCAGAACATTATCTAAAAAGACAACTTTCGATGACAAGGGGAAAAGATTTGCGAGTGGTAGAATCCCTCCATCAAGAGAAAGACTACCCTTCCCTCCGTGTGAGCCTTTTAAAACACCACCTAAGTCCAGACGTGTCTGTCAGTGCAAGAAACCACCTCCACCTCCAAAACCAAAATATGCTCCTTTGGTATGTTTACTAATATGTAATACTTAGGACAGATTTTGAAATGAGACAGCTTAAAAGTCTGAGTGTGTGTGTGTGTGTGTGTGTGTGTGTGTGTGTGTGTGTTATCTAGGCAATAATTTTATTTTATTTGATATTTAACATTATTCAATATTTAACAGTAATTTGGAACTTGGAGGCAAGAAAGATGAAAATCCAACCAAACAGCCTAACCAAGTTGCCAAACAAATGCTTAAATTTCAAGAGAAAAATACTTATTTTGACTAGAGCAGGGGAAAGTCGTTTGTGACTTAAAGTAAACATTTTACTTACTTTTAGTCATTTTACAGAAATAGTGAACTATACAACACTTTTGGAAAGCAATTTTTAAAAAATGATTAAAACTCCATGGGAACATTTAAATGAAGCATAAAGACATTTTCTGGGAAATTGCTTAATGCAGTAAGTCTCAATTAAACAAAGTGCACTCAACAGATAAAAAGAATATCAAGATTCAGGAATACACTATTCTAATTCTATTCAAGTTGAAACAAAGGTTTTAAGGAGCCCTGATTCTTACTGACAGTGAAAACCAAAATTAACTTTTCAGAAGTTATAAAATCTCCTTTGGTTTCTAACTATCCCTTTCAGGTTAATGTCCTCTTCTTGGGGATAAATACTTTGTTGACTTCTAATTTCCCCATTTCTCATCTAAGTGATTGGTTCTTTCATTCCCTTTTTCTAAATAGCCAGGGGGATTTGAGGGACATAAATATAACAAATCACTTTGGAAGGCACTCCTGATATATATTTTGTCATCTCTTTCTAGGTTTTTCTAATCTTTGGATGAAGTATTACCCAGTTACTTATTTGAGACAAACATTACAAACCTGTTCCCTCTGCTTTTACCTTGTTCATTGTTTGTTCATACTAAGAGCTGAGGCTCTCTGTCATGCTAAATGTAAGACAATCCAAGTTACAGTTAGGCATCAAACATATCCTTTTCCTTATCATTCATTATTTATCTGTCTCATCTTCTCTAGCATTCTCTTAACTTTTATCTAGGACCAAGTTGGATATGTCAGAAGAGCCATAGTAAAATACTATTTAGGAAATTTGCGGACTGGAGAGATGACTCAGTGGTTAAGAGCACTCATTGCTTTTCCAAAGGTTCTGACTTCAATTCCTAGCACCCATATGGCAACCCACACCTGTTTGATGCTGTCTTCTGGTTTGAAGATATACATGGAAACAAAGTACCCAATACATAAATAAATCTTTTAAAAGGAGGGAGGGCGCTGTAGATTCAACTCAGTGTTTAAGAGCACTCACTGCTCTTCTAAAGGTCCTGAGTTCAACTCCCAGCAACCACATGGTGGCTCACAACCATCTGTAATTGGATCCAATGCCCTCTTCTGGTGCGTTTGATGACAGGTACAGTGTATTCATATAAAATAAATAAACCTTTAAAAAATTGCTAAAAAATTTCATAGAAAGAAAATCAAAGTATGCATAATTATAAAGATTAAAACAGAAAACTTCTGAAATTAGTTGTATAATTATTATCAAAGCATGAAATTATTATGTAAACACACATATACACCTATACATGTATATGTATATACAAATATACATATATTCACTTGATGGCTATAAATTAAGAGAAAGAAAGAAAAAATACTATGACATTGTAACTAAGAGGAAAAACCTGTGTACTTGTAGAAAGACTAAATGGCAATTTACCATGTAAAAAAATGTTATTAGTCTTGTAGAATTAGTGTTGTATTTTCAAATTTGAAAGTTTCAATCATAAAAACATTAGTGATAACACAGTGCGACTTTTAGCAGGTTGTAGTTACTCCAAAAAGAATTGTAACTACACTAGCATTTGGTAATTTATTCCCTAAGTGCCATTAGGTGTACCTAAGGGGTTGATGTGTGTACCACTGAACTCTATCTTCAAAGGCATCAAAATTACAGATCTTTGGTGGAGTTCAGGGAGGGACAGCCTTTAGAAACAATCCAAGTTCTCCTCAATCTACAATACTATGTGTTTGGTTATAATCTTTATCATATCAGGCATTCTTTCTAATTAATGACCCTTTCTTTTTATTTCCATCTTTCAACTTTATCCTTCAGCCTGGAGTGGAGTGGATTCATAAGCTGCTTTGAAGAATGCTGAGTCCTAGATTTCACAGAATGGCCTTAGGGAAGCAAACTACTTTCAAACTAGCTGCTCTGCTTCTGTGGAACTATAATAAAGACCAGCATCCAAATATCAAAAGCTGTGAGCCAGTGTTATGTGTGCGTGTGTATTAATGTGTGTTAGTGTGTGCATTTGTGTACATATGTATTTGTGTGTTTGTGTATCATATGGTTTTTTCACCATTAACTAATTAATTCATGCATCTTACATCCCTATCACTGACCTAACCTGTTGTAGTCCCCTGATCATAGACTACTTCCTCCCATGCCCCCACTCTGGCACATCATGTCTCTACAAGGTTAGGAGCATCCTCTCCCGCTGAAGCCAAACAAGACAACCCAGTCAGGGAACAGATTCTACAGATAAGCAACAGATTTTAGAGACAGTCCTTGCTCACATGAACAAGAAACAGCTTTTATGGACAGTCCTTGCTCTGCTTTTTGAGAGACCCACATGAACACCGAGCTGCTCATCTGCTGTATATGTGCCTGGAGCCTCAACCCAGCCCCTGTATGCTCTTTGGTTGATGGTTCGGTCTCTAAGAGCTCCAAAGATTTAAGTTAGTTGACTCTGTTGGTCTTTCTGTGGAGTTACTATCACTTCGGGGCCCTCAGTCCTCTCTTTAACTCTTTCACATGAGTCCCCAAGCTCCATCTACTGCTTGTCTGTGGGTCTCTGCATCCCTCTGTGTCAGATGCTGGGTAGAGCCTCTCAGAGGGCAGCCTTTCTAAACTCCTGTCTGAAAGCATAATGTAGTATCATTAATAAAGTCAGGTATTGGTGCTTGCCCGCAGGATGGGTCACTAGTTGGGCCAATTATTGCTTGGCAATTCCTCAGTCTCTGCTCCATCCCCTATACCTGCATTTATTATAGGCAGTATACATTCTGGGTTGAATGTTTTGGGGTGGGTTTGTGTCCCTAAGTGCTTCATCAGAGTTCCTGCCTGGCTATAGAAGATGTCTTCTTCAGGGTCCATATCCCCAATACAATGAGTAACACCTAATGTCACTCTCATTGATTCTTGGGCACTGCCCCTATCATTGATCTCTGGCACATTCTTAAGATGCCCCCCCCAGCTCCCCACTCCTGTCAGTTGCATATTTCCATTCCTTCTCATGGTCATCTGGCCATCTCTCATGTCCCACCTCACACCTGATGCTGAAACCCCCATTCCCTTCCTGAATAACCTCTGCTTTCCCCTTGCTCCACCTGTCTCCTATGACTATTTTAACCCGAGTTCTAAGTGAGACTCAGCCATCCTTGCTTGGGCCTTTCTTCTTGTTTAGCTTCTTTAAGTCTGTAGAATGTAGCATGAAGATCCTGTATTTTATGGGTAATATCCACTTATACATGAGCACCAACCAAGCATGTCCTTTGGTGTCTGGGTTACCTCACTCAATTTGATATTCTCAAGTTCCATCCATTTTTCTAAAAAATCCCTATCTTTGTTTTTATTAGCTAAATAGTATCCTATTGTATAGATGCACAATATTTTCTCTAGCCATTCTTCAGTGGAGGGAAATCTAAGTTGTTTCCAGTTTCTGGCTATTACAAAAAAGTTGCTATGAACATAGTTGAGCAAGTGTCCCTGTAGTATAGTGGGTCATATTTTGTGTATATGTCCAAGAGTGGTATAGATGTGTATTGAGGTAGAACTATTTCCAGTTTTCTGTTGTCCACCACTGTCCACTACTGTCCCTCACTGTCCACTACCATTGTTCACCACTGTCCACTACTGTTGTCCACCACTGTCAACCATTGTCCACTACTGTTGTCCACTACTGTCCACCACTGTCCGTCACTGTTGTCCATCACTGCCCACTACTGTACAGCACTGTTCACCACTGTCCACTGTTGTCCCTCACTGTGCACTACTATCCAGCACTGTTCATCACTGTCCACTACTTTTGTCCACTACTGTCCACTTTTGTCCATTGACCAGCACTGTCCACTAATGTTGTACACTACTGTCCACTACTGTTGTCAACCACTGTCCATCACTGACCACCCCTGTCAAGTATTGTTCACCACTGACTACCACTGTCCACTACTGGTGTACACTATTGTCAACTACTGTTGCCAACCACTGTCCACTATCATTGTTCACCACTGTTCACCACTGACCACCACTGTCCACTACTGTTGTCCCCTATTTTCCAATACGTTTGTCCACCACTGTTCACTACTGTTGTCCACCATGGTCCAATACGTTTGTCCACCACTGTCCACTACTGTCCCTCATTGTCCACTATGAATTTTACCACTGTAAACTATTGTTGTCCACCACTGTCAGCCTCTGTCCACTACCATTGTCCACCACTGACCACCGCAGTCCATTACTGTTGTCCACCACTGTCCATCACTTGTCCATCATTGTCCACTACTGTCCAGCATTGCTCACCACTTCCACTGTTGTCCCCCACTGTGCACTACTGTCCAGCACTGTTCAGCACTGTTCAGCACTGTCCACTACTGTTGTTCACCACTGACCACCACTATCCACTACTATTGTACACTACTGTCCACTACTGTTGTCAACCACTGTCCATCACTGACAACCCCTGTCAAGTACTGTTGTTCACCACTGACTACCACTGTCCACTACTGGTGTATACTACTGTCCACTACCATTGTCCAACACTGTCCACTACCATTTTCCACCACTGTCCACTACTATTGTCCACCACTGTCCACCACTTTCCACTACTGTCCCCACTTTCCACTATGATTGTCCAACACTGTCCACTACTGTTGTCCACCACTGTCAACCACTGTCCACTACCATTGTCCCCACCATCCACCACTGTCCACTACATTTGTCAACCACTGTCCACTACTGTCTCCACTGTACACTAACATTGCTCACCACTGACCACCACTGTCCACTACTGTTGTCCACCACTGTCCATCACTGTTGTCCACCACTCTCCACTACTGCCAGCACTGTTCACCACTGTCCATTGTTGTCCCCCACTGTGTACTACTGTCCAGCACTGTTCACCAGTGTCCACTACTATTGTCCACCAGTGACCAACACTGTCCATTATTGTTGTACACCACTGTCCACTACCATTGTCCATCACTGTCCACCACTGTCCATCACTGTTATCCACCACTGTCCAGTACTGTCCCGCACTGTTCACCACTGTCCATGGTTGTCCCCCACTGTGCACTACTGTCCAGCACTCTTCACTACTTTCCACTACTGTTGTCCACCAGTGACCAACACTGTCCATTACTGTTGTACACTACTGTCCACTACCATTGTCCATAACTGTCCACCGCTGTCCACTACCATTGTCTACCACTGTTGTCAACCACTGTTCACTACCATTGTCTACCACAGTCCACTACCACTGTCCACTACTGTTGTCCAACACTGTCCACTACCATTGTCCACAACTGTCCACTACAGTTGTCCAACATTGCACTACTGTCCACCACTGTCCACTACTATCCACCTCTGTCCACCACTGTCCACTATCATTTTCCACCACTATCTACTACTATTGTCCACCATTGTCCACTACCCATGTCCAACACCTTCCACTAGTGTTGTCCACCACTGTCCACTACTGTCCCTCCCTGTCCACTACCCATGTCCAAACCATCCACTACCTTGTCCACCACTATCAACCACTGTCCACCACCATTGTCCACCACCATCCACTACATTAGTCAACCACTGTCCACTACTGTCCCCACTGTACATTAAAATTGTTCACCACTGTCCACCACTGTTCACCACTGACCACCACTGTCCACTACAGTTGTCCACGACTATGCACCACTGTTCACCACTATCCACTACTGTTGTCCACTACTGTCCATCACTGTGTGTCACAGTTATCCACCACTCTCCAGTACTGTCCAGCACTGTTCACCACTGTCCATGGTTGTCCCCCACTGTGCCCTACTGTCCAGCACTGTTCACCACTGTCCACTACTGTTGTCCAACAGTCACCAACACTGTCCACTACTGTTGTACACCACTGTCCACTACCATTGTCCAACACTGTCCACCACTGTTGTCAGCCACTGTTCACTACCATTGTCTACCACAGTCCACTACCACTGTCCACTACTGTTGTCCAACACTGTCCACTACCATTGCCCATCAGTGTCCATCACTGTCCTTTACTTCCACTACTCTTGTCAAATACTGTTCAACACTGACCACTACTGTTTTGCACTACTGTCCACCACTGTCCATCACTGTTGTACACCACTGTCCACTACCTTTGCCCATCACTGTCCACCTCTGTCCTCTACTGTTGTCCACCACTGGCCACCTCTGTCCTCTACTGTTGTACACTACTGTCCACTACTGTTGTCAAACACTGTCCACCACTGACCACCACTGTCCACTCCTGTTATCCACCAGTGTTCACCATCATTGTAAATTACGGTTCACCACTGTCCACTACCATTGTCCAACACTGTCCAACACTGTCCACTACAATTTTTCACCACTGTCCACTACTGTCCACCACTGTTCACCACTGACCACCACCATCCACTACTGTTGTCCACCTCTGTCCACCACTGACTACCACTGTCCACTACTGTTGTCCACTACTGTCCACCACTGCCCAGCACTGTTCATCACTGTCCAATGTTGTCCTCCACTGTGCAGTACTGTCCAGTACTATTCACCACTGTCCACTACTGTTGTCCACTACTGTTCACAATCACTGTACATTACTGTCCACCACTGACCATTACCATTTTCCAACACTGTCCACTACCACTGTCTACTACTGTTGTCCAACACTGTTCACTACTGTTTTCAACCAATGTCCACTACCTTTGTCTACCACTGTCCACTACCACTGTCCAATACTGTTGTCCAACACTGTCCACTAACATTGTCCATCACTCTCCACCACTGTCCTCTACTCTCCACTAATCTTGTCAACTACTGTTCAACACTGACCACTTCTGTTGTACACTACTGTCCACCACTGTCCATCACTGTTCTCCAACACTGTCCACTACTGCCTACCACTGTCCACTGTTGTCCCCCACAGTCCACTACTATCCATCACTGTCCAGCACTGTCCACCTCTGTCCTCTACTGTTGTCCACCACTGGCCACCTCTGTCCACTACTGTTGTCCACCTCTGTCCACTACTGTTGTCAAACACTGTCCACCACTGACCACCACCGTCCACTCCTGTTATCCACCAGTGTTCACCATCATTGTAAATACGGTTCACCACTGTCCACTACCATTGTCCAACACTGTCCACTACCACTGTCTACTACTCTTGTCCAACACTGTACCCTACTGTTGTCACTGTCCACTAATATTGTCTACCTCTGTCCACTACCACTGTCCACTACTGTTGTCCAATGCTGTCCACTACCATTGTTCATCACTGCCTACCACCGTCCTTTACTGTCCACTACTCTTGTCAAGTATTGTTCACCACTGACCACTACTGTTGTATATTACTGTCCACCACTGTCCACTACTGTTGTACACTACTCTCCACTACTGTTTCCCCTTCTTTCCACTACTGTTCTCCACCAATGTCCGCTACCATTGTCCACCACTGTCCACTACTGTTGTCCACCACTGACCACTACTGTCCCTCACTGTCCACTACCCATGTCCAACACTGTCCACTGTTGTCCACCACTGTCAACCACTGTCCACTACCACTGTCCACCACTGTCCACTACATTTGTCCACCACTGTGCACTACTTTCCCCCACTGTCCACTACTATCCACCACTCTCCATCACTGTCCACTACCATTATCCACAACTGTCCACCACTGTCCAATATGGTTGTCCACCACTGTCCAATACTGTCCACTATGATTGTCCAACACGGTCCACTACCATTGTCCACCACCCACCACTGTCCAGTACAGTTGTCCACCACTGTCCACTACTGTCCACCACTGTTCACCACTGACCACCACTGTCCACTACTGTTGTACACTACTGTCCACTACTGTCTAGCACTGTTCACCACTGTCCACTGTTGTCCCCCACTGTGCACCACTGTCCAGCACTATTCACCACTGTCCACTACTCTTGTCCACCACTGACCACCACTGTCCACTACTGGTGTACACTGCTGTCCACTACTGTTGTCAACCACTGACCACTGCTGTCCACTACTGTTGTTCACCACTGTTCACTATCATTGTACATTACTCTCCACCACTGTCCACTACCATTGTCCAACACTATCCACTACCACTGTCTACTACTATTGTCCAACACTGCTCACTACTGTTGTCAACCACTGTCCACTACCATTGTCTACCACTGTCCATGACCACTGTCCACTACTATTGTCCAACACTGTCCACTACCATTGTCCATCACTGTGCTCCACTGTCCTCTACTGTCCACTACTGTTGTCAACTACTGTTCACCACTGACCACTACTGTTGTACACTACTGTCCACCACTATCCATCGCTGTTGTCCACCACTGTCCACTACTGCTTACCACTGTCCACCACTGTCCACTGTTGTCCCCCACAGTCCACTACTATCCAGTATTGTCCACCACTGTCCACCTCTGTCCACTTCTGTTGTCCACCACTGGCCATAACTGTCCACTACTGTTGTACACTACTGGCCACTACTATTATCAAACACTGTCCACCACCACTGCCCTCCATTGTCCCACACTGTCCACTACCAATGTCCAACACTGTCCACTGCAGTTGTCCACCACTGTCCACTACTGTCCCTCACTGTTCACTACCTATGTCCAACACTGTCCACTACTGTTGTCCACCACTGTCAACCACTATCCACTACCGTTGTCCATCACTGTCCACTACTGTCCACTACCATTGTATTTGAATACCTGTATGTGAATACAGGTCTTTCACTTGCTTGGCTGTTTTTAGCTGTTCTGAAGGATGTCGTTTCACTAATTTCTTTCTCAGCCTATTTATCATTTGTGTAATGGAGAGCTACTGATTTCTTTGAGTTAATTTTTATCTAGACTCTTTGCTGAAGTTGTTTATTAGCTGTAGGAGTTCTCTGGTAGAATTTTTGGGTGACATGTATATTATCATATCATCTATGAATAGTGATACTTTGACTAAGATCTTCCTTTCTAATTTGTATTTCCTTGATCTCTTTTGTTGTCTTATTGTTCTAGCTGGAACTTCAAGTATTATATGAAATAGTTACAGAGAGAGTGGGAACCTATATCTTCTCCCTGATCTTAATGGAATACATTTAAGTGTTTCTTCCTTTAATTTGATATTGGGTATTGTCTTGTTGTATATTGCTATTATTACGTTTAGGTATGTGCCTTGTATCCCTGATATTTTCAAGACTGTTAATATTAATGGGTGTTGGGGTTTGTAAGAGGCTTTTTCAGCATCTAATGAGATGATCACCTGATTTGTTTTTTCTTTCACCTTGTTTATATGGTGGATTAATTTGATGGATTTTTATATGTTCAATCATTCTGGCCTCCCTGGGATTGAAGCCTGGTTGATCAGGTTGAATGATGTTTTTGATGTTCTCTTGGATTTGGTTTTCAAAAATTTTATTATTTTTGCATTTATGTTCTTAAGGGAAATTGGGCTGAAATTCTCTTTCTTTCTTGAGTCTTTGTGTGGTTTAGTTATCATGGTGACTGTGGCCTCATAGAATGAATTCAGCCATGTTCTTTCTGTTTCTATTTTGTAGAGTAATTTGAGGAAAATTGGTATTAGTTCTACTTTGAATGTCTGATAGAATTCTACACTAAAACCATCTGGCTCTGGGAATTTTCTGGTTTGGGGATCTTTTATAACTGCTTTTCTTCTTTAAGGATTATAAAGCTAATTAGATGGTTTACTTGATCTTGACTTCACTTTGGTAATTGTTATCTGTCTAAAAAAATCATCTATTTCACTTAGATTTTTCAATTTTGTGGAGTACAGGCTTTTGAAATAAAGCCTAATGATTTTTCTCATTTCTTCAGTGTCTATTATTGCATCCCCCATTTTATTTCTGATTTTGATAATTTGGATACTGACTCTGCCTTTTAGTTATTTTGACTAAGGGTTTGTCTATCTTGTTGATTTTTCTCGTAGGACCACCTCTCAGTTTTGTTGATTCTTTGTATTGTTCTCTGTTTCTAACTGGTGGATTTCTGCCCTGAAATTGACTATTTCCTGACATCTACTCCTCTTGGGTGTGTTTTCTTCTTTTTCTTCTAGAGCTTTGAGGTGTGCTATTAAGTTACTTTTATGGGATGCCTCTGATTTTTTTATGAAGGCACTTAGTACAATGAGTTTTCCTCTTAGCACTGCTTTCATTGTGTACCATATATTTGGGTATGCTCTACCTTCCTTTTCATTGAATTCTAGAAAGTCTTTCATTTCTTTAGTTCCTCCCTTACTAAGTAATCATTAAGTACACAGTTGTTCAGTTTCCAGGAATTTGTAGGCTTTCTGTTGTTTCTGTTGTTGTTGAAATAAAGCCTTAATCCATGTTGATCTGATAAGATTCAAGGGTTGATGTCAATCTTCTTGTATCTATTGAGGCTTGCTTTGTACCAGAATATATAGTCAATTTTTAAGAGTGTACTGTGAGGTACTGAGAAAAAGGAATGTTCTTTTGGTTTTGTGTGAAAGGTTCTGTAGATATCAGTTAGATTCAATTGGTTCATAACATCTATTAGTTTCATTATTCCTCTGTTTAATTTCTGTTTCAATGGGCTGTCCATTGTGGAGAGTGGGGTGTTGAGGTCCCTCATTATTATTTTGTGGACTTCAATATGTTATTTGAGCTTTAATAATGTTTATTTTATGAATTTGGATACCCTTGTATTTGGGGCATAGAATTGAGACCTTATCTTGGTGGATTATTCCTGTGGTGGGTATAAAGTGTCTTTCCCCATCTCTTTTGATAAATTTTGGTTGAAAGCCTATTTTATTAGATGTTGCATTGGCTACTCAAGTTTGTATCTTGGGTCCATTTGCTTGGAATATATTTTTCAGCCATTTATTCCGAGGTAGTGTCTCTCTTTGTCACTGAGGTGTGTTTCTTGTATGCAGCAAAATGCTGGATCGTGCTTTCATAACCAGTCTGTTTACCTATGTCTTTTTATGGGGAGTTCAGTCCACTGATGTTGGGAGATATTAAAGACCTCATTGCACTCATTGATAAGTGGATATTAGCCCAAATGCTGGAATTAGCCTAAATGCACAGAACACATGGAACTCAAGAAGGATGACCAAAATGCAGATGCTTTACTCCTTTAAAACTGGAACAAGAATACACTTGGGAGGGAATAGGGAGGCAAAGTTTAGAACAGAGATTGAAGGAACGCCCATTCAGAGCCTGCCCCACATGTGGCCCATACATATACAGCCACCAAACTAGACAAGATGGATGAAGCAAAGAAGTGCAGGCCGACAGGAACCAGATGTAGATCTCTCCTGAGAGACACAGCCAGAATACAGCAAATACATAGGCAGATGCCATCATTAAACCATTGAACTGAGAATGGGAACCCCGTTGAAGGAATCGGAGAAAGGACTGAAAGAGTTTGAAGGGGCGTGAGACCCCATATGAACAACAATACCAACCAACCAGAGCTTCCAGGAACTAAGCCACTACCCAAAGACTATACATGGACTGTCCCTGGACTCCAACTGCATACATAGCAATGAATAGCCTAGTAAGAGCACCAGTGGAAGAGGAAGCCCTTGGTCCTGCCAAGACTGAACCCCCAGTGAACGTGATTGTTGGTGGGAGGGCGTTAATGGGGGGAGGATATGGAGGGGAACACCCATAGAGAAAGAGAAGGGGAGGGGTTAGGGGGATGTTGGCCTGGAAACTGGGAAGGGGAATAACAATTGAAATGTAAATAAGAAATACTCAAGTTAATAAAGATTAAAAAAAGACCAATGATTGGTATTTCCTGTTAATTTTTTTGTTGTTTGAGGTAGTATTATGTGTTTGTGACTTTCTTCTTTTGGGTTTGTTATGAGATGATTAATTTCTTGTGTTTTCTTGGATATAGTCACCCTCCTTATGTCAGAGTTTTTGTTCTAGTTTCCTCTGTAATCCTGAATTAGTAGAAAGACATTGTTTAAGTTTGGTTTTGACATAGATTATCTTGGTTTCTCCATCTATGGTGACTGAAATTTTTGCTGGGTAAAATAGTCTGGGCTGATATCTGTGATCTCTTATGATCTACAAAACATATGTCCACAATCTTCTGGTTTTTAGAGTCTCTGTGGAGAAGTGAGGTATATTTCTGGTAGGTCTGCCTTTACTTGCATCTTCTAATATCTTTTATTATTCTATACATTTAGTGTTGTATTTATTAGGTGGTGGGAGGATTTTCTTTTCTATTCCAATCTATTTGGTATTCTGTATATTTCATATACATTTATAGCCATGTCTTTCTTTAAGTTAGAGATATTTTCTTCTAGGATTTTTGGGAAGATACTTTCTAGGCCTTTGAACTGGTAATCTTCTCCCTTCTGTATTCCTATTATTCTTAGGTTTGGTCTTTCATACTGTCCCAAATTTTCTGCATGATTTGCATTAGAAACTCCATAGATTTGGCATTTTCTTTGACCAATGCATTAATTTCTTTTTTTTATTTTTTGTTTTTTGTTTGTTTCCTTGTTTGGTTTTGTTTTATTTTTTCTTTTTTTAAAATTGGATATTTCTTATTTACATTTCAAATGTTATTCCCTTTCCCGGTTTCCTGTCCATCAGCCCCCTAACCCCTCCCAATTCTAATGTATTGTCTTCTCCTGAGATTCTCTTCTGTCTTATTTTCTGTTGGTGATAGTTGTGCCTATAGTTCCTGTTCTCTTTCCTAGGTTTTCCATCTTTATGGTTGCCTTTCTTTATTGCTTCTATTTCCATTTTTAGATCTTGAACAATTTTATTCATTTCCTTCATCTGTTTGGCTGTATTTTCTCGTATTTCTTTAAGGGATTCATTTATTTCCTCTTTAAAGGCATCTATCATCTTTATGAGATGAGATTTAATGTCATAGTCTTGCTCTTCAGGTGTGTAAAATATCCAGGGTTTGTGCAGTAGGAGAACTAGGTTTTGATGCTGCCATATTTCACTGGCTTTTGTAGATTGTGTTCTTGCATTTTCCCCTAAACTTCTGTTTATCTCTGATACTGGCTGTCCTGGTAGACTATGAGAATAGCAGGCCTCTGAGAATTCTTGTCCCAGGTGGCAGCAGGTCTCCCCAAAGGCATGCAGAGCTGTGGGCTGGTAAATGACATGCCCATGTGCAATTGACATTTCATAAGACTTAAAGGATGATTTATAGAGACATGTTCTACATTTGTCAAATGCTTGCTACTCAGACTAAAATGATGTGATATTTTATTCCATTCACTGAACCTTCATTCTGATACAAATTCTATGTTTGTATGAAAATGAAACAATCTCATGGACGACCTTGCCACATTTTGTTTATTCCTGTTACACTTTGAAAGGAAAATTATACAGATTTAAGGTTTAAAAATATAAAATTAAAAGAATAAGTTTCAAAATTCACAGACTCAGGGCTAAACACTGTAAAAAACAAGCCCAGGCAAGTCCAGGCATGACGGGGCCTGCCCTGCCACTAGGACTAACAGACCATAAAGATAAAAAAAAAAGAATACAGGAACCAGCCCAAGCTATCAGGACTCACTCATAAACCATCTGACAGGAGTGTATCTCCCCCAGCTTACTCAGAGTCACACTTTAACCAGATGTCCTTCAAACCCTGATAAGCCCCTGGCTTCTAAAATCCTTTATGCTCCAGTCAGCACGTACTCTTCTGCTGTGTTATAATCTCACTGCTATGTTTGAATGAGCCAATCACTTATAGCCGCACCAACTCTCCCCATCCCCCTGTTCCTCACCCTATAAAAACCCCTTGCTTCTAAAAGTCTGGGTCGACACCTCTGTCTCCTGCACGGGATACGTGTCAGCCTGGAGATCTCCGTAATAGATCTCCGTAATAAACCTCGCCTTTACTTATTACATCCAAAATGGTCTCTCTGTGTCTGGGGTCCGCGATTTCCCAAGACTTGAGTAAGGGTCTCTCTTCGGGGATCTTTCAACTTAACATATGGAAAAGAAAACAAAATAAAATATGCCAGATCCTTCTTCATTATTAAAATGGAGAAAGGTCTAGAATCCTGCTATCATCTCAGGGAAACTAAAGAGAGTGAAAGGCTTCCCACTAGGTTCCAATCTTAAAGTTTGAACTACTTTCCAAAACTGAAAAGCTACAGATTAATCTTTAATATGCTTGCTTTCTAAGGACACTGAACTATAGTTTGGCCCCCAAATTCTTATGTACTTCTTAATTGCAAAATATTTTCAGTTAATTTCCAAAACTGTCTGGAGATTTATCCTAGTAGTGCTCAAAAGTCCAAGTATAAAGTCTCCACTGAGACTCAAGAAAAACTCTCGGCTGGTTTGGCCTGAAAGAAGTAAAAGACAAAGTTCAGTACCTTCAAGATAAAATGACACCAGATAAATAGTCTAATTCCAAAGCTTGTCACAAGAAAAGGGCAACAACTGATTACAAAGACATATTGAAGTCAACCAGGAAAACATTAAATCACAATATTCCATGTTCAAAATCCAGGAAATACTACAAGAAGTAGGCTGCTATGAATTTGCATAGCTCTTTTTTTTATTAACTTGAGTATTTCTTATATACATTTTGAGTGTTATTCCCTTTCCCGGTTTCCAGGCAAACATCCCCCGAATCCCTCCCCCTCCCCTTCTTTATGGGTGTTCCCCTCCCCATCCTCCTCCCATTGCCGCCCTCCCTCCAACAATCTAGCTCACTGGGGGTTCAGTCTTAGCAGGACCCAGGGCTTCCCCTTCCACTGGTGCTCTTACTAGGATATTCATTGCTACCTATGAGGTCAGAGTCCAGGGTCAGTACATGTATAGTCTTTAGGTGGTGGCTTAGTCCCTGGAAGCTCTGGTTGCTTGGCATTGTTGTACATATGGGGTCTCAAGCCCCTTCAAGCTCTTCCAGTTCTTTCTCTGATTCCTTCAACGGGGGTTCTATTCTCAGTTCAGTGGTTTGCTGCTGGCATTCGCCTCTGTATTTGGTGTATACTGGCTGTGTCTCTCAGGAGCGATCTACATCCGGCTCCTGTCTGCCTGCAGTTCATTGCTTCATCCATCTTGTCTAATTGGGTGGCTGTATATGTATGGGCCACATGTGGGGCAGGCTCTGAATGGGTGTTCCTTCTGTTTCTGTTTTATTCTTTGCCTCTATTCCCTGCCAAGGGTATTCTTGTTCCCCTTTTAAAGAAGGCGTGAAACATTCACATTTTGATCATCCGTCTTGAGTTTCATTTGTTCTAGGCATCTAGGGTAATTCAAGCATTTAGGCTAATAGCCACTTATCAATGAATGCATACCATGTATGTCTTTCTTTGATTGGGTTAGCTCACTCAGAATGATATTTTCCAGTTCCAACCATTTGCCTACGAATTTTATAAAGCTGTTGTTTTTGATAGCTGAGTAATATTCCATTGCGTAGATGTACCACATTTTCTGTATCCATTCCTCTGTTGAAGGGCATCCGGCTTCTTTCCAGCTTCTGGCTATTATAAATAAGGCTGCGATGAACATAGTGGAGCACGTGTCTTTTTTATATGTTGGGGCATCTTTTGGGTATATGCCCAAAAGAGGTATAGCTGGATCCTCAGGCAGTTCAATGTCCAATTTTCTGAGGAACCTCCAGACTGATTTCCAGAATGGTTGTACCAGTCTGCAATCCCACCAACAATGGAGGAGTGTTCCTCTTTCTCCGCATCCTTGCCAGCATCTGCTGTCATCTGAGTTTTTGATCTTAACCATTCTCACTGGTGTGAGGTGAAATCTCAGGGTTGTTTTGATTTGCATTTCCCTTATGACTAAAGATGTTGAACATTTCTTTAGGTGTTTCTCACATAGCTCTTTTTCTTAAGTGACTTATACATGATGCCCAAACATTCAATTCTTAAGATGCCCTTTCTGGAAAAGTGGAATACTAAAAGACAGTTCTTCCTGTTTTCTTGTTAAATATCCACATAATTGAGTGCCTCTGCCTACAGCTGAGGGTATGACTGAAAATTCAGAGAAGGTACCTAGACACCAACTGAACTGATGAGTTCATCCCAGTCCCCATTCCTTGCTATAGTTTCTATATGGAGATTTCAAAGGTATTCAGTGTTATTTTCACTCTCCATTTCTCCTTGTCTACCCTGCTTTTCCATCCCCACCATATTTAATCTTCTTTGCCTCATTATGAACTTCCCCCTGTTATACTACCTGCATTTTATGTCCTTTCCATTGAAATTCTCCATCAAGACACCTTACTACTTTCCTGACTTCTATGAATACTCCAATTTAAATATGCATGTGTATGGCTTTAAAGCTAGTTTCCTTCACTACATATTACCATCTGGTATTTGTCTTTTGGGGTCTCAGTTACCCCATTCAGTAATTATTACCCGTTCTATCAGTTTACGTACAAATTTCATAATTTTTCTTTATCTGAAAAAAATTCCACAGTGTATATATACAGTGTATTCCACTGTGGACTACAGTGTATGTATATATTTATCAGTTGGGGAGCATCTAGGGTGATTCCATTTCCTAGCTCTTATGAGTATGGTTTATACAAACATGAATGCATAAGTGCCTCTGTAGTAGAATATGAATTCCTGAGGAGTGATATGGTTGAGTATATAATAGACTTGTTTCTAGTTTTTTGAGGATACTCTACATTGAATCATTCAGGTTCTGGGGGCTGGGGACTATAGGAATGGGAAGGTGCTGCCAATGAGACACATATGTAGCTCAGTACTCAGAGCTTTGGGTGGAAAGGACTTGAGCTCACCACCATTATTATCTTGATATCAAACTGTTGTCAGAAAATAACTAGATTTCAGATTTATTTTTAAAGAGGTGTCATTTTTTTCTACGAGGTCTGGTAATTTCACACATATAAAACAGCAAATATTAAAAAAAACATTTATTGCATCATTGAAAATGGCTAAGTTTACAAAGAATTGATTTACAACCAATAAATAATTACCTGAATATATAATGGTGGCATACAAAGGGAACGATATATATATATATATATATATATATATATATATATATATATATATATATATATAATCTCCTGGACATATACTCGAAAGATGCTCCAACATACAATGAAGACATGCCCCTGGGGATAAACAGTTCTCTGCACCCAAATCCCGAGGGAGGGAGAGCTAAACCTTCAGAGAGGCAGACACGCCTAGGAAACCAGAAGAGACTGCACTCTGCACACATTACTGATTCCAGAGGAAAACACCAAACGCCATCTGGAACCCTGGTGCACTGAAGCTCCCCGAAATGGCGGCGCAGATCTTCCTGGTTGCTGCCTCCACAGAGAGCTTGTGGGCAGCACCCTGTGAGTGAACTTGCGCCTCGGGACCACAGGTAAGACCAAATTTTCTGCTGCAAGCGACCTGCCTGGTGAACTCAAGACAGGCCCACAGGAACAGCTGAAGACCTGTACAGAGGGAAAACTACACGCCCGAAAGCAGAACACTCTGTCCCCATAACTGGCTGAAAGGAAACAGGAAAACAGGTCTACAGCACTCCTGAAACACAGGCTTATAGGACAGTCTAGACACTGTCAGAAATATAAGAAAAAAGTAACACTAGATATAATCTGATGTCGAGAGGCAAGCCCAGGAACCCAAGCAACAGAAACCAAGACTACATGGCATCATCGGAGCCCAATTCACCCACCAAAGCAAACACGGAACATCCAAACACACCAGAAAAGCAAGATCTAGTATCAAAATCATATTTGATCAGGATGCTGGAGGACTTCAAGAAAGATGTGAAGAACTCCCTTAGAGAACAAGTAGAAGACTAGAGAGAGGAATCGCAAAAATCCCTAAAAGAATTCCAGGAAAACATAAATAAACAAGTAGAAGCCCATAGAGAGGAGTCACAAAAATCCCTGAAAAAATTCCAGGAAAACACAATCAAAGAGTTGAAGGAATTAAAAATGGAAATAAAAGCAATCAAGAAAGAACACATGGAAACAACCCTGGATATAGAAAACCAAAAGAAGAGACAGGGAGCTGTAGATAAAGGTTCACCAACAGAATACAAGAGATGGAAGAGAGAATCTCAGGAGCAGAAGATTCCATAGAAATCATTGACTCAACTGTCAAAGATAATGTAAAGCTGAAAAAGCTACTGGTCCAAAACATACAGGAAATCCAGGACTCAATGAGAAGATCAAAACTAAGGATAATAGGAATAGAAGAGAGTGAAGACTCCCAGCTCAAAGGACCAGTAAATATCTCCAACAAAATCATAGAAGAAAACTTCCCTAACCTAAAGAAAGAGATACCCATAAGCATACAAGAAGCCTACAGAACTCCAAATAGATTGGACCAGAAAAGGAACTCCTCCCATCACATAACAGTCAAAACACCAAACGCACAAAATAAAGAAAGAATATTAAAAGCAGTAAGGGAAAAAGGTAAGTAACATATAAAGGGAGACCTATCAGCATCGCACCAGACTTTTCGCCAGAAACTATGAAAGCCAGAAGATCCTGGACAGATGTCATACAGACCCTAAGAGAACAAAAATGCTACCCAGGTTACTGTATCCTGCAAAACTCTCAATTAACATAGATGGAGAAACCAAGATATTCCATAACAAAACGAAATTTACACAATATCTTTCTACAAATCCAGCATTACAAAGGATAATAAATGGTAAAGCACAACATAAGGAGGCAAGCTATACCCTAGAAGAAGCAAGAAACTAATAGTCTTGGCAACAAAACAAAGAGAAGAAAAGCACACAAACATAACCTCACATCCAAATATGAATATAACAGGAAGCAATAATCACTATTCCTTAATATGTCTCAACTTCAATGGTCTCAACTCCCCAATAAAAAGACATAGATTAACAAACTGGATACGCAACGAGGACCCTGCATTCTACTGCCTACAGGAAACACACCTCAGAGACAAAGACAGACACTACCTCAGAGTGAAAGGCTGGGAAACAACTTTAAGCAAATGGTCAGAGGAAGCAAGCTGGAGTAGCCATTCTAATAGCAAATAAAATCAATTTTCAACTAAAAGTCATCAAAAAAGATAAGGAAGGACACTTCATATTCATCAAAGGAAAAATCAACCAAGATGAACTCTCAATCCTAAATATCTATGCCCCAAATACAAGGGCACCTACATACTAAAAGGAAGCCTTACTAAAGCTCAAAACACACATTGCACCTCACACAATAATAGTAGGAGACTTCAACACCCCACTCTCATCAATGGACAGATCATGGAAACAGAAATTAAACAGAGACGTAGACAGACTAAGAGAAGTCATGAGCCAAATGGACTTAACAGATATTTATAGAACATTCTATCCTAAAGCAAAAGGATATACCTTCTCAGCTCCTCATGGTACTTTCTCCAAAATTGACCATATAATTGGTCAAAAAATGGGCCTCAACAGGTACCGAAAGATGGAAATAATCCCATGCGTGCTATCGGACCACCACGGCCTAAAGCTGGACTTCAATAACAATAAGGGAAGAATGCCCACATATACGTGGAAATTGAACAATGCTCTACTCAATGATAACCTGGTCAAGGAAGAAATAAAGAAAGAAGTTGAAGACTTGTTAGAATTTAATGAAAATGAAGGTACAACATACCCAAACTTACGGTACACAATGAAAGCTGTGCTAAGAAGAAAACTCATAGTGCTGAGTGCCTGCAGAAAGAAACAGGAAAGAGTATATGTCAGCAGCTTGACAACACACCTAAAAGCTCTAGAACAAAAAGAAGCAAATACACCCAGGAGGAGTAGAAGTCAGGAAATAATCAAAGTCAGAGCTGAAATCAACCAAGTAGAAACAAAAAGGACCATAGAAAGAATCAACAGAACCAAAAGTTGGTTCTTTGAGAAAAACAACAAGATAGATAAACCCTTAGCCAGACTAACGAGAGGACACAGAGAGTGTGTCCAAATTAACAGAATCAGAAATGAAAAGGGAGACATAACTACAGATTCAGAGGAAATTCAAAAAATCATCAGATCTTACTATGAAAGCCCATATTCAACAAAACTTGAAAATCTGCAGGAAATGGACAATTTCCTAGACAGATACCAGGTACTAAAGTTAAATCAAGAACAGATAAACCAGTTAAACAACCCCATAACTCCTAAGGAAATAGAAGCAGTCATTAAAGGTCTCCCAAACGAAAAGAGCCCAGGTCCAGACGGGTTTAGTGCAGAATTCTATCAGACCTTCATAGAAGACCTCATACCAATACTATCCAAACTATTCCACAAAATTGAAACAGATGGAGCACTACTGAATTCCTTCTATGAAGCCACAATTACTCTTATACCTAAACCACACAAAGACCCAACAAAGAAAGAGAACTTCAGACCAATTTCCCTTATGAATATCAACTCAAAAATACTCAATAAAATTCTGGCAAACCGAATCCAAGAGCAATCATCAAAACAATCATCCACCATGATCAAGTAGGCTTCATCCCAGGCATGCAGGGATGGTTTAATATACGGAAGACCATCAACGTGATCCATTATATAAACAAACTGGAAGAACAAAACCACATGATCATTTCATTAGATGCGGAGAAAGCATTTGACAAAATTCAACACCCCTTCATGATAAAAGTCCTGGAAAGTATAGGAATTCAAGGCCCATACCTAAACATAGTAAAAGCCATATACAGCAAACCAGTTGCTAACATTAACTAAATGGAGAGAAACTTGAAGCAATCCCACTAAAATCAGGGACTAGACAAGGCTGCCCACTCTCTCCCTACTTATTCAATATAGTTCTTGAAGTTCTAGTCAGAGCAATCAAACAACAAAAGGAGGTCAAGGGGATACTGATCAGAAAAGAAGAAGTCAAAATATCACTATTTGCAGATGATATGATAGTATATTTCAGTGATCCCAAAAGTTCCACCAGAGAACTCCTAAAGCTGATAAACAACTTCAGCAAAGTGGCTGGGTATAAAATTAACTCAAATTAATCAGTAGCCTTCCTCTACACAAAAGAGAAACAAGCTGAGAAAGAAATTAGGGAAACGACACCCTTCATAATAGACCCAAATAATATAAAGTACCTCGGTATGACTTTAACCAAGCAAGTAAAAGATCTGTACAATAAGAACTTCAAGACACTGAGGAAAGAAATTGAAGAAGACCTTAGAAGATGGAAAGATCTCCCATGCTCATGGATTAGCAGGATCAATATAGTAAAAATGGCCATTTTACCAAAAGCGATCTACAGATTCAATGCAATCCCCATCAAAATACCAATCCAATTCTTCAAAGAGTTAGACAGAACAATTTGCAAATTCATCTGGAATAACAAAAAACCCAGGATAGCTAAAGCTATCCTCAACAATAAAAGGACTTCTGGGGGAATCACTATCCCTAAACTCAAGCAGTATTACAGAGCAATAGTGATAAAAACTGCATGGTATTGGTACAGAGACAGACAGATAGACCAATGGAGCAGATTTGAAGACCCAGAAATGAACCCACACACCTATGGGCGCTTGATTTTTGACAAAGGAGCCAAAACCATCAAATGGAAAAAAGATAGCCTTTTCAGCAAATGGTGCTGGTTCAACTGGAGGTCAATACATAGGAGTATGCAGATTGATCCATGCTTATCTGTAGTGCTCCATTTTGGATTTGGGCCTGGATAGCTCAAAGTGGCTATGTGACTCTTGGCCACACATACTCCTAAGAGCCTCTCCCATGTATTTATGGCACAGGAAGAAAAGACCAAGTAGTAAACACCCAGTATCTCCACTGCATTACCTCTGCTGAGCCCGGCTGATGCATGTGGAACCAACACACCTGGACCACACCAGGGTGGTGGTCAATTTACTTCTGCCTTTTACTTCCTCAGCCTTTATCCTGGAGATTTAGGCTGGTCTTCTCGGATTTCTCCCTAATTAATTCAGATCTCCAAGTCAGTCTTTTGTTACCAAAGTCACAAGCCAGGTAGTCATGAGCCAGGGTTTACCACTGTGCTTCCCAGATATTACCTGGGGAACTTGGGGATATAAGTGGTGAATAAAGCTACAGAAGTCTCTCTCTCTCTCTCTCTTCCTCTCCTAGCTTGACACGAATAACCTGTGTGTGTGCTTCTTTCATCCCATAGGCTTTCACCCGATTCTTGGTACGAGGTCGGTGCTGGCGGCGACACTTATCACCCTGTACAAAGCTTAAGTCCAAGTGGATCAAGGACCTCCACATCAAACCAGATACACTCAAACTAATAGAAGAAAAACTAGAGAAGCATCTGGAACACATGGGCACTGCAAAAAATTTCCTGAACAAAACACCAATGACTTATGCTCTAAAATCAAGAATCGACAAATGGGATCTCACAAAACTGCAAAGCTTCTGTAAGGCAAAGGACACTGTGGTTAGGACAAAATGGCAACCAACAGATTGGGAAACAATCTTTACCAATCCTGCAACAGATAGAGGCCTTATATCCAAAATATACAAAGAACTCAAGAAGTTAGACCGCAGGGAGACAAATAACCCTATTAAAAAATGGGGTTCAGAGCTAAACAAAGAATTCACAGCTGAGGAATGCCGAATGGCTGAGAAACACCTAAAGAAATGTTCAACATCTTTAGTCATAAGGGAAATGCAAATCAAAACAACCCTGAGATTTCACCTCACACCAGTGAGAATGGCTAAGATCAAAAACTCAGGTTACAGCAGATGCTGGCGAGGATGTGGAGAAAGAGGAGCACTCCTCCATTGGTGGGGTTGCAGACTGGTACAACCATTCTGGAAATCAGTCTGGAGGTTCCTCAGAAAATTGGACATTGAACTGCCTGAGGATCCAGCTATACCTCTCTTGGGCATATACCCACAAGATGCCCCAACATATAAAAAAGACACGTGCTCCACTATGTTCATCGCAGCCTTATTTATAATAGCCAGAAGCTGGAAAGAACCCAGATGCCCTTCAACAGAGGAATGGATACAGAAAATGTGGTACGTCTACACAATGGAATATTACTCAGCTATCAAAAACAATGACTTGGAGAGAGAGACCCAACAGCCTGCCTGGTCAGGTGGGCACTCCTGAGGCTGCAGAGCGGAAGAGACCACCAACACTGCTCACACCTGCCCACATCCCTGGCCCAAGAGGAAACTGTATAAGGCCTCTGGGCTCCCGTGGGGGAGGGCCCAGGAGCGGCAGGAGCCCTGCCAGAGACACCTCCGGACCCTGAAGGAAACAGACCAGATAAACAGTTCTCTGCACCCAAATCCCGTGGGAGGGAGAGCTAAACCTTCAGAGAGGCAGACAAGCCTGGGAAACCAGAAGAGACTGCTCCCTGCACACACATCTCGGACGCCAGAGGAAAAAGCCAAAGACCATCTGGAACCCTGGTGCACTGAAGCTCCCGGAAGGGGCGGCACAGGTCTTCCTGGTTGCTGCCGCTGCAGAGAGCCCCTGGGCAGCACCCCACGAGCGAACCTGAGCCTCGGGACCACAGGTAAGACCAAATTTTCTGCTGCAAGAAAGCTGCCTGGTGAACTCAAGACACAGGCCCACAGGAACAGCTGAAGACCTGTAGAGAGGAAAAACTACACGCCCGAAAGCAGAACACTCTGTCCCCAGAACTGACTGAAAGAGAGGAAAACAGGTCTACAGCACTCCTGACACACAGGCTTATAGGACAGTCTAGCCACTGTCAGAAATAGCAGAACAAAGTAACACTAGAGATAATCTGATGTCGAGAGGCAAGCGCAAGAACCCAAGCAACAGAAACCAAGACTACATGCCATCATCGGAGCCCAATTCTCCCACCAAAACAAACATGGAATATCCAAACACACCAGAAAAGCAAGATCTAGTTTCAAAATCATATTTGATCATGATGCTGGAGGACTTCAAGAAAGACGTGAAGAACTCCCTTAGAGAACAAGTAGAAGCCTACAGAGAGGAATCACAAAAATGCCTGAAAGAATTCCAGGAAAACATAATTAAACAAGTAGAAGCCCATAGAGAGGCGTCACAAAAATCCCTGAAAGAATTCCAGGAAATCATAAATAAACAAGTAGAAGCACATAGAGAGGAGTCACAAAAATCCCTGAAAGAATTCCAGGAAAACACAATCAAACAGTTGAAGGAATTAAAAATGGAAATAGAAGCAATCAAGAAAGAACACATGGAAACAACCCTGGATATAGAAAACCAAGAAAAGAAACAAGGAGCTATAGATACAAGCTTCACCAACAGAATACAAGAGATGGAAGAGAGAAGTCATGAGCCAAATGGACTTAACGGATATTTATAGAACATTCTATCCTAAAGCAAAAGGATATGTAAAACAATGCCAAGCAACCAGAGCTTCCAGGGACTAAGCCACTACCTAAAGACTATACATGGACTGACCCTGGACTCTGACCTCATAGGTAGCAATGAATATCCTAGTAAGAGCACCAGTGGAAGGGGAAGCCCTTCATCCTACTAAGACTGAACCCTCAGTGAACGTGATTGTTGGGGGAAGGGCGGCAATGGGGGGTGGATGGGTAGGGGAACACCCATAAAGAAGGAGAGTGGGAGGGATTAGGGGGATGATTGCCCGGAAACCGGGAAAGGGAATAACACTTGAAATGTAAATAAATACTCAAGTTAATAAAAAAAAAAAGACATGCCCCTGCCCACAGGAGCTTCGTAATTTACAGGAACCGCGGGGGATCCACACCTGAGGAGGAATGGGCGAGAAAGAGTAGCAAGACCAAGCAGTGTCCTTGTCAAGGTCTGTTTATTGAGAGGCAAGTACTACATTTAAAGCTTGAAGCAGGAATTGAAGCAGGAACTGAAGCTTAGGGTGTGTTGGGGGGTAGTACTGGGAAGTGCCCAAGTACAAAAGGTGAATCATTAAACTGCAAGGTATTCTTCTTAGACAATGAGGCAACAGTCTTCCCGGGACACATTCTTTGAAAAGATCAAACCCTTCTCAGGAATCTGCTCAGGGCAGGGCTCTAGCTTTGCTTAGTTCTGACGTCCGGTCCCTGACAAAGGCACATGCTCCACTATGTTCATACCAGCCCTATTTACAATAGCCAGAAGCTGGAAAAAAACAGATGCCCTTCTTTTTTTATTGGATATTTTTAATTGGCATTTGAAATGTTACTCCCTTTCCTGTTTTCCTGACCATAAGCCCCCTATACCATCCCCCTCCCCTTCTTCTATAAGGGTGTTCCCCCACCCAAAATACCTCCCTTCCCGCCCCACCCCGGCATTTCCCTACACTGGGAGAGGGGTCCAGCTTTGGCAGGACCAAGGGCTTCTCCTTTCATTGGTGCCCAACAAGGCCATCCTCTGCTACATATGCAGCTGGAGCCATGGGTCTATCCATATGGATGCTTTGTGTAGTGGTTTAGGCCCTGAGAGCTCTCGTTGGTTGGTATTATTATTCTTATGGGGTTGCAAGCCCCTTTAGCTCCTTCAATCCTTTCTCTAATTTCTACAACAGGGACCCCTTTCTCAGTTCAATGGTTTGCTGCTAGCATTTGCCTCTATATTTGGCATGCTCTGGCTGTGCCTTTCAGGTGACTGCTATAACAGGTGAAAAGCTCTCAGGGAGAACTTTCCCTCGGGATGGAGACCCTCCAACTCCAAAGACCAGACCGAGACACCACAGGATGCAATCAGCAAGAGGATTTGGTTTATTGTCGGGATACACAGGCACAGGCACCTGCGGGCGCTTCAGTCACTCGGGGGACTGGCGCGCCCCACGGAACCAAGGATGGGCTTTTATAGGATTTTGGGGAGCAGAAGCAAGCATACAGAAGCAGATGCATGGTTACAGGGATATAATTGGTGGATTCTAATATGGCAAGGGTTTAGCCCGGGGGCAAGTTTCCTAGCTACCTTCCTGAAACATAACGACTGACTCGGCCCCCCAAGGGTTCAGCCCGGGGGCAAGTTTCTTAGCTACCTTCTTGGAACATAACGGCTGACTCGGCCCCCCCACCAGGGTGTGGGACCTCTCCCGGGGCTTTTTTCATTGTCAGGTGTTTAACCGAAGTCGTCCTGTTGCCAGGCCTTCAACCAAACACATCCTGCTTGGCAGCCGCTGTGTACTCAGTGTTCTAACCTTTCCCTGAACCAGTCATCTTAAGTACAGCCTTGCAAAATGGCGTTACTGCTGCTAAGCTGGGGTCTTTCATTCCCCCATTTTTTTGTTAACTTTGAGTGAAATCTTTCACTCGACTTGGTCAAGAAATTTCTGTCTGGTGGGGGCTTATTCCCTCACTGACTCTAGGCCACAAAAGGGCTAGGAGGAGCCACGTAGGAGTTTTAACTTTAAGGGGTTTGGAATGCGCTGAACTCTCCATGTCTGGGGTGTAGTGTTGTGATTAGTCAATTCCTCAGACCGGACTGCCTTGACGTGTGGTGTGTGGATCTAAGCCGAGACTCCGTCTACCTTTAGGGCGGTCGGGGTAGTCAGGAGGACGGTGTAGGGTCCTTTTCACCGTGGCTCGAGATTCTTGGTCTGGTGTCTGTGCACCCACACGGTGTCTCCAATCTGGAACGGGTGTGGCACCACCGGATGCTCAAGCTTGTCCTGGTAAGCAGTGGCCAAAGGTCTCCAGACGTCTCTCTGTACAATCTGTAGGGCCTGTAAATGGGCCCTCAGAAAAGGGCTGTCAGCAAAATCAGCAATGTTTGAATCAAAGAAATGGACAAATGGGGGTGGTGTTCCATACATTATTTTAAAAGGAGTTAGACCATGGGGGCCCGGGGTATTCCGGGCCCGATATAGAACTAGGGGAAGGAGGGCCACCCAATCCTTTGAGCCAGTTGCAAGCGTAAGTTTGGATAAAGTCTCCTTAATTGTTCTATTCATGTGTTCTACCTGACCTGAACTCTGGGGTCTATAGGCACAATGTAATTTCTAATCAATCCCCAGCAATTTGGCCACCAACTGACTTACTTGGGAGACGAAAGCGGGCCTGTTGTCCGACCCCAACGCTTGAGGCATGTCATACCGGGGAAAGATTTCTTCGAGGAGCTTCTTGGTGACCATTTTTGTAGTCTCGTGTTTTGTGGGGAAGGCTTTGACCCATCCTGAGAAGGTGTCTACAAACACTAGGAGATACTTGTATCCATATATACCTGGTTTAATTTTAGTAAAATCAATTTCTCAATGGATGTCGGGACGGTGTCCCCTAGGACGAACTCCTTGTCCAATCATGGTCCTTTCCGGGTTAACCTGAGCGCACGCTTTGTAACTCTCAGTCACCTTTTGTATCGCTTTGTCCCGATTCAAAAAAAAACACAGATTTATCTCTTCTCGATCTAGTAAGGTTTTTATCTTCTTAAACCCCAAATGGGTTAATTTATGTAAAAAGGAGATCAATTTAAAAATCATTTTTATTGGCATAACTGTCTTTTCTTTGTAGACCCACTGTTTTAGTTGAGGGTGGTAGATGGCCCCCATTTTTTTAGGAGCTCTATGTCCTCATGGGCATAAACCCAACTGGTTTGTCCCACTGGTGGGGGCGTGGGTTGGTCTGGGCTATTTAAGGGCAAGATTTGTTTGCTCATGGCCGCTTTTCGCGCCGTGGCATCGGCCAGCCGGTTTCTTCGTGCCTCTGGGTTGTGCCCTTTCTGGTGTCCTGGACAATGTACTCAGTCTTTTGGGCAAGAATAGGGCTTCTAAGAGGGCCAGAATTTTAGCCATATCTTTACCCTCAGATGTGAGCAGCCCCCGCCTCCGGTAGATCTCCCCGTGGATGTGTGCCGTGGCAAAGGCATAACGGCTGTCTGTATATATATTTAGCCTCTTACCTTTTGTCATCTTGAACGCCTGAGTCAAGGCGATGAGTTCAGCCCGTTGTGCGGAGGTACCAGCAGGCAGGGCTTTCGCCCAAATCACTTTGTCCTCCGTAGTGACCGCAGCTCCAGCCTTTCGCTCTCCCTCTGCCAAGAAGCTGTTGTCATCCGTGTACCATGTGTGGTCAGCATTCTGAAGAGGCTGGTCCGATAGGTCCGGCCTGGTTCCATGTACTTCTGCGAGGATTTGTAGGCAGTCATGCTGTTTTGTCTCCTCTGGTAGAGGAAGCAAGGTGGCAGGATTGAGGGCGACTACGGGCCCAAACTGAACCTGTTCTGCATCCAGTAACAAGGCTTGGTAGTGGGTCATGTGGGAATTAGAGAGCCAGCGGTCTGGGGGCTGCTTTACCAAGGCCTCCACTGCGTGGGGTGTTAGGATGGTGAGTGGCTGTCCCAAAGTCAATTTTTCAGCATCCTTGATCAGGACAGCAATAGCAGCCACCATCCTTAGGCACGGTGGCCAGCCGGAGGCCACAGGGTCCAATTTCTTAGACAGGTAGGCCACAGGGCGTTTCTAGGGTCCCAACCTTTGTGTTAGGACCCTTTAGCATACCCCTGTTTCTCATCGATGAACAGTTACTGAGCAAATTGTAAGGGTTTGGAACAGTCGGATGAATATCTTCTATCCTCTTGTTGACCTTTCTCAAGTCTTGTACTGGCCTATAATCTCCAGTGCCGGGTTTCTTAACAGGCAGAAGAGGCGTATTTCAAGGCGACCGGCAGGGGATTAGGATGTCTTGATCTAGAAGCCTCGTAATGTGAGGCCTTATACCTTGATAAGCTTCATATGACAGGGGGTATTGTTTTATGGAGACTGGAGTTGTAATTAAGGGGGGCTGTTGGAGCGCCAACCCATCCCACCAGTCTCTGCCCAAGCCAGTGTCCTGTCCCGGTTTATAGGGTTAGAACTTGAAGGGGAGTTCCGTGGGGGCCAGTTATTTGGGCCCCTCCTTCCTCAAAATGAATTTGTGCTTTTAGTTTGGTGAGCAGATCACGGCCCAGCAGAGGGTACGGGCAGTCCGGAACATGTAAGAAGGAATGGGTCACCTTACCGGTAGCCAGCTGAACCCGGCGGTCTGTAGTCCATCGGTATTGTTTCTCACCAGTAGCTCTTTGTACCCAGGCCGTCCGGTCGCTGAGTTGTCCTGAAGCTTGGGTGAGGACTGAATGCTGGGCTCCTGTGTCTACCAGGAAAGTAACCGGCTGCCCCCCAACTTTAAGCGTTACCCTGGGCTCAGGGGGGGCTCCTGGCCCTGACCTCCCTAATCTTTATCTAGAGCCAAGAGGGAGGTTCGTGGTCGAGGCTTTCGGGGTCCGCCAGGCTTCTTGGGGCACTCTCTGGCCCAGTGCCCTTTCTCTTTGTAATAGGCACATTGATCTTTATCCAGCTTCAGCCCCTTTCGAGCTCCCCCCTATCTCCCTTCCTTTCTTGGCCCTGAACTACGGCGGCCAAGATTCGACTCAATTTTCTCTCTTATTAAAAATCTTTTCAGCTTCTTTAAGTAAATCCTGTAATGTATAGCCCTGCAAATTTTTTAACCTCTGTAACTTAGTCCTGATATCTGGAGCAGCCTGCCAGATGAAGGACATAGAGACACTCGTCATTTGTCCTGGGTCATCTGGGTCATAGGGAGTGTACATACGGTAGGCCTCCTTAAGTCTCTCTAGAAAGGCGGAGGGAGTTTCCCCTGCTTCCTGTAATACCTGTTTTACCTGAGCCAAATTAGTAGGGCATCGTATAGCCCCTTGGAGACCCGCTAGAAGCAACTGGCGATAAAGGCGTAGGTGTCCCTTACCTTCAGCTGTATTAAAATCCCAGTTTGGTCCTCAGGCAGCTGGGTGGGACGCCCATCATCTCCCAGAACATGTTTTCTGGCCTCTAGGAACACTCCTTGTTTTTTTTTTTTTTTTTCTGAGGTTAAGAGGGCCTGTAAGAGCTGTTGGCAGTCATCCCAAGTAGGCTGGTGGGTAAGTAAAACAGATTCTATTAGGTCGGTGAGTGCCACCGGATCTTTGGAGAAAGAAGGGTTGTGTTGTTTCTAATTGTAAATGTCAGCTGCTGAAAACGGCCAGTATTGGGTCTGGCCACCGGTTCCCTGTCTAAGTGGGAAAGCCTGGGAGGTTGAATCTGGCATCACCTCGTGCTTATTGCGCAATCTCCCTTCGACAGGGGAGAAACCCTTATCAGACTGTGGCCCGGCAACTGATCTGGCCGGCGGCTCTGCCTCCTCCGTTTCAGCCGGGCCTGTCAGAGAGAAGATCTATGAGAGGGGAGTTTGGGTCTGCCGGGAGGACAGGTTTTTTTAGAAGGCTCTGATTTCACAAAGGTAGAGAGAGGAAGACGTGGCCGGCAGACCGGGCGGGGCCGAGGGGGCAGGCTGGGGGTTGAGGGGAGGCCAATTCGGGTCCACGAAGGGTTCCGCCCGGGGGGGGTTTAAGGTGAGACTCTCTCAAGTGATAATATAAGAAACCTGGTCAGGATGTCCGTGGACGGCCCGATCTTTAACCTGTAAAATAATGATCTTATTAAATGTGCCATTCACTGGCTATCCCGCTCCGAAAGTGGGCCACTCGGATGTGCAGAGAGTCTGCCATTTTCCTTTTTTTTTTTTTTTAACCTCGACGGACTGGTTGTGTGCCCGGTCGTGGACGTCTTTCTAATGATCAAGAGTGAGACTTAGGGGCGTTGTTAGGGACTGTCCCATGTTAGTTCTAAGGAAGATTAGAACACAGAGAAAACAAACAACACCAACAGTCAAACAAACAACAGACAGGCGTGCTGCACGGCTTTGGTACCAAACTGAAAGCAAAAAGTCAGATGGAGGTGGCAAAGGTCCGGGGCCCTCTTGAAAAGCTCTCAGGGAGAACTTTCCCTCGGGATGGAGACCCTCCAACTTCAATGACCAGGCCGAGACACCACAGGATGCAATCAGCAAGAGGATTTGATTTATTGTCGGGATACACAGGTACCTGTGGGCGCTTCAGTCGCTCGGGGGACTGGCGCGCCCACGGAACCAAGGATGGGCTTTTTTATAGGATTTTGGGGAGCAGAAGCAAGCATACAGAAGCAGATGCATGGTTACAGGGATATCATTGGTGGATTCTAATGTTTCCTAGCTACCTTCCTGAAACATAACGGCTGACTCGGCCCCCAAAGGGTTCAGCCCGGGGGCAAGTTTCCTAGCTACCTTCCTGAAACATAACGGCTGACTCGGCCCCCCAAGAGTTTAGCCTGGGGGCAAGTTTCCAAGCTACCTTCTTGAAACATAACAACTGACTCGGCCCCCCACCAGGGTGTGGGACCTCTCCCGGGGCTTTTTCTTATTGTCAGGTGCTCAACCCCAGTCATCCTGTTGCCAGGCCTTCAACCAAACATCTCCTGCTTGGCAGCCGCTGTATACTCAGTGTTCTAACCTTTCCCTGAACCAGTCATCTTAAGTACAGCCTTGCAAAATGGCGTTACTGCTGCTAAGCTGGGGTCTTTCATTCCCCCATTTTTTTGCTAACTTTGAGTGAAATCTTTCACTCAACTTGGTCAAGAAATTTCTGTCTCTTGTTGTCTCAGCCTATGGTACTGCTGCGTCAGTACGAGGGTCTGAATGACTGAAAGTCTATCCCTCATGAACTGTACCAGCCTATTAAGGATGCAGGGTCCAAAAAGAAGAATTAGGAGAAGAATAAGTAGGGGTCCCATCAGGGTAGACAGGAGGGTAGCAAACCAAGGGGATCGGTTAAACCACCCCTCGAACCATCCCTGTTGGGAATCAAACAGTTTTTGTCTTTGGGCCAGGCGTTCTCGAAGCTTAGCCATATTATCTCTTACTATTCCAGTATGGTCTGCATAGAAACAGCACTCTTCTTTTAGAGCAGCACATAATCTACCCTCGCGGAGGAACAACATATCTAGCCCTCGTCTATTTTGGAGGACCACTTCAGACAACGATGTTAAGGACTTTTCTAATGCACTCACAGACTCTTCTATAGCTTTAAGATCTGCATTCATGGCTGCTTGTAACTGACGGAAATGGCCAGTTTCAATGAGTGCAGTGGTCCCGGTCCCTATACCCGCGGCCACTCCCCCCAAGGTGATTCCTCCTAGGAGTAAAGCTAAAGTCAGGGTGGCAGGCTCTCGTCGAAAACGAGTCTGTTTCTCAAAAAACGAGTATATATACTCGGATTCATGGTAGGTGACTTTGGGCCAAATTTCTACTAATACACAATAGTCAGAGGATTGGTTGAGGACTGTGGCTGAGATACAGGGTGTTAGTCCGGTATTGCAGGCCCAGTATGTGCCTTTTGGGGCTGCCAGGAAGTCTGTGGCTGGGGGTATTGGCACAACTGTCTGGGGCAGCAGTCAGGTTGGTGTAATTTCCAATGACTGCTACCCCTTCATAATAGGGCGGACCGGAAACGAGACACAACCAGCACTCCTGAGTCCTAAAAGGGTCTGAATAGTTGAGAGCCAGATATGCACCAGCCACCAAATTGAATAATCGATCCCCGGTGCCTGGCGATGGGGAGATCAAAATGGTGGAGCCCCCCGTTGTGGAGAAGGGGCTTGTGGGAGTACTACCAGGGGCCTGGGTGACCTTAGGCAATGACGGGGGTTGGGCTTGTGCCGGGAGCGAGGGAGAACTGGGTTGGGTCCAATGGGTCGAGTGGCCAGGGGAGAGACTTGTCTATTTAGAGAGAACAGACCCACCGGATCGGTCCCTGTGACGTATAAGCGCAGGCCCCAAGATTTGGGCCCGTCCCAGGTCGCTCTTCTACCTGAGTCGGTGAAGTGGAGGACGAGGGGATTGCATTTCACGTCCCGTTTACACAAGGTGTAAGGAGGCCGACCGTCTCGTTTCAGAGTTATCAGGTCCCAAGATGAGGATGGCTTCCAATACGCATCCCCAGTAGTCTCACATCCCCACTGGGCACAGTACCCACTCCCCGGCCCTCCGCACTGCCGGCTCACTCTGTGTCCAGGGCAAACGTAGATCTCTTTGCTGTGGGAAGCCGGACCGCAACCATAGTAGGTGGTTGAGGGATGCCAATTATGGGTAGTGCCAGGCTCCCACTTGTAGTCTATCACATCACAAAGGTCAAAGTATAAGGGAGGGAAGGCATCGGCCAGTGTCCCCCTTACGGAGGTAGCATTAGCCAGCCTTCCTGTCCAGGTAATGTTATAAATGTGGTGGGGGCTTATTCCCCCACTGACTCTAGGCCACAAAAGGACTAGGAGGAGCCACGTAGGAGTTTTAACTTTAAGGGGTTTGGAGTGCGCTGAACTCTCCATGTCTGGGGTGTAGTGTTGTGATTAGTCAATTCCTCAGACCGGACTGCCTTGACATGTGATGCGTGGATCCAAGCCGCGACTCCGTCTACCTTTAGGGCGGTCGGGGTAGTCAGGAGGACGGTGTAGGGTCCTTTCCACCGTAGCTCGAGATTCTTGGTCTGGTGTCTGCGCACCCACACGGTGTCTCCAATCTGGAACGGGTGTGGCACCACCGGATGCTCAAGCTCGTCCTGGTAAGCAGCGGCCAAAGGTCTCCAGACGTCTTTCTGCACAATCTGTAGGGCCTGTAAATGGGCCCTCAGAGAAGGGCTGTCAGTGAAATCAGCAATGTTTGAATCAAAGAAATGGACAAATGGGGGTGGTGCTCCATACATTATTTCAAAAGGAGTTAGACCATGGGGGCCCGGGGTATTCCGGGCCCGATAGAGAACTAGGGGAAGGAGGGTCACCCAATCCTTTGAGCCAGTTGCAAGCGTAAGTTTGGATAAAGTCTCCTTAATTGTTCTATTCATGCGTTCTACCTGACCTGAACTCTGGGGTCTATAGGCACAATGTAATTTCCAATCAATCCCCAGCAATTTGGCCACCAACTGACTTACGTGGGAGACGAAAGCGGGCCCGTTGTCCGACCCCAACGCTTGAGGCATGCCATACCTGGGAAAGATTTCCTCGAGGAGCTTCTTGGTGACCATTTTTGCAGTCTCGTGCTTTGTGGGGAAGGCTTCGACCCATCCTGAGAAGGTGTCTACAAACACTAGGAGATACTTGTATCCATACATACCTGGTTTAATTTCAGTAAAATCAATTTCCCAATGGATGCCGGGACGGTGT
The DNA here is from genome assembly GCF_021556685.1 of Rattus norvegicus. NCBI lineage: Eukaryota > Metazoa > Chordata > Mammalia > Rodentia > Muridae > Rattus > Rattus norvegicus. The sequence goes on from NC_141554.1 coordinate 84,255,011, forward strand.
CCCCTAGGACGAACTCCTTGTCCAATCATGGTCCTTCCCGGGTTAACCTGAGCACACGCTTTGCAACTCTCAGTCACCTTTTGTATCGCTTTGTCCCGATTCAAAAACCACAGATTTATCTCTTCCCGATCTAGTAAGGTTTTCATCTTCTTAAACCCCAAATGGGTTAATTTGTGTAAAAAAAGAGATCAATTCAAAAGTCATTTTTATTGGCATAACTGTCTTTCCTTTGTAGACCCACTGTTTTAGTTGAGGGTGGTAGATGGCCCCCATTTTTTCTAGGAGCTCTATGTCCTCATGGGCATAAACCCAACTGGTTTGTCCCACTGGTGGGGGCGTGGGTTGGTCTGGGCTATTTAAGGGTAAGATTTGTTTGCTCATGGCCACTTCTCGCGCCGTGGCATCGGCCAGCCGGTTTCCTCGTGCCTCTGGGTTGTGCCCCTTCTGGTGTCCTGGACAATACATAATACTCAGTCTTTTGGGCAAGAATAGGGCTTCTAAGAGGGCCAGAATTTCAGCCTTATTTTTAATATCTTTACCCTCAGATGTGAGCAGCCCCCGCCTCCGGTAGATCTCCCCGTGGATGTGTGCCGTGGCAAAGGCATAGCGGCTGTCTGTATATACATTTAGCCTCTTACCTTTTGCCATCTTGAGCGCCTGAGTCAAGGCGATGAGTTCAGCCCGTTGTGCGAAGGTACCAGCAGGCAGGGCTTTTGCCCAAATTACTTTGTCCTCCGTAGTGACCGCAGCTCCAGCCTTTCACTCTCCCTCTGCCAAGAAGCTGCTGCCATCCGTGTACCATGTGTGGTCAGCATTCTGAAGAGGCTGGTCCGATATGTCCGGCCTGGTTCCATGTACTTCTGCGAGGATTTGTAGGCAGTCATGTTGTTCTGCCTCCTCTGGTAGAGGAAGCAAGGTGGCAGGATTGAGGGCGACTACGGGCCCAAACTGAACCCGTTCTGCATCCAGTAACAAGGCTTGGTAGTGGGTCATGCGGGAATTAGAGAGCCAGCGGTCTGGGGGCTGCTTTACCAAGGCCTCCACTGCGTGGGGTGCTAGGATGGTGAGTGGCTGTCCCAAAGTCAATTTTCCAGCATCCTTGATCAGGACAGCAATAGCAGCCACCATCCTTAGGCACGGTGGCCAGCCGGAGGCCACAGGGTCCAATTTCTTAGACAGGTAGGCTACAGGGCGTTTCCAGGGTCCCAACCTTTGTGTTAGGACCCCTTTAGCATACCCCTGTTTCTCATCGATGAACAGTTCAAAAGGTTCCAGAAGCCTCGTAATGTGAGGCCTTATGCCTTGATAAGCTTCATGTGACAGAGGGTATTGTTTTATGGAGACTGGAGTTGCAGTGGCCTTTAACTGTATAATTAAGGGGGGCTGTTGGAGTGCCAACCCCATCCCACCAGTCTCTGCCCAAGCCAGTGGAAAATTCGTGACCCAAGTGCCTATTTCTTGGGATTGTGGCTTGTCCTGTCCCAGTTCATATAGTCTATATTCATCCTCTAATTGTAGGGTTAGAACTTGAAGGGGAGTTCCGTGGGGGCCAGTTATTTGGGCCCCTCCTTCCTCAAAATGAATTTGTGCTTTTAGTTTGGTGAGCAGATCACGGCCCAGCAGAGGGTACGGGCAGTCCGGAACATGTAAGAAGGAATGGGTCACCTTACCGGTAGCCAGCTGAACCCGGCGGTCTGTAGTCCATCGGTATTGTTTCTCACCAGTAGCTCTTTGTACCCAGGCCGTCCGGTCGCTGAGTTGTCCTGAAGCTTGGGTGAGGACTGAATGCTGGGCTCCTGTGTCTACCAGGAAAGTAACCGGCTGCCCCCCAACTTTAAGCGTTACCCTGGGCTCAGGGGGGGCTCCTGGCCCTGACCTCCCTAATCTTTATCTAGAGCCAAGAGGGAGGTTCGTGGTCGAGGCTTTCGGGGTCCGCCAGGCTTCTTGGGGCACTCTCTGGCCCAGTGCCCTTTCTCTTTGCAATAGCCACATTGATCTTTATCCAGCTTCAGCCCCTTTCGAGCTCCCCCCCTATCTCCCTTCCTTTCTTGGCCCTGAACTATGGCGGCCAAGATTCGACTTAGTTCTTTGTTTCTTTTTTTATCTCTCTCTTCCCTCTCTCTGCGACCTCTATCTTCTTTTTCTTCTTGTGTCTCTCTCTTATTAAAAATCCTTTCAGCTTCTTTAAGTAAATCCTGTAATGTATAGCCCTGCAAATTTTCTAACCTCTGTAACTTAGTCCTGATATCTGGAGCAGCCTGCCAGATGAAGGACATAGAGACACTCGTCATTTGTCCTGGGTCATCTGGGTCATAGGGAGTGTACATACGGTAGGCCTCCTTAAGTCTCTCTAGAAAGGCGGAGGGAGTTTCCCCTGCTTCCTGTAATACCTGTTTTACCTGAGCCAAATTAGTAGGGCGTCGTGTAGCCCCTCGGAGACCCGCTAGAAGCAACTGGCGATAAAGGCGAGGGTGTCCCTTACCTTCGGCTGTATTAAAATCCCAGTTTGGTCTCTTAAGTGGGAATGCAGCATCAATTTCCTCAGGCAGCTGGGTGGGACGCCCATCATCTCCCAGAACATGCTTTCTGGCCTCTAGGAACACTCTTTGTTTTTCTTCTGAGGTTAAGAGAGCCTGTAAGAGCTGTTGGCAGTCATCCCAAGTAGGCTGGTGGGTAAGTAAAACAGATTCTATTAGGTCGGTGAGTGCCACCGGATCTTTGGAGAAAGAAGGGTTGTGTTGTATTGGGTCTGGCCACCGGTTCCCTGTCTAAGTGGAAAAGCCTGGGAGGTTGTATCTGGCATCACCTCGCGCTTATTGCGCAATCTCCCTGCGACAGGGGAGAAACCCTTATCAGACTGTGGCCCGGCAACTGATCTGGCCGGCAGCTCTGCCTCCTCCGTTTCAGCCGGGCCTGTAGGTAAACGATATGGGGGAGGAAGATCTTCAGAGAGAAGATCTATGAGAGGGGAGTTTGAGTCTGCCGGGAGGACAGGTTTCTTAGAAGGCTAGAGTGGGGTAGAGAGAGGAAGACGGGGCCAGCAAACCGGGCGGGGCCGAGGGGACAAGCTGGGGGTTGAGGGGAGGCCAATTCGGGTCCACGAAGGGTTCCGCCCAAGGGGGGGGGTATAAGGCAAGACTCTCCCAAGTGATAATATAAGGAACCTGGTCAGGATGTCTGTGGACGACCCGATCTTTAACCTGTAAAATAATGATCTTATTAAATGTGCCATTCACTGGCCATCCGGCTCCGAAGGTGGGCCACTCGGATGTGCAGAGAGTCTGCCATTTTCCTTTTTTTAACCTCGACGGACTGGTTGTGTGCCCGGTCGTGGACGTCTTTCCAATGATCAAGAGTGAGACTTAGGGGCGTTGTTAGGGACTGTCCCATGTTAGTTCTAAGGAAGATTAGAACGCAGAGAAAACAAACAACACCAACAGTCAAACAAACAACAGACAGGCGTGCTGCACGGCTTTGGTACCAAACTGAAAGCAAAAAGTCAGATAGAGGTGGCAAAAGTCCGGGGCCCTCTGAAAGCCAAAAATACAGACAGAGTGCCGTTAGTCCAGATCTTTCTCAGATGGAGGTGGCAAAGGTCCGGGGCCCTCTGAAAGCCAAAAATACAGACAGAGGTGCCGTTAGTCCGGATCTTTCTCCTCTCCCAGATTGGGGCCCGAAAAGTCGGGCCCCTAGCACCCTTGGAACGTCTTCCAGGGCTGCGGGGCGAGAAGTCCGAGCTCGTCAGCTCCTTCTTCGTCCCGCCCAAATTCCAAACAACCTGGCTGAGCACTCACAGAACAGACCTGGCTGAGTGCTCACAGAACCTGGCTGAGCGCTCACAGAACAGACTTGGCTGAGCGCCCACAGAACAGACCTGGCTGAGCGCTCACAGAACAGACCTGGCTGAGCGCTCACAGAACAGACAGAATAAGGTAGAACGAGACAAAATTAGACAGACAGACAGACGTCGGCCGGCTTACCTCCCAGTGGGTGGTCGGTGGTCCCTGGGTGGAGGATCTCCTTTCCCGGCCAACGCACCAAATGAAAAGCTCTCAGGGAGAACTTTCCCTCGGGATGGAGACCCTCCAACTTCAATGACCAGGCCGAGACACCACAGGATGCAATCAGCAAGAGGATTTGATTTATTGTCGGGATACACAGGTACCTGTGGGCGCTTCAGTCGCTCGGGGGACTGGCGCGCCCACGGAACCAAGGATGGGCTTTTTTATAGGATTTTGGGGAGCAGAAGCAAGCATACAGAAGCAGATGCATGGTTACAGGGATATCATTGGTGGATTCTAATGTTTCCTAGCTACCTTCCTGAAACATAACGGCTGACTCGGCCCCCAAAGGGTTCAGCCCGGGGGCAAGTTTCCTAGCTACCTTCCTGAAACATAACGGCTGACTCGGCCCCCCAAGAGTTTAGCCTGGGGGCAAGTTTCCAAGCTACCTTCTTGAAACATAACAACTGACTCGGCCCCCCACCAGGGTGTGGGACCTCTCCCGGGGCTTTTTCTCATTGTCAGGTGCTCAACCCCAGTCATCCTGTTGCCAGGCCTTCAACCAAACATCTCTTGCTTGGCAGCCGCTGTATACTCAGTGTTCTAACCTTTCCCTGAACCAGTCATCTTAAGTACAGCCTTGCAAAATGGCGTTACTGCTGCTAAGCTGGGGTCTTTCACTCTGAAAGCCAAAAATACAGACAGAGGTGCCGTTAGTCCGGATCTTTCTCCTCTCCCAGATTAGGCCCCGAAAAGTCGGGCCCCTAACACCCTTGGAACGTCTTCCAGGGCTGCGGGGCGAGAAGTCCGAGCTCGTCAGCTCCTTCTTCGTCCCGCCCAAATTCCAAACAACCTGGCTGAGCGCTCACAGAACAGACCTGGCTGAGCGCTCACAGAACAGACCTGGCTGAGCGCTCACAGAACAGACCTGGCTGAGCGCTCACAGAACAGACAGAATAAGGCAGAACGAGACAAAATCAGACAGACAGACAGACGCCGGCCGGCTTACCTCCCAGTGGGTGGTCGGTGGTCCCTGGGTGGAGGATCTCCTTTCCCGGCCAACGCACCAAATGAAAAGCTCTCAGGGAGAACTTTCCCTCGGGATGGAGACCCTCCAACTCCAAAGACCAGACCGAGACACCACAGGATGCAATCAGCAAGAGGATTTGGTTTATTGTCGGGATACACAGGCACAGGCACCTGCGGGCGCTTCAGTCACTCGGGGGACTGGCGCGCCCCACGGAACCAAGGATGGGCTTTTATAGGATTTTGGGGAGCAGAAGCAAGCATACAGAAGCAGATGCATGGTTACAGGGATATAATTGGTGGATTCTAATATGGCAAGGGTTTAGCCCGGGGGCAAGTTTCCTAGCTACCTTCCTGAAACATAACGACTGACTCGGCCCCCCAAGGGTTCAGCCCGGGGGCAAGTTTCTTAGCTACCTTCTTGGAACATAACGGCTGACTCGGCCCCCCCACCAGGGTGTGGGACCTCTCCCGGGGCTTTTTTCATTGTCAGGTGTTTAACCGAAGTCGTCCTGTTGCCAGGCCTTCAACCAAACACATCCTGCTTGGCAGCCGCTGTGTACTCAGTGTTCTAACCTTTCCCTGAACCAGTCATCTTAAGTACAGCCTTGCAAAATGGCGTTACTGCTGCTAAGCTGGGGTCTTTCACAGGCTCCTGTCAGAATGCACTTCTTAGCTTCATCAATATTATCTAGTTTTGGTGGCTGTATATGTATGGGCTGGATCCCCAAATGGGGCAGGATCTGAATAGCCATTCCTTCAGTTTGTGCTCCAAATTTTACCTCCATATTCTTTCCTATGAATATTTTTGTTCTCCCTTTTAAGAAGGACTGAAGCATCTGCACTTTGGTCATCTTTCTTCTTCAGCTTTATGTGGTCTGTGGATGGCATCTTGGGTAATCTGAGATTTTGGGCTAATATCATCCCTTATCAGTGAGTGCATACTGCGTGTGTTTTTCTGTGATTGGGTTACCTTACTCAGGATGATATTTTCTAGTTCCATCCATTTGTCTATGAATTTCATGAGGTCATTGTTTTTGAGAGCTGAGTAATACTACATTGTGTAGATGTACCACATTTTCTGTATCCATTCCTCTGTTGAAGGGCATCTGAGAATTCCTTGAGGAGGAGAGCTGAACTCTCAGAAGTGCAGACAATCCTGAGAGCTCAGGTGAAACTGCCACTTCTGCTCACATCCCTGACCCAAGAAGAATCTGCTTAGTGGCCTCTGGATACAGGAATATAGGAGCAGTCAGCTGTAGGAACCAGCTGGTTTCTGCCTGCACCTGGAACTGAACTCAACCGGTCCCCACAGCTCCCTGCACCCAAATCTAGCTGGGGAGAGAGCTGGACCCTCAAAAATGCTGACATCCTGAGAGATCAGGAAGACCACCACTTCTGCTCACATTCCTGGCCCAAGAGGATCTTGTCATGAGATGATATACATTTTTATCTTAATCTTGAAGCACAGTGGCCATGAAAAGCTTATGCCCAAGTATAGCGGTACACACCTTTAATTCCAGGAGACAAAAGCAAGCAGATCTCTGAGTTCAAGAGCAGTGTGGTACAGAGCAGGTTCCAAGTAAGAAAGATACAGGTCCAGGTGTGGTGGTACATGCCTTTAATCCCAGCATTCAGGAGACAGAGCCGTGCAAGGTCACTCTAAATGATAAATTCCAGGGCAGCCAAGTTTAGGCAATGAAGAATTTGGAAAATAGAAAGCTAGTGATGATATAATAGAACAAGGTGGGGGACATGTTCCAACCCCAGTAAGCAGCAGAACTTGGCAGCTTTAGCCATGTGTCTGGCTTTAAAGTCACAAGTAGAAGTGGTTACTGAGACAATTGATGCTGATTAGGTTGAGCTAAGAAATTAGCAGTGCTTAAGAAGAGACCAACATCACTGAGGTGAAATCTTCTGGGAAGTATTCTCTGAGAGCACAAAGAAGTTGTGTTCCAGAGATATTCAAGGTTGTACCTCATGTTGCAGTTGGACTTAGTAATGTATAAGAATCAGCCAGGTGGTATTGGTTTTGAAGTGAGGACTGAAAAAGTCATGCAAAGGACTTGAGGCTTGGCACTATGAAGAGAGCCTATAGAGGCTATTGGCGAAGCCTAGTTGCAGCAGAAGGTGCCAGCATATTGGAGATGCCAGTACAATGGGATGACTACCAAAACCAGCAACCAGCAGCAGCAATAAAGTAGATAGAGTCAACCAGACCCTGGAGTGTTATAGAGACCAGAGCTAGATGCCAAGAACAAGCCTCAGCTTAGAAAGGGGTCCTGAGAGAAGGGGTGTTTGAGAGTGAAAGATCCCCAAAGAGAGACCCTTTCTAAAGTCGCAGAAAATCATGGACCCCAGACACAGAGAGACCATTTTGGATGTAATAGGCAAAGGCGAGGTTTATTACGGAGATCTATTACGGGGATCTCCGGGTCGCCACGTATCCTGCGCAGGAGACAGAAGTGTCGACCCCGAAGCTCAAAAGTCAGGGGTTTATATAGGGAAGGCTAGGGGGTGTGGCGCGGTTACACACAATTGGCTAATTTCTGGTGCGGCTATAAGTGATTGTCTCATTTAAACATGGCAGTGAGATTACAGCATAGCAGGAGAGTATGTATTGACTGGAGCATACAGGATTTTAGAAGCTAGGGGCATATCAAGGTTTGAAGGACATCTGGTTAAGGTGTGACTCTGAGTAAGCTGGGGGAGGTGCCCTTCTGCCAGATGGTTTGAGTCAGTCCTGATAACTCGGGCTGGTTCCTGCATTCCTTTTCTTTATCTTTATGGTCTGTTAGTCCTAGCAGCAGGGCGGGGCTGCCTGGACTTGCTTTTCACAGTGTTTAGCCCTGAGTCTGTGAATTTTGAAACTTACTCTTTTAACTTCATATTTTTAAACCTTAAATCTGTATAATTTTCCTTTCAAGAGCAGTTAAAAAAATCATGGGATACAAGCTGGCAGCCTACGTCCTGCTCAAGATAGCTTTCCAAACTCTGCTTGCTCCCCCTCCCTCTATCATGTGTGTGTGTGTGTGTGTGTGTGTGTGTGTGTGTGTTTGTGAGTGTGTGTGTGTGTGTGTGTGTGTGTGTGTGTGTGTGTTCTACTCTGCTTGAGACAGCTTTCTCTTGCTAGTCTAAAAACACTCTGGAAACCAAAAAAAGCAAAAATAACAAAAAAAACCCCAATCTTTTATTTTCCATATCAATTCAGACATTACCCCAGCTTACATTTTAATTATCCCATGAATCAACATCTCATTACCCTATCCCTTTGATTCCAGGGAAACAGCAAGCACATTTTTAACATATCAAAAGAATTTTCAGCTCTTCCTGCATTTGTTAAACACAGATGATAAACAGGGTGGGACCTGGCCCTGAAATTATCAATTCTACCTTGCCTGGGCCTAACCTTTCTCTGTCCCAGGCCAATCCCAACCCAATGCCATTGTAAGCATAAACAACAACAACAACAACAAAAACTTAGCGGGGTGAGAATCTCCTGTGATCACTACTCACAAAATCTCTTTATATCCTTCGTTAGTATCTTTCTGACAAGTTGGCTCATAGCACAGCTGCCTTTCTTCCTTTCGATATATAAAGCTTCTTATACAATTCACATAGCATCCTTATATTTTACATAGTTGAGAAATTATATATTTTTGAACTCATGTGTTTAGAGTTCTATTCAGCAGCCTTAAGGGCTGTCCTGAAGGTTCTAGCATTGAACATTTTACTAAAGACAGACATACCTTCGACTCCTGGACTTGAACTCTTTTAATTAACATGGAGTCATTAACATTAAATGGGAGGACATTCCTCAGAGGAATGTGAAAATATGTACATTACTATACAAACAAGTCTTATGTCCACAGTAGCCATTGACACTCGTGGAGGCCCATGTTTCATTCTACCCATACCCAAGGCCATTCTAGACTCAGCAGCTGAAGGTGTGACTAAGGCCTTTGGAGGAATCCAGGAGATCATGTATGGAACCCAGAGCTATGGGATACCTTCTGAGGAAAGCTGTTTACAGGTAGTAGAACCATTCAATAAAAAGAAGATTGTTCTAATCAAAAGAGCAGAAAGGAGTTGGAGATCTGAAGATTGCTTTGATATCATGCATGGAGATGCCGAAATTGGAGTTTGTCCAGCTGGTTTTTAGTCTTGCATTGGGGATTACAGTTAAATGACTGAATGAATCTCAGAAGAGACTTTGAACTTTGGAATTTTAACATTGTTAAACTGCTATAGACTATGGGGATCTTTGAAGTTGAACTAAATGTATTTTTCATTATGCTATGGCTAGGTGTGGCACAATAGACTCACGTGTTTGAACAAGCCTATGGAGCCAGGGGGTAAAATGTGATATTTTGAATATGCTTGGCCCATGGAAAGTGGCACTATTAGGTGATGTGTCCCTGTTAGAGGAAGTGTATCACTATGTATACAGGCTATGAGGTCCTATGCTCAGGCTCCAGTATGGAAGAAGCCTCCATCTGGCTGCCTACAGATAGTTGCCAGTCTCTCCTGGTCACCTTTGGATCAAGATGCATAACTTTCAGCTCCTTCTCTAGCACCATTCTGCCTTCATACTACCATATTTCCTACTATGATTATAATGGACTTAAACCTCTCTGACTTGGTACTCTAGTCCCAATTAAATGTGTGCCTTTAAAAGAATTGCCTTGATCAGGGTTTCTCTTTATAGCAATGGAAACCCTAAGCCATCATCCTTTCCCCAACTTTAAATAACCCAGCTGCCATAAGAGATGCTTCCACTTAAGATGGAAAATAAATTAAATCTAAGGCTTGAAATTGAAATCATCTACGGTCTGGCACAGTGAAATCCAGATAATGATATTATGTGTGCTATATACTAGCTGTGGAGGTGTGGGATTGACGATTAAATCTTGTTTGGGGTTAGTTTTCTTTTTGTCTGGCCTTTTCATGCTATTTTTCCACTCCTTCTTTTTGGGATAAGACATTGACATTACAAATATGTAACTTGTGCTTTTTAGTTTCATGAGCACTCACAGCTAAGAAATTGATTTAAATCTCAATGAAGACTTTGCATTTTGTACTTTTGAAAACTCTTGAAGTTGTACTAGATATATTTTATATTATGAGATGATCATGAAACTCTAGGTCCAGAAGCAGAATTTTATGGTTTGGACATGAAATGTTCCTATAAGTTTATGGGAACATTTGTTCTCCAGCTAGTGGAAAACTATTTTGAAAGGCCGGATAACCTTTGGGATATGGAACCCAATTGGCAAGCAGACCATTAGAGGTTACTTTGAAGATGATAATTCCTTTTGGTCAGCATCTAATTCTCCCAGTCCTGATAGGCCATAATATGGTAAACAATAGTCACGTTCCCATTACCATTAACAGAGTTGCTCTTGTTACCATACCTCCAAGATACAGTCTACTATTCTTCTGAAGCTCTGGCCAGAATAAATATTTATTCCTATCAGTCATTACTTCCAAGCAGTTTTGTTACAACATTGAGTGAAGTACCTAGTTGTCCCCGCCAGCGGAGACCCAGTTATTCAGGGTCCCGAAGAGGCTTTCTACCTGTGGGCCAAATGGCGGTGAAGAGAAGGAGACCAAGCAAAAGTTCTGTTGTCAAGGTCTCATTTATTGGGATGAACGTTACAGCTTTTAAGGCTTTCAGGTAGGGGGAGTGTCCTTTGTGAAACATGAAGGATGGAGGGATGAGGGTACAGGCAGTGATAGCAGGAGGCAAAGAGGTCAGGCGGTAGATGATGAGGTCAGGCGGTGGAGACACCGGGTGTTGACTCAGGAGATAACTGGTATCTGCTCGAGCTGAGGCATCCGTTGAATGTTATCTTCCTGTGCCATAAATTCATGGGAGAGGCTTTTGTCCAACAATCTCAAGACTTTATGGCAGTCATCTTAGGGGTGAATATCTGTGGCCAAACAGCCCAGAGTCATCTAGTCACTTTGAGCCATGCAGTCAAAAAGAAGCCAGGTCCAAATCCATACGGCTCCCTACACCTAGTAGATCCATAATGCATACCACCAGGACAATGCATAGAAGCTGAGTCTTTGAACCTCTCTCATGCCTCCCACTCCTGCTGTCATGCCTTCCATGTCATACGAAATGATGCTCTAGAACTAGAGACTAAGATTAACTCTTTCTTCACAAACTGCTTCTTCTAAGATATATATTGGCAATGAGAAATGTAACAAATACAAAGAACTTAATAATACAAGTGTGCGTACATAGCTTATTGAAATAACAAAAATGTCTCAAGTTAATTTTTTTTCACAGTTAACTTTTCCATTGACTTGTGTTTGACTCTTCCTAGTTGGTGGCACCATTTAGGTAACGTCTAGAATCTTTTAAAATTTGAGTTTTAGCTAGAGGAAGAATAGAAGTTGAAATCGATTCTTATAGCTATAATTTCCCTGGACCTAGCCTGCATTTTCTTTTTATATCCTTTCTAGCCACTGTAATATGAACCTCATTGATCTACTCTACTCTACCTGCCATAGTGGACTGTGATATCTAGAAAGAATAGGATTTTATTCAGTGATGAAGAAGAAATAAATTATAACATTTGTAGAAAAATACATACAATGAAAGATCACCACATATGTGAAATAGCTCAGAATCAAAAAAAGACAAGTATTACACATACTCTCTAATTTATGTATTATAGATTTCATATAGATACATAAAACCATTTTTGTATTTATGACCTAAAATGAGATTATTTTAAGGAGGAAAGGATGCTATCATAATGTGAAAGAGGGGACACAGAGACAGTTTGGGAGCGAATATGGTCAAGGTACATAATATACTTACAGAAAAAAAAATGCCTTTATGAGTAGCACCCACTTCTACAACATGCAGAGGGAGCCTGACTCCCAGGTGCTCTGAAACACCCAGGATTACAGGTGAGGCCACAACCTCTACCCCACCACCAGGAGTAACTGGGACACCCTGGGATCCAGGGTTGCAGGAATCCTTGCCCAGCCAGAGCATGGGTTCCTTTCTGTTTGAACCTGTACCTAGAACAGACATGGGGCAGTGGCTCTGCACCCACTCAAGAAAAAACAAAAAAACAAAAAACAAAAAACAAAAAACAAAAAAAGGAAGTTCAACACCCAGGTGCTCTAATATGCCCAGGATCACAGGTAAGTTCACAACACCTGCCCCTCCTCCCAGAGTAACTGGGACCCCCAGGATCCAGGGACTCAGGGACTTTGGCCCAGTCAGAGGCACAAGTCCCTTCAGCTTGCACCTGTCTCCAGTGCAGACCCAGGGCTCTGGCTCCTGCAACACCCTGAGAAAGTTTGACTCCCAGGAGCTCTAACAACCCAGGATTGCAGGATCACAGGATCCCAGAATCACCTAGCTGAATACCTAGGAGTTCTGACACAACCAGGATCACAGGAGGGACAGGCTCCAGTCAGAGACAGCAAGGGAAGCTAACACTAGAGATAACCAAATGGAAAAAGGCAAGTGTAAGAACATAAGCAACAGAAACCAATACTACTTGACAAGATCAGAACCTAGTTCTTCTACCACACTAAGACCTGGAAACACTAACAAACCTGAAAAGTAAGATTCAGACCTAAAATCCTATCTCATAATTATGATAGAGGACTTTAAGAAGGACATAAATAACTCCCATAAAGAAATACAGGACAACACAGGTAAACAAGTAGAAGGGCCTTAAAGAAGAAAAAAAAAATCTCTTAAATACTGGAAAACCCAAAAAAGGTAAAGGAATTGAACAAAACCATCCAGGTTCTAAAAATGAAAATAGAAACAAGAAATCATAAAGGGAGACAACACTGGAGATCGAAAACCTAGGAAAGAGATTAGGAGTCACAAATGCAAGCATCACCAACAGAATGCAAGAGATAGAAGAGAAAATTCCGGTAGTAGAAGGAAGATATTGACACAACAGTCAAAGAAATTACAAAAAACAAAAAGCTACTAACTCAAAATATTCAAGAAATCCAGGACAAAATGAAAAGACCAAACCTAAGAATAATAGGTATAGAAGAGAGTGAAGATTCCCAACTCTAAGAGCCAGCTAACATCTTTAACAAAATTATAGAAGAAAACTTCCCTAACCTAAAAAAAGAAATACCTATAAACATAAAAGAAACTTACAGAACACCAAATAGATAGAACCAGAAAAGAAATTACTCCTGTCACATAATAATCAAAATATCAAATGCATAGAACAAAAAAAGAATATGAAAAGTAGTAAGGGAAAAAGATCAAGTAACATAAAGTGAGACCCATCAGAATTACACCAGACTTCTCTACAGAGACTATAAAATCCAGAAAATCTTAGGCTGATGTCATACAGACCCTAAGAGAACACAAATGCCATCCCAGGCTACCATACTCAGCAAAACTTTCAAATACCTAGGGGAAAAAAGCCAAGATATACCATGAAAAAACAAAATTCAAACAATACCTTTCCAACAATCCCGCCCTACAGAGGCTAATAGAAGAAAAACTCTTAACACATGGAGGGAAACTACACCTAAGAAAAAGAAACTAATCTTCTCACAACAACCAAAAGGAATTGAAAAGCACAAGCATAATTCTACCTCCAAGAAAAAATAACAGGAAGCAACAATCATTGATCTTTAATATCTCTCAATATCATTGGACTCAATTCCCCAACAAAAAGTCATAGACTAGGAGGCTGGATACCCAACATTTTGCTGCATAGAGGAAACACCTCTCAGTGCCAAAGACATACATCATCTCAAATAAATGGCTGGAATTTTTTTCAAGGCAAATGGTCCCAAGAAACAAGATGGAATGGCAATTCTAATATCCAATAAATAGACTTTCAGCCAAAAGTTAACAAAAAGATGGGGAAGAACACTAAATACTAAGCAAAGGAAAATTCCACCAAGAAAAGCTCACTTCTGAACACCTATGCCCTAAATGCAAGGGCACCCACATATGTAAAACAAATATTACTGATGCTCAAAGCACATATTGACCCTCATACAATAATAGTGGGAGATTGTTAACATGCCACTTTCAACAATGGACAGATCATGGAACCAGAAAATAAATGGAAACACAGTAAAACAACAGAAGTTATGAACCAAATGGACTTAAAAGACATCTAAAGAACATTTCATCTTTCAAAAAATACCTTCTTCTCAACACCAGGCAGTACATATTCCAAAATTGACCATAAAATTGCTCACAAAAACAGGCCTCAACAGATACAAAAAAAGTATGAGATTAAATCTCATACATCCTATCAGATCACCACAAACTAAGACTCATCTTCAATAACAACAAAAACAACAGAAAGACCACATACACAGGTAGGCGAACAACTACCTACTCAATGATAACTTTGTCAAGGAAGAAATTAAAGACATTTCAGAATTTAATGAAAGTGAAGGGACACCATACTAAACTTATGGGACACAATGAAAGCTGTGCTAAGAGGAATACACATAGCTCTGAGTGCTTCCATAAAGAAATTGGAGAGAATATACACTAGCAGATTAATAGCACATCTGAATGCTCTAGAACAAAAATAAGCAAACATACCTAAGAGAAGTTGATAGCAGGAATTAATCAAACTTAGAGCTAAAATCAAACAAGTAGAAACAAAAAGAACTATACAAAGAATCAAGAAAACCAGAAGCTAGTTATTTGAGAAAATCAACAAGGTAGATAAACTCTTAGACTAAAAAGAGGGCATACAGACAGTATCCAAACTAACAATATCAGAAATGAAAAGGAAGACATAACAACAGAAACTGAAGAAATTCGAAAAAATGCCACATCCTATTACAAAAGTCTATACTCAAGAAAACTGGAAAATCTAGATGAAATGGATGATTTTCTAGACAGATACCAAGTACCAAAGTTAAATCAGAATCAGATAAACCATTTAAACAGTCCCATAACTCTGAAGGAAATAGAAGCAGCCATTAAAATTCTCCCAACCAAAAAAATTGCCAGAACCACATAGTTTTAGTGCAGAATTCTATCAGACCTTCAAAGAAGACCTAATACTAATACTTCTCAAAGAATTTCATTAAATAGGAACAGAAGGAACACTATCTAATACATTCTATGAAGTCACAATTACACTAATACCTAAGTCACACAAAGATCCAAGAGAACTTCAAACTAATTTCCTTCAGAGTATTGATGCAAATGTATATCAAAAAATTCTTGCAAACAGAATCAAAGAACATATCAGAATGATCATTCATGATAATCAGGTAGACTTCATCCTAGGGATGCAGGGATGGTTCAATATATGGAAATCCATCAACATAATCCACTATAGAAACAAACTCAGAGAAAAAACCACATAATCATTTTATTAGATGCTAAAAATGCCTTTGACAAAATACAACACACCTTCATGCTAAAAATAGTGGAAAGAATAGGAATTCAGGGTCCATACCTAGATATAGTAAAAGCAATATACAGCAAGCCAATAGGCAACAGAAAACTAAATGGAGGGAAACTTTAACCAATCCAACCAAATTCAAGGACAAGACAAGGCTACCCACTGTCCCACTCTCTACTAAATATAGTACTTGAAGTTCTACCCAGAGAAATTAGGCAACAAAAGGAGATCAAAGGAATACAAATTAGAAAGGAAAAAGTCAAGATATCAGTATTTGAAGATGATATGATATTATAAATAAGTGACTCAAAACAATCCAGGAGAGAAGTCCTAAAAATTAAAAACAATTCAGCAAAGTGGCTGGATATAAAATTAATTCAAACAAATCAGTAGTTTTCCTCTATTCAAAGGATAAACAGGATGAGAAAGAAATTAGGGAAAAGACACCCTTTACAATAGTCACAAATAATATGAAATATCTCAGTGTGACTCTAACCAATCAAATGACAGGTCTGTATAACAAGAACTTCAAGTCTTTGAAGAAATCGAAGATCTCAGAAAATGGAAAGATCTACCATGCTCATAGATCAGCATGATTAACATAGTCAAATTGTCCATCTTACCTAAAGCAATCAACAGATTCAATGCAATTCCCATCAAAATTCCAACTTAGTGTTTCACAGAGATAGAAAGAGCAATTCTCCCGGCCCGCAGCAGCTCTCTGCTCCCAGACACCCTGGGAGAGAGACCTGACCGCCTGGTCAGGTGGGCACTCCTGAGGCTGCAGAGCGGAAGAGACCACCAACACTGCTCACCCCTGCCCACATCCCTGGCCCAAGAGGAAACTGTATAAGGCCTCTGGGCTCCCGTGGGGGAGGGCCCAGGAGCGGCAGGACCCCTGCCTGAGAAACCGCTGGAACCTAAAGGAAACAGACCGGATAAACAGTTCTCTGCACCCAAATCCCGTGGGAGGGAGAGTTAAACCTTCAGAGAGGCAGACAAGCCTGGGAAACCAGAAGAGACTGCTCTCTGTACATACATCTCAGACGCCAGAGGAAAACACCAAAGGCCATCTGGAACCCTGGTGCACTGAAGCTCCCAGAAGGGGCGGAACAGGTCTTCCTAGTTGCTGCCGCCGCAGAGAGCCTGGGGGCAGCACCCCGCGAGCAAACTTGAGCCTCTGGACCACAGGTAAGACCAACTTGTCTGTTGCAAGAAGGCTGCCTGGTGAAATCGGGACACACAGAGGCAGAATTCCTCTAGGACCGGGCACGTCCGGTGTTTACCGGAAGTCCCACACCCGCAGATCCCGGCCCGCAGCAGCTCTCTGCTTCCAGACCCCGTGGGAAAGAGACCTCACCGCCTGGTCAGGTGGGCATTGCTGAGGCTGCATAAGCTCCCGGAAGGGGCGGCACAGGTCTTCCTGGTTGCTGCCGCCTCAAAGAGCCCGTGGGCAGCACCCCGAGAGCGAACTTGAGCCTCGGGACCACAGGTAAGACCAACTTTTCTGCTGCAAGAAAGCTGCCTGGCGAACTCAAGACACAGGCCCACAGGAACAGCTGAAGACCTGTAGAGAGGAAAAACTACACACCCGAAATCAGAACACTCTGTCCCCATAACTGACTGAAAGAGAGGAAAACAGGTCTACAGCACTCCTGACACACAGGCGTATAGGACAGTCTAGCCACTGTCTGAAATAGCAGAACAAAGTAACACTAGAGATAATCTGATGGCGAGAGGCAAGCTCAGGAACACAAGCAACAGAAACCAAGACTACATGGCATCATCGGAGTCCAATTCTCCCACCAAAACAAACATGGAATATCCAAACACACCAGAAAAGCAAGATCTAGTTTCAAAATCATGTTTGATCATGATGCTGGAGGACTTCAAGAAAGACGTGAAGAACTCCCTTAGGGAAACACAGGAAAACATTAATAAACAAGTAGAAGCCTACAGAGAGGAATCGCAAAAATCCCTGAAAGAATCGCAAAAATCCCTGAAAGAATTCCAGGAAAACACAATCAAACAGTTGAAGAAATTAAAAATGGAAATAGAAGCAATCAAGAAAGAACACATGGAAACAACCCTGGATATAGAAAACCAAAAGAAGAGACAAGGAGCTGTAGATACAAGCTTCACCAACAGAATACAAGAGATGGAAGAGAGAATCTCAGGAGCAGAAGATTCCATAGAAATCATTGACTCAACTGTCAAAGATAATGTAAAGCTGGAAAAGCTACTGGTCCAAAACATACAGGAAATCCAGGACTCAATGAGAAGATCAAACCTAAGGATAATGGATATAGAAGAGATTGAAGACTCCCTGCTCAAAGGACCAGTAAATATCTTCAACAAAATCATAGAAGAAAACTTCACTAACCTAAAAAAAGAGATACCCATAGACATACAAGAAGCCTACAGAACTCCAAATAGATTGGACCAGAAAAGAAACACCTCCGGTCACATAATAGTCAAAACACCAAACGCACAAAATAAAGAAAGAATATTAAAAGCAGTAAGGGAAAAAGGTCAAGTAACATATAAAGGCAGACCTATCAGAATCACACCAGACTTCTCGCCAGAAACTATGAAGGCCAGAAGATCCTGGACTGATGTCATACAGACCCTAAGAGAACACAAATGCCAGCCCAGGTTACTGTATCCTGCAAAACTCTCAATTAACATAGATGGAGAAACCAAGATATTCCATGACAAAACCAAATTTACACAATATCTTTCTACAAATCCAGCACTACAAAAGATAATAAATGGTAAAGCCCAACATAAGGAGGCAAGCTATAACCTAGAAGAAGCAAGAAACTAATCATCTTGGCAACAAAACAAAGAAAAGAAAAGCACACAAACATAACCTCACATCCAAATATGAATATAACAGGAAGAAATAATCAGAATTCCTTAATATCTCTCAACATCAATGGCCTCAACTCCCCAATAAAAAGACATAGATTAGCAAACTGGATACGCAACGAGGACCCTGCATTCTGCTGCCTACAGGAAACACACCTCAGAGACAAAGACAGAGAGTACCTCAGAGTGAAAGGCTGGAAAACAATTTTCCAAGCAAATGGTCAGAAGAAGCAAGCTGGAGTAGCCATTCTAATATCATATAAAATCAATTTTCAACTAAAAGTCATCAAAAAAGATAAGGAAGGACACTTCATATTCATCAAAGGAAAAATCCATCAAGATGAACTCTCAATCCTAAATATCTATGCCCCAAATACAAGGGCACCTACATATGTAAAAGAAACCTTACTAAAGCTCAAAACACACATTGCACCTCACACAATAATAGTGGGAGATTTCAACACCCCACTCTCATCAATGGACAGATCATGGAAACAGAAATTAAGCAGAGATGTAGACAGACTAAGAGAAGTCATGAGCCAAATGGACTTAACAGATATTTATAGAACATTCTATCCTAAAGCAAAAGGATATACCTTCTTCTCAGCTCTTCATGGTACTTTCTCCAAAATTGACCATATAATTGGTCAAAAAACGGGCCTCAATAGGTACAAAAAGATAGAAATAATCCCATGGGTGCTATCGGACCAACATGGCCTAAAACTGGTCTTCAATAACAATAAGGGAAGAATGCCCACATATACGTGGAAATTGAACAATGCTCTACTCAATGATAACCTGGTCAAGGAAGAAATAAAGAAAAATTAAAAACTTTTTAGAATTTAATGAAAATGAAGGTAAAACATACCCAAACTTATGGGACACAATGAAAGCTGTGCTAAGAGGAAAACTCATAGCGCTGAGTGCCTGCAGAAAGAAACAGGAAAGAGCATATGTCAGCAGCTTGACAGCACATCTAAAAGCTCTAGAACAAAAAGAAGCAAATACACCCAGGAGGAGTAGAAGTCAGGAAATAATCAAACTCAGAGCTGAAATCAACCAAGTAGAAACAAAAAGGACCATAGAAAGAGAAAATCAACAAGATAGATAAACCCTTAGCCAGACTAACGAGAGGACACAGAGAGTGCGTCCAAATTAACAAAATCAGAAATGAAAAGGGAGACATAACTACAGATTCAGAGGAAATTCAAAAAATCATCAGATCGTACTATAAAAACCTATATTCAACAAAACTTGAAAATCTTCAGGAAGTGGACAGTTTCCTAGACAGATACCAGGTATCGAAGTTAAATCAGGAACAGATAAACCAGTTAAACAACCCCATAACTCCTAAGGAAATAGAAGCAGTCATTAAAGGTCTCCCAACCAAAAAGAACCCAGGTCCAGACGGGTTTAGTGCAGAATTCTATCAAACCTTCATAGAAGACCTCATACCAATATTATCCAAACTATTCCACAAAACTGAAACAGATGGAGCACTACCGAATACCTTCTACGAAGCCACAATTACTCTTATACCTAAACCACACAAAGACACAACAAAGAAAGAGAACTTCAGACCAATTTCCCTTATGAATATCGACGCAAAAATACTCAACAAAATTCTGGCAAGCCGAATTCAAGAGCACATCAAAACAATCATCCACCATGATCAAGTAGGCTTCATGCCAGGCATGCAGGGATGGTTTAACATACGGAAAATCATCAACGTGATCCATTATATAAACAAACTGAAAGAACAGAACCACATGATCATTTCATTAGATGCTGAGAAAGCATTTGACAAAATTCAACACCCCTTCATGATAAAAGTCCTGGAAAGAATAGGAATTCAAGGCCCATACCTAAACATAGTAAAAGCCATATACAGCAAACCAGTTGCTAACATTAAACTAAATGGAGAGAAACTTGAAGCAATCCCACTACAATCAGGGACTAGACAAGGCTGCCCACTCTCTCCCTACTTATTCAATATAGTTCTTGAAGTTCTAGCCAGAGCAATCACACAACAAAAGGAGATCAAGGGGATACAGATCGGAAAAGAAGAGGTCAAAATATCACTATTTGCAGATGATATGATAGTATATTTACGTGATCCCAAAAGTTCCACCAAAGAACTAATAAAGCTGATAAACAACTTCAGCAAAGTGGCTGGGTATAAAATTAACTCAAATAAATCAGTTGCCTTCCTCTATACAAAAGAGAAACAAGCCGAGAACAAAATTAGGGAAACGACACCCTTCATAATAGACCCAAATAATATAAAGTACCTAGGTGTGACTTTAACCAAGCAAGTAAAAGATCTGTACAATAAGAACTTCAAGACGCTGAGGAAAGAAATTGAAGAAGACCTCAGAAGATGGAAAGATCTCCCATGCTCATGGATTGGCAGGATTAATATAGTAAAAATGGCCATTTTACCAAAAGCAATCTACAGATTCAATGCAATCCCCATCAAAATACCAATCCAATTCTTCAAAGAGTTAGACAGAACAATTTGCAAATTCATCTGGAATAACAAAAAACCCAGGATAGCTAAAGCTATCCTCAACAATAAAAGGACTTCAGGGGGAATCACTATCCCTGAACTCAAGCAGTATTACAGAGCAGTAGTGATAAAAACTGCATGGTATTGGTACAGAGACAGACAGATAGACCAACGGAATGGAATTGAAGACTCTGAAATGAACCCACACACCTATGGTCACTTGATTTTTGACAAAGGAGCCAAAACCATCCAATGGAAAAAAGATAGCATTTTCAGCAAATGGTGCTGGTTCAACTGGAGGGCAACATGTAGAAGAATGCAGATCGATCCATGCTCATCACCCTGTACAAAGCTTAAGTCCAAGTGGATCAAGGACCTCCACATCAAACCAGACACACTCAAACTAATAGAAGAAAAACTTGGGAAGCATCTGTAACACATGGGCACTGGAAAAAATTTCCTGAACAAAACACCAATGGCTTATGCTCTAAGATCAAGAATCGACAAATGGGATCTCATAAAACTGCAAAGCTTCTGTAAGGCAAAGGACACTGTGGTTAGGACAAATGGCAACCAACAGATTGGGAAAAGATCTTTACCAATCCTACAACAGATAGAGTCCTTATATCCAAAATATACAAAGAACTCAAGAAGTTAGACCGCAGGGAAACAAATAACCCTATTAAAAAATGGGGTTCAGAGCTAAACAAAGAATTCACAGGTGTGGAATGCCGAATGGCTGAGAAACACCTAAAGAAATGTTCAACATCTTTAGTCATAAGGGAAATTCAAATCAAAACAACCCTGAGATTTCACCTCACACCAGTGAGAATGGCTAAGATCAAAAACTCAGGTGACAGCAGATGCTCGCGAGGATGTGGAGAAAGAGGAACACTCCTCCATTGTTGGTGGGATTGCAGACTCGTACAACCATTCTGGAAATCAGTCTGGAGGTTCCTCAGAAAATTGGACATTGAACTGCCTGAGGATCCAGCTATACCTCTCTTGGGCATATACCCAAAAGATGCCTCAACATATAAAAGAGACACGTGCTCCACTATGTTCATCGCAGCCTTATTTATAATAGCCAGAAAATGGAAAGAACCCAGATGCCCTCAACAGAGGAATGGATACAGAAAATGTGGTACATCTACACAATGGAATATTACTCAGCTATCAAAAACAACGAGTTTATGAAATTCGTAGGCAAATGGTTGGAACTGGAAAATATCACCCTGAGTGAGCTAACCCAATCACAGAAAGACATACATGGTATGCACTCATTGATAAGTGGCTATTAGCCCAAATGCTTGAATTACTCCAGATCCCTAGAACAAACGAAACTCAAGACGGATGATCAAAATGTGAATGCTTCACTCCTTCTTTAAATGAGGAAAAAGAATACCCTTGGCAGGGAAGGGAGAGGCAAAGATTAAAACAGAGACTGAAGGAACACCCATTCAGAGCCTGCCCCACATGGGGCCCATACATATACAGCCATCCAATTAGACAAGATGGATGAAGCAAAGAAGTGCAGGCAGACGGGAGCCGGATGTAGATTGCTCCTGAGAGACACAGCCAGAATACAGCAAACACAGAGGCGAATGCCAGCAGCAAATCACTGAACTGAGAATAGGACCCCCATTGAAGGAATCAGAGAAAGAACTGGAAGAGCTTGAAGGGGCTTGAGACCCCATATGTACAACAATGTCAAGCAACCAGAGCTTCCAGGGACTAAGCCACTACCTAAAGACTATACATGGACTGACCCTGGACTCTGACCCCATAGGTAGCAATGAATATCCTAGTGAGAGCACCAGTGGAAGGGGAAGCCCTGGGTCCTGCTAAGACTGAACCTCCAGTGAACTAGACTATGGGGGGGGAGGGCGGCAATGGGGGGAGGGTTGGGAGGGGAACACCCATAAGGAAGGGGAGGGGGGAGGGGGATGTTTGCCCGGAAACCGGGAAAGGGAATAACACTCGAAATGTATATAAGAAATACTCAAGTTAATAAAAAAAAAAAAGAGCAATTCTCAAATTTATCTGGAATAACAAAAAACCCAAGAAATCAAATAATATTCTCAACAATGAAAGAAATTGTCGGGGGAATCACCTTCCCTGACCTCAAGATATACTACAGAGCAAGAGTGATCAAAACCTGCATGGTATTGATACAGAGACAGGCAGGTAGATCAGTGGAATAGAACCAAAGACCCAGAAATTAACCGACATGCCTATGGTCACTTGATCTTTGACAATGAAACTAAAACCATCCAGTGGAAAACAGATAGCATTTTCAATAAATGGTTCTGGTTCAACTGGAGGTCAACATGTAGAAAATGCAAATCAATCTATTCTTATTACCCTGTACAAAGCTTAAGTCCAAGTCAAGCTAACAGAAGAAAAAGTGGGGAAGAACCTCAAACACATTGACATAAAAGAAAAATTCCTGAACAGAACACCAATGGCTTATGTTCTAAGGCCAAGAGTTGAAAAAAGAGACCTCATAAAATTAAAAAGCTTCAGTAAGTCAAAGGACACTGTCAGAAAGAAAAAAAGGCAAGCAACAGATTGGGAAAATGTCTTTACCATCTATATCTACATCAGATAGAGGGCTAATATCCAAAATATACAAAGAACTCAAGAATATAGACTCCAGAGAATCAAATAACTCTATTTAAAAATGGGATACAGAGCTAAACAAAGAATTCTCAGCTAAGGAATATCGAATGGGTGAGAAGTGCCTAGAGAAATGTTCAATATCCTTAATCATCAGAGAAATGCAAATCAAAACAACTCTGAGATTCCACCTCACACCAGTCAGAATAGCTAAGATCAAAAACCCAGGTGACAACAGATGCCGCTGAGGATGTGGAGGAAGCATTCCTTCATCGTTGGTGGGATTGTAAGATGTTACAACCACTGTGGAAATCAGTCTAGAGGTTTCTCAGAAATTTTCACATAGTACTACCTGAGCACCCAGCTATACCACTCTTGGGCATATACCCAAATGATGCTCCAACATATAACAAGGACACATACTCCATTATGTTCATAGCAGCCCTATTTATAATAGCCAGAAACTAGAAACAACCAAGATGTCTCTCTGTGGAGAGCCGCAATAACATTCGCCACCACAAGATGGTGCTGGCTTCCACTGTGCCCCACGTGGAAAGCCGGGATAGCATTTGCCATTACAAGATGGCGCTGGCTTCCGCCGCGCCAGCCCGACTTCCTTTCAGGAAGTTAACTGTGTGCGCATGTGCAAGAGTGTCTTCATGCCAGGTCTTTGCCCACTCCGGGGAGTGCCAATGAGATCATGGGTAAGCGACCAATCAGGTGTGGATGCGCCCGCTAGGGTGTATATGAGTCGCGCCATGCTGGGGCCCTGCGTCCCCCTCTTTAAGATACAATAAACGTTTTGCTGCAGAAGGATTTGTGTGTCTGCGCATGCGTTCTTGCTGGCGAGACGATAGCGTGGGACATTTCTCAACAGAGGAATGGATACAGAAGATGTGGCACATTTCCACAATGGAGTACTACTCAGCTATTAAAAAAATAAATTGGCAGACAAATGGATGGAACTTGAAAATATCATCCTGAGTGAGGTAAATCAGTCACAATATAATACACATAGTATGGGCACTTAAGCGTCAGGTCCCTGCGTTCCAGACACCAACGGGAACTAAAGGGACTGGATTAACACTTCTCTGCACCCAAATCCCGAGGGAGGGAGAGCTAACCCTTCAGAGGGGCAGACACGCCTGGGAAGACAGAAGAGAATACACTCTGCCCACATTTTTGACTCCAGAGGAAAACACCTAATGCCATCTGGTACTCTGGTACACTGGGGCTCCCAGAAAAGGCAGCCCAGGCCCTCCTGGTTGCCACCCTCACAGAGAGCTCAAAAGCAGCCCCCCACCAGCAAACTTGAGCCTCGGGAACAAAGATAAGACCAACTTTTCTGCTCCAAGCGACCTGCCTGGTCGACTCAGGACACAAGTCCACAGGAACAGCTGAAGACCAGTAGACAGGAAAGACTACACAAACAAAAGCAGAACACTCTGTCCCCATAACTGGCTGAAGGAACACAGGAAAACATGTCTACAGCACTCCTGAAACACAGGCTTATAGGACAGTCTAGCCACTGTCAGAAATAGCAGAACAAAGTAACACTAGAGATAATCTGATGGCGAGAGGCAAGCACAGGAACCCAAGCAACTGAAACCAAGAATACATGGCATCATCAGAGCCCAATTCTCCCACCAAAACAAACAGTGAATATCCAAACACACCAGGAAAGCAAGATCTAGATTTAAAATCATATTTGTTTATGAGGCTGGAGGACTTCAAGAAAGATATGAAGAACTCCCTTAGAGAAATGCAGGAAAACATAACTAAACAAGTAGAAGCCTATAGAGAGGAATCACAAAAATCCCTGAAAGAATTCCAGGAAAACACAATAAAACAGTTGAAGGAATTAAAAATGGAAATAGAAGCAGTGAAGAAAGAACACAGAGAAACAACCATGGATATAGAAAACCAAAAGAAGAGACAAGGAGCCGTAGATACAAGCACGACAAACAGAATACAAGAGATAGAAGAGAGAAACTCAGGGGGAGAACATTCCATAGAAATCATCGACAAACTGTCAAAGATAATGTAAAACGGAAAAAGCTACTGGTCCAAAACATACAGGAAATCCAGGACTCAATGAGAAGATCAAACCTAAGGATAATAGGTATAGAAGAGAGTGACGACTCCCAGGTCAAAGGACCAGTAAATATCTTCAACAAAATCATAGAAGAAAACATCCCTAACCTAAAGAAAGAGATAACCATAAGCATACAAGAAGCCTACAGAACTCCAAATAGATTGGACCAGAAAAGAAACTCCTCCCATCACATAATAGTCAAAACTGCAAATGCACAAAAAAAAAAGAAAGAATATTAAAAGCAGTAAGGGAAAATGGTCAAGTAACATATAAAGGCAGACCTATCAGAATCACACCAGACTTCTCACCAGAGACTATGAAAGCCAGAAGATCCTGGACAGATGTCATACAGACCCTAAGAGAACACAAATGCCAGCCCAGGTTACTGCATCCTGCAAAACTCTCAATTAACATAGATGGAGAAACAAAGATTTTCCATGAAAAATCAAATTTACACAATATCTTTCTACAAATCCAGCACTACAAAGGATAATAAATGGTAAAGCCCAATAAAAGGAGGCAAGCTACACCCTAGAAAAAGCAAGAAAATAGTAGTCTTGGCAACAAAACAAAGAGAAGACAAGCACACAAACATAATCTCACATCCAAATATAAATATAACAGGAAGCAATAACCACTATTCCTTAGTATCTCTCAACATCAATGGTCTCAACTCCCCAATAAAAAGACATAGATTAACAAACTGGATACGCAATGAGGACCCTGAATTCTGCTGCCTACTGGAAACACACCTCAGAGACAAAGACAGACACTACCTCAGAGTGAAAGGCTGGAAAACAACTTTCCAAGCAAATGGTCTGAGGCAGAAAGCTGGAGTAGCCATTCTAATATCGAATAAAATCAATTTTCAACTAAAAGTCATCAAAAAAGATAAGGAAGGACACTTCATATTCATCAAAGGAAAAATCCACCAGGATGAACTCTCAATCCTAAATATCTATGTTCCAAATGCAAGGGAACCTACATACATAAAAGAAACCTTACTAAAGCACACATTGTACCTCACACAATAATAGTAGGAGATTTCAACACCCCACTCTCATCAATGGACAGGTCATGGAAACAGAAATTAAACAGAGACATCGACAAACCACGAACCAAATGGACTTAACAGATATTTATAGAACATTCTATCCTAAAACAAAAGGATATACCTTCTTCTCACCACCCCATGGTACTTTCTCCAAAACTGACCATATATTTTGTCATAAATCAGGCCTCAACAGATATAGAAAGATAGAAATAATCTCATGTGTTCTACCAGACCACCACAGGCTAAATCTGGTTTTCAATAACAATAAGGGAAGAACGCTCACGCTCACGTATACATGAAAGTTGAACAATGCTGTACTCAAGGATAACCTGGTCAAGGAAGAAATGAAAGAAATTAAAGACTTCTTAGAATTTAATGAAAATGAAGGTACAACATACGCAAACTCATGGGATACAATGAAAGCTGTGTTAAGAGGAAAACTCATAGCACTGAGTGCCTACAGAAACAAACAGGAGAGAGCATATGTCAGCAGATTGACAGCACACCTAAAATCTCTAGAACAAAAAGAAACAAATACACCCAAGAGGAGTAGAAGTTAGGAAATAATCAAATCAGAACTGAAATCAACAAAGTAGAAACAAAAAGCACCAAAGAAAAAATGAACAGAACCAAAAGTTGGTTCTCTGAGAAAGTCAACAAGATAGATAAACCCTTAGGCAAACTAACAAGAGCACACAGAGAGTCTGTCCAAATTAACAAAATGAGAAATGAAAAGGGAGACATAACTACAGATTCAGAGGAAATTCAAAAAATCATCAGATCCTACTACAAAAGCCTATATTCAACAAAACATGAAAATCTTCAGGAAATGGACAATTTCCTAGACATATACCAGGTACTGAAGTTAAATCAGGAACAGATAAACCAGTTAAACAACCCCATAACTCCTAAGGAAATAAAAACCATCATTAAAGGTCTCACAACCAAAAAGAGCCCAGGTCCAGACTGGTTTAGTGCAGAATTCTATCAGACCTTCATAGAAGACCTCATACCAATACTATCCAAACTATTCCACGAAATTGAAACATATGGAGCGCTACCGAATTCCTTCTATGAATCCACAATTACTCTTATACCTAATTCACACAAAGACTCAACAAACAATCAGAACTTCAGACCAATTTCCCTTGTGAATATCGACGCAAAAATACTCAATAAAATTTTGGCAAACCAAATCCAAGAGCACATCAAAACAATCATCCACCATGATCAAGTAGGCTTCATCCCAGGCATGCAGGGATGGTTTAATATAAAGAAAAACATCAACATGATCCATTATATAAACAAACTGAAAGAAGAAAACCACATGATCATTTCATTAGAGGCTGAGAAAGCATTTGACAAAATTCAACACCCCTTCATGATAAAAGTCCTGGAAATAATATGATTTCAAGGCCATACCCAAACACAGTAAAAGCTATATACAGCAAACCAGCAGATAACATTGAACTAAATGGAGAGAAACTTGAAGCAATCCCACTAAAATCAGGGACTAGACAAGGCTGCCCACTCTCTCCCTACTTATTCAATATAGTTCTTGAAGTTCTAGCCAGAGCAATCAGACAACAAAAGGAGGTCAAGGGGATACTGATCAGAAAAGAAGAAGTCAAAATATCACTATTTGCAGATGATATGATAGTATATTTCAGTGATCCCAAAAGTTCCACCAGAGAACTACTAAAGCTGATAAACAACTTCAGCAAAGTGGCTGGGTATAAAATTAACTCAAATAAATCAGTAGCCTTCCTCTACACAAAAGAGGAAGAAGCCTAGAAAGAAATTAGGGAAAGGACACCTTTCATAATAGTCCCAAATAATATAAAATATCTTGGTGTGACTTTAACCGAGCAAGTAAAAGATCTGTATGATAAGGACTTCAAGAATCTGAAGAAAGAAATTGAAGAAGACCTTAGAAGATGGAAAGATCTCCCATGCTCATGGACTGGCAGGATTAACATAGTAAAACTGGCCATTTTACCAAAAGCAATCTAAGGACTCAATGCAATCCCCACCAAACTACCAATTCAATTCTTCAGAGAGTTAGAACAATTTGCAAATTCATCTGGAATAACAAAAAACCCAGGATAGCTAAAACTATCCTCAACAATAAAAGGACTTCAGGGGGAATCACTATCCCTGAACTCAAGCAGTATTACAGAGCAATTATGATAAAAACTGCATGGTATTGTTACAGAGACAGACAGATAGACAAGTAGAATAGAATTAAAGAATCAGAAATGAACTCACACACCTATGGTCACTTGATTTTTGACAAAAGAGCCAAAACCATCCAATAGAAAAAAAGATAGCAATTTCAGCAAATGATGCTGGTTCAACTGGAGGTCAACATGTAGAAGAATTCAGATCGATCCATGCTTATCACCCTGTACAAAGCTTAAGTCCAAGTGGATCAAGGACCTCCACATCAATCCAGATACACTCAAACTAATAGAAGAAAAAGTGGGGAAGCATCTCAAACACATGGGCAGTGGAGAAAATTTCCTGAACAAAACACCAATGGCTTATGCTCTAAGATCAAGAATCGACAAATGGGATCTCATAAAACTGCAAAGCTTCTGTAAGGCAAAGGACACTGTGGTTAGGACAAAACGGCAACCAACAGATTGGGAAAAGATCTTTACCAATCCTACAACAGATAGAGGCCTTATATCCAAAATATACAAAGAACTCAAGAAGTTAGACCGCAGGGAGACAAATAACCCTATTTAAAAATGGGATTCAGAGCTAAACAAAGAATTCACAGCTGAGGAATGCTGAATGGCTGAGAAACACCTAAAGAAATGTTGAACATCTTTAGTCATAACGGAAATGCAAATCAAAACAACCCTGAGAGTTCATCTCACACCAGTGAGAATGGCTAAGATCAAAAACTGAAGTGACAGCAAATGCTAGCGAGGATGTGGAGAAAGAGGAACACTCCTCCATTGTTGGTGGGATTGCAGACTGGTACAACCATTCTGGAAATCAGCCTGGAGGTTCCTCAGAAAATTGGATATTGTCCTACCTGAGGACCCAGCTATACCTCTCTTGGGCATATACCCAAAAGATGCCCCAACATATAACAAAGACACGTGCTCCACTATATTCATAGTAGCCTAATTTATAATAGCCAGAAGCTGGAAAGAACCCAGATGCCCTTCAACAGAGGAATGGATACAGAAAATGTGGTACATTTACACAATGGAATATTACTCAGCTATCAAAAACAATGACTTTATGAAATTCGTAGGCAAATGGATGGAACTGGAAAATATCATCCTGAGTGAGGTAACCCAATCATAGAAACACACACATTGTATGCAGTCATTGATAAGTGGCTATTAGCCCAAATGCTTGAATTGCCCTAGATGCACAGAACACATGAAACTCAAGACAGATGATCTAAATGCGAATGCTTCACTCCTCCTTTAATAGGAGAACAAGAATACCCTTGGCAGGAAATAGGGAGGCAAAGAGTACAACAGAGACCGAAGGAACACCCATTCAGAGCCTGCCCCACATGTGGGCCATACATATACAGCCACCCAATTAGACAAGATGGATGAAGCAAGGAAGTGCAGGCCTACAGGAACCAAATGTAGATCCCTCCTGAGAGACACAGCCAGAATACAGCAAATACATAGGCGAATGCCAGCAGCAAACCACTGAACTGAGAATGGGAACCCCGTTGAAGGAATCAGAGAAAGGACCAGAAGAGTTTGAAGGGGCTCGAGACCCCATATAATCAACAATGCCAACCAACCAGAGCTTCCAGGGACTAAGCCACTACCAAAAGACTATACATGGACTGACCTTGGACTCTAACCTCATAGGTAGCAATGAATATCCTAGTAAGATCACCAGTGTAAGGGGAAGCCCTTGGTCCTGCTAAGACTGAACCCCCAGGGAACATGATTGTTGGGGGGAGGGCGGTAATGGGGGTAGGATGGGGAGGGGAACACCCATATAGAAGGGGAGATGGTGGGGTTAGGGGTATGTTGGCCAGGAAACCAGGAAAGGGAATAACATTTGAAATGTAAATAAGAAATACTCAAGTTAATAAAGATAACAAAAAAAGAAAAAAAGAGAAACTCATTACTATACTCAACGAATATACACTAATTAATGCATAAAATTTTAAATGAAATACAATAAATTTCTTGTCTTCCTCTCTATTATAATAAATTTTTCTCTTCTCCTTTGTAATATTTCCCCTGTATCCATAAATATATGAATATAAAACAAGATAGAAATGGGTTAACAATCTTGACATTAAAGTACACATTATTTTGAATTCTTATAAGTAAACTATGACATATAATAAATATTTTTCAATGACAAGAAAGAAAGAAATGTGAAGAGTAAAAATTGGATTTGTGGGTCTGAAATGATGGATTAATATCTAAGAGTGCTTGCTGATCTTACATAGAATCAAAGTTTAGTTTCAAGCACCCACAGTGAATGTCTGCACACAACTACTTGTACGTCCAGTTCTAGAGGTTCCAACAAGATATTGCAGGTTCTGGTATCAACTGCACTCAAGTACACATACCTTCACACAGACATACAAATATTTTTAAATACAATTTTTTTAATCTCTGAAAAAAAATATGCTCATGAGATTTAAGATAGGACTGTAGTTTGTAAACAGACATTGGACTGGATGATATTAGTGTTATATCATGGAAAATATTGTATTCATATTTTGTTCACACTAGATTTAAACATAATAGACTAATTTGGTGGAGGAAATTTGAAGAAGTCATAGAGGTTGTTGATTGCTTTCTCAGTGGTATCAGCAACATAAACAAATCAGAAATTTTTTTTAAAATGTGCAGTATGTCAGAAAAGGAGTATGTTGCATAATTGTCAAAGAATTTAGCACTAGTAGATGAATAAGGTCAATGACCTGGCACTTAAAGACATCTTTTTAATGCAACAGACTTTTAACCCACTTGAGGGGTTTGGATGTCAAATTTTAAAGACTTTACCCTGAGAAAAGAGAGCTTCTAAGGTATTTTGCTCAGATAGAGCCACTAAGGGAAGTATTTGCCAGGATTCAGAGACTCGTGCATATAGAGAACTAAAATAAAGGTCAAAGAAATCAAACCTATGTTAGTTTGGATTTCCCAGACAATCAGAGATAGTAGTAGGTATTGAAGGAAGAATGTGAAAAAAAAGGAAAAGAAGATTCAGTTGAAGAATTGGCTAATGCAATTGTGGTGACTGGGTAGTAGTAGGAATAGTTACATAATTTAAGTTGAAAATCAGTGCTTTAGTGCATCCTGAGTCTGAAGGCCAGAAAACCCTCTCCAATGGTTTATTACTTCACTTTCTATTGTTTTAATCAATATCAGACGGTGAGTATTTTATAAAGCAGAGATTTGATACATGATATATGGTAGTGGAGGAAGGAGCCACCAAGAAGTATGGCACTAATGCTCTACAAATGGTCAACAGTAGATGACATCACAATAACAGAGGGCATGAGTAGAAAATATATGATGATCAGTATACTTAAGCCATTTATGAGTCATTTTCCTCTTTTATTACAATCATTATCTCAGAAAAACTACATTAATCCAAGAGATACAAAATAATATTTTCTGAGAAGAATGCACCTATAATTTGTCTCCTTGTAGATCTTACCTAATAAATTTTCTACTACCTCCAATGCTGTCACATAAATGATGAATACTTTGGGCCATTATACTTCAGGAAGACTACATATTTATACTGTAGCAGCTAGTTAACAATGTGATCTATGTGGAAAGTTCCAGAAACCTCTAAAAACATACTTTTACCTTGTATGTAATTTAAATTTCATTTTTTCAATACTTTATTTACTTTTACACTTTTTTTTCTTTTTCTTTTTATTAACTTGAGTATTTCTTATATACATTTCGAGTGTTATTCCCTTTCCCAGTTTCCGGGCAAAAATCCCCCTACCCCATCCCCCTCCCCTTCCTTATGGGTATTCCCCTCCCAAACCTCCCCCCATTGCCGCCCTCCCCCCAACAGTCTAGTTCACTGGGGGTTCAGTCTTAGCAGGACCCAGGACTTCCCCTTCCACTGGTGCTCTTACTAAGATGTTCATTGCTACCTATGAGGTCAGGGTCCAGGGTCAGTCCATGTATAGTCTTTAGGTAGTGGCTTAGTCCCTGGAAGCTCTGGTTGCTTGACATTGTTGTACTTTTGGGGTCTCGAGCACCTTCAAGCTCTTCCAGTTCTTTCTCTGATTCCTTCAACGGGGGTTCTATTCTCAGTTCAGTGGTTTGCTGCTGGCATTCGCCTCTGTATTTGCTGTATTCTGGCTGTGTCTCTCAGGAACGATCTACATCCAGCTCCTGTCGGTCTGCACTTCTTTACTTCATCCATCTTGTCTAATTGGGTGGCTGTATATGTATGGGTCACATGTGGGGCAGGCTCTGAATGGGTGTTACTTCAGTCTCTGTATTAATCTTTGCCTCTCTCTTCCCTGCCAAGGGTATTCTTGTTCCCCTTTTAAAGAAGGCGTGAAACATTGACATTTTGATCATCCGTCTTGAGTTTCAGTTGTTCTAGGCATCTAGGGTAATTCAAGCATTTGGGCTAATAGCCACTTATCAATGAATGCATACCATGTATGTCTTTCTATGATTGGGTTAGCTCACTCAGAATGATATTTTCCAGTTCCAACCATTTGCCTATGAATTTCATAAAGCCGTTGTTTTTGATAGCTAAGTAATATTCCATTGTGTAGATGTACCACATTTTCTGTATCCATTCCTCTGTTGAAGGGCATCTGGGTTCTTTCCAGCTTCTGACTATTATAAATAAGGCTGCGATGAACATAGTGGAGCACGTGTCTTTTTTATATGTTGGGGCATCTTTTGGGTATATGCCCAAGAGAGGTATAGCTGGATCCTCAGGCAGTTCAATGTCCAATTTTCTGAGGAACCTCCAGACTGATTTCCAGAATGGTTGTACCAGTCTGCAATCCCACCAACAATGGAGGAGTGTTCCTCTTTCTCCGCATCCTCGCCAGCATCTGCTGTCACCTGAGTTTTTGATCTTAGCCATTCTCACTGGTGTGAGGTGAAATCTCAGGGTTCTTTTGATTTGCATTTCCCTTATGACTAAAGATGTTGAACATTTCTTTAGGTGTTTCTCAGCCATTCGGCATTCCTCAGCTGTGAATTCTTTGTTTAGCTCTGAACCCCATTTTTAATAGGGTTATTTGTCTCCCTACGGTCTAACTTCTTGAGTTCTTTGTATATTTTGGATATAAGGCCTCTATCTGTTGTAGGATTGGTCTTTTCCCAATCTGTTGGTTGCCGTTTTGTCCTAACCACAGTGTCCTTTGCCTTACAGAAGCTTTGCAGTTTTATGAGATCCCATTTGTTGATTCTTGATCTTAGAGCATAAGCCATTGGTGTTTTGTTCAGGAAATTTTTTCCAGTGCCCATGTGTTCAAGATGCTTCCCTAGTTTTTCTTCTATTAGTTTGAGTGTGTCTGGTTTGATGTGGAGGTCCTTGATCCACTTGGACTTAAGCTTTGTACAGGGTGATAAGCATGGATCGATCTGCATTCTTCTACATGTTGACCTCCAGTTGAACCAGCACCATTTGCTGAAAATGCTATCTTTTTTCCATTGGATGGTTTTGGCTCCTTTGTCAAAAATCAAGTGACCATAGGTGTGTGGGTTCATTTCTGGGTCTTCAATTCTATTCCATTGGTCTATCTGTCTGTCTCTGTACCAATACCATCCAGTTTTTATCACTATTGCTCTGTAATACTGCTTGAGTTCAGGGACAGTGATTCCCCCCTGAAGTCCTTTTATTGTTGAGGATAGTTTTAGCTATCCTGGGTTTTTTGTTATTCCAGATGAATTTGCAAATTGTTCTGTCTAACTCTTTGAAGAACTGGATTGGTATTTTGATGGGGATTGCATTGAATCTGTAGATCGCTTTTGGTAAAATGGCCATTTTTACTATATTGATCCTGCCAATCCATGAGCATGGGAGATCTTTCCATCTTCTAAGGTCTTCTTCAATTTCTTTCCTCAGTGTCTTGAAGTTCTTATTGTACAGATCTTTTACTTGCTTGGTTAAAGTCACACCGAGGTACTTTATATTATTTGGGTCTATTATGAAGGGTGTCGTTTCCCTAATTTCGTTCTCGGCTTGTTTCTCTTTTGTGTAGAGGAAGGCTACTGATTTATTTGAGTTAATTTTATACCCAGCCACATTGCTGAAGTTGTTTATCAGCTTTAGTAGTTCTCTGGTGGAACTTTTGGGATCACTTAAATATACTATCATGTCATCTGCAAATAGTGATATTTTGACTTCTTCTTTTCCGATCTGTATCCCCTTGACCTCCTTTTGTTGTCCGATTGCTCTGGCTAGAACTTCAAGAACTATATTGAATAAGTAGGGAGAGAGTGGGCAGCCTTGTCTAGTCCCTGATTGTAGTGGGATTGCTTCAAGTTTCTCTCCATTTTGTTTAATGTTAGCAACTGGTTTGCTGTATATGGCTTTTACTATGTTCAGGTATGGGCCTTGAATTCCTATTCTATCCAGGACTTTTATCATGAAGGGGTGTTGAATTTTGTCAAATGCTTTCTCAGCATCTAATGAAATGATCATGTGGTTTTGTTCTTCCAGTTTGTTTATATAATGGATCACGTTAATGGTTTTCCGTATGTTAAACCATCCCTGCATGCCTGGGATGAAGCCTACTTGATCATGGTGGATGATTGTTTTGATGTGCTCTTGGATTCGGTTTGCCAGAATTTTATTGAGTATTTTTGCATCGATATTCATAAGGGAAATTGGTCTGAAGTTCTCTTTCTTTGTTGGGTCTTTGAGTGTTTTCGGTATAAGAGTAATTGTGGCTTCGTAGAAGGAATTCAGTAGTGCTCCATCTGTTTCAATTTTGTGGAATAGTTTGGATAATATTGGTATGAGGTCTTCTATGAAGGTCTGATAGAATTCTGCACTAAACCCGTCTGGACCTGAGCTCTTTTTGGTTGGGAGACCTTTAATGACTGCTTCTATTTCCTTAGGAGTTATGGGGTTGTTTAACTGGTTTATCTGTTCCTGATTTAACTTCGGTACCTGGTATCTGTCTAGGAAATTGTCCATTTCCTGCAGATTTTCAAGTTTTGTTGAATATGGGCTTTTATAGTAGGATCTGATGATTTTTTGAATTTCCTCTGAATCTGTAGTTATGTCTCCCTTTTCATTTCTGATTTTATTAATTTGGACACACTCTCTGTGTCCTCTCGTTAGTCTGGCTAAGGGTTTATCTATCTTGTTGATTTTCTCAAAGAACCAACTTTTGGTTCTGTTGATTCTTTCTATGGTCCTTTTTGTTTCTACTTGGTTGATTTCAGCTCTGAGTTTGATTATTTCCTTCCTTCTACTCCTCCTGGGTGTATTTGCTTCTTTTTGTTCTAGAGCTTTTAGGTGTGCTGTCAAGCTGCTGACATATGCTCTTTCCTGTTTCTTTCTGCAGGCACTCAGCGCTATGAATTTTCCTCTAGCACAACTTTCATTGTGTCCCATAAGTTTGGGTATGTTGTACCTTCATTTTCAATACATTCTAAAAAGTCTTTAATTTCTTTCTTTATTTCTTCCTTGACCAGGTTA
Organism: Rattus norvegicus; assembly: GCF_021556685.1. NCBI lineage: Eukaryota > Metazoa > Chordata > Mammalia > Rodentia > Muridae > Rattus > Rattus norvegicus. Next base: position 84,291,234 of record NC_141554.1, read on the forward strand.
TCATTGAGTAGAGCATTGTTCAATTTCCACGTATATGTGGGCATTCTTCCCTTATTGTTATTGAAGACCAGTTTTAGGCCGTGGTGGTCCGATAGCACGCATGGGATTATTTCTATCTTTCTGTACCTGTTGAGGCCCGTTTTTTGACCAATTATATGGTCAATTTTGGAGAAAGTACCATGAAGAGCTGAGAAGAAGGTATATCCTTTTGCTTTAGGATAGAATGTTCTATAAATATCCGTTAAGTCTATTTGGCTCATGACTTCTCTTAGTCTGTCTACGTCTCTGTTTAATTTCTGTTTCCATGATCTGTCCATTGATGAGAGTGGGGTGTTGAAATCTCCCACTATTATTGTATGAGGTGCAATGTGTGTTTTGAGCTTTAGTAAGGTTTCTTTTACGTATGTAGGTGCCCTTGTATTTGGGGCATAGATATTTAGGATTGAGAGTTCATCTTGGTGAATTTTTCCTTTGATGAATATGAAGTGTCCTTCCTTATCTTTTTTGATGACTTTTAGTTGAAAGTTGATTTTATCTGATATTAGAATGGCTACTCCAGCTTGCTTCTTCCGACCATTTGCTTGGAAAGTTGTTTTCCAGCCTTTCACTCTGAGGTAGTGTCTGTCTTTTTCTCTGAGGTGTGTTTCCTGTAGGCAGCAGAATGCAGGGTCCTTGTTGCGTATCCAGTTTGTTAATCTATGTCTCTTTATTGGGGAGTTGAGGCCATTGATGTTGAGAGATATTAAGGAATAGTGATTATTGCTTCCTGTCGTATTCATATTTGGATGTGAGGTTATGTTTGTGTGCTTTTCTTCTCTTTGTTTTGTTGCCAAGACGATTTGTTTCTTGCTTCTTCTAGGGTATAGCTTGCCTCCTTATGTTGGGCTTTACCATTTATTATCCTTTGTAGTGCTGGATTTGTAGAAAGATATTGTGTAAATTTGGTTTTGTCATCGAATATCTTGGTTTCTCCATCTATGTTAATTGAGAGTTTTGCAGGATACAGTAACCTGGGCTGGCATTTGTGTTCTCTTAGGGTCTGTATGACATCTGTCCAGGATGTTCTGGCCTTCATAGTTTCTGGCGAGAAGTCTGGTGTGATTCTGATAGGTCTGCCTTTATATGTTACTTGACCTTTTTCCCTTACTGCTTTTAATATTCTTTTTTACTTTGTGCGTTTGGTGTTTTGACTATTATGTGACGGGAGGTGTTTCTTTTCTGGTCCAATCTATTTGGAGTTCTCGTAGGCTTCTTGTATGCCTATGGGTATCTCTTTTTTTAGATTAGGGAAGTTTTCTTCTATGATTTTGTTGAAGATATTTACTGGTCCTTTGAGCTGGGAGTCTTCACTCTCTTCTATACCTATTATCCTTAGGTTTGATCTTCTCATTGAGTCCTGGATTTCCTGTCTGTTTTGGACCAGTAGCTTTTTCCGCTTTACATTATCTTTGACAGTTGATTCAATGATTTCTATGGAATCTTCTGCTCCTGAGATTCTCTCTTCCATCTCTTGTATTCTGTTGGTGTAGCTTGTATCTATAGCTCCTTGTCTCTTTTCTTGGTTTTCTATATCCAGGGTTGTTTCCATGTGTTCTTTCTTGATTGCTTCTATTTCCATTTTTCATTCCTTCAACTGTTTGATTGTGTTTTCCTGGAATTCTTTCAGGGATTTTTGTGACTCCTCTCTATGTGCTTCTACTTGTTTAATTATGATTTCCTGGAATTCTTTCAGGGATTTTTGTGACTCCTCTCTATGGGCTTCTACTTGTTTAATTATGTTTTCCTGGAATTCTTTCAGGCATTTTTGTGATTCCTCTCTGTAGGCTTCTACTTGTTCTCTAAGGGAGTTCTTCACGTCTTTCTTGAAGTCCTCCAGCATCATGATCAAATATGATATTGAAACTAGATCTTGCTTTTCTGGTGTGTTTGGATATTCCATGTTTGTTTTGGTGGGAGAATTGGGCTCCGATGGTGCCATGTAGTCTTGGTTTCTGTTGCTTGGGTTCCTGTGCTTGCCTCTCGCCATCAGATTATCTCTAGTGTTACTTTGTTCTTCTATTTCTGACAGTGGCTAGACTGCCCTATAAGCCTGTGTTTCAGGAGTGCTGTAGACCTGTTTTCCTGTTTTCTTTCAGCCTGTTATGGGGACAGAATTTTCTGCTTTCCGGCGTGTAGTTTTCCCTCTCTACACGTCTTCAGCTGTTCCTGTGGGCCTGTGTCTTGAGTTCACCAGACAGGTCACTTGCAGCATACAAGTTGGTCTTCCCTGTGGTCCCGAGGCTCAAGTTTGCTCGCTGGGTGCTGCCCAAGAGCTCTCCGCAGCAGCAGCAACCAGGGAGATCTGTGCTGCCGTTTCCGGGAGCTTCAGTGCACCAGGGTTCCAGATGGCCTTTGGTGTTTTCCTCTGGCGTCCGAGATGTGTATGCAGAGTGCAGTCTCTTCTGGTTTCCCAGGCGTGTCTGCCTCTCTGAGGGTTTAGCTCTTTCTCCCACGGGATTTGGGTGCAGAGAACTGTTTATCCGGTCTGTTTCCTTCAGGTTCTGGCGGTGTCTCAGAGGCAGTGGTCCTGCCGTTCCTGGGTCCTCCCCCACGGGAACCCAGAGGCCTTATACAGTTTTCTCTTGTGGCAGGGATGTGGGCAGGGGTGGGCAGTGTTGGTGGTCTCTTCCGCTCTGCAGCCTCAGGAGTGCCCACCTGACCAGGCAGTCGGGTCTCTCTCCCATGGTGTCTGGGAGCAGAGAGCTGCTGCGGGCCCTACTTTTACACTTTTTTATCCTGGTCACAGCCCCCATCCCTCTTCTCCTCCCAGTCCCACCCTTACAAATCCCTGCTCTGATTGCTCTCTACCCTTACCCTCAGAGAAAGGACCCTCCCCCAACCTGGGTACGACCCCACTCTGGGACATCTAGTCCCAGTAGGACTAGGCACCTCCTCTACCACTGAAGCCAGACAAGGCAGATTGGTTAGGAAAGAGGGATCCATTGGTAGGGAACCGAGACCAAGATAGCCCCTGGTCCACTTATTAGGGTACCCACATGAATACCAAGCTGCACATTTGCTAAAAATAAATAGGACACCTAGGTCCAGCTCCTGCATGTTCCTTGATTGGTGGCCCAGTCTCTATGCATCTCCATGAGCCCAGGTTAGTTGATTCTGTAGGTCTACTTGTGGTGTTCTTGACCCTCTGGCTTGTTCAATTCTATCTCCTACTCTTCTGCAAGATTTCCAAAGCTCCACCTGATGTTTGGTTGTGGGTCTCTCATCTGCCTATATCTGCAGCTGAATGAAGCCTCTCTGGAGACATGTCCCTGCCTGCAAGCCTTGCAGCATTGCAGAGTACCATTAATAGTGTCAGGATTGGCTCTTTCACATGGAATGAGTCTCAAGTTGGCATAGTCATTGCGTGGCTGTTACCTCAGTCTCTGCTCCATCTTTATCCCTGCATATCTTGTAAGCAAGACAAATTTTGGGATTGAAGATTTCGTGAATGGATTGATGTCCCCCTCCCTCCTCTGGAAGTCATATCTGGCTACAGGATATAGCCACTTCAGTCTCTATATCCCACTCTGGTACAAATGTCAGCTAGGGTTACCACCATAGAATCCTGATATCCTCTCTTGTTCCAGGCCTCCAGGTAGTAGGCCAAGAGTTGCCCCCACAGAGTCAATTTCCATTCATTTCCAGCCCTCTCCAGCAACTGGTCTCCCCACAGCTGATGACCATGCCCTTTCCCCTCTTCACCTCCTCTGCTATCCATTTCTCTCTCTCCATCAACTTCCTGGGGCTCTTTAGTTTCCCCTTATGGGTAAGATTCGACCACCCTCCCTTGGGGCCCCCTTAATACCCAGTTTCTTTGGGTCCACAGATTATAGCACAGTTATCCTGAACTTTATAGCTCATGCCCACTTATAAGTGAGTACATATAATATGTGTTTTTCTAGCTCTGGGTTATCTCACTTGGATTGATATTCTCAAGTTCCATTCATTTGCCTGCAAAACACATGATGTCTTTGTTTTTAATAGCTGAACAGTATTCCATTGCATAGATGTACCACATTTTCTTTAACTATTCTTCAGTTGAGGGACATCTAGGTTGTTTCCAGTTTCTGGCTATTATGAATAAAGCTGCAATGAACATAGTTGATCAAGTGTGTCTGTGGCATAGTGGGGCATCTTTGGGTATATTCTCAGAAGTGGTATAACTGAGTCTTGAGGTAGAAATTTTCCCAGGTTTCTGAAAAACCACCAAACTGATACCCAAGTTTGTTATAAGAGGTTGCACATTCCCAAGCAATAGAGGAGTGTTTCCTGATATCCTCATAAGCACATGCTGTGATTTGAGGCTTTGATCTTAGCTATTCTGATGGATATAAAATAGGATCTCAGGGTCATTTTCATATGCAATTCCCTGATTATGGAAAAGATTGAACATTCCTTCCTTCCTTCCTTCCTTTTTCCTTTCTTTCTTTCTTACTTTCTTTTTCTTTTTTTGAGATTCTCAGACAAATTTATTGGATTTTATTTATCTACTTTTCGAATGTTATTCCCTATCCCATCCCCTCCTCTTCTTCTACAAGGATGTTCCCCTTCTCAACCACCCGTTTCCCACCCCCATTAACATTCTCCTACACTGGGTTGGGGGGCAGCCTTGGCAGGACCAAGGGCTTCTCCTCCCATTGGTGCCCAACAGGGCCATCCTCTGCTACATATGCAAGTGGAGCCATGGGTCAGTCCATGTATAGTCTTTGGGTAATGGTTTAGTCCCTGAGAGCACTGGTTGGTTGGTATAGTTGTTCTTATGGGGTTGCAAGCCCCATCAGCTCCTTCAATCCTTTCTGAAACTCCTCCAATGTGGACCCCATTCTCAGTTCAATGATTTACTACTAGCATTCACCTCTGTATTTGCCATGCTCTGGCTGAGCCTCTTAGAAGAAAGTTATATCAGGCTCCTGTCAGCATGCACCTCTTGGCTTCATCAATATTGTCTAGTTTTGGTGACTGTAAATATATGGGCTGGATCCCCAGGTAGGGTAGGGCAGGCTCTGAATGTCCATTCCTTCTGTCTCTACTCCAAACTTAGTCTCCATATTCCCTTTTAAGAAGGACTGGAAACATCTACACTTGGTCATCCATCTTCTTGAGCTTCATGTGGTCTATGGAATGTGTCTTGGGTAATTCAAGATTTTAGGGCTAATATCCACTTATCAGTGAGTGCATATCGTGTGTGTGTGTGTGTGTGTGTGTGTGTGTGTGTGTGTGTGTTTGGGTTACCTCACTCAGGATGATATTTTCAAGTTACATCCATTTGCCTATGAATTTCATGAACTCATTTTTTGATACCTGAGCAGCAATCCATTGTGTAGATGTACCACATTTTCTGTATCCATTCCTCTGTTGAGGGCATCTGAGTTCTTTCCAGCTTCTGGCTATTATAAATAAGGCTGCTATGAATATAGTGGAGCATGTGTCCTTGTTGTATGTTACAGAATCATTTGGGTATATGCCCAAGAGAGGTATAGCTGGGTCCTCGGGAAGTACTTTGTCCAATTTTCTGAGGAACCTCCAGACTGATTTCCAGAATGGTTGTACCAGTTTGCAATCCCACTATCAATGGAGGAGTGTTCCTCTTTCTCCACATCCTTGCCAGCCTCTGCTGTCACCTGAGTTTTTGATCTTAGCCATTCTCACTGGTGTGAGGTGGAATCTCAGAGTTGTTTTGATTTGCATTTCCCTGATGACTAAGGGTGTTGAACATTTCTTTAGGTATTTCTCAACCATTCAATATTCCTCAGCTGAGAATTCTTTGTTTAGCTCTGGAACCCATTTTTAATAGGACAATTTGGCTCTCTGGAGTCGAACTTCTTGAGTTCTTTGTATATTTTGGATATTATCCCTCTATTGGATGTAGGATTGGTAACGAGGTTTCCCAATCTGTTGATTGCCATTTTGTCCTAATGACAGTGTCCTTTGCCTTAAAGAAGCTTTGCAGTTTTATGAGGTCCCATTTGTCGAATCTTGATCTTAAAGCATAAGCCATTGGTGTTCTGTTCAGGAAATTTTCCACAGTGCCAATGTGTTTGAGGATCTTCCCCATTTTTTCTTCAATTAGTTTGAGTGTATCTGGTTTTATGTGAAGGTCCTTGATCCACTTGTACTTGAGCTTTGTACAGGGCAATAAGAATTGATCAATTTGGATTCTTCTATATGCTGAGCTCAAGGTGAACTAGCACTATTTGTTGAAAATGCTAACTTTTTTACCACTAGAAGGTTTTAGTTCCTTTGTCAAAGATCAAGTGACTATAGGTGTGTGGGTACATTTCTAGGTCTTCAATTCTATTCCCCTGCTTTACTTGCCTGTCTCTGTACCAATATCATACAGTTTTTTTTTCTTTTTTTTTTAATTTATTTTTTTTGTTTTTGTTTTTTTTTTTTATTAACTTGAGTATTTCTTATATACATTTCGAGTGTTATTCCCTTTCCCGGTTTCCGGGCAAACATCCCCCTCCCCCCTCCCCTTCCTTATGGGTGTTCCCCTCCCAACCCTCCCCCCATTGCCGCCCTCCCCCCATAGACTAGTTCACTGGGGGTTTAGTCTTAGCAGGACCCAGGGCTTCCCCTTCCACTGGTGTTCTTACTAGTATATTCATTGCTACCTATGGGGTCAGAGTCCAGGGTCAGTCCATGATCATACAGTTTTTATGACCATTGCTCTATAATACTTCTTGAGATCAGGGAAGGTGATTCCCCCAGAAGTTCTTTTATTGTTGAGGATAGTTTTCACTATCCAGGGTTTTTTGTTATTCCACATGAATTTGCAAATTGTTTTTTCTAACTCTATGAAGAATTGAGTTGGAATTCTGATGAGGATTGCATTGAATCTATAGATTGCTTTTGGCAAAATCACCATTTTTACTATATTAATCCTGCCAATCCATGAGCATGGGATTTCTTTCCATCTTCTGAGATCTTCTTTAATTTCTTTCTTCAGAGACTTGAAGTTCTTGTTATACAGATCTTTCACTTGCTTGGTTAGAGTCATAATAATGTATTTTATGTTATTTGCGACTACTGTGAACTGTGTCATTTCCCTAATTTTTTCTCAGCCTGTTTATCCTTTGAGTAGAGGAAGGCTACTGATTTGTTTCAGTTATTTTTATACACAGAGACTTTGCTGAAGTTGTTTATCTGGCTTAGTATATCTCTCGTGGAACTTTTGGGTTCTCTTAAGTATACTATCATATCATCTGCAAAAAGTGATATTTTGACTTCTTCCTTTCTAATTGGTATTCCCATTTGACCTCCTTTTGTTGTCTGATTGCTCTGGCTAGGATGTCAAGTACTATATTGAATGAGTAGCGAGGGAGTGGGCAGCCTTGTCTAGTCCCTGATTTTAATGGGATTGTTTCAAGTTTCTCCCCATTTAGTTTAATGTTCGATACTGATTTACTGTATATTGCCTTTACTATGTTTAGGTATGGGCCTTGAATTCCTGATGTTTCAAAGACTTTTATCATGATGTGTGTTGAATTTTGTCAAGTGTTTCCTCAGCATGTAAGGAAATGTATGTGCTTTTTTTTTCTTTGAGTTTGGTCACATAGTGGAATACATTGATGGATTTCTGTATATTGAACCATCCCTGCATACCTGCAATGAAGCCTCCTTGATCATGAGGGGATCATCATTTTGATGTATTCTTGGATTCAGTTTGAGAGAATTTTAATGAGTGTTTTTACATCAATATTCATAAGGGAAATAGGTCTGAAGTTCTCTTCCTTTGTTGGATCTTTGTGTGGTTTAGGTATAAGCATAATTGTGGCTTCATAGACGGAATTGGATAGTGCTCCTTCCGTTTCTATTTTGTGGAATAGTTTGGACAGTATTGGTATGAGATCTTCTATGAAGGTCTGATTGAATTCTGCATTAAACCCTTCACATCCTGGGATCATTTTGGTTGGGAGACTTTTAATAATTGCTTCTATTTTTTTAGGATTTATGGGACTGTTTAAATGAGTTGTCTGATCCTGATTTAACTTTGGTAACTGGCATATGTCTAGAAAATTGTCCATTTCGTCCTCATTATCCAGTTTTGTTCAATATAGGCCTTTGTAGTAGGAGCTGATTTTTTTTTAATTTCCTCAGATTCTGCTGTTATGTCTCCCTTTTCATTTCTGATTTTGTTGATTTAAATACACTCTCTGTGTCCTCTCACTAGTCTGGCTAATGGTTTATCTATCTTGTGGATTTTCTCAAAGAACCAGCTCCTGGTTTTGTTGATCCTTTGTATAGTCTTTTTGTTTTTACATGGTTGATATAAATGGTTTTCTTTCCACATCATTGATTTCAGCCCTGAGTTTGATTATTTCTGGCCATCTACTCCTCTTGTGTGTATTTGTTTCTTTTTGTTCTAGAGCTTTTAGTCATTCTGTCAAGCTGCTAATGTGTGCTCTGTCAAGTTTCTTTTTGGAGGTACTCAGAGCTATGAGTTTTCCTCTTAGTACTGTTTTCATTGTGTCCTATAAGTTTAGGTATGTTGTGCCTTTATTTTCATTAAATTCTAAAATGTCTTTAATTTCTTTCTTTATTTCTTCCTTGACCAATTTATCATTGAGTAGAGCATTGTTCAATTTCCATGTATATGTGGGTTTTCTGTTGTTTTTAAAGACCAGCCTTAATTAGTGGTTATCTGATTGGATGCATGGGATTATTTCTATCTTCCTGTATCTGTTGAAGCCTGTTTTGTGAGCAATTATATGGCCTATTTTAAAGAAGGTGCCATGAGGTGCTGAGATAAGGTGTATCTTTTGTTTTAGGATGAAATGTCCTATAAATATCTTTTAAGTCTATTTGGTTCATAACTTCTGTTAGTTTCTCTATGTCTCTTTTTAATTTCTGTTTCTGTGACCTGTCCATTGATGAGAGCGGGGTGTTGAAATCTCCTACTATTATGTAAGGTTTCTTTTATGTATGTAGGTGCCCTTGTATTTGGAGCACAGATATTTTGGATTGAGAGTTTATCTTGGTGGAGTTTTCCTTTGATGAATATGAAGTGTCCTTCCTTATCTTTTTTGATGACTTTTGGTTGAAAATCAATTTTATTCGATATTAGAATGGCTACTCCATCTTGCTTCTTCAGACCATTTGCTTGGAAAATTGTTTTCCAGCCTTTCACTCTGAGGTAGTGTCTGTCTTTGTCTCTGAGGTGTGTTTCTTGTAGGCAGCAAAATGCTAGGTCCTCTTTATGTAGCCAGTCTGTTAACCTGTGTCTTTTATTGGGGAATTGAGTCCATTGATGTTGAGAGTTATTAAAGAATAGTGATTGTTGCTTCCTGTTATTTTTGTTATTAGAGGTGGAATTATGTTTACGTGTGTCTCTTCTTTTGGTTTAGTTGCAAGGAGATTGCTTTCATGCTTTTTCTAGGGTGTAGTTTGCCTCCTTGTGTTGGAGTTTTCCATGTATTATTCTTTGTAGGACTGGATTTGTAGAAAGATATTGTGTAAATTTGGTTTTGTCATAGAATATCTTGGTTTCTCCATCTATGTTAATTGACAGTTTTGCTGGATAATTGCTATGTTAATTGAGAGTTTTGCTGGGCTGCATTTGTGTTCTCATAGGGTCTGTATGACATCTGCCCAGAATCTTCTGGCTTTCATAGTCTCTGGTGAGAAGTCTGGTGTAATTCTTATAGGTCTGCCTTTATATGTCACTTGAACTTTTTCACTTACTGCTTTTAATATTCTTTCTTTGTTTTGTGCATTTGGTGTTTTGACTATTTTGTGATGGGAGGAATTTCTTTTCTGATCCAATCTATTTGGAGTTTCTTAGGCTTCTTGTCTGTTTATGGGCATCTCTTTCTTTAGGTGTTAGGGAAGTTTTCTTCTATGATTTTGTTGAAGATATTTACTGGCCCTTTAAGTTGGGAGTCTTTTCTCTCTTCTATATCTATTATCCTTAGGTTTGATCTTCTCATTGTTTTCTGGATTTCCTGGATGTTTTGGGTTAGACACTTTTTGAATTTTATATTATCTTTGATGGTTGTGTTGATTCTTTCTATGGTATCTTGTGCTCCTGAGATTCTCTCTTCTATCTCTTTTATTCTGTTGGTGATACTTGCATCTATGACTCCTAAACTCTTTCCTAGGTTTTCTATCTCCAGGTTTGTCTCTTTTTGTGCTTTTTTTTATTGGTTCTATTCCCATTTTAAAATACTGGATGGTTTTGTTCAATTTCTTTACCTATTTGGTTGTTTTTTCCTGTAATTCTTTAAGGAATTTTTGTGTTTTCTCTTTAGGGGCTTCTATTTGTTTATGTGTGTTGTCCTGTATTTCTTTAAGGAAGTATTTTATGTCCTTTATAAAGTCCTTTATCATGATCATGAGATGTGATTTTAAACCCAAATCTTGCTTTTCTAGTGTGTTTGGATATCCAGCATTTTCTTTGGTGGAAGAACTGTGCTCTGATCATGCCAAGTAGTCTTGGTTTTTGTTGCTTAGGTTCCTGTGCTTGCCTCTTACCATGAAATTATCTCTGGTATTAGCTCGCCTTGCTTTCTCTGACAGTGGCTTGATGCTCCTGTAAGCCTTTGTGTCATCACTCCTGTAAACCTGTTTTCTTTCAGCCAGATCTGTGAATAGACAACTGCTCCTGGGTTTATGTTACCTGACACCCCTAGGCAGGTCTCTTGGACGAGAAGAGTTGGTCTTACCTCTATTTTCAGGTATGTAGGTGCTCCTGGCAACTGGATTGTGGCTCTCAGCACAGGCAGAAACCAAAAGGATCTTGCCCCTGACTGCTCCTGGGTCCCTGTGCACAGAGTGCACAGAGGGCACGAGGTGGGTTCCTCTTGGTTCAGGAATATGGGCTGAAGTCATTGTCTTCTCTGAGCTCTCAGGATTATCCACACTTCTGAGAGTCCAGCTCTCTCCCTCACTGGTTTTTGGTGCAGGGATCTGTGGGACAAGTTCAGTTAAGTTCTGGTCACAAGCTGAAACCAGAAGATTCTGCCACTGAATGCTCCTATATTCCTGTATCCAGAAGGCACTATGCAGGTTCCTCTTGGGCCAGAAATTTCAGCAGGAGTGGCAGTCTCCCCTGTGCTCTCAGGATTGGCTGTACCTCCAAGAGTCCAGCTCTCTCCCCTATGGAATTTGGGTACAGAGAGCTGTGGGACTGGTTCAGTTCCAGGCACAGCCAGAAACCGGAAGTGTCCTGTCCCAGAAGACTTCTGCCTTTGTGTGTTCTAAGGCCACCAGGCAGGTCATTTGGAGCAGAAGAGTTGGTCTTACCTTACTTTCAGGTGTGTAGGTGCTCCTAGTGTCTGGCTTTTGGCTCAAGATACAGGAAGAAACCAGAAGTGTTCTGTTCCTGACTGCTCCTAGATCCCTTTGTCCAGAAGGCACAGAGGGCACTAGGTGGGTTCTTCTTGGGTTCAGAATGTGGGCAAAAGTAGTTGTCTCCTCAGAACTCTCAGGATTGTCCACACTTCTGAGAGTCCAGCTCTCACTCTCCCATGTGATTTGGGTGCAGGGAACTATGGGACAAGTCCAGTTCAGTTCCAGGTGCAGTTAGAAACCAGAAGTTTCCTGCTGCTAACTTCTGAATATTTCTTTGTTTCTCTGCCATTTATGATTCCTCTATTGAGAGTTCCTGTTTACGTCTATATCATATTGTGTTATTTGCTTAGCTGGAGTCTAACTTCTTTAGTTCTTTATATAGTTTGGACATTAGTCCTCTGTAGGATATAGGTTGGTGAAGAGTATTACCCAAAATGTAGGCTGCCATTTTGCTTTATTGACAATATTCTTTGCCTTCCAGAAACTTTGCAGTTTCATAAGGTCTCATTTACCAATTGTTGAACATAGAGCCTGAACTATTGGTGTTGTGTCCAGGAAGTTGTCTCACTACCAATGCATTCAAGCTATTTATCACTTTTTCTTCTATTAGATTTAGTGTATCCAGCTTTATGTTGGGAGTCTTTGATCCACTTGGAGTTGAGTTTTGTGCATGGTGATAGATATGGATCTATTTGCAGTTTTTACATGCAGACAGGTAAACCAGCACCATTTATTGAAGATGCTTTCTTTTCCCATTGTATGAATATCAAGTGTTCATAGGTGTAGGGGTTTATTTCAAGGTGTTCTATTCAATTCTATTGATCACCTGTCTGTTTCCAAACTAATACCATGAAGTTTCTATTATTATTCTCTGTAGTATGGCTTGAGACCTGAGACGGTGATACTTCCTGAATGTCTTTTATATGAAACTTTGTTTTATTTGTCCTGGCTTTTTGGTATTCCATATGAAGTTGAGTATTGCTTTTGTAAGGTCTGTAAAAAATATGTTGTAATTTTGATAGAAATTGAATTGAATCTGTAGATTGCTTTTGGTAGGATAGTGCTTCTCACCATGGATTGACTCTACAGACCAATGATCATGGGAGATCTTTCTATCGTCTGATATCTTTCTCAATTTGTTTCTTCAGAGAGTTGTCGTTCTTTTCATACAGGTCTTTCCCTTGTTTGGTTAGAGTTACATCAATAATTTGTTTATTAATCATTCCAGTCATTTACATCTCAAATGATATCCCACTTCCTTATTCCACCAGGACCCCATCCCACATCTACCCTCCACCCTCCCCTTTGCATGTATGAGAGTGCTCCCCCAGCCACCCATACTCTCCCACCCCCCCACTGCAGCATCCCCCTATGCTGGGGCATCAAGCTTCCACAGGACCAAGGACCTCCCCTTCCTTTGTTGTCGGGGTAGGCCATCCTCTGCTACATATGTATTTGGAGCCATGGATCCCTCCAGGTACACTCCTTGGTTGGTGATCTAGACCCTGAAAAAACTAGGTGGCCAGGCCAGACTATGTTGTTCTTCCAATGGGGGTACAATCCCACTCTGCTCCTCCAGTCTTTCCAGCAGTTCCCTCACCAGGTTCCCTGACCTCAGAAGGTTGGCTCCTAACATGCACACCTGCATTGGTCAGTTGCTGACTGGAATTCATCAGGAACCACCATACTAGGTTCCTACCCACAAGCACCTCTTGATCATGGCAGCAGTGTTGAGTTTAGTGTCTGCAGACATAATAGATCCTCTGGTGGGGAAATTCCCAATTGGCCCTTCTTTCAGTCTCTGTTCCATTTTTTGTCCCTGTTCTTCCTTTGGAATAGGAAAATTTGGACAGGAACATTTCTGGGTTATAAATTTTGAAATGGGTTTGTGTTTCCATCCCTTGACCAGAGGCCGTGCCTGTCTGCTGAAGGCATCTCTAAAGGATATATCTCCCCCTTCTCTGCACATTTTGGCTAAAGTTTTCCGATTGGGTTCTGGGAGCCTCACTTTTCTCTGGTATCTGGGACCCTCTAGTGGGTATCGCCAGCTTGTCATCCCCTCCTGCTACATATTTTTGTTCAATTTCCTGACACTATGTACCTCTCTCACATCTCCTCTAGATCCTAATGCAGCCACCCTTATTTCCTCCCCTTCCTTTCCCCTTCCCCATTCCCTTTTCCCTCCACCTCTCACAATCATACCGTTCCTTCCTAAATGCAGGATTGAAGCAAGCATACCCTGTCCTTTCTTCCATGCTTCATATGTTCTGTGGGTTGTATTATGGGCATTGTGGGCTTTGGGGCTAATATCCACTTATTACTGAGTCCAAAGAATGTGTGTTCTTTTGTATCTGGGTTACCCCACTCAGGATGATATTTTCTAGTAGATCAAGGACCTCCACAGAAAACCAGACACACTGAAACTAAAAGAAGAGAGAGTATGAAGAAGCCACAAACACATGGGCTCAGGAGGAAACTTCTTGAACAGAATACCAATGGCTTATGCTCTAAGATCAGCAATCAACAAATGGTACCTCATAAAATTGCAAAGCTTCTGTAAGGCAAAGGATACTATCAATAGGACAAAACAGCAACCAACAGATTGGGAAAAGATCTTTCCCAATCCTACATCTGATAGAGGGTTAATATCCAATATATATAAAGAACTCAAGAAGATAGACTACAGAAAACCAAATAACCCTATTAAAAATGGGGTACAGAGCTAAACAGAATTCTCAACTAAGGAATATCAAATGTTTGTGAAGAACATGCAGAAATATTCAACATCCTTAATCATCATGGAAATGCAAATCAAAACAACCCTGAGATTTCACCTTATACCAGTCAGAATGGCTAAGTGTCGCGCCCACCTCGTCCGGCAAGGAAGACGCAACACGGTTGGATTCTTCTCAACAGCCTTTACTGCAGGACACCTTCTTTGTTGATACAGGGAGGCGGCGGCAGCCAGCCCTAAGTGTTACAGCTCCAAGTGTTACAGCTTTTAGTGTTACTGCTTTAAATGTTACCGCGCCGAGCGGCAAAGCCGCTCGGCTTATATACACAACAGTATGCTAATCTTTCAGGGATTGGTGGGGCACGAGTCACCCCACTGCCATCCCAGCTACTTGTCCTCCAGAGATTGGCGAGGCATGAACTCCCATTTAGCATAGTACCGCCCCAGCCAGACTCCACGCATGCTCAGTACTGTTGTTAGGAGGGCGCCAGATTCACCTCATTATCATACAGCTGTCGCACCGCTCCCTACAGCTAAGATCAAAAACTCAGGTGACAGCTGATACTGGAGAGGATGTGGAGAAATAAGAACACTTCTTCATTGGTGGGACTGCATGCTATTAAAATCACTCTGGAGTTAAGTCTGGAGGTTCTTCAGAAAATTGGACATAGTACTACCTGAGGACCCAGCTATACCTCTCTTGGGCATATACCCAAAAGATGCTCTAAAATGTAACAAGGACACATGCTCCACTATGTTCATAGCAGACTTATTTATAATAGCCAGAAACTGGAAAGGACCCAGATGTCCTTCAGCAGAGAAATGGATACAAAAAATGTGGTACATTTACACAATGGAGTACTACTACTCAGCTATCAAAAACAATGAGTTCATGAAATTCGTATTCAAATGAATAGAACTTGAAAATACCATCATGAGTGAGGTAACCCAATCACAAAAAAAACCCACACATATTATGCACTAACTGATACATGTGTATTAGCCCAAAAGCTCAGAACACCCAAGATACCATATGAAACTCAAGAAGAAGACCAAAATGTGAATGTTTCAGTCCTTCTTAAAGTGGGAAACAAAATACTCAGAGAAGGTAGAGGGTGGGAGCATCTTGGGAGTAAGAGAGGAGGAGGAGAAAATGGGGGGGGCTGGATCAGGTGTGAGAGGAGACAGTTGTGATATACAGAGAGTTAGGAATTTGAACAGAAGTCTGTAACAATGGTGGATGGGAACTGAGGTTGCCACCAGCAAGTCCCAGTCCCAGATGCCGGGAAAGCGAGAGGCTCCTGGGACCCAACAGGGATAATATTAGCTGAAAGGTCAAACAAAGGCAAGGGGCAACCTGTAGAGACTATATCCAGAGGTTAGGCAAGGTCCCCAGTTGGGGGATGGGGCCACCCACCATTCTCAAAATTTTAACCCAGAATTGTTCCTGTCTAAAGGAAATACAGCAACAAAGAGTGGAGCAGAGACTGAAGGAAAGGCCATTTAGAGACTGTTCCACCTGGGGATCCATCCTATATGCAGCCACCAAACTCAGTCATACTGCTGATGCCAAGAAGTGCATGTGAACAGGAGCCTGATATAGCTGTCTCCTGAGAGGCTCTGCCAGAGCCTTACTGATACAGATGAGGGAGCTTGCAGGTAACCACTGGACTGAGCACAGGACCCCAATGGAGGAGGTAAAGAAAGGAATGAAGGAGCTGAATGGGTTTGCAACCTCATAGGAAGAACAACAATATCAACCAACCAGAGCTCCTGAGGACTAAACTAACAATCAAAGAGTACACATGGAGGGACCCATGGCTCCAGTTGCATATGTACTTGTAGGGCATCATTGGGACGAGAGGTCCTTGGTCCTTTGAAGGCTTGTTTCTCCCATGTAGGGGAATGCCAGGGTGATAAGTTGGGAGTGGATGGGTAGGAGGGGAAGCATCCTCATAGAAGCAGGGAAAGGGGGAAACCAGGAAAGGGGATAACATTTGAAATGTAAATACACTAAATATTCAATAAGAAAAGAAGAGTAACTGATAGAGGATCCAAGTAAAAGTTTGTAAAATACAAGTGAACATGAGAACTAACAAAGTCTTCCTTTAGAATACAGGCTTGTGTCCACACAGCTGAATTGTTAAGCATTATCTAACAAGACAACACTATAACCAGAAATATCCCTGTCTACTCATGGAATAAAACCCTGTTTGGGCTTGTTTGTGACCTCAGCACTATTTGCCGAATGACCTAACACATACACCATTTCCATCCATACCTCAAGTAACAGGCCTTCTCTACTTAGTCCCAAGTGAAGATATAAATTTAACATATGACCCTGCTCCAATTCCAAGCAGAGATGTCACAATTTCCTTACTCTCTCAGATACAAAAGAATCTACATTTATACATGCTCTTTGGGACAGACCTTCAGGCCTCAGAATAGGAACCTTATCTTATGAGGGATTTATGACTACCAGTAAGTAACTCATGTAATTCAATTTCAAAAAGGCAAATAATATTATAAAAATAAACAATGCACTTCAATAGACACTTTTCCAAAGAATAAATGGTGAGCACAAGACAAAAAGCTGTTCAGCATCCCTACAAATCACAAAAATATAAATAAAAAATGCTGAAATCTGTTAACACCTAACATCTGTTAAGATGTTTATTATCAGAAATACAAAAGACAACAAGTGTTATCAAGGATGTGAAAAAAAGGAAACTCTTATATACTGTTGGTATAAATGTAGAATCATACATTCAATGCAGAAAATAAGAGGTTCCTTGAAGAGTAGAAAATAGGACAACCATATGTTATAGCAACCTCACTTCCTGAACTTCCCTACCCATTGTAGCAATGTTATTGAAAATCATTCTAAGTATCCATCAATAAACAAATTTATAAAGAAAATAGTATAGCCTGTCATGGTAGCACACACCATTAATCCCAGCGCTCAAGAGGCAGATAAAATGTCCGTGAGGCAAGCCTGATCTACATAGTGTGTTCCAGGACAGCCAAAATGGAGAATATAGTACACACTTAGAATACTATTAATCTATAAAGGCTATCCTGCCATCTGTGACAACATAGGTGAATATGCAGAACATTGTGCCAAATTAAATAATCCAGACATAAAAGGAAAAAATAAAATACACTGTCAACAATATGTGAAGTCTTACAAATATGAAAATCACTAAAGTACAGAGTAGAAGAATGATTTCAAGGACTTATAATTACTTCAGGACTTTGCCTGTTAAAGGGATGTTATGGTAAGTACACAGCTACAGTAATATAATGGTTTTATCATGTGCTACATATTACTTCTATTACTTTCTATTATACAATTATAATTATAATATTCAATGAAAGTGATGGTGGCAAGCGATAGAAAAGGAGTAGCAAAAAGAAAAGTAAGAAGAGAGAGGAAAGATAGAGAGGGAATGAAAAGTTAAAAGTCAAAAGAATGATGAAGAAAGAGAGTCAATATTATGTACTTTGAGGCTCATACATGCATATTTCTAGAGCATAATCAGTTTTACTTCAAAAGAAAAGAGAGCTCATTATTTACCTGATGCTAGTCCAGATATTCCAATGAGGACATAATCTATTAATGTTCTAATAAAACTTAATCAAATCTTTAGTTGAGTCATTTTGTTATTATATCCAAGGATGATTTAGGACCATGGTTTAAATAAAATAGATGAAAAACAACTATATATTTTAGAAAATAAATCACCTATGGCACTTATTGGTTATTATTTTATGCTTTAAAGACATTTTGTAAGTCATTAAAGTACCTTTAAAAATTCAATTATTTTCTCTCCCTAAGGCTTACAATGTGTTTCTGCTAGAAAATTAAGCTTAGTGGTAAAGGTTAGAATATTGGAAAGTTTTCATTTGGCTGGTAGCAGCAAATATATTTGTTTGTATTCATTAATTGGAAACAAACTTAATCATGCCTGGCATGAGAGAAATTTCAACAATATATTTAATAGTTCTAAATTATCTTTGTATTTTAGTGGATACCATTTCCAGGTGTTCATAATCCATTATCTGGTTTTTAAAATTAGGGTGGTTTTTTTCACCAAAATAAAACTTGTCATGTCATTGAGATATGATATTTTAAGATTGTCCCTGGAAACTTGCATATTCATTGTAGTTTTAAATGGAGTTTGTAGAAAGATGACACTAAAGACTGTGAAAAAATTAGACAGTGAAATGGAATAAAGCAGTTAATTAGCTAGCTGGACAGAACAACAGGAATAGGAAAAGAAGTGAAGCTTAACCTGCATACACAGATCTCTCAAATAGAAAGAAAGCACAAACAGAACACTCCAAGAATAATAAGGAATAAACAACTATAGAAATGTTACATAGCCTAAGACCAAACCACTGTCGTTGCTGCAGCCGAAAGCTTCCAATGACGTCCCTTTTATAGACAAGACACAGAAGTAGTATGCCCATGCAACTAAAGCAGCAAACTTCTTGCTCCACATATCAAAATAATAGTTGAAAGCGTATTTTCAAGTTATAAACCTGCAGATTCAACTATGACATGGAAATACTTTTATTGGATATTTTATTTATTTACATTTCAATTGTTATCCCCTTCCCCAGTTTCTCCTCCGCAAACCTGCTATTCGATCCCTCCTCCCCTTGCTTCTATGAAGGTGCTCTCCCACCCACCTACCCACTTCCACCTCCCAGCCCTGGCATTTCCCTACACTGGGGCATTGAGCCTTCACAGGACGAAGGGCCTCTCCTCCCACTGATGCCTAACAAGGCCATCCTCTGCTATATATGTGGCTGTAGCCATGGGTCCTTCCACGTGTACTATTTGGTTGGTGGTTTTGTCCCTGGGAGCTCTGGGAGTTCTGGTTGGTTGATATTGTTGTTCTTCCTATGCAGTTGCAAACCCTTCACCTCCTTCAGTCCTTTGTCTAACTCCTCCATTATTGTCCCCATGCTCAGTCCAATAGTTAACTGCAAGCATCCTCATCTATATCAGTAATGCTCTGGCAGAGTCTCTCAGGAAACAGCTATATCAGGCTCCTGTCAGCAAGCACTTCTTGAGATCCACAGTAGTGTCTGAGTTATGTGTCTGTATACGGAATGGATCCCCAGAAGGAACAGTCTCTGGCCTTTCCTTCAGTCTCTGCAATTTAAAGTTCAAAATCTACAGATTCAACTGTGAAATGGAAATATTTTAATTAGTTACTTAAAAGAGATGTCCAGCAATGAAAGCACTCTAGAGAGTGTTTCCTGCACCTCACCTGGGCAGGACAGTAGTGCTGGCCCTGGTCTAGGGGTACGGGTGAGCAAGCCCCAAGGGCAAGAGCAAGCTAGAGTTGGCCCTGCCACTCCTCTGCCGTGAGAGGGCATGGGTGCAGAAGTAATCTTCCCCCTCAACCCTCACTACCTGCAACATTCAGTGGAGCTGGCCCTGACAGTGAAGGTACAGATGAACCAGCCCTTGGTTAAGCAGGGTATGAGAGCTACAGAGCTGGTCCAGTCACCCGCAGGATGCAGCACTTGAGAGAGTGGACCCTGTGCCTTGACTGGGCAGCACAGTGTATCTGGCTCTAGAGGCATGGGTGCAGGAGAGCTGACCCTGCCTCCTGCTGATGGCAGCATTGGGTGGTCTAGCCAGAGCAGTGCTGGAGAGCCCACCCTGGTGGTGCAGATAAGGGAGAGCCAGTGCGCTGAACAGCTCACCTATCACCCAGACTTGGATCCAGAGCTCCATGTTGGCTTGCCCCCACATCCGTATCATTTGCAAATGGTTGGAACAGATGAAAAAGCCAGTCTCGCTGATTCAAACCTAAAGGATCTCCATGAGACCGGGCAAACAGGATAATTGGGAGACGTCCGGATGAAGATCCAATACCGACGGTGTCACAGAAACTAGAGACCTTGAAGCAGATCAATGACATCGAAACTTTGCAAGTGAAGATGTGTGGACAGAGGGATATACTGTAGGACAAGACACACTCTGACATACTAGAGCCGTACTACAGCTTCCATAATGAGATGTTTTTCTATGTTGGGTGTGTGAGAGAGCGCATGTGTGTAATGTGGTGTGAAGTGGTGTGTGTGTGTGTGTGTGTGTGTGTGTGTGTGTGTGTGTGTGTGTGTGTGTGTGTTATCGAGGGGAGGTTGTAAGAACAAAGGGCAGATATGAGAGAATGAAGAGATAGGACTGGGGTGCATGATATGAAGCTGACAAAGAATCAACATGTTTTTTTAATTAAAAAAAAAGAGTTTTCCAGCAACCCAGTGCTCCTAACCAAAGAGCAACCAACATAATAGGTGTATAGACACTTTTGAGAAAAGTAAATGTAAGGGAAATGCTAATCAGCAGCATACACACGTAAATATTGTAAGATCCAGAGATGTTAGACAGTACCATAATATGAGGAAGAATATCCACTTCACTTTTCATCTCAAATCAACAGCTGAAAAGGGAAGAGTCCTCTCAGTGTGCAGATAAGTGTACAAGAAAAAGTTCCAGCAAATTCTATTAGCAGAAATACTAGCAATTCTAGCTCTTGTAACATGTCACTCTCATCTCAGGATTGCATCCTAACTAGATAAGTAACTTGAAATATCCACATCTTTGCTTAGGATTCCACATTATCTTTTAGCAAAACAATGGCATATGTAGTCAGGAGCCATGCTAAAATACACCAATTATTTGCATTCAGACTTCTCTGTGGCTTATAACCCTATGCATAGCCTCATATCTGGGACTCGATAAGCTGCTGCACTTGCTCAACCATTTCCTTCCTCAGGACCAAATGTAGTTACTCTGACATAAACCTGTAAGTCTTCTGCTCTGTCAGAGGCAAGTAGAGCAACATGGGGAGAAATGAAGAATGCCATACTTAAGAACATAGAGACGAGGATTCTAAAATCAAAGAGGAAGCACATGGCAGTGGTGTGTGAAATCACATCAGATCTAAAATTATAGGCAATCATTCACACAGTTCCCATCATATGCCTATGAATATGTGACATAAGAAGATGGACAGGAATTCCACTGTTTCACTGTTGCCCCAACTACAGAGCATGTTGGAATGTTGAGTAATGTTGCTTGAATGATGTTTCATTCAGCTGTTACTCTAGCCTCCAATGCACATGACTTAAAGATGTCTGATGGGACCTTCCTAGCACTATCTCTGTTGTGCTCCTTTTTGGAGGGACCTCAGTTGAAGGAGTAGGGTAGAAAAATACTCAGCCTCTACCCTGATCATGGGTGCTCACAAACAAGGACAGCCTGAGATGAATATCATGAAAATCTCTGGAGCAACCCATTCTTGCTAACCCCTGGAGGGCACAACAAATGAAACGGTGGCTCAAGAGAAGTCTGGTCAGGTGTCCTGACATTGAGAACAAACAGCCATCAAACCTGTATAGAAATTTAGACTAGTTCCAGCCACAGTTGATTCATGCTTGCTCCCTGATGGCATTACAACTCAAAAGATTGGCAGGGCAGAAGCCTTTGGCACTTCTCTATCCCCAGGAACATATGGAGAACAGGGGCCTGAGATGTGTGAGACTCCCAGGCATATGCCTACAGAGAGTATAAGCACTAGAGTACAGTAAAATTATGCAGGTATCAGAGAGGCAGACAAGCCTGGGAAACCAGAAGAGACTGCTCCCTGCACACACATCTCGGACGCCAGAGGAAAAAGCCAAAGACCATCTGGAACCCTGGTGCACTGAAGCTCCCGGAAGGGGCGGCACAGGTCTCCCTGGTTGCTGCCGCTGCAGAGAGCCCCTGGGCAGCACCCCACGAGCGAACCTGAGCCTCGGGACCACAGGTAAGACCAAATTTTCTGCTGCAAGAAAGCTGCCTGGTGAGCTTGGGACACGGAAGCAGAATTTCTCTAGGAGGCACGGTCTGTGTTTACCGGAAGTCCCACACCCGCGGATCCCGGCCCGCAGCAGCTCTCTGCTCCCAGACCCGGTGAGAGAGAGACCCAACCGCCTGGTCAGGTGGGCACTCCTGAGGCTGCAGAGCGGAAGAGACCACCAACACTGCTCACCCCTGCCCACATCCCTGGCCCAAGAGGAAACTGTATAAGGCCTCTGGGCTCCCGTGGGGGAGGGCCCAGGAGCAGCAGGACTTCTGCGCCTGAGACACCTCCGGAACCTGAAAGAAACAGACCGGATAAACAGTTCTCTGCACCCAAATCCCGTGGGAGGGAGAGCTAAACCTTCAGAGAGGCAGACAAGCCTGGGAAACCAGAAGAGACTGCTCCCTGCACACACATCTCGGACGCCAGAGGAAAAAGCCAAAGACCATCTGGAACCCTGGTGCACTGAAGCTCCCGGAAGGGGCGGCACAGGTCTTCCTGGTTGCTGCCGCTGCAGAGAGCCCCTGGGCAGCACCCCACGAGCGAACCTGAGCCTCGGGACCACAGGTAAGACCAAATTTTCTGCTGCAAGAAAGCTGCCTGGTGAACTCAAGACACAGGCCCACAGGAACAGCTGAAGACCTGTAGAGAGGAAAAACTACATGCCAGAAAGCAGAACACACTGTCCCCATAACTGACTGAAAGAGAGGAAAACAGGTCTACAGCACTCCTGACACACAGGCTTATAGGACAGTCTAGCCACTGTCAGAAATAGCAGAACAAAGTAACACTAGAGATAATCTGATGGCGAGAGGCAAGCGCAGGAACCCAAGCAACAGAAACCAAGACTGCATGCCATCATCGGAGCCCAATTCTCCCGCCAAAACAAACATGGAATATCCAAACACACCAGAAAAGCAAGATCTAGTTTCAAAATCATATTTGATCATGATGCTGGAGGACTTCAAGAAAGACATGAACACACTTAGGGAAACACAGGAAATCATTAATAAACAAGTAGAGGCCTACAGAGAGGAATGGCAAAAATCCCTGAAAGAATTCCAGGAAAACACAATCAAACAGATGAAGGAATTAAAAATGGAAATAGAAGCAATCAAGAAAGAACACATGGAAACAACCCTGGATATAGAAAACCAAAAGAAGAGACAAGGAGCTGTAGATACAAGCTTCACCAACAGAATACAAGAGATGGAAGAGAGAATCTCAGGAGCAGAAGATTCCATAGAAATCATTGACTCAACTGTCAAAGATAATGTAAAGCGGAAAAAGCTACTGGTCCAAAACATACAGGAAATCCAGGACTCAATGAGAAGATCAAACCTAAGGATAATAGGTATAGAAGAGAGTGAAGACTCCCAGCTCAAAGGACCAGTAAATATCTTCAACAAAATCATAGAAGAAAACTTCCCTAACCTAAAAAAAGAGATACCCATAGGCATACAAGAAGCCTACAGAACTCCAAATAGATTGGACCAGAAAAGAAACACCTCCCGTCACATAATTGTCAAAACACCAAACGCACAAAATAAAGAAAGAATATTAAAAGCAGTAAGGGAAAAAGGTCAAGTAACATATAAAGGGAGACCTATCAGAATCACACCAGACTTCTCGCCAGAAACTATGAAGGCCAGAAGATCCTGGACTGATGTCATACAGACCCTAAGAGAACACAAATGCCAGCCCAGGTTACTGTATCCAGCAAAACTCTCAATTAACATTGATGGAGAAACCAAGATATTCCATGACAAAACCAAATTTACACAATATCTTTCTACAAATCCAGCACTACAAAGGATAATAAATGGTAAAGCCCAACATAAGGAGGCAAGCAATACCCTAGAAGAAGCAAGAAACTAATCGTCTTGGCAACAAAACAAAGAGAATGAAAGCACACAAACATAACCCCACATCCAAATATGAATATAAAGGGAAACAATAATCACTATTCCTTAATATCTCTCAATATCAATGGCCTCAACTCCCCAATAAAAAGACATAGATTAACAAACTGGATACGCAACGAGGACCCTGCATTCTGCTGCCTACAGGAAACACGCCTCAGAGACAAAGACAGACACTACCTCAGAGTGAAAGGCTGGAAAACAACTTTCCAAGCAAATGGTCAGAAGAAGCAAGCTGGAGTAGCCATTCTAATATCAAATAAAATCAATTTCCAACTAAAAGTCATCAAAAAAGATAAGGAAGGACACTTCATAGTCATCAAAGGAAAAATCCACCAAGATGAACTCTCAATCCTAAATATCTATGCCCCAAATACAAGGGCACCTACATACGTAAAAGAAACCTTACTAAAGCTCAAAACACACATTGCACCTCACACAATAATAGTGGGAGATTTCAACACCCCACTCTCATCAATGGACAGATCATGGAAACAGAAATTAAACAGTGATGTCGACAGACTAAGAGAAGTCATGAGCCAAATGGACTTAACGGATATTTATAGAACATTCTATCCTAAAGCAAAAGGATATACCTTCTTCTCAGCTCCTCATGGTACTTTCTCCAAAATTGACCATATAATTGGTCAAAAAACGGGCCTCAACAGGTACAGAAAGATAGAAATAATCCCATGCGTGCTATCGGACGACCACGGCCTAAAACTGGTCTTCAATAACAATAAGGGAAGAACGCCCACATATACGTGGAAATTGAACAATGCTCTACTCAATGATAACCTGGTCAAGGAAGAAATAAAGAAAGAAATTAAAAACTTTTTAGAATTTAATGAAAATGAAGATACAACATACTCAAACTTATGGGACACAATGAAAGCTGTGCTAAGAGGAAAACTCATAGCGCTGAGTGCCTGCAGAAAGAAACAGGAAGGAGCATATGTCAGCAGCTTGACAGCACACCTAAAAGCTCTAGAACAAAAAGAAGCAAATACACCCAGGAGGAGTAGAAGGCAGGAAATAATCAAACTCAGAGCTGAAATCAACCAAGTAGAAACAAAAAGGACCATAGAAAGAATCAACAGGACCAAAAGTTGGTTCTTTGAGAAAATCAACAAGATAGATAAACCCTTAGCCAGACTAACGAGAGGACACAGAGAGTGCGTCCAAATTAACAAAATCAGAAATGAAAAGGGAGACATAACTACAGATTCAGAGGAAATTCAAAAAATCATCAGATCTTACTATAAAAACCTATATTCAACAAAACTTGAAAATCTTCAGGAAATGGACAATTTCCTAGACAGATACCAGGTATCAAAGTTAAATCAGGAACAGATAAACCAGTTAAACAACCCCATAACTCCTAAGGAAATAGAAGCAGTCATTAAAGGTCTCCCAACCAAAAAGAGCCCAGGTCCAGATGGGTTTAGTGCAGAATTCTATCAAACCTTCATAGAAGACCTCATACCAATATTATCCAAACTATTCCACAAAATTGAAACAGATGGAGCCCTACCGAATTCCTTCTACGAATCTACAATTACTCTTATACCTAAACCACACAAAGACACAACAAAGAAAGAGAACTTCAGACCAATTTCCCTTATGAATATCGACGCAAAAATACTCAATAAAATTCTGGCAAACCGAATTCAAGAGCACATCAAAACAATCATCCACCATGATCAAGTAGGCTTCATCCCAGGCATGCAGGGATGGTTTAATATACGGAAAACCATCAACGTGATCCATTATATAAACAAACTGAAAGAACAGAACCACATGATCATTTCATTAGATGCTGAGAAAGCATTTGACAAAATTCAACACCCCTTCATGATAAAAGTCCTGGAAAGAATAGGAATTCAAGGCCCATACCTAAACATAGTAAAAGCCATATACAGCAAACCAGTTGCTAACATTAAACTAAATGGAGAGAAACTTGAAGCAATCCCACTAAAATCAGGGACTAGACAAGGCTGCCCACTCTCTCCCTACTTATTCAATATAGTTCTTGAAGTTCTAGCCAGAGCAATCAGACAACAAAAGGAGATCAAAGGGATACAGATTGGAAAAGAAGAGGTCAAAATATCACTATTTGCAGATGATATGATAGTATATTTAAGTGATCCCAAAAGTTCCACCAGAGAACTACTAAAGCTGATAAACAACTTCAGCAAAGTGGCTGGGTATAAAATTAACTCAAATAAATCAGTTGCCTTCCTCTATACAAAAGAGAAACAAGCCGAGAAAGAAATTAGGGAAACGACACCCTTCATAATAGACCCAAATAATATAAAGTACCTCGGTGTGACTTTAACCAAGCAAGTAAAAGATCTGTACAATAAGAACTTCAAGACACTGAAGAAAGAAATTGAAGAAGACCTCAGAAGATGGAAAGATCTCCCATGCTCATGGATTGGCAGGATTAATATAGTAAAAATGGCCATTTTACCAAAAGCAATCTACAGATTCAATGCAATCCCCATCAAAATACCAATCCAATTCTTCAAAGAGTTAGACAGAACAATTTGCAAATTCATCTGGAATAACAAAAAACCCAGGATAGCTAAAACTATCCTCAACAATAAAAGGACTTCAGGGGGAATCACTATCCCTGAACTCAAGCAGTATTACAGAGCAATAGTGATAAAAACTGCATGGTATTGGTACAGAGACAGACAGATAGACCAATGGAATAGAATTGAAGACCCAGAAATGAACCCACACACCTATGGTCACTTGATTTTTGACAAAGGAGCCAAAACCATCCAATGGAAAAAAGATAGCATTTTCAGCAAATGGTGCTGGTTCAACTGGAGGGCAACATGTAGAAGAATGCAGATCGATCCAGGCTTATCACCCTGTACAAAGCTTAAGTCGAAGTGGATCCAGGACCTCCACATCAAACCAGACACACTCAAACTAATAGAAGAAAAACTAGGGAAGCATCTGGAACACATGGGCACTGGAAAAAATTTCCTGAACAAAACACCAATGGCTTTTGCTCTAAGATCAAGAATTGACAAATGGGATCTCATAAAACTGCAAAGCTTCTGTAAGGCAAAGGACACTGTGGTTAGGACAAAACGGCAACCAACAGATTGGGAAAAGATCTTTACCAACCCTACAACAGATAGAGGTCTTATATCCAAAATATACAAAGAACTCAAGAAGTTAGACCGCAGGGAAACAAATAACCCTATTAAAAAATGGGGCTCAGAGCTAAACAAAGAATTCACAGCTGAGGAATGCCGAATGGCTGAGAAACACCTAAAGAAATGTTCAACATCTTTAGTCATAAGGGAAATGCAAATCAAAACAACCCTGAGATTTCACCTCACACCAGTGCGATTGGCTAAGATCAAAAACTCAGGTGACAGCAGATGCTGGCGAGGTTGTGGAGAAAGAGGAACACTCCTCCATTGTTGGTGGGATTGCAGACTGGTAAAACCATTCTGGAAATCAGTCTGGAGGTTCCTCAGAAAATTGGACATTGAACTGCCTGAGGATCCAGCTATACCTTTCTTGGGCATATACCCAAAAGATGCCTCAACATATAAAAGAGACACGTGCTCCACTATGTTCATCGCATCCTTATTTATAATAGCCAGAAAATGGAAAGAACCCAGATGCCCTTCAACAGAGGAATGGATACAGAAAATGTGGTACATCTACACAATGGAATACTACTCAGCTATCAAAAACAACGAGTTTATGAAATTCGTAGGCAAATGGTTGGAACTGGAAAATATCATCCTGAGTGAACTAACCCAATCACAGAAAGACATACATGGTATGCACTCATTGATAAGTGGCTATTAGCCCAAATGCTTGAATTACCCTAGATCCCTAGAACAAACGAAACTCAAGACGGATGATCAAAATGTGAATGCTTCACTCCTTCTTTAAATGAGGAAAAAGAATACCCTTGGCAGGGAAGGGAGAGGCAAAGATTAAAACAGAGACTGAAGGAACACCCATTCAGAGCCTGTCCCACATTTGGCCCATACATATACAGCCACCCAATTGGACTAGATGGATGAAGCAAAGAAGTGCAGACCGACAGGAGCCGGATGTAGATCGCTCCTGAGAGACACAGCCAGAATACAGCAAATACAGAGGCGAATGCCAGCAGCAAACCACTGAACTGAGAATAGGTCCCCTATTGAAGGAATCAGAGAAAGAACTGGAAGAGCTTGAAGGGGCTCGAGACCCCAAAAGTACAACAATGCCAAGCAACCAGAGCTTCCAGGGACTAAGCCACTACCTAAAGACTATACATGGACTGACCCTGGACTCTGACCCCATAGGTAGCAATGAATATCCTAGTAAGAGCACCAGTGGAAGGGGAAGCCCTGGGTCCTGCTAAGACTGAACCCCCAGTGAACTAGTCTATGGGGGGAGGGCGGCAATGGTGGGAGGGTTGGGAGGGGAACACCCATAAGGAAGGGGAGGCGGGAGGGGGATGTTTGCCCGGAAACCGGGAAAGGGAATAACACTCGAAATGTATATAAGAAATACTCAAGTTAATAAAAAAAAATAAAAAAAAAATAAAAAAAATAAAAAAAAAAAACAAAAAAAAAAAAAAAACAAAAAAAAAATTATGCAGGTATCAGTAACAGTTACCACTATACTTGGCTATTTATGATCTGCTGTTCAGAATGGTTAGGAATGCCAACAATTCTTGGATTCTTGTCATCACCTCTTGCTGTGAAACACCCAGACTTGTACTTCTATTAGTTCAGAGTGCACATAGGTCAGGAACCTCATCAATTTGTACCATTAATCTATACTCCTCCATTTCTCTTTCTCTTCAGCTTCTACCAACCAAAAAATAGATACTTTTAGTCTACAAAATGGCTAGCTAAGATGCTTAATATTCTATCTGCTACAGTGTGCTGCTTAGTTTTTGTTGACTTATGCAAACTTAGATGCACCTCGGAAGAAGGAATTTCAGTTGAAAAATTGCTCCCATTAGTTTAGACTGTGGAGATAGGGGACATTTTTCTGATTAGTAATTGATGTGGGGAAGCTTATTCCATTGTAGATGGCGCTATTCCAAGGCAGGTAAGCCTTGGCTACATGAAAGTCAGCTTAGTAAACAAGAGGAAGCAAACCAGTAGGCCTTGTTGATCCTTGGTCTGCAACAGTTCTTCCCTCCAGGTTTCTGCCCTGATTTTCACAATGATGGATTGTGACCTGAAAGTATAATGAAGTAAACCCTGCCCTCCTTCAAATTATTTTTGGCCAGTGTTTTATCACAACAGAAAGCAAACAGAATGTATAGATCTATAAGAAAAAAAAAACATGCACAGAATGACTGTAAGAACCATGCCTGTTTGAATAAAATTACACAATTTTATTAGCATCTGATCCATATAAATATAGAATAAAATGTAAATGTTCTAATCTCGCCTAACCTGGGAATAAGACATATTCCTTCGGTGTCTCCCTGGGGATCATATCTCATGATTCTTGCTTTCATACTTAGTCTTTCTTTTCTAGGAATATCTAGTCCTTAAATATGAAAAGAACATAAGAGAATATTCTCTAAAGTAAGTATTCTTTCTCATATTATTTTCTACTTATAGAAAGTTGAAATAAAATTCAAAGTTAATTTAACATCTTAATCAAAAATCTTCTGTAATGAAATATGAAAACACTCTTGAAGCACAATTTTCTTTTTTAAAAAGACTTTAATATTTTGGATTTTAATTGCAAATACTCTATATCCACAATTTTTACCACTAAAAATATCTATCTATTTATCTATTTGATCTACTGATGGTCAAACTCTGGGACCCATGAGTGCTAGACAAGTTCTTTCCAAATAAATTACATTAAATTTTACATGAATTATTTAAATTATAAATTAAAATACAACTAATGATTGTCCCTTGAGAAAAAGTAGATTGAAGCTTTACTGTAAAGATTTTACCTGGCTTAAGGTATATCCTCTGTGCTGACTAGTTTTGTTGTAACTTGAAACAAAGAACCTCAATTGAAAAAAATTCCTCCATAAGATCCAGATGTAGGGTATTTTCTTAATTAATGATGAATGGGAGAATGCCCAGCCCTTTGTAGGTGGTGCCATCCCTGGGCTGGTGGTCCTGAGTTCTATAAGAAAGCAGGCTGAACAAGCCATGAGAAGCAATCCAGTAAGCAACACCCCTCTATGGCCTCTGTATCACCAGCTCCTGCCTCCAGGTTCCTGCCCTGTTTGAGTTCCTGTCACAGCTCCCTTCAATGGTGAACAGTACTGTGGGAGCATAAGCCAAATAAACCCTTTTCTCTCTAACTTGCTTCTTGTTCATGGCGTTTTTTTTGCAGCAATACAAATCGCAACTAAGACATATTCTTGTGTGACTTTTGTATATCTAAAATTATTTACAAATGGCAAAAAATCATGTATGTGTGCCATAAACATATCATGTACTTTATCTAATATTTAAGCATATATTGCAGAGTTGTATCAATAATATACCAGTGAGAATAGATCTCTGTACTTTTTGAAATTGCACATTGTATTCAAAGGTGTAACACCCATATTATTATACAAATGCAGCTAAATACCTATATATCCTCTAATAGTATACAAAATTATAGGCTATAGATCAAATAAATTAAGTGAATGTCATTTACCAGGGTGGTCCTTAAACAAGAATCAGTTGAGCCACCATCGTGGTGCAGTCTCCTTATAGAACCATAATTGCAAATATGCCTTGAAACTATGTATAGAATATCAAATTCTAACAATTGTTGTGCCCATATAACATTTTCTACCATTTTGTCATGCTGAATTTCTAGAACATTTTAGAGCCCTCATTTCTTCCTCAGTAATATTGAGACCTTAATAATGAGATCTTAGAGAAGGTCCGCTACAAACAGCAAGCTATCTTTTAGATCTTTCTTATTATAACTAAGCATATGTGAAGGACCATATTAGAACATCCTTCCATGGTTCAGAGCAACAGTCTTTATCTCCACAGGGCCTGAGTAAGTAGAATTACAAATCCAAAAGCTAGTTACAAATCCCAACCCTAAGGCATAAAGGAGTAACCCAGTCTAATTCTGTCACCAGTCAAGCCTTTGGGTCAACCAATCTTTCTACCGATGCGATGGTACTTCCTTCACAATGTATCTATATTTATAACATTGCTTCGCATTGAATGGCCAAATCTATTCACAATGTCATGAAACAATTAGGTGGTCTCTCTGGTGTTGCTTTCTGATTCTTGGAAAGTATTTCTACTCTGCCCTTCAAAAATACATACTATAGGAAGAACTCTAAAATAAAGGACACTTGTGCTGCTAAGTTTTCACTTTAAAAGATTTCACATGAAATAAGAAATTGCTAATTTGGCCCACCTGATCATTTCTCATTATTAAATTTAGATTGTTATTTTTAATTTTTGCCAAGAGTATCATAACAATTTTTGTCTATCAGACCATTGTAGCACAGTCCTATTGTAGCTATTTTATTTCTACAGATCATTTGGTTATGATTCTGTCTTCTGATTTCAAATATAATAGTTATTTTTCCTTGAAAATAATACCATACAGGAGTTTATTTTTTGCTTACTTAAATCACAGCTTCATAAAGTTTTACTTCCCCCATTTTACTCAAGAAATGTTCTTCAACCTCAGGTACATATTCATATAAAATATGTATACAAATCAAATATTTACTAAAATAAATCATATAATTATTTTAAAATTCTAAGGTATACATATATTACCATTTATTAACGATAAGGACAATTTTATATGCAATCAGATACTTAAGATTATTTATGTTTACATAAAGAATTAAATATTGGATCTTTTACCCGGGCCCAATCTGATAAATGTAGCTCTCATCGCTCATCAAAAAACTTCTCTTTGCTGCAGAGGAAGATGATTACAGAAAGCCATAACTAGGTAAAATGTAGATTTCATCTGATCATAGGGTACCAAGCTCTAGTTGGTACATTTACAACACTATTTCCACACCTAAGTCTCTAGGAACATCATGGAAGAGAAATCAGGAAGACTGTTAAAGCCAGAAAACCTGGAACACTCTTAGAAATAGCAGGAAGGCCTCGTCCTTAATACTCTAACAATATCAATTCTTAAATAAGACCTGAACAGTGCCAACACTAATAGACATGGCAACATGGAAGGTAAAAAAATGTTGGTAGAAAGATGATACCTAGACAAAAGACTAAACCAGCACTAAAGTGACTCAATATGCTTCACAGATATATTTGTGATTTTTGTATATGTATATATCAATAATAATTCAAGAAAAAGTCCATAGACTTTGAGAGGGTATGAGGAAAGGACATGGAAGGACTTAAAAGGAAGAAAAGGAGAGCAAATTATGTTTCCACATTGTTTTGTTTATTCTTCTATCATGTAATATATCCCAACCACAGTCTCCCCTCCGTCCTCTCCTCCCAGTTCCTCCCTCCTTCTCTCTTCACATCCACTTCCCCTCTGTTTTGCTTCCAAAAAGGTCAGACTGCCCATGGATATTGACCAAACGTGACATATCATGTTGTAGTAAGAGCAGGCACTTCCCCTTTAATTAAGTCAGGACAAGGCAACCCAGTAGGAAGAAAGGGCAGGGTTGGGGATTTAGCTCAGTGGTAGAGCACTTGCCTAGCAAACGCAAGGCCCTGGGTTCGGTCCCCAGCTCTGAAAAATAGAAAAAAAAAGAAAAAAAAAGCAACAAGGCCCTGGGTTCGGTCCCCAGCTCTGAAAAAAAAAGGAAGAAAGGGTCTCAAAATCAGGCAACAGAAACAAGCCCTCTTCCTACTTTTAGAAGGCCCATAAGAAGACTAACCCTTATAACTGTAACATATGTACAGGGTTCCTAAGTCAGGCCCATGTAGGCTCCGTTGTAGATGGTTCTGTCTCTGTGAGCCCCTATGAGCCCAGAATAGTTGATTCGATGTTCTTGTGGTGTCCTTTACCCCTCTGGTTCCTATAATCCTTCTTCTTCATCTTCCACATGATTGCTTGAGATCTTTCTAATATTTGACTGTGAGTCTCTGTGTCTGTTTCCATCATTCTCTGGATGAAACCTTTCTTCTACTACCGATCTATGAGTATAGCAGAATATCATTAGGAATCACCTCATTAACTTTTATGTGGACAGTCATATTTGGCTCTATCCTGAGTCTCTGAGCTATACACCTACTAGGTCTTACCCTTTCACACAGTGTCAAGGATGGTCTCATGACACAGATCTCAAGCTATATGAGTCATTGGTTGGCAACTCCCATAATTTCTGTGCTACCTTAACCCCTGTAGGCAGGACAAATTGTACGTAGGTTTTATGCTAGGTCGATGTCGCAATCCCTCCACTGGAAGTCTTGCTATGTTACAGGAGATAGCCAGTTCAGGCTCCATATTCCTCCACTGGAAGTCTTGCTATGTTATAGGAGATGGCCAGTTCAGGCTCCATATTCCTCAGTGCTAGGAGCCTTAGCTAGGGTCATGTCATCGATTCCTGAGTTTTCATTGTACTAGGGTACTAGTTTGTCCCCTAGGAGATGCTCCCAAATATCACTTGCCTCTCCCAGTACTCTCTCCCTCCATCTTTTCTGCACCTTATCTGTCCACCTATGCCACCCCTTTTCCACACAATAAAGCTATTTAAAAAATAACATCATGCAATTTGCAGGTAAATGGATGGAAGTAGAAAGAATCATACTGAGTGAGGTAACTCCCACCAGAAAGACAAAAGATGGTATTACTCACTTATAAGTGGATATTAGCTGTAAAATAAAGGATAACCATACTACAATCTGCAGACCTACAGAAGCTAAGTAACAGGGAGGGCTCAATGGGGGGAATAACTGAATCCCATGGGAAGAAGAAATAGAATAGATATTTAAAACTTTTAATTGCAAACAATAAAATAAAACTATTTAGATCTTAACAACATAAAGATGCTCAGTGTTTTCAGGTATTGTTGCTATTTTAATCACATTAGTAATAATGCTATGTAAATTGCTCCATATAAGTACATAGAACAAAGTAGCATAAATACGTTTAGGGCCACTTGAGAAACTTTAGGAAGTTTTGCTCAAATGCCAAACCAAAGTATATTTAATGATGTGTACATTTGAAATTCATGTCAGCAACTCAAAGAACAATTTTTAAAAACCAAACATTCTAATACATTCTAACAATTTCAAATGTCTAGTAATTTGATGCTTATGTGCTGAGGAATGGTGGTAGGAAAATATTAAAAGTCTTTATTTTCCATAATTTAAACATGTTTCTATAAATGGAGGAAACTTTGTATGTGCTATGAAAAGCACTGCAAGCAACATCATAGATTTAACCTCAAATCTGGGCCAGGGCTTTTTGGCCAGTGTATGTTGGTGTCATGGGGCGTGACTAACCACTCAATCCAAAATGCACAAGTAGCACATTCCGAACTATGGCTTGAATAAACTCAGAAAATGGCAAGTGCCAGAAACACCTCAGATTTACCTCATATCTGATTTTGAATTGACTTTGAGCAGCACATTGTGAAAGAATTCTCTGACTGTTGTGAACTATCCTCATATTCAGTTATGAAACCCCCATATAAAAGTCATAACCCACATTTAAATAAGTTATATTATATATACAACCTGTTTTCATCAAATCAATATAATATTGTTTAGTGACAAATGGTGATTTTCTACTTAGACTATTATCTTGCATTGCTATTTTGCATTCCAATGAAGGAAGCACTATTTTCCTGCTCCAACTGTTTACTCATGTGTGAAATTATTACCATTATTTTGAATGCATAAACTCATAATTTCCTTTTGATTATAACTATGAATATAATTACTTATTTTCATGCTGTTATTGATTGTATTTATTCCCTTGGGTCTTCTTTAGTACTGTGCATTTTAGGTTGAATTTTACTGTCTTTCAATAGCTTGTGGGAAACTTTAAATTATTTGAAATTTCAGTCACTTTATCTTTCCACTTTGAACACTATAAATTTCATGTTCATCCAAATTCTAAACACAATTCACACAAGGGTTTATACAACTTGGTTTTCCATTTCATTGTATTTTACATATTATACCAAAATGCTGCGAATGGCATTATATTTATTGTATTATTTATTTATTTATTTATTTATTCATTCATTCATTCATTCATTCATTCATTCATTTATAGTGGAGATTATAGTGTATTTTGGCCTACTGCTGCTTGCATTCTAATGTTAATTTGGGTACCCCAAACTGCTTACACAAGTGTCTGCATGTAGTTTCTGGGAACCTGCCCCCACTTAGTTCTGATTGATAAATAAAGACACCAGCAGACAATGGCTGAGAAGGGAACACAGAGGAAGGACTTTAGGAAAGGGAGGAAGGAAAAGGAGAAGGACAAGAGAAGAATGTTAAGACAGAGGCATGGACACCATGTGCAGGAGCTAGAAGAGCGTGGCCCAGTGTTGCCCAGTTGGACATCCCTCTGGGTCCAGTGCAGCCAAGATAGAATATAGAATTTAGTAAGTAATAACTCAGGATTATTGGAGGGAGGTGAATTAACCTTGTGAAGGTTAGACAGTGGCCCAGCCATCGATCTGTTTAAGGCATATCAAAATATAAAGGCTGCATATGTCTTTCATTCGGGAACCTAAAGCATGGGGAAGTAGCGAACCTGCCACCACTGGGTTTTATTAATTAAATACTTAATTCAACAGGGGGTGAGCAAACCAGTGGCTAGCACATGTTATATAAGGATTTTATGACTGAGCTCTATTCCCAAACTTTTCATTTAAAAATTAATTTTGGAGTTATCTGTTTATAATAAATGTTTACAATATGTATAAATCATACTCTATTAGTGCTAGTCTACTCAACTATATTATAGGGTCAAGTAATAATATGCATTAGTATAGTTATTAAGGTGAAGATACCTTACACATGTGACTTACTAGTGCAATGTCTTGACTTTATAATTGAAATAAAACAAAAACAAAGATGTTATTTTAGTTGCATTTAATTAATAGACACAGATATTTATTTTATTTTTACAACAAAATTTTATATAGTACAGATACACTAGGGGATGATTAAGCCTAGTTAACTAATATAAGCATTAAGTCAAATAAGTTTTACATTAAACTTTGGGGGGGGTTGGAAATTTTCAAATTAAGTACTTAATTTATATCATTTTACCCTACCCTTTCCCTCTTCCAAATTCTTTTCTGTGTATCCCTACTACCTGTCAAATTCATGACCTCTTATTTATTATTATACACACACACATACACCCAAACACACATACACACACACACACACACACACACACACACACACACACACACACCTGCATGTATATCACTCTCCAAGTTTACATTCTATTTATTTGACAAAGAGAACCTGGGGAGTAAAGGCTTTATGTAGCTTACAATCACAATTCATCATTGAAGGAGGACAAGGTAAAAATTAAGCATGGAAGGAACTTAGAGGCAAGAACTGAAGCAGAGACCATGGAGGATTTCTGTTAACTTGCTTGGTCACCAGGATGTGCTCAAACCGTACAACCTATGACTATGTGCTCAGCAGTGGTAACACCCACAGTGGGCTTGGCCCACCCACATCAAATATTAATTTTTCAAATGTCCCTATATTCTTGTTCATAGCCCAGTTTGATGGAAACACTTTTCTCAGTTGATATTCTTCCAAGATGACCCTAGCTTATGTTTACAAAATTAACTAGCACAGTTGATCCCTTCTCAGCTTGGCACACAAATATATAATTATTAAACCATAACCTTTCCTTTTTTGCTTATCCACAGATTTCATGTTACTATTGTAATAATAAAACGTAAGCTGGTTTTAAAATCCCACACATCTGCCAAGGCAGAATCTTCACATTTTTGCCAGTGTCTAACCAGGTAATTCCCCTTGATTTTCTACTCTATGCATTTCATCAATCCTCCAGATCTATCCCAGTGCCATGGAGTACTCTGACCATGTCAACCTGCACTGCCCCCAACCTCTAAGGTTCTAGCACATCCCTCCCTACCACGACATACAGGTCTAGTCCTCACGACATTCCACCCAGCAAGATGTCCCAAATCCCTTGTCAGTGTCTGTCCAGGAGAGTCCACATGATTCTGCCCTCAATGTACCACCAATTCTTAGATCTATCCCAAAACTCCAGGCTAAGACCAGGATGTGCATCCTGAATGAAAGCTCAGCACCCTGTGTTCACCTCCATTCATTCAATCTAAGTTATATCCAACCTTTAAGTCCCAACAAGGCCCCAACATCCTGTGTGCTCCCCTAATCCTTTCTGTTCATATCAGACACAAAACTAACCAAAGAAGTCTATGCAATCAGACATCATTACAGAAATACAAACAATATGAAGAATCTTTCCTAAGATTCATCAGTCCTATAGAAATACATAGAGGACCAGATCACAGAATTTAAAAAGAAAACTATAAACTTCATCAAAAATTCAGAGTATAAATAGTACACAAAGAACTCGATGAACTTAAGACAATAAATACATAAGTGATGCCCAAGAAAACACACAAACAAAAGGCCAATAGAAATGACTAAGACAATCTAGTATTTAAAAATAAAATTCAATAAAGAGTCAGGAATACTGAAGAACTAAAATGGAGTTGGAACTGAAAATTCCAGATACACAGAGTTGTTATTCTTTGCTCAAGGGGAAAAATGTTAAATGTAAAAAAAATTCAAGCACAAAGCATCCAGAAGTTCTGGGACAGTATGCAAATGCCAAACCTATGAATAGTCGGTATACAGAAAGGAGAAGAAACTGAGATCAAAGGCACAGAAAATATTGTAAACAAAATTATAGAAGAAAATTTCTCCAATCTAGATAAAGAGATGACTAACAAGACACAGGTAGCATATAGAACCACTAATATACAAGAATACAAAATAAACTTCCATAACACATGATAAAACATTAAATGTACAGAACAAAGGAATAACATTAAAATTTGCAAGGGAGAAAGACCAAGTCATATATAACGACAGACCCATTAGAATAATACCTGATTTTTCAATTCTATTAAGACTCTGAAATTCAGAATGGCCTGTATGGTTCTGCTCTTTGACTGTTATTGCTCATTCCTGGTCCTATCCAAATATGATGGTTGTGGGGTTCTTGGATATACAATTTGACATGTATCATAAAAGAATGAAGATAACCTAAAAGGAAAAGTTAAAAGGGCAGTAGGGAATAATTAGGGGTGTCTTGATTTGACCTCAGGAGTCTAAGTCTCAATGGGATAGAGTGTCAGAATCCAGAAAGATGGGTAGGCTAGCAGGTGATCTTTCTGAAGGTGGCCCACTGCTTTTGCATAATCTGCAATGGGTGAGCTCTATGCACCAAGGTCCCAAAGAGACTTCATCTCAGGAACGCTTCTTGCAGCTGATATTAAATTAATATAATAATCCCTTAGCATTAGCTCACCCTATTGAGCAGATTTACTTCAGATCAACAAAAAAATGAACTTTCCTAAATCAATGACGCTGTTTAGAAGAGTTAATGATTTTTATAGAATTCATGATTTGATTTTAGGAAGAAAGTTTTAATAGATGATTTTAGTTGTTTTAAAAAATATATAATAAAGTTAGAATAGAATGTGTGCACTCTTAATCCTAGTAAGTAAAGGCTGCCTAATAATAAATACAATGAGAGTTCATAATTACACTAAAAAGAGAAATAGGCTTGAGACAAATTTGTGTCAAAGAAAAGCATTCAGGTCCAAGGATGTGCACTATGATAATGGAAGGCAATGTAATACTGTTGGTTTGAGCTTTGAATGAGCATATAGAATGAAACACTACTTTGAACTTAATATCAACATCCTTTTGTAACTCCCATTATATGTAGTATTTTATCTATGAAATAATTTTCTAAGAACATTTTGTCTATAAAAAGGCTAGAGAAAATAAATAAAGATGGTATGGTATGGTGTGGTATGGTGGCTTAGGAAGCTCTGCCCCATCCATCCATCTATTCAAGTGTATATGTATATTTATATGTATGTATGTAGAAATGTGTGTGTGTGTGTGTGTGTGTGTGTGTGTGTGTGTGTGTGTAAGCATGCATAAATAATTGTGGACTTGATTGAAACAGATGGTCAAGTCCAGTTAGAAAGTGGGTATATGAATGTATATGTCTCTGTGCATATTTGTCTGTGTAAAGGATCTTAATTCTCTTCCTTTCCTTCCTCACTGGTTCACAAAGAGTTAACCAGCCAGGCCAGTGAAGGGATTCTAACTGCCTGACTGTAAAGGGAGTGCAAGCAATAAATCCTCTACCTAACCCCACCCTACCCCCAGCTGTTAAGCAAATGGTGATAATTCATCTGAAGCCATCTGCTTCTGGCTTCGGTATAACTAAGAATCAAAAAGAGTAAATATTATTAGTACCAAGCAGCCTTTACATTCAAAACTAAGTTTTGCCCCTGCCAACACTCTGCCAAATAGGCTACCTTCCAGAGAGAACTACCAATGGGGGAGGGATGTTAGGCTTCTGACAATATAGGTGGGATAGGAGGAGGGACTCAGGCCAGCAGGGTGCTGCAAGACTAAGTAAATCTGTATGGATATTCTACAAGTTCCAAGAGAGCACAGATGACAGCCTAGTCTACTGTACCTAGCAAAACTATCACTTAGGATCATCAGATAAAGGAAAATATTTCATGATAAAAACAAATTTAATTTGTGTCCAACATGCATTCTCTACAGAAGGCACTATAATGGAAACTTAGGTTAGAAACACCCAAAAAAGCCAAAGAATAAATAATCTCAGAAAAGTTTATCAAAAGGGGGGAACATACCCATACCACCACAACAAAAAACATGAATTATAAACATTGTTCATTAATAACTCTCAATGTAAATGTTCTCAATTCTCCCAATAACATGATAAAAGATTAAGAGATTGAAATAGAAAATAAGACCTATCTTTCTGTTTCGTCAAAAACAAACAAAATCAAAACAAGGCAAAGCAAAAAGCATACTTTATCATCAAAACTAGATATCACCTAGGGTAAAAGATAGAAAAGGTATTCCAGGCAAAAAAAGCCAAGAAGGAAGAAAGCATAAATGATTTAGTATCTGAAAATAGACTCCAAATTAAAAGTAATCAGAAAAGATAGGGAAGAACCATTCATTTTTTCCAAAGGAAAAAAAAATCCACCAAGAAGATTCTACAAATCTATATACATATACATCAAAAACAAGGGCATCCAATTTCATAAATAAACACATCTAGAACTAAAGTCATGTATTGACCCTAAGACAGCCAAAGTGGGTGACTTTAGTATACCACTCTTGCAGTCAAGTCATCCAGACAAAATTTAAGCCAAGAAATGCAGGAGTTAATTAACATTATAAACCAAGTGGTCTGACAGACAGCTTTCTACTGAACAGTAAACGATATGTTTTCTTCTCAGCAGCCATTGTAACTTTCTCCCAAATTGACCTCATAGCAGGATGCAAAGCAAATTTCAAGAGATATAGAAAATTTGAAATAATAATAACCTGTATCTTATCTGACCACCATGGATTGAATGTATACCAACAATACAAACAGAAGAAAGTACACAAACTCAGGAAGCTGAACAACTCTCTACTTTAAAAAAATAAACCAAGAAAGAGGTAAGAAAAGAAAAATGTTTTAGAATTTATTGAAAATGAAAACATACCATACAAAACCTATCATACACAGTGAAAGCAGTACTAAGAGACATGTTCACAGCATGAAGTGCCCATATCTAACCCACCCCTAACCAAGAAGCTGTTTGCAATTGATAGCTTATGAAAGAGGGAAAAGCAGTTTCTTCAATTAAGTGAGAATTGGTATAACAGCTGTTGCAGTCCATGGCAAGCCTCATGCCCAGGAGAGGTTAACTAACACAAAGGAAACTCTATGCATGTGAGTTCGTTTGTGCGTGAGTGTGTTTTGTGACTCTGTCTGTCTCTGTGTGTGTGTGTGTGTGTGTGTGTGTGTGTGTGTGTGTTGTTGTTGTTGTTGTTGTTTTGGCATATTTTGTCTTTATTACTTGTTGTTTTGTTGTTTGATTTTCATTTTGAGATTTAGAGAGAAGGAGGGGAGGGAGAGGGAGAGGGAGAGCGAGAGGGAGAGGGAGAGGGAGAGAACATAAAGTTGAGGAAGTAGACAATGTTATTGGTCAGGGCTGTCCTCAAGAATATTGAAAAAATATAGGTTACTGCTGTTACACTTACTTAACTCCCAGAGCTGTAAGGTAAGTCTCATTTTCTGAAGACACTATACATACACTTTAAACTCAGGATCCAGAGGACTTGAGCTAAAATGGACATGAGGGAATCTTACTTCCCTAGGACTAGCTTTCATGATGCCAGAATGTCATGCAATCAACATGGAAAGATGACACTAAAGGTATAGTCAGGACACACATATCTTGGATGTAACCAAGAGCTCTCTAAATTGTACTCATGGCTTCTCCAATAAGGGAGAACCCCATGCCTGGTACTGGAAACCTAGCTAGTTATCTAGGGGTAGTAATATTATTGATCTTGGAAAATCTACAAATGCCAATTAACTAAACTAGAATAGTTTCTAGCTGCATTGTATGTACTTATGCTTATACCTATAGATGAGTATAGTTCTCATCCCTTATCATGGAAACTTCTCTTTGCAAAAGGAGACCATTACAGTAAACAAAACTGACTATAATGCAATGATTAAGAGATGACATAGTGAAGATCTTTTCAGTCTTCATCTACACCCCTGAGTTAACCCTGTAGCACAACTCTCCATTAACAAATCCCACCCAGAGAGAGCTGGTCTTCCTGGAGTGCTGGAAGTTCTAAGTTTGCAGGTAAGATCAACACTTTTACTCCAATAACTGGCCAAAGAGGGACACAACAGGATACCACAGGGCATAGAAACCAGTGGGCAGCAGGGAACAAGACCCTTCCAGTCTCCATCTCCCTACCCACTCACCCCCACCCAC
Source organism: Rattus norvegicus (assembly GCF_021556685.1). Classification (NCBI taxonomy): domain Eukaryota; kingdom Metazoa; phylum Chordata; class Mammalia; order Rodentia; family Muridae; genus Rattus; species Rattus norvegicus. The sequence continues at coordinate 84,333,111 of NC_141554.1, forward strand.
CTACCCCTGGAGCTAACCTTGGGAAACAGCTCTTCACAGTCAAATCCCACCCAGAAAGAACCTGTTTCCCAGGAGTGCTGAAAAACTTAAGATCACAGGTTCACAAGAGTGACAGGCTCTAGTTAGAGACAACAAGCCCAACTAACACCAGAGATAAACAGATGGCAAGAGTAAGCACATAAAACTAAGCAAAAGTAACCAAGGATACTTAGCAACATCAGAACCCAATTGTCCCATTACAGCAAGCTCTAGATACACCAACATACCTGAAAGCACAATTTTTATCTAAAACAATATCTCATGTTGAGGATAGAGACTTGAAGAAGGACATAAATCACCCCCTTAACAAATAGAGAACACAGGTAAGCAGGTAGAAGCCCTTAAAGAGGAAACACAAAAATCCCTTAAAGAATTACAAGAAACCACAACCAAACAGGTGAAGGAATTGAACAAAACAATCCAGGATCTAAATATGGAAAAAGATACAATAAAGAAATCACAAAGGGGGTTGCTGCCGCCGCGGAGAGCTCATAAGCAACACCCCACGAGCAAACTTGAGTCTCGGGACCACAGGTAAGACAAACTTTTCTGCTACAAGAGACCTGCCTGATGAACTCAGGACACACAGAGGCAAAATTCCTCTAGGACCCGGCACTTCCTGTGTTTACCTGGAGTCCCAAACCCACGGATCCTGGCCCACAGCAGCTCTCTGCTCCCAAACCCCATGGGAGAGAGATCTCACCGCCTGGTCAGGTGGGCACAACTGAGGCTACAGAGCAGAAGAGACCACCAACACTGCCCACCCCTGCCCATATCCCTGGTCCAAGAGGAAACTGTATAAGGCATCTGGGTTCCCGTAGGGGAGGGCCCAAGAGCAGCAGGACTGCTGCACCTGAGACACCACCAGAACCTGAAGGGAGCTACCGGATAAACAGTTCTCTGCACCCAAATACCGTGGGAGGGAGAGCTAAACCTTCAGAGAGGCAGACACGCCTGGGAAACCAGAAGAGAATGCACTCTGCACACATCTCTGACGCCAGAGGAAAACACCAAACGCCATCTGGAACCCTGGTGCACTGAAGCTCCCTGAAAGGGCAGCACAGATCTTTCTGGTTGCTGCCACTGCGGAGAGCTCATAAGCAACACCCCATGAGCAAACTTGAGCCGCGGGACCACAGGTAAGACCAACTTTTCTGCTGCAAGAAAGCTGCCTGGTGAACTCAAGACACAGGCCCACAGGAACAGCTGAAGACCTGTAGAGAGGAAAAACTACACGCCGGAAGCAGAACACTCTGTCCCCATAACTGGCTGAAAGAAAACAGGAAAACAGGTCTACAGCACTCCTGACACACAGGCTTATAGGACAGTCTAGCCACTGTCAGAAATAGCAGAACAAAGTAACACTAGAGAGAATCTCATGGCAAGAGGCAAGCTCAGGAAACCAAGCACCAGAAACCAAGACTACATGGCATCATCGGAGCCCAATTCTCCCACCAAAACGAACACGGAATATCCAAACACACCAGAAAAGCAAGATCTAGTTTCAAAATCATATTTGATCATGATGCTGGAAGACTTCAAGAAAGACTTGAAGAACTTCCTTAGAGAAACACAGGAAAACGTTCATAAACAAGTAGAAGCCTACAGAGAGAGATCGCAAAAATCCCTGAAAGAATTCCAGGAAAAAACAAACAATTGAAGGAATTAAAAATGGAAATGGAAGCAATCAAGAAAGAAAACATGGAAACAACCCTGGATATAGAAAACCAAAAGAAGAGACAAGGAGCTGTAGATACAAGCTTCACCAACAGAATACAAGAGATGGAAGAGAGAATCTCAGCAGCAAAAGATTCCATAGAAATCATTGACTCAACTGTCAAAGGTAATGTAAAGCGGAAAAGCTACTGGTCCAAAACAGACAGGAAATCCAGGACTCAATGAGAAGATCAAACGTAAGGATAAGAGGTATAGAAGAGAGTGAAGACTCCCAGCTCAAAGGACCAGTAAATGTCTTCAACAAAATCATAGAAGAAAACTTCCCTAACCTAAAAAAAAAGATACCCGTAGGCATACAAGAAGCCTACAGAACTCCAAATAGATTGGACCAGAAAAGAAACACCTCCCGTCACATAATAGTCAAAACACCAAACGCACAAAATAATGAAAGAATATTAAAAGCAGTAAGGGAAAAAGGTCAAGTAACATATAAAGGCAGACCTATCAGAATCACACCAGACTTCTCGCCAGAAACTATGAAGGCCAGAAGATCCTGGACTGATGTCATACAGACCCTAAGAGAACACAAATGCCAGCCCAGGTTACTGTATCCTGCAAAACTCTCAATTAACATAGATGGAGAAACCAAGATATTCCATGACAAAACCAAATTTACACAATATCTTTCTACAAATCCAGCACTACAAAGGATAATAAATGGTAAAGCCCAACATAAGGAGGCAAGTTATACCCTAGAAGAAGCAAGAAACTAATCGTCTTGGCAACAAAACAAAGAGAAGAAAAGCATACAAACATAACCTCATATCCAAATATGAATATAACAGGAAGCAATAATCACTATTCCTTAATATCTCTCAACATCAATGGCCTCAACTCCCCAATAAAAAGACGTAGATTAACAAACTGGATACGCAACGAGGACCCTGCATTCTGCTGCCTACAGGAAACACACCTCAGAGACAAAGACAGACATTACCTCAGAGTGAAAGGCTGGAAAACAATTTTCCAAGCAAATGGTCAGAAGAAGCAGGCTGGAGTAGCCATTCTAATATCAAATAAAATCAATTTTCAATTAAAAGTCATCAAAAAAGATAAGGAAAGACGCTTCATATTCATGAAAGGAAAAATCCACCAAGATGAACTCTCAATCCTAAATATCTATGCCCCAAATACAAGGGCACCTACATACGTAAAAGAAACCTTACTAAAGCTCAAAACACACATTGCACCTCACACAATAATAGTGGGAGATTTCAACACCCCTCTCTCATCAATGGACAGATCATGGAAACAGAAATTAAACAGAGATGTAGAGAGACTAAGAGAAGTCATGAGCCAAATGGACTTAACGGATATTTATAGAACATTCTATCCGAAAGCAAAAGGATATACCTTCTTCTCAGCTCCTCATGGTACTTTCTCCAAAATTGACCATATAATTGGTCAAAAAACGGGCCTCAACAGGTACAGAAAGATAGAAATAATCCCATGTGTGTTATCGGACCACCACGGCCTAAAACTGGTGTTCAATAACAATCAAGGAAGAATGCCCACATATACTTGGAAATAGAACAATGCTCTACTCAATGATAACCTGGTCAAGGAAGAAATAAAGAAATTAAAAACTTTTTAGAATTTAATGAAAATGAAGGTACAACATACCCAAACTTATGGGACACAATGAAAGCTGTGCTAAGAGGAAAACTCATAGCGCTGAGTGCCTGCAGAAAGAAACAGGAAAGAGCATATGTCAGCAGCTTGACAGCACACCTAAAAGCTCTAGAACAAAAAGAAGCACATACACCCAGGAGGAGTAGAAGGCAGGAAATAATCAAACTCAGAGCTGAAATCAACCAAGTAGAAACAAAAAGGACCATAGAAAGAATCAACAGAACCAAAAGTTGGTTCTTTGAGAAAATCAACAAGATAGATAAACCCTTAGCCAGACGAAGGAGAGGACACAGAGAGTGCATCCAAATTAACAAAATCAGAAATGGACTTCCATTCACAGCTGTTGCTGATCATCGGTGGGGAGTTGGACCACAGATTGTAAGTCATCAACCAATTCTATTACTATATAGAGACTGCCCATGAGTTCTCTGACTCTAAAGAACCCTAAGACAAATTGGTACTAGAAGTGCTATATTCTTGTGACAACCCGATCATGTTTTGGGGAGGACTGTGGAAGGACTTTGAAACTTTGAACTTTGAGCTAGAAGAGCCATTGGGATGTTAAGAGCTCTGTGGGATATTCTGTAGGAGATTGAAGGATAATGTTGAGAACAGTGCAGAAGATGGAGGCCTGGCTTGTGAAATTTCAGAAAGAAGATTAAAGACTCTTCTCAGGGCTGTTGCTATTTTGACTGTGATGATTCTGTGGTTTTGGTTAGTTGGAGCTGAAGAATTAGCTGTGATTAACAAGATACCAGAACTACTAAAGTGAACCTTTGCATAATTGGGACTATTGCTGCTGGTCAGCTAGAGCTAAGAAATTAGTGATGATTAAGAAGAGAGCAGCCGGAACCTGAAGGAAACAGACCGGATAAACAGTTCTCTGCACCCAAATCCCGTGGGAGGGAGAGCTGAACCTTCAGACAGGCGGACACGCCTGGGAAACCGGAGGAGACTGCACTCTGTGCACATCCAGGCGCCAGAGGAGAACACCAAACGTCATCTGAAACCCTGGTGCACGGGGGCTCCCGGAGGGAGCGGCGCGGATTTTCCCGGTTGCTGCCACAGCGGAGAGGACTTGGGCAGTGCCCCGCGAGCAGACTTGAGCCTTGGAACCACAGGTGGGACCAACTTTTCCCCTGCGGGAAGCCTGCCTGGTGAACTCAAGACACAGGCCCACAGGAACAGCTGAAGACCTGTAGAGAGGAAAAACTACACACGCGAAAGCAGAACACTCTGTCCCCATAACTGGCTGAAAGAAAACAGGAAAACAGGTCTACAGCACTCCTGACACACAGGTTATAGGACAGTCTAGCCACTGTCAGAAATAGCAGAACAAAGTAACACTAGAGATAATCTGATGGCGAGAGGCAAGCGCAGGAACCCAAGCAACAGAAACCAAGACTACATGGCATCATCGGAGCCCAATTCTCCCACCAAAGCAAACACGGAATATCCAAACACACCAGAAAAGCAAGACCTAGTTTCAAAATCATATTTGATCATGATGCTGGAGGACTTCAAGAAAGACATAAAGAACTCCCTTAGAGAACAAGTAGAAGCCTACAGAGAGGAATCGCAAAAATCCCTGAAAGAATTCCAGGAAAACACAATCAAACAGTTGAAGGAATTAAAAATGGAAATAGAAGCAATCAAGAAAGAACACATGGAAACAACCCTGGACATAGAAAATCAAAAGAAAAGACAAGGAGCTGTAGATACAAGCTTCACCAACAGAATTCAAGAGATGGAAGAGAGAATCTCAGGAGCAGAAGATTCCATAGAAATCATTGACTCAACTGTCAAAGATAATGTAAAGCAGAAAAAGCTACTGGTCCAAAACATACAGGAAATCCAGGACTCAATGAGAAGATCAAACCTAAGGATAATAGGTATAGAAGAGAGTGAAGACTCCCAGCTCAAAGGACCAGTAAATATCTTCAACAAAATCATAGAAGAAAACTTCCCTAACCTAAAAAAAGAGATACCCATAGGCATACAAGAAGCCTACAGAACTCCAAATAGATTGGACCAGAAAAGAAACACCTCCCGTCACATAATTGTCAAAACACCAAACGCACAAAATAAAGAAAGAATATTAAAAGCAGTAAGGGAAAAAGGTCAAGTAACATATAAAGGCAGACCTATCAGAATCACACCAGACTTTTCGCCAGAAACTATGAAGGCCAGAAGATCCTGGACAGATGTCATACAGACCCTAAGAGAACACAAATGCCAGCCCAGGTTACTGTATCCTGCAAAACTCTCAATTACCATAGATGGAGAAACCAAGATATTCCATGACAAAACCAAATTTACACAATATCTTTCTACAAGTCCAGCACTACAAAGGATAATAAAGGGTAAAGCCCAACATAAGGAGGCAAGCTATACCCTAGAAGCAAGAAACTAATCACCTTGGCAACAAAACAAAGAGAATGAAAGCACACAAACATAACCTCACTTCCAAATATGAATACAACGGGAAGCAATAATCACTATTCCTTAATATCTCTCAATATCAATGGCCTCAACTCCCCAATAAAAAGACATAGATTAACAAACTGGATACGCAACGAGGACCCTGCATTCTGCTGCCTACAGGAAACACACCTCAGAGACAAAGACAGACATTACCTCAGAGTGAAAGGCTGGAAAACAATTTTCCAAGCAAATGGTCAGAAGAAGCAAGCTGGGGTAGCCATTCTAATATCAAATAAAATCAATTTTCAACTAAAAGTCATCAAAAAAGATAAGGAAGGACACTTTATATTCATCAAAGGAAAAATCAACCAAGATGAACTCTCAATCCTAAATATCTATGCCCCAAATAAAGGGGCACCTACATATGTAAAAGAAACCTTACTAAAGCTCAAAACACACATTGCACCTCACACAATAATAGTGGGAGATTTCAACACCCCACTCTCATCAATGGACAGATCATGGAAACAGAAATTAAACAGAGATGTAGACAGACTAAGAGAAGTCATGAGCCAAATGGACTTAACGGATATTTATAGAACATTCTATCCTAAAGCAAAAGGATATACCTTCTTCTCAGCTCCTCATGGTACTTTTTCCAAAATTGACCATATAATTGGTCAAAAAACAGGCCTCAACAGGTACAGAAAGATAGAAATAATCCCATGCGTGCTATCGGACCACCACGGCCTAAAACTGGTCTTCAATAACAATAAGGGAAGAATGCCCACATATACGTGGAAATTGAACAATGCTCTACTCAATGATAACCTGGTCAAGGAAGAAATAAAGAAAGAAATTAAAAACTTTTTAGAATTTAATGAAAATGAAGGTACAACATACCCAAACTTATGGGACACAATGAAAGCTGTGCTAAGAGGAAAACTCATAGCGCTGAGTGCCTGCAGAAAGAAACAGGAAAGAGCATATGTCAGCAGCTTGACAGCACACCTAAAAGCTCTAGAACAAAAAGAAGCAAATACACCCAGGAGGAGTAGAAGGCAAGAAATAATCAAACTCAGAGCTGAAATCAACCAAGTAGAAACAAAAAGGACCATAGAAAGAATCAACAGAACCAAAAGTTGGTTCTTTGAGAAAATCAACAAGATAGATAAACCCTTAGCCAGACTAACGAGAGGACACAGAGAGTGCGTCCAAATTAACAAAATCAGAAATGAAAAGGGGGACATAACTACAGATTCAGAGGAAATTCAAAAAATCATCAGATCTTACTATAAAAACCTATATTCAACAAAACTTGAAAATCTTCAGGAAATGGACAATTTCCTAGACAGATACCAGGTATCGAAGTTAAATCAGGAACAGATAAACCAGTTAAACAACCCCATAACTCCTAAGGAAATAGAAGCAGTCATTAAAGGTCTCCCAACCAAAAAGAGCCCAGGTCCAGACGGGTTTAGTGCAGAATTCTATCAAACCTTCATAGAAGACCTTATACCAATATTATCCAAACTATTCCACAAAATTGAAACAGATGGAGCCCTACCGAATTCCTTCTATGAAGCCACAATTACTCTTATACCTAAACCACACAAAGACCCAACAAAGAAAGAGAACTTCAGACCAATTTCCCTTATGAATATCGACGCAAAAATACTCAATAAAATTCTGGCAAACCGAATTCAAGAGCACATCAAAACAATCATCCACCATGATCAAGTAGGCTTCATCCCAGGCATGCAGGGATGGTTTAATATACGGAAAACCATCAACGTGATCCATTATACAAACAAACTGAAAGAACAGAACCACATGATCATTTCATTAGATGCTGAGAAAGCATTTGACAAAATTCAACACCCCTTCATGATAAAAGTCCTGGAAAGAATAGGTATTCAAGGCCCATACCTAAACATAGTAAAAGCCATATACAGCAAACCAGTTGCTAACATTAAACTAAATGGAGAGAAACTTGAAGCAATCCCACTAAAATCAGGGACTAGACAAGGCTGCCCACTCTCTCCCTACTTATTCAATATAGTTCTTGAAGTTCTAGCCAGAGCAATCAGACAACAAAAGGAGATCAAAGGGATACAGATCGGAAAAGAAGAGGTCAAAATATCACTATTTGCAGACGACATGATAGTATATTTAAGTGATCCCAAAAGTTCCACCAGAGAACTACTAAAGCTGATAAACAACTTCAGCAAAGTGGCTGGGTATAAAATTAACTCAAATAAATCAGTTGCCTTCCTCTATACAAAAGAGAAACAAGCCGAGAAAGAAATTAGGGAAACGACACCCTTCATAATAGACCCAAATAATATAAAGTACCTCGGTGTGACTTTAACCAAGCAAGTAAAAGATCTGTACAATAAGAACTTCAAGACACTGAGGAAAGAAATTGAAGAAGACCTCAGAAGATGGAAAGATCTCCCATGCTCATGGATTGGCAGGATTAATATAGTAAAAATGGCCATTTTACCAAAAGCAATCTACAGATTCAATGCAATCCCCATCAAAATACCAATCCAATTCTTCAAAGAGTTAGACAGAACAATTTGCAAATTCATCTGGAATAACAAAAAACCCAGGATAGCTAAAGCTATCCTCAACAATAAGAGGACTTCAGGGGGAATCACTATCCCTGAACTCAAGCAGTATTACAGAGCAATAGTGATAAAAACTGCATGGTATTGGTACAGAGACAGACAGATAGACCAATGGAATAGAATTGAAGACCCAGAAATGAACCCACACACCTATGGTCACTTGATTTTTGACAAAGGAGCCAAAACCATCCAATGGAAAAAAGATAGCATTTTCAGCAAATGGTGCTGGTTCAACTGGAGGGCAACATGTAGAAGAATGCAGATCGATCCATGCTTATCACCCTGTACAAAGCTTAAGTCCAAGTGGATCAAGGACCTCCACATCAAACCAGACACACTCAAACTAATAGAAGAAAAACTAGGGAAGCATCTGGAACACATGGGCACTGGAAAAAATTTCTTGAACAAAACACCAATGGCGTATGCTCTAAGATCAAGAATCGACAAATGGGATCTCATAAAACTGCAAAGCTTCTGTAAGGCAAAGGACACTGTGGTTAGGACAAAACGACAACCAACAGATTGGGAAAAGATCTTTACCAATCCTATAACAGATAGAGGCCTTATATCCAAAATATACAAAGAACTCAAGAAGTTAGACCGCAGGGAAACAAATAACCCTATTAAAAAATGGGGTTCAGAGCTGAACAAAGAATTCACAGCTGAGGAATGCCGAATGGCTGAGAAACACCTAAAGAAATGTTCAACATCTTTAGTCATAAGGGAAATGCAAATCAAAACAACCCTGAGATTTCACCTCACACCAGTGAGAATGGCTAAGATCAAAAACTCAGGTGACAGCAGATGCTGGCGAGGATGTGGAGAAAGAGGAACACTCCTCCATTGTTGGTGGGATTGCAGACTGGTACAACCATTCTGGAAATCAGTCTGGAGGTTCCTCAGAAAATTGGACATTGAACTGCCTGAGGATCCAGCCATACCTCTCTTGGGCATATACCCAAAAGATGCCTCAACATACAAAAGAGACACGTGCTCCACTATGTTCATCGCAGCCTTATTTATAATAGCCAGAAACTGGAAAGAACCCAGATGCCCTTCAACAGAGGAATGGATACAGAAAATGTGGTACATCTACACAATGGAATATTACTCAGCTATCAAAAACAACGAGTTTATGAAATTCGTAGGCAAATGGTTGGAACTGGAAAATATCATCCTGAGTGAGCTAACCCACTCACAGAAAGACATACATGGTATGCACTCATTGATAAGTGGCTATTAGCCCAAATGCTTGAATTACCCTAGATCCCTAGAACAAAGGAAACTCAAGACGGATGATCAAAATGTGAATGCTTCACTCCTTCTTTAAATGAGGAAAAAGAATACCCTTGGCAGGGAAGGGAGAGGCAAAGATTAAAACAGAGACTGAAGGAACACCCATTCAGAGCCTGCCCCACAGGTGGCCCATACATATACAGCCACCCAATTAGACAAGATGGATGAAGCAAAGAAGTGCAGACCGACAGGAGCCGGATGTAGATCGCTCCTGAGAGACACAGCCAGAATACAGCAAATACAGAGGCGAATGCCAGCAGCAAACCACTGAACTGAGAATAGGTCCCCCGTTGAAGGAATCAGAGAAAGAACTGGAAGAGCTTGAAGGTGCTCGAGACCCCAAAAGTACAACAATGTCAAGCAACCAGAGCTTCCAGGGACTAAGCCACTACCTAAAGACTATACATGGACTGACCCTGGACTCTGTCCCCATAGGTAGCAATGAATATCCTAGTAAGAGCACCAGTGGAAGGGGAAGCCCTGGGTCCTGCTAAGACTGAACCCCCAGTGAACTAGACTATGCGGGGAGGGTGGCAATGGGGGGAGGTTTGGGAGGGGAACACCCACAAGGAAGGGGAGGGCGGAGGGTGATGTCTGTCCGGAAACCGGGAAAGGGAATAACACTTGAAATGTATATAAGAAATACTCAAGATAATAAAAAAAAAATGAAAAAAAAAAAAAGAAGAGAAAAAAAAAAAAAAAAAACAAAATCAGAAATGAAAAGGGAGACATAACAACAGATTCAGAGGAAATTCAAAAAATCATCAGATCTTACTATAAAAACCTATATTCAACAAAACTTGAAAATCTTCAGGAAATGGACAATTTCCTAGACAGATACCAGGTACCAAAGTTAAATCAGGAACAGATAAACCAGTTAAACAACCCCATAACTCCTAAGGAAATAGAAGCAGTCATTAAAGGTCTCCCAACCAAAAAGAGCCCAGATCCAGACGGGTTTAGTGCAGAATTCTAACAAACCTTCAGAGAAGACCTCATACCAATATTATCCAAACTATTCCACAAAATTGAAACAGATGGATCACTACCGAATACCTTCTACGAAGCCACAATTACTCTTATACCTAAACCACACAAAGACACAACAAAGAAAGAGAACTTCAGACCAATTTCCCTTATGAATATCGACGCAAAAATACTCAACAAAATTCTGGCAAACCGAATCCAAGAGCATATCAAAACAATCATCCACCATGACCAAGTAGGCTTCATCCGAGGCATGAAGGGATGGTTTAATATACGGACAACCATCAACGTGATCCATTATATAAACAAACTGAAAGAACAAAACCACATGATAATTTCATTAGACGCTGAGAAAGCATTTGACAAAATTCAACACCCATTCATGATAAAAGTCCTGGAAAGAATAGGAATTCAAGGCCCATACCTGAACATAGTAAAAGCCATATACAGCAAACCAGTTGCTAACATTAAACTAAATGGAGAGAAACTCGAAGCAATCCCACTAAAATCAGGGACTAGACAAGGCTGCCCACTCTCTCCCTACTTATTCAATATAGTTCTTGAAGATCTAGCCAGAGCAATCAGACAACAAAAGGAGGTCTAGGGGATACAGATCGGAAAAGAAGAACTCAAAATATCACTGTTTGCAGATGATATGATAGTATATTTATGTGATCCCAAAAGTTCCACCAGAGAACTACTAAAGCTGATAAACAACTTCAGCAAAGTGGCTGGGTATAAAATTACCTCAAATAAATCAGTAGCCTTCCTCTACACAAAAGAGAAACAAGCCGAGAAAGAAATTAGGGAAACGACACCCTTCATAATAGACCCAAATAATATAAAGTACCTCGGTGTGACTTTAACCAAGCAAGTAAAAGATCTGTACAATAAGAACTTCAAGACACTGAAGAAGGAAATTGAAGAAGACCTCAGAAGATGGAAAGATCTCCCATGCTCATGGATTGGCAGGATTTATATAGTAAAAATGGCCATTTTACCAAAAGCAATCTACAGATTCAATGCAATCCCCATCAAAATACCAATCCAATTCTTCAAAGAGTTAGACAGAACAATTTGCAAATTCATCTGGAATAACAAAAAACCGAGGATAGCTAAAGCTATCCTCAACAATAAGAGGACTTCAGGGGGAATCACTATCCCTGAACTCAAGAAGTATTACAGAGCAATAGTGATAAAAACTGCATGGTATTGGTACAGAGACAGACAGATAGACCAATGGAATAGAATTGAAGACCCAGAAATGAACCCACACACCTATGGTCACTTGATTTTTGACAAAGGAGCCAAAACCATCCAATGGAAAAAAGATAGCATTTTCAGCAAATGGTGCTGGTTCAACTGGAGGGCAACATGTAGAAGAATGCAGATCGATCCATGCTTATCACCCTGTACAAAGCTTAAGTCCAAGTGGATCAAGGACCTCCACATCAAACCAGACACACTCAAACTAATAGAAGAAAAACTAGGGAAGCATCTGGAACACATGGGCACTGGAAAAAATTTCCTGAACAAAACACCAATGGCTTATGCTCTAAGATCAAGAATCGACAAATGGGATCTCATAAAACTGCAAAGCTTCTGTAAGGCAAAGGACACTGTGGTTAGGACAAAACGGCAACCAACAGATTGGGAAAAGATCTTTACCAATCCTACAACAGATAGAGGCCTTATATCCAAAATATACAAAGAACTCAAGAAGTTAGACCGCAGGGAAACAAATAACCCTATTAAAAAATGGGATTCAGATCTAAACAAAGAATTCACAGCTGAGGAATGCCGAATGGCTGAGAAACACCTAAAGAAATGTTCAACATCTTTAGTCATAAGGGAAATGCAAATCAAAACAACCCTGAGATTTCACCTCACACCAGTGAGAATGGCTAAGATCAAAAACTCAGGTGACAGCAGATGCTGGCGATGATGTGGAGAAAGAGGAACACTCCTCCATTGTTGGTGGGTTGCAGACTGGTAAAACCATTCTGGAAATCTTTCTGGAGGTTCCTCAGAAAATTGGACATTGAATTGCCTGAGGATCCAGCTATACCTCTCTTGGGCATATACCCAAAAGATGCCTCAACATATAAAAGAGACACGTGCTCCACTATGTTCATCGCAGCCTTATTTATAATAGCCAGAAACTGGAAAGAACCCAGATGCCCTTCAACAGAGGAATGGATACAGAAAATGTGGTACATCTACATAATGGAATATTACTCAGCTATCAAAAACAACGAGTTTATGAAATTAGTAGGCAAATGGTTGGAACTGGAAAATATCATCCTGAGTGAGCTAACCTAATCACAGAAAGACATACATGGTATGCACTCATTGATAAGTGGCTATTAGCCCAAATGCTTGAATTACCCTAGATCCCTAGAACAAACGAAACTCAAGACGGATGATCAAAATGTGAATGCTTCACTCCTTCTTTAAATGCGGAAAAAGAATACCCTTGGCAGGGAAGAGAGAGGCAAAGATTAAAACAGAGACTGAAGGAACACCCATTCAGAGCCTGCCCCACATGTGGCCCATACATATACAGCCACCCAATTAGACAAGATGGATGAAGCAAAGAAGTGCAGACCGACAGGAACCAAATGTAGATCCCTCCTGAGAGACACAGCCAGCATACAGCAAATACAGAGGCGAATGCCAGCAGCAAACCACTGAACTGAGAATAGGTCCCCCGTTGAAGGAATCAGAGAAAGAACTGGAAGAGCTTGCAGGGGCTCGAGACCCCAAAGGTACAACAATGTCAAGCAACCAGAGCTTCCAGGGACTAAGCTACTACCTAAAGACTATACATGGACTGACCCTGGACTCTGACCCCATAGGTAGCAATGAATATCCTAGTAAGAGCACCAGTGGAAGGGGAAGCCCTGGGTCCTGCTAAGACTGAACCCCCAGTGAACTAGACTATGGGGGGAGGGCGGCAATGTGGGGAGGGTTGGGAGAGGAACACCCATAAGGAAGGGGAGGGTGGAGGGGGATGTTTGCCCGGAAACCGGGAAAGGGAATAACACTTGAAATGTATATAAGAAATACTCAAGTTAATAAAAAAAAAAGAAATACTCAAGTTAATAAAAAAATAAAATAAAATGTAAAAAAAGATGCTTTGAAATAAAAAAAAAGAATTGGCAGAATTAATATAGTCAAAGTGACCATATTGCTGAAAGCAATCTACAGATTTAATGCAATTCACATCAAAATTCCAACTCAATTCTTCATAGAGTTAGAAAAAGCAATTTGCAAATTCATTTGAAATAATAAAAGCCCAGGATAGCTAAAACTATTCTCATTAATAAAATAACTTATGGAGGAACCACAATCCCTGACCTCAAGCTGTATTACAGAGCAATGCTGATAAAAACTGCATGGTATTGGTACAGAGACAAGCAGATCAATGGAATACAATTGACCATCCAGAAATGAACCCACACACCTATGTTCACTTGACTGTTGACAAAGGAGCTAAAGCATCCAGTGGGAAAAAAGATAGCATTTTCAAAAAATGGGGCTGGTTCAACTTGAAAGTCAGCATGTAGAAGAATGCAAATTGATCCATTCTTATTGCCTTGTACAAAGCTCAAATCCAAGTTGATCAAGAACCTCCAGATTCACTGAAACTAAGAGAAGAGAAAGTGGGGAAGAACCTTGAACACATGGGCACAGGGGAAATGTTCCAGAACAGAAGACCAATGGCTTGTGCTCTAAGATCAACAATAGAAAAATGGGACATCATAAAATTGCCAGACTTCTATAATGCGAAGGTCACTGTCAATAGGACAAAACAGAAACCAACAGATTGGAAAAAGATCTTTACCAATCCTATATCTGATAGAGGGATAATATCTAATATATAAAAAGGACTCAAGAAGTTAGACTACAGAGAACAAAATAACCAATAAAAATGGGGTACAGTGCTAAACAGAATTCTCAACTGAGGAATACCAAATGGCTAAAAAGCACCTAAAAAATGTTCAACATCCATAGTCATTAGGGAAATGCAAATCAAAACAACTTTGAGGTCCTACCTCACACCAGTCAGAATGGCTAAGATCAAAAACTCAGGTGACAGCAGATTCTGGTGAGGATGTGGAGAAAAAAGAACACTCCTCCACTGTTGGTTGTATTGCAAGCTGGTACGACTCTGGAAATCAGTCTGGCAGTTCCTCAGAAAACTGAACATAGTGTTACCTGAGTACCCAACTATACAACTCCTGGCCATATACCCAAAAGATGCTTCAACATATAGCAAGAACACATGCTCCACTATGTTCATAGCAGCTACCTATAATAGCCAGAATCTGGAAAGAACCCAGATGTACTTCAACAGAAAATGTGGTACATTTACATAATAGAATTCTGTTCAACTATTAAAAATAATGACTTCATGAAATTCTTAACCAAATGGATGGAACCAGTAAATATCATCCTGAGTGGGGTAATCCAGTCACAAAAGAATACACATGTTATGTACTTGCTGATAGGTGGATATTAGCCCAAAAGCTTGGAATACCCCAGATACAATTCACAAACCACATGAAACTCAAGAAGAAGGAAGATCAAAATGTGGATGCTTCATTCCTTTTTAGAAGGGGGAACAAAATACTCATAGGAGGAACTATG
Source organism: Rattus norvegicus (assembly GCF_021556685.1). Lineage (NCBI taxonomy): Eukaryota > Metazoa > Chordata > Mammalia > Rodentia > Muridae > Rattus > Rattus norvegicus. Next base: position 84,348,512 of record NC_141554.1, read on the forward strand.
GAGACAAAGTTTAGATCATTGGTTGAAAGGCCATCCAGAGACTGCCCCACTTGGGGACCCATACCGTATACCGACACATAAAGGAGACACTATTGTGGATGCCAAGAAGTGCTTGTTGACAGAATCCTGGTATAGCTGTCTCCTGAGAGGCTCTTCCTGAGCCTGACTTATATAGTCTGATGATTGCAGACAACCATTGGACTGAGAATGGGGTCCCAAATGGATGAGTTAGCGAAAGGACTGAAGGAGCTAAAGGGGTTTGCAAGCCCATAGGAAGAATAACAATATCAACCAACCAGATTCCCCAGAGCTCTCAGGGACTAAACCACCAACCAAAGAATACACATGGAGTAACCCTTGGCTCCAGCTTCATATGTAGCAGAGGATGGCCTTGTTAAGCATCAATTGGGCGAGAGGCCCTTAGTCCTGTGAAGGCTAGATGACTCAGTGTAGGGGAATGCTAGTGCTGGGAAGTGGGAGTGGGTGAGTGGGTTGGGGAGCACCCTCATAGAAGTAGGGGAAGGGGGATGCTTTAAAGGGTTTGTGGAGGGGAAACAGGGAAAAGGATAAGATTTGAAATGTAAATAAATAAAACATCCTGTAAAAAACTAATGATGGCCACTAAAAAAGTTAAAATTAAAAATAAATTTAAAAAGAGAGATGATATAGTGTTCATTCTTAACTGATATAGCTACAACACAATTCCAGAACTATGGCATCAAAGATCATTAAATGAAAGAAGGAAGATTGTAAGGAAAAGGAATTTTGCTTTGAGACTGTGTCTCTTAGAAATGTCAGAGAGGCTATGAAGTCTCATCAGTATGTCTGCCTAAAGAAGGCCTGAATAATATTCCTGTGGGTTTGCTAACATGGAAGGAGGAAAACTTGTGGGAAGAGTGAAACTAAGACAAAGAATTATAAGCAACTGGGAAATGGTGAGAGTGGAAAAATGGTTTTCCCATTTTATTTAAGGATAAGCGCCACAATTTTTAAACCACTACCAAGTAGCCAGCCTTAATATGTGTATGTAGATGATATATTTATATTCATATATATCATTATATCATACATATATAATATGTTTTGTAAAATCAATGATATGCTTTTTAAAGTATGGCATGGTGTGATGGAAGGAGGTACTTTAGCAGGCCCATAGTGAGGCATCCCTCTTCACTGAGCTACCAGCCATATGAAAAGTCTAGTATAGAATAGAGTGTTAAGGGAGTAGAGGCAAGTGGGGAAGAAGAGGACGGGAGGAAGAGAGAGAAATGGGGAGGAAGAGAGAGAAATGGGGAGGGAGAGGGAGAGGGAGAGGGAGAGGGAGAGGCAGAGGGAGAGGGAGAGGGAGAGGGAGAGGGAGAGGCAGAGGGAGAGGGAGAGGGAGAGGGAGAAAGAGAGGTCAGAGAGTGAAGAAAATCAGAGAGAGAAGAGAGGCCAAACATTCCTTTTATTGGAACCAGGCCTACCTGTTACTAGGTAACTGTTGAGAATGCTAGAATGCTGATATCATATATGTATATATAATCAGACATATATATATATATACTGGTAACAATATATGGACAGAGCAGGTTGTATTTATGTAAGACTGTAAGTCTTAGAGAGCAACTGAGTTATGGAATTATGAGAGGCCAGGAGAGATCATGAGGTACAGCCTCAGTTGCAATCAAGAATGCAGTCAAGAATTACAATATTGTATATACCCCAGGAGTGGAAAATTAAAATCAAGGAAACAAGCAGCTATAAAGTAAAGCTGACCTGAGCCTATAAGACAAGTTTTATGTGTTGTGGATGGCAGATCTGGGGACAAGGAGTACCAAAGCCCCTTGGAACCCAGAAGATTATGAATCCCAGAGGGTATACATTTAGTTAAAGGATTTGGTTCATAGGCCTGGATGTTGGTTTTGCTTTGAGTTGATTATGTGTCCTGGTTCTTTTCTCTTGGAATAAGAAGTATTTAACATGCTTTTGATTTTACAGGAGCCCAGAGGTAAGATACTTTGTATTTTTTAAAAAATGAGCTGAGTGTAGTGGAGCTTGCCTTTAAACCTAGCACTTGGGAGGCAAAGGCAGGTATATCTCTGTGAGTTCAAGGCCAGCCTGGTATACACAGTGAGTTACAGAACAACCAGAGATATACAGTAAGACCCAGACTTGTTGGTGGGGGTGGGGGATCAGATGTTTAAGGATAAGTTTTACTTTTAAAATATTGAAAATTTTAAAGATTGTTGACGTTTAAATTTTTTTCATTGTTTTCATTTTATTCTTCACCAAATGTCCAGGCTGAGATGAATAGCAGTTTAAAATCTATCAGAACCCACATTAGGACATTCTTCTAGGTGTCTCTACATAGATGATGTCTCTACTCTAAATGGATGTCTTTTCTCCTCACAGTCTCTATGCTTATCAATGTTTCTTCAAATACACCAAATCCCATCTCCAATTCCACAGGTAAAATTTTCTCTGAAAAGACTTCCAGTGGCTCCTGTAGTTACAGGAGGCAGAAGGGGTGGAGAAGTATGTCCTAGAGGATCCCAAGGTTGACCCTTGATTGTTGTTGTAAAAATATAAAAATAAAAAAGAGTAGTGTTGTCTATTTCCCCGCTAGGACCACACCGCAGTGTCCCAAGATATCTGCTAAATATCTGGGCAGAAACACATCCTATCCGCACACTTTCCTATACTCAAACCCTCACATAAAAGAACACACGACACAATAATCTTTGACCCAATTGGTAAGATATAATTGTCCACTTAAACATACAAAGCCCAGTAACATCCATCCCTTAGGAACATTGATAACAACCTATAAATACACAGCGCAGAATCTTAACATCACCTGCCATGGCTTCTCCCCTCTCTCCCTTTCTCTTCCTCTCTCTCCTAGTCTCCTCCTCTTCCTTCAAACTTCTGTCCTGCCCATCCTTCCTTCTCCTCTAAGGACAGGCCTCCTTCTATCCTGTACCTGCCCCTCATCTGTACTTCACAAATTGAATGGGGAGGTGGCTCTGATGAAGTCACCTGAGTTCTGAGTATGTGACTAGGCAGCTGTCCTGGGAGCAGTGGCATTAGCATCAAAATACAGATAAATTCAGGGCAAACCACAACACTTGATAGTTATAAAGGGTCTTCAAAAGTCTGAGAATTCTCAGAATACTATTTCCTACCCTAGCATCTGGCCTCCAAAGTCAAGCCATTCCTTAGTACCTGCTTCTATTTTATTTCCTCCATCTTTAATAACTTGGGTATTTCTTATTTACATTTCAATTGTTATTCCCTTTTCCAGTTTCCAGGCCAACATCCCCCTAACCCATCCCTCTCCCCTTCTTTATAGGTGTTCCTATAAAAAGTAAGTCTTAGAGAGCAACTGAGTTATGGAATTATGAGAGGCCAGGAGAGATCATGAGGTACAGCCTCAGTTGCAATCAAGAATGCAGTCAAGAATTACAATATTGTATATACCCCAGGAGTGGAAAATTAAAATCAAGGAAACAAGCAGCTATAAAGTAAAGCTGACCTGAGCCTATAAGACAAGTTTTATGTGTTGTGGATGGCAGATCTGGGGACAAGGAGTACCAAAGCCCCTTGGAACCCAGAAGATTATGAATCCCAGAGGGTATACATTTAGTTAAAGGATTTGGTTCATAGGCCTGGATGTTGGTTTTGCTTTGAGTTGATTATGTGTCCTGGTTCTTTTCTCTTGGAATAAGAAGTATTTAACATGCTTTTGATTTTACAGGAGCCCAGAGGTAAGATACTTACCCTCCCCATCCTTCCCCTATTACCACCCTCCACCCAACAATCACGTTCACTTGGGGTTCAGTCTTGGCAGGACTAAGGGCTTCCCCTTCCAATGGTGCTCTTACTAAGCTATTCATTGCTATGTATGCAGTTGGAGTCCAGGGTCAGTCCATGTATAGTCTTTGGGTAGTGGCTTAGTCCCTGGAAGCTCTGGTAGGTTGGCATTGTTGTTCATATGGGGTCTTAAGCCCCTTCAAGCTCTTTCAGTCCTTTCTCTGAATCCTTCAATGGGGGTCCCGTTCTCAGTTCAGTGGTTTGCTGCTGGCATTCACCTCTGTATTTGCTGTATTCTGGCTGTGTCTTTCAGGAGAGATCTACATCCGGTTCCTGTCTGTCTGCACTTCTTTGCTTCATCCATCTTATCTAGTTTGGTGGCTGTATATGTATGAGACACATGTGGGGCAGGCTCTGAATGGGTGTTCCTTCAGTCTCTGTTCTAAACTTTGCCTCCCTATTCCCTCCCAAGGGTATTCTTGTTCCCCTTTTAAAGAAGGAGTGAAGCATTCACATTTTGGTCATCCTTCTTGAGTTTCATGTGTTCTGTGCATCTAGGGTAATTCAAGCATTTGGGCTAATAGCCACTTATCAATGAGTGCATACCATGTGTGTTTTCTGTGATTGGGTTACCTCACTCAGGATATTTTCCAGTTCCATCCATTTGCCTATGAATTTCATAAAGTCATTGTTTTTGATAGCTGAGTAATATTCCATTGTGTAGATGTACCACATTTTCTGTATCCATTCCTCTGTTGAAGGGCATCTGGGTTCTTTCCAGTTTCTGGCTATTATAAATAAGGCTGCTATGAACATAGTGGAGCATGTGTCTTTGTTATATGTTGGGGCATCTTTTGGGTATATGCCCAAGAGAGGTATAGCTGGATCCTCAGGCAGTTCAATGTCCAATTTTCTGAGGAACCTCCAGAAAGATTTCCAGAATGGTTTTACCAGTCTGCAACCCACCAACAATGGAGGAGTGTTCCTCTTTCTCCACATCATCGCCAGCATCTGCTGTCACCTGAGTTTTTGATCTTAGCCATTCTCACTGGTGTGAAGTGGAATCTCAGGGTTGTTTTGATTTGCATTTCCCTTATGACTAAAGATGTTGAACATTTTTTTAGGTGTTTCTCAGCCATTTGGCATTCCTCATCTGTGAATTCTTTATTTAGCTCTGAACCCCATTTTTTATTCAATTTCTTTTATTATGTATGTGGTACTCATCCCATGGAATTACAATGAGAATGGGGAGACAAGATAGGATCACTTAGTGAGAGAAGACCAAACTGGCTTCCTGGTAAAGTGGTCAGATAAATCAAATACCAGCTAGTTAAAATAAGTCCAAAAAGTCGGTATGGGAATTTCTGAAAAAAATAAAGTAAAAAAGATTTAAAGAAATTTCACTTCTTAAATGTCAGTAAGGTTCCAGTGTGGAGGAGGGGACACATGCTGGTGACACCTCTAATGTGTGTAATCCCCTTCTGAGGTGTCCACCCAAGAACAAGAAGTAGTGGTTGGGGGCTAACCCACAGAAAGGTTAGTTTACCATTTCAATAAATGGGAAGAAGCTTCCTTTCGAGTTCTAGGTCTCATTTAATTTATAAAAGGGAGCTTTGGGTACAGATGGTGAAAGAAGAGATAACACAACACTAAAGATTTTACTCCTGGTAAGAGTTTGAGAGAAGGTATCTGGACTCAAACTCATAGGGAAAAATAGGTAAAATACTATTATTTAACTTAGTTGGTATTTATAATAAATGGCAATTTTAATTACTCATAATATGTTTATTTACAGTCTAACTCTTGAATGCTTCTAAATAAACCACAATTCAAACTGCAACCAAAAAAAATGATAAGATTTATACTTATTTTAACTTATCCTGGTAATTCACTTAAAACAAGGCCTATAATAATAATGGGAGTTATCATTACACTTATACATTATATTTGAATGACAATTTGAAATAAATTCCTTTTATGTATAAAAATGAAAATGCTTTATGAACAGTATAAACTCCATTGTGTTGAAAATGGAGCTAATCTGGGAGGAATTCAATGAAGGGACTGATTATGTTCAAAATACATTATATTAAATCTGGTAGGATCCTTAACTGACTTGAGGTTCCCTCTTCTAAAATGATTACACCTAACGTCCAGCTGACACAAAACTAGGGAGCACATTCTTTCCTACAGTCTCCTAAGACTGAACCCCATATTTAAATAGGGTTATTAGTCTCCCTGCAGTCTAACTTCTTGAGTTCTTTGGATATTTTGGATATAAGCCCTCTATCAGTTGGAGGATTGGTAAAGATCTTTTCCCAATCTGTTGGTTGCCATTTGTCCTAAAAACAGTGTCCTTTGCCTTACAGAAGCTTTGCAGTTTTATGAGATCCCATTTGTCGATTCTTGATCTTAGAGCATAAGCCTTTGTTGTTTTGTTCAGGAAATTTTCTCCAGTAACCATGTATTTGAGATGCTTCCCCACTTTTTCTTCTATTAGTTTGAGTGTATCTGGTTTGATGTGGAGGTCCTTGATCCACTTGGACTTAAGCTTTGTACAGGGTGACAAGCATGGATGGATCTGCATTCTTCTACATGCTGACCTCCAGTTGAACCAGCACCATTTGCTGAAAATGCTATCTTTTTTCCATTGGATGGTTTTGGCTCCTTTGTCAAAAATCAAGTGCCCATAGGTGTGTGGGTTCATTTCTGGGTCTTCAATCCTATTCCAATGGTCTATCTGTCTGTCTCTGTACCAATACCATACAGTTTCTATCCACTATTGATCTGTAATACTGCTTGAGTTCAGGGATAGTGATTCCCCCTGAAGTCCTCTTATTGTTGAGGATAGTTTTAGCTATCCTGGGTTTTTTCTTATTCCAGAATAATTTGCAAATTGTTCTGTCTAACTCTTTGAAGAATTGGATTGGTATTTTGATGGGGATTGCATTGAATCTGTAGATCGCTTTTGGTAAAATGGCCATTTTTACTATATTAATCCTGCCAATCCATGAGCATGGGAGATCTTTCCATCTTCTGAGGTCTTCTTCCATTTCTTTCTTCAGAGTCTTGAAGTTCTTATTGTACAAATCTTTTACTTGCTTGGTTAAAGTCACACCGAGGTACTTTATATTATTTGGGCCTATTATGAAGGGTGTCGTTTCCCTAATTTCTTTCTCGGCTTGTTTCTCTTTTGTGTAGAGGAAGGCTACTGATTTACTTGAGTTAATTTTATACCCAGCCACTTTGCTGAAGTTGTTTATCAGCTTTAGTAGTTCTCTCGTGGAACTTTTGGGAACACTTAAATATACTATCATATCATCTGCAAATAGTGATATTTTGACTTCTTCCTTTCCATTCTGTATCCCTTTGATCTCCTTTTGTTGGCTGATTGCTCTGGCTAGGACTATATTGAATAAGTAGGGAGAGAGGGGACAGCCTTGTCTAGCCCCTGATTTTAGTGGGATTGCTTCAAGTTTCTCTCCATTTAGTTTAATGTTGGCTACTGGTTTGCTGTATATGACTTTTACTATGTTTAGGTATGGGCCTTGAATTCCTGTTCTTTCTAGGACTTTTATCAAGAAGGGGTGTAGAATTTTGTCAAATGCTTTCTCACCATCTAATGAAATGATCATGTGGCTTTTATCTTTCAGTTAGTTTATATAGTGGATTACATTGATGGTTTTCCATATATTAAACCATCCCTGCATACCTGGGAAGAACCCTACTTGATCATGATGAATGATTGTTTCGATGTGCTCTTGGATTCAGTTTGCAAGAATTTTATTGAGTATCTTTGCATTGATATTCATAAGGGAAATTGGTCTGAAGTTCTCTTTCTTTGTTGGGTCGCTGTGTGGTTTAGGTATAAGAGTAATTGTGGCTTCATAGAAGGAATTCGATAGTGCTCAATCTGTTTCAATTTTCTGCAATTGTTTGGATAGCATTGGTATGAGGTCTTCTTAATAGAATTCTACACCAAACCCATCTGGACCTGGGCTCTTTTTGGTTGGGAGACTTTTAATGACTGCTTCTATTTCTTTAGGATTTATGGGGCTGTTTAAATGGTTTATTTTTTCCTGATTGAACTTCACTACCTGGTATGTGTCTAGGAAATTGTCCATTTACTCCGGATTTTCAAGTTTTGTTGAATATAGATTTTTGTAGTAGGATCTGATAATTTTTTTAATTTCCTCTGAGTCTGTTATGTCTCCCTTTTCATTTCTGATTTTGTTAATTTGGACACAATCTGGTTAGTCTGACTAAGGGTTTATCTATCTTGTTGATTTTTTCAAATAACCAGATTTTGGTTCTGTTGATTCTTTGTACAGTCCTTTTGGTTTCTACTTGGTTGATTTCAGCTCTGAGTTTGATTATTTCCTGCCTTCTACTCCTCCTGGGTGTGTTTGCTTCTTTTTTTTTTTTCTAGAACTTTTAGGTGTGCTGTCTAGCTGCTGATATATGCTCTCTCCTGTTTCTTTCTGCAGGCACTCAGAGCTATGAGTATTCCTCTTAGCACAGATTTCACTGTGTCCCATAAGTTTGGATATATTGTGCCTTCATTTTCATTAAATTCTAAGAAGTCTTTAATTTCTTTATTTCTTCATTGACCAGGTTATCATTGAGTAGATCATTATTCAACTTCCATGTATATGTGGCATTCTTTCCTTATTTTTATTGAAGACCAGCTTTAGCCCGTGATGGTCTGATAGGACGCAAGGGATTATTTCTATCTTTCTGTCTCTGTTGAGGCCTGTTTTAGGACCGATTATATGGTCAATTTTGGAGAAAGTACTATGAGGTGGTGAGAAGAAGGTATATCCTTTTGTTTTAGGATAAAATATTCTATACATATCTGTTAAATCCATTTGGTTCATGACTTCTCTTAGCCTGTCTATGTCTCTGTTTAATTTCTGTTTCCATGACCTGTCCATTGATGAGAATGGGGTGTTGAAATCTGCTACTATTATTGTGTGAGGTGCAATGTGTGCTTTGAGCTTTAGTAAGGTTTCTTTCATGTATGTAGGTGCCCTTGTATTTGGAGCATAGATATTTTAGATTGAGAGTTCACCTAGGTGGAATTTTCCTTTGATGAATATGAAGTGTCTTCTTAATCTTATTTGATGACTTTTGCTGGAAAATCTATTTTATTTGATATTAGAATGGCTACTCCAGCTTGCTTCATTTGCTTGGAAAGTTGTTTCCCAGCTTTTACTCTGAGGTAGTGTCTATCTTTGTCTCTGAGGTGTGTTTCCTGTAGGCAGCAAAAAGTTGGGTCCTTATTGCGTATCCAGTTTGTTAATCTGTATCTTTTTATTGGAGAATTGAGTCCATTTATGTTGAGAGATATTAAGGAATAGTGATTGTTGCTACCTGTTACATTCGTTTTTGGATGTGAGATTATGTTTGTGTGGTTGTCTTCTCTTTGTTTTGTTGCAAAAAGATTAGTTTCTTGCTTTTTCTGGGGTGTAGCTTGCCTCCTTGTGTTGGGCTTTATCATTTATTATTCTTTTACAAAGGTCTGGATTTGTAGAAAGATATTGCATAAATTTGGTTTTGTCATGGAATATCTTGGTTTCTCCATCTATGTTAATTGAGAGTTTTGCTGGATACAGTAACCTGGACTGGCATTTGTGTTCCTTTAAGGTCTGTATGACATCTGTTCAGGATCTTCTGGCTTTCATAGTCTCTGGTGAGAAATCTGGTGTGATTCTGATAGGTCTGCCTTTATATGTTACTTGACCTTTTTCCCTTACTGCTTTTAATATTATTTCGTTGTTTTGTGCATTTGGTGTTTTGACTATTATGTGACAGGAGGAGTCTCTTTTCTGGTCCAATCTATTTAGAGTTCTGTAGGCTTTTTGTATGTTCATGGGCATCTCTTTCTTTAGGTTAGGGAAGTTTTCTTCTATGATTTTGTTGAAGATATTTACTGGTCCTTTGAGTTGGGAGTCTTCACTCTCTTCTATACCTATTATCCTTGGGTTTGATCTCCTCAATGTGTCCTGGATTTCCTGTATGTTTTGGGCCATTAGCTTTTTCCATTTTACATTATCTTTGACAGTTGTGTCGATGATTTGTATGGAATCTTCTGCTCCTGAGATTCTCTCTTCTATCTCTTGCATTCTGTTGGTGATGCTTGTATCTACGGCTCCTTGCCCCTTCCTTTGGTTTTCTATATCCATGGTTGTCTCCCTTTGTGCTTTCTTTATTGCTTCTATTTCCTTTAATTCCTTCACCTGTTTGATTGTGTTTTCCTGCAATTCTTTCAGGGATTTTTGCATTTCCTCTCTATAGGCTTCTGCTTGTTTATTTGTGTTTTCCTGCATTTCTCTAAAGGAGTTCTTTATGTCTTTCTTGCAGTCCTCCATCATCATGATCAAATGTGATTTTAAATCTAGATCTTGCTTTTCTGGTGTGTTTGGATATTCCGTGTTTGCTTTGGTGGGAGAATTGGGTTCTAATGATGCCATGTAGTCTTGGTTTCTGTTACTTGGGTTCCTGCTCTTGCCTCTTGCCATCACCTTGTCTCTGGTGTTACCTTGTTCTGCTATTTCTGACAGTGGTTAGACTGTCCCATAGGCCTGTGTGTCAGGAATGCTGTAGACCTGTTTTCCTGTTCTCTTTCAGCCAGTTATGGGAACAGAGTGTTCTGCTTTCCGGCATGTAGTCGTTCCTGTCTACTGGTCTTCATGTGTTCCTGTGGGCAAGTGTCCTGAGTCCACCAGGCAGGTCACTTGGAGCAGAATAGTTGGTCTTACCTCTGAGCTTTCCTTGAGGGCAGCAACCAGAAGGGCCTACCCCGCCTTCTCTCGGGACCCTGTGCACAGGGGGCCCAGATGGTGCTAGGCATTTTCCTCTAGAGTCAGAAGTGTGAGCAGACTGTAGTCTCCTCTGGCTTCCCCTCTGAAGGTCTAGTTCTCCCTCCCATGGGATTTGGGTGCAGGGAGCTGTTTGACCGGGTCCCTTCAGATCTGGGCAGTGTCTGGACCACAGCATTGAGTGCCCCTATCTTTCTGTTTCCAGAGGCCCTATACAGTTTCCTCTTTGGCCAGGGATGTGGGCAAGTGTGGGCAGTACTGATGGTCTCTCCTGCCCTGGAGTCTCAGGAGTACCCACCTGTCTGTGTGGTGAGCTCTCTCTCCCATGGGGTTTGGGGGCAGGGAGCTGTGGGCCGGGATCAGGGAGGTAGGTTCAGGCCCCAGCTAGAAACAGGAATTGCCCTGTCCTGGAGGAATTTTGCCTTTGTATGTCCTGAGTCCACCAGGAAGGTCACTTGGAGTAGAAAAGTTGGTCTTACCTCTGGTCTCGGGCCTGGAGTCACTTCTCAGGGCCGGGTTTCAGCTCTCCATGAGGGTAGCAACCAGAAGTGCCTGCCCCGCCTTTTCTTGGGACCCTGTGCACAGGGGGCCCAGATGGCACTAGGTGTTTTCCTCTCAACGTTTAAATTTTTATAATACTATTTTACTTTTTAATTATAGTATAATTATATTCTTTTCCCTTTCCTTTTGCTCTTTCTTCTCTCCAATAGAGCCCATTCTCCTCCACTTGCTTTCGCTCAGATTCCTGGCCAAATCTTTCAAATTTTGCTTAAATTTGACTGAAACCTGACCCCCTCCTGAAATTACATTCATATAAACTTTGCCTTTTTGATGCTCTCCTTTTTTGAGTAATCTTTGCTTTGCTTTAGAAGATTCCTTTTCATAAGTTAGAAGCTTAGTCAGGTGGTTCTTGACTTGAGGGCAACACTTCATTGCACTTAGTATCGGGCCTTTCTTTAAATTCACCTCTTTCAGCACAAGACTGGGCTCCAACCTTAGATTTCCTGGTTTTCTTTTTATCTCCTCAAAATATACGTATTGTATCTCTTTTTACCCAGCTTGCTCTCTTTCACTGTAGATCTTAATAGAGTAAAGATCACTAGTAATCACATGACCCAGTCAATACTGAGTTATCTCAACATCTACTTTACTGGTGATATTAGTTCAAAACACGTTAATTTAGCCTCTGGCAGATATTTTGATTAAGGGTTGAAAGTAGCCACAGTCTTTGCCAAAATATCACAAGAATGGTCTGGAGGCCAGTTGCTAATATTGTTCCTCTCTGAGACCACTTGAGCTGGGTCTTCATAGATATCATTTCTCTCAATACTTCCAAGTTCCTACTAGGATGGCCCTTTAAGGCTCACTTAGAGCATTCAACTGCTTTATTAATCCAAAGACCAAAAACACAGCATGATCAGGCCTATAAAGCAATACCCCAGCCCCTGGTACCAGATTCTGTCGTAATTACTTTCCCAGTATCATGAGCAAGGCAACTTCTAAAAGAAAGCACTTAGTTTGGGGGCTTGCTTACAGTTTTAGTTGGTAAGTCCACAACCATCATGGTGGAAAGTGTGGTAGCAGGCAGGCAGTGATGATGGTACTGGAGGAGTAGAGAGAGCTTGCATCCTTATTTGCAAATAGGAATGACAAAGAGAGCTAACTGGGAATCATTGCAGGCTTTTGAACCCCCACTGGCATGTCTTCTCCATAAGAACCACCTCCTAATTGTTCCCAAAACTGTTCTAGCAACTAGAGATCTATCATTCAAATATATGTCTACGGGGGCCATTCTCATTCAAACTACCACAAGCAGTAATTGTATTTTTTTAAGCCCCAGTTCTAAACATTTCCACAGTCCTCCCCAAAACAGCATGATCAGGTCTGTCACAGCAGTGTGCCACTATTCTCTACTTATCTCTGATCCAAATTGCTTTCTATTCTAAGCATCATAACAAAAAAAAGGCAACTTGAGGAGAAAAAGAGTTTTATTTCATCTTACAGCTTACAAGCCAGTATGGAGAGAATCTCAGGCAGAAATTCAAGGTAGAGATCTAAAGGCAGGAACTGAAGCAGAGACCATGGAGAAATGTTGCTTACTGGCTTGCTCTCAATGTATATTTAGTTTGACATTTTGTACAGTCCTAGGCCACCTGCCCAGGTGTGGCAGCACCCATCATGGCTACTCTCACACTTCAGCCCTTTATCCTGAAAATGCATCATAGACTAGCCTACAGACCAGTTTGATGGAAACATTTTTTTTCAATTGAAGTTCAGTCTAGATGAACCTGGTTTGTATCAAGTGGACAAAAAGAAAAAGAAAAAGAAAAAGAAAAAGAAAAAGAAAAAGAAAAAGAAAAAGAAAAAGGCGCACTAACCCATTGAGTCCCAAAACAGTTGTCCACAAAAGGATCTAAGTTCCACTTTCACAAAGCTCAATGAGCACTGACAAGATGGCTCATTAAGGAAAGGGTTTTGTTTGCAGCCAAGCCTAATGACATGCATTTGACTCCTGGAGCCCATATTGTGGAAGGACAGAATAGACTCCATAAAGTTGTCCTCTGATATTCACATATGTGATGTAGTGAATTTACACACACACACACACACACACACACACACACACACGAACACACAAAATAATTTTTAAGATCGTCATGACACTGATCAAATGAAAGACGAACTCTTGATATTGGGACCTCAGCTACCAAAGGTAGTTCAAAGTAGAGAATGTAAAGAGGACCCAAAAAAGCAATGTGGGGTCAAACATAGAAGATTACACATAAAAATGGCAGTCTAAACTTCCAAAAATAGGAATAATTTCAGGATTATGGACTCTATATTTAATAAGTTATTAAATTATTTGGATATGGTATCATAGCAAAATGCCTCCTGAATTATAATAAATTATTGAGGAATGAAAAGTAATTTCACCATATGTACCAGATGATTAAAAGAAAAACTATAGATGATTATGACCTGTCTACCTGGAAATGAAAGAACTTTATAAATTTGTTAATGGCCTAATTTTTTTTAAATCTCTGTTCTCATCCCAGTCTTTAAATGTTGAATCATTTTGAATAGTCAGTCACTCATATTTAATGTTGCTAGTGAAACACAGATGAATTTATATATTGTCAAAGAAGCCTAGATCATAAAATATAGGCATTTAATCATGCTTCCTGGAGGGCACTATGAGGAATTGGAGGGACTAAAATAAGTCTTTCATTAAAACCACATGAAAACAAAAAAAAAATCAAAAACAAAATGAAAAAAAAAAACATTCCTTGGAATTGAATTCAGTTTCAGAACAGAAGAATGTGAGTGATTTCAGGAATTCTCCTAGATTAAACTAATCTAAAAGATCTAGACCTTCATAATTAAAGATTGTAAGCTGAGATATAGTTAAACAATTTTCACAATTTTCTATAACTGTAATTTATAGAGGGCTATGCTGCAGGGAATCTAAACTATGATATATTGAGCAATGCTACCATCTTATGGCCAAGAATGGAAAGTCCAACAAAAAGTTTGAGAACAGGCCAGATGGAAGAATCTTAAGTCCAATTATAATGCCAATTATAATATTGGACCTAAATAAAAAAGTATAAAGGTCTTGGCTCAAAACTGAGTACATTCATTTGAAAATAGCAAATGCAAGTAAGTGAATGTAAATTTTAAAAATGGTTTGCAAGTTCTGCTGCATCCTCCCTTCCTGAACCTCTCCTCCCTGCTCACCTTTTGAGAAATGTCCTCTTGGTAAAGACCCCAGGTCCCTCTATTTTGTCCCCATCACCCTTTCAGCCTTTCTTTCTAGCCTATCTCCATTACTTTGTGACTCCTGTAGACCCACAGAATTGTTCTCTACCAGAGACTCCCAGCCACACTATGCTGCCACACAGACCATTGTATCCTTGGCCCTCATCAGAGAAGCTTCTTCTAGAAGTAAATATTGACTAACATGGAGACCCACTGCTGGACAGTGTGAAGAGTATGGGTTGCTTTAGAGCACTCAGCCCCAAATGTGAGGTTTTTCTCAAACCTTTCTCTTCAAGGATTGGTAATCTACACAGAATTAAGAAGAGAAAAGATCATAAGAATCAGAGGTGGTGGTTGATACCTATAAAACAACATCTTCCAGACACAACGAGATGAAAATGTACATGAACTCACAGAGACTATGACAGTACACACAAGACCTACACAAGTTCAAACTAGACAAAATTCTAGTCTTGAAAATAGGAAGTTGACACAAAGCTCCACTCATAACCAAAAATCTACTTGTAATTGATACCTACTTAGGAAAGGGAAAATCAGTTTTCTCTAATAGAGTGTTAATGAGTATATCAACAACACTCCTGGGCAGATCCCACGATTAGGAGTAGTTGGCCAACACAAAATGGATTCAATGTTTTTCTGTTTTGATTGGTGTGTGTTAGAGAAAGAGGGAGGGGTGAGAAAGAGAGAGACAGAGAGACAGAGAGAGAGTTTTTGCTTCATTTCTCTTTGTCTTACTGAGTTTTTGTTTGTTTATTTATTTTGATTTTTGATTTTTTTGAGACACACACATACTGGGGGCATGAAGTTGGGTAAGTATCAAAGTGGGAAGGATCTTGGAGGAGTTAGGAAAGGCAAAGAATATAAGCAAAACATAATGTATGAGAAAAGAAATAATTAAAAGTTACATTCAAATAAAGACTAGGTCTCTGCTATTTCATGACCTGTTAAAATAAGCCTCATGTGCTACTTTCAGGATACATTCACTAGATCCCTGACTACTGGGACTTTCCCTTATAGAAGAAACAGTGATGTATCTTAAATCCACTAATACAATTCCTCACCCTTCGCAGCCACTCCTTCCCAATTTACTGGAAAGAAATCAAAACAAGTAAGTAATTTCTGCAACTAGAATACTTGGTTATGAATTGTCATTCCTGCACTCTAGGATAGCAAGCAATGGATGAAATTAGAGTCATTTTTTTAAAATACAGTGTTACATACAAACTTATTTGAAACCAGGAAAATCAAGATCGTTTTCACGCTGAAATATGGAGTGACCTGAAGCTTCAACTCTTTGTCATCCCTGTGCCCTCCACGTAAGCAGCTCAGAAAAAGGTTAAGGCTAAGGTTCTTTCAGATAATAGGGGAAAGGTTGATTTGAGTCTTGTTTTCATAATGAAGAAGATTTAGAAGTAAAGCCTTCTTTATGTTTTCTTATCTGTGACCTTTTCCCCCTTTATTCATCTTTATGAAAAATACTTTTTAGAATATACCCAACAAAATCAACTAGATAAAGTTTTTGTATTAGTTACATTTTTAAAATCCATCCATACAAAGCAAGATAATATCTCACAGTGGCAACTAGAACACTTAATTAGAGACACCCAGGACACACCAACTGTCCAACAGCAGTAGTAGCAGAGAAGCACATATGTAGCTTCATCATATCAGGGTAAGTTATCATTCTTCTTTCTTTTTCCTTTTCTTTTTCTTTTTTCTATTGGATGCATTTTGTTTTGTTTTTCTCTTGTTAATTGATAGAGATCTAGACTTAACATACAGTGAGTTCTTGCTCCAACATTAATCTATACCCACTCCCAGGTGAGAGTCACTTAGTTCAGCTTCAATGAGCATCCACTCTCACACGGTCACTCCAACTTGCAGAACCATAAAGATATAAGGCCGCAGCTGGGCCATGGCTCCAGCCATGGAAAGTGGCTGATAGAAATGACCTGAGATGCTGCTGTCAGACAGACACACAGTAGCAGCACAGAGGAATGAAACAGCCTTTGACACACTTGTGTGAATCCTCTCCATCTGTTACATTCATGCCTTCTCTGACCATGCTTGCTTACAAGAGTGCCTGCGATTGCCCCCAAAGAGACTGTAAAATGTTGCCCCTACATCACACCTTACAGCACCTGGGCCTACACTGGTGCATGATCAGGGACCAAGTACTTCATACCCTCGCCCAAGACTTAAAAAATCCAGTAAAAATAAATTCTTCCAAGCAACAGAAATTTTATAAACAGTGCCCGAGGAAGGCCTCATAATCTAACAGGGCCATCATTCTCATAAGAATAACCCAGAGGATATATCCTGCATATCTCTACACTATGCTATCTTCTAATTGAATTGCTAAGTGTCTCAGTTCATGAAAACCTGTGGAGGCAGTGCATCTCTCCTACTCCAACAGAGTTGGACTATGTCCAAAACTAATAATTTGTGCCAAAGAAGCTACATGAATCCCTGGATTCCATCCTTAGGAACATGTAAACTTGGTTATGTACATGCCAAGAATCTAGCACTCCAGGAGACAGAGGAAGAGGGTTTAGATATCATCAGCAACATAGTAAGTTTGAAGTCAGCCTGCTAGCATATATGAGACTATGTCTGTGTGTGTATGTCTGTGTGTGTGTGTGTATGTGGGTGTGTGTGTGTTTTCTAAAGATACAACTCATTAACAATAGATTCCATTTAAAAATATAAAACTACATAAACTGCATGATAATTTTAAGAAATTAAATTTGGGTACCATAGCTCCCTGCACCCAAATCCCATGTGGAACAAAGCTGGACTCTCAGAATTTCAGAAAATCCTGAGAGCTCAGAGGAGACAAATACTTCTGCCCACATTCCGGACCCAAGAGGAACTGGCATAGTGCTTTCTGGGTCTCTGAGCCCAGGGAGCTAGGAGCAGTCAGGGGCAGACCCTTGCAGTTTCTGCCTTCAAAAGAGAACCTAAAGCTGGTCACCAGGAGCACCTACACACCTGAGAGCAAGGTAATACCAACTCTTATGATCCAAGCAACGTGCATGGAAGCTTCAGGAAACACAAACCCAGGAACAGCTCTCAGTTCCCAGATCCAACTGAAAGAAAACAGGTCTACAGGGGTGCTCACACACAGGCTTATAGGAGGGTCAAACCACTATCAGAGACAGCAAGACAAGCTAACACCAGAGACAACCTGATGGCAAGAGGCAAGCACAGGAACCTAAGCAAAAGAAACCAAGACTACTTGGCATCATCAGAGCCCAATTCTCTCACCAAAGCAAATAATGGATATCCAAACACGCCAGAAAAGCAAGATTTGGATTTAAAAATCACATCTCATGATGATAGAGGACATTAAGAAGATGTTGGCCTGGTAACTGGGAAAGGGAATGACAATTGAAATGTAAATAAGAAATACTCAAGTTAATAAAGATAAAAAACACCAAAGAACAAAAATAAACTAACAAACAAAAACTGAAAAAAGAAGAAGAAGAACATCAATAACTCTGGTAAGGAAATACAGGACAACACAGGTAAACAAGTAAAAGAACTTGAATAGGAAACACAAAAATCCCTTAAAGAATTACAGGAAAACACACCCAAACAGGTGAAGAAATTGAACAAAACCAGCCAGGATTTAAAATGGAAATAGAAAAAATAAAGAAATCACAAAGGGAGGCAACACTGGAGATAGAAAACTTAGGAAAGAGATCAGGAGTCATAGATGCAAGCATCACCAACAGAATACAAGAGATAGAAGAGAGAATCTCAGAGGAAGATGATACCATAGAAAACATTGAAACAACCATCAAAAGCTACTAAAGCCCGGCCCGAAGCAGCTCTCTGCTCCCAAACCCCGTGGGAGAGAGACCTCACCGCCTGGTCAGGTGGGAACTCCTGAGGCTGCAGAGCAGAACAGACCACCAACACTGCCCACCCCTGCCCACATCCCTGGCCCAAGAGGAAACTGTATACAGCCTCTGGGTTTCCGTGGGGGAGGGCCCAGGAGTGGCAGGACCACTGCGTCTGAGACACTGCTGGAACCTGAAAGGACAGACCAGATAAACAGTTCTCTGCACCCAAATCCCGTGGGAGGGAGAGCTAAACCTACAGAGAGGCAGACACGCCTGGGAAACCAGAAGAGACTGCACTCTGCACACATCTCAGACGCCAGAGGAAAACACCAAACGCCATCTAGAACCCTGGTGCACAGGGGCTCCCGGAAAGAGCGGCGCAGTTCTTCCTGGTTGCTGCCGCCGCGGAGAGGTCGTAGGCAGCACCCCACGAACAAACTTGAGCCTCGGGAGCACAGGTAAGACCAACCTTTCTGCTGCAAGAGACCTGCCTGGTGAACACCAGACACAGGCCCACAGGAACAGCTGAAGACCTGTAGATAGGAAAAACTACACGCCCGAAAGCAGAACACTCTGTCCCCATAACTGGCTGAAAGAAAACAGGAAAACAGGTCTACAGCACTCCTGACACACAGGCTTATAGGACAGTCTAGCCACTGTCAGAAATAGCAGAACAAACTAACACTAGAGATAATCTGATGGCGAGAGGCAAGAGCAGGAACCCAAGCAACAGAAACCAAGACTACCTGGCATCATCGGAGCCCAATTCTCCCACCAAAGCAAACACGGAATATCCAAACACACCAGAAAAACAAGAACTAGTTTCAAAATCATATGTGATCATGATGCTGGAGGACTTCAAGAAAGACGTGAAGAACTCCCTTAGAGAACAAGTAGAAGCCTACAGAGAGGTATCGCAAAAATCCCTGAAAGAATTCCAGGAAATCATAATTAAACAAGTAGAAGCCCATAGAGAGGAGTCACAAAAATCCCTGAAAGAATTCCAGGAAAACAAAATCAAACAGTTGAAGGAATTAAAAATGGAAATAGAAGCAATCAAGAAAGAACACATGGAAACAACCCTGGATATAGAAAACCAAAAGAAGAGACAAGGAGCTGAAGACACGAGCTTCACCAACAGAATAACAGAGATGGAAGAGAGAATCTCAGGAGCAGAAGATTCCATAGAAATCATTGACTCAACTGTCAAAGATAATGTAAAGCGGAAAAAGCTACTGGTCCAAAACATGCAGGAAATCCAGGACTCAATGAGAAGATCAAACCTAAGGATAATAGGTATAGAAGAGAGTGAAGACTCCCAGCTCAAAGGACCAGTAAATATCTTCAACAAAATCATAGAAGAAAACTTCCCTAACCTAAAAAAAGAGATACCCATAGGCATACAAGAAGCCTACAGAACTCCAAATAGATTGGACCAGAAAAGAAACACCTCCTGTCACATAATAGTCAAAACACCAAACGCACAAAATAAAGAAAGAATATTAAAAGCAGTAAGGGAAAAAGGTCAAGTAACATATAAAGGCAGACCGGTCTATCAGAATCACACCAGACTTTTCGCCAGAAACTATAAAGGCCAGAAGATCCTGGACAGATGTCATACAGACCCTAAGAGAACAAAAATGCCAGCCCAGGTTACTGTATCCTGCAAAACTCTCAATTAACATAGATGGAGAAACCAAGATATTCCATGACAAAACCAAATTTACACAATATCTTTCTACAAATCCAGCACTACAAAGGATAATAAATGGTAAAGCCCAACATAAGGAGGCAAGCTGTACCCTAGAAGAAACAAGAAACTAATCGTCTTGGCAACAAAACAAAGAGAAGAAAAGCACACAAACATAACCTCACATCCAAATATGAATATAACAGGAAGCAATAATCACTATTCCTTAATATCTCTCAACATCAATGGCCTCAACTCCCCAATAAAAAGACATAGATTAACAAACTGGATACGCAACGAGGACCCTGCATTCTGATGCCTACAGGAAACACACCTCAGAGACATAGACAGACACTACCTCAGAGTGAAAGGCTAGTAAACAACTTTCCAAGCAAATGGTCAGAAGAAGCAAGCTGGAGTAGCCATTCTAATATCAAATAAAATTAATTTCCAAATAAATTCATCAAAAAAGATAAGAAAGGACACTTCATATTCATCAAAGGAAAAATCCACCAAGATGAACTCTCAATCCTAAATATCTATGCCCCAAATACAAGGGCACCTACATACATAAAAGAAACCTTACTAAAGCTCAAAACACACATTGCACCTCACACAATAATAGTAGGAGACTTCACCACCCCACTCTCATCAATGGACAGATCATGGAAACAGAAATAAAACAGAGACGTAGACAGACTAAGAGAAGTCATGAGCCAAATGGACTTAACAGATATTTACAGAACATTCTATCCTAAAGCAAAAGGATATACATTCTTCTCAGCTCCTCATGGTACTTTCTCCAAAATTGACCATATAATTGGTCAAAAAACGGGCCTCGACAGGTACAGAAAGATAGAAATAATCCCATGCGTGCTATCGGACAACCACGGCCTAAAACTGGTCTTCAATATCAATAAGGGAAGAATGCCCACATATACGTGGAAATTGAACAGTGCTCTACTCAATGATAACCTGGTCAAGGAAGAAATAAAGAAAGAAATTAAGGACTTTTTAGAATTTAATGAAAATGAAGGTACAACATACCCAAACTTATGGGACACAATGAAAGCTGTGCTAAGAGGAAAACTCATAGCACTGAGTGACTACAGAAAGAAACAGGAAAGAGCATATGTCAAAAGCTTGACAGCACACCTAAGATCTCTAGAACAAAAAGAAGCAAATACACCCAGGAGGAGTAGAAGGCAGGAAATAATCAAACTCAGAGCTGAAATCAACCAAGTAGAAACAAAAAGGACCATAGAAAGAATCAACAGAACCAAAAGTTGGTTCTTTGAGAAAATCAACAAGATAGATAAACCCTTAGACTAACGAGAGGACACAGAGGGTGTGTCCAAATTAACAAAATCAGAAATGAAAAGGGAGACATAACTACAGATTCAGAGGAAATTCAAAAAATCATCAGATCTTCCTATAAAAGCCTATATTCAAAAAAACTTGAAAATCTGCAGGAAATGGACAATTTCCTAGACAGATACCAGATACCGAAATTAAATCAGGAACAGATAAACCAGATAAACAACCCCATAACTCCTAAGGAAATAGAAGCAGTCATTAAAGGTCTCCCAACCAAAAAGAGCCCAGGTCCAGACGGGTTTCGTGCAGAATTCAATCAGACCTTCATAGAAGACCTCGTACCAATATTATCCAAACTATTCCACAAAATTGAAACAGATGGAGCACTACCCAATTCCTTCTATGAAGCCACAATTACTCTTATACCTAAACCACACAAAGACACAACAAAGAAAGAGAACTTCAGACCAATTTCCCTTATGAATATCGATGCAAAAATACTCAATAAAATTCTGGCAAACTGAATCCAAGAGCACATCAAAACAATCATCCACCATGACCAAGTAGGCTTAATCCCAGGCATGCAGGGATGGTTTAATATAAGGAAAACCATCAACGTGATCCATTATATAAACAAACTGAAAGAAAAAAACCACATGATCATTTCACTAGATGCTGAGAAAGCATTTGACAAAATTCAACACCCCTTCATGATAAAAGTCCTGGAAAGAATAGGAATTCAAGGCCCATTCCAAAACATAGTAAAAGCCATATACAGCAAACCAGTTGCTAACATTAAACTAAATGGAGAGAAACTTGAAGCAATCCCACTACAATCAGGGACTAGACAAGGCTGCCCACTCTCTCCCTACTTATTCAATATAGTTCTTGAAGTTCTAGCCAGAGCAATCAGACAACAAAAGGAGGTCAAGGGGATACAGATCGGAAAAGTGGAAGTCAAAATATCACTATTTGCAGATGATATGATAGTATATTTAAGTGATCCCAAAAGTTCCACCAGAGAACTACCAAAGCTGATAAACAACTTCAGCAAAGTGGCTGGGTATAAAATTAACTCAAGTAAATCAGTAGCCTTCCTCTACACAAAAGAGAAACAAGCAGAGAAAGAAATTAGGGAAACAACACCCTTCATAATCAACCCAAATAATATAAAGTACCTCGGTGTGACTTTAACCAAGCAAGTAAAACATTTGTACAACAAGAACTTCAAGACTCTGAAGAAAGAAATTGAAGAAGACCTCAGAAGATGGAAAGATCTCCCATGCTCAAGAATTGGCAGGATTAATATAGTAAAAATGGCCATTTTACCAAAAGCGATCTACAGATTCAATGCAATCCCCATCAAAATACCAATCCAATTCTTCAAAGAGTTAGACAGAACAATTTGCAAATTCATCTAGAATAACAAAAAACCCAGGATAGCTAAAACTATCCTCAACAATAAAAGGACTTCAGGGGGAATGACTATCCCTGAACTCAAGCAGTATTACAGAGCAATAGTGATAAAAAATGCATGGTATTGGTACAGAGACAGACAGATAGACAAATGGAACAGAATTGAAGACCCAGAAATGAACCCACACACCTATGGGCGCTTGATTTTTGACAAAGGAGCCAAAACCATCCAATGGAAAAAAGATAGCATTTTCAGCAAATGGTGCTGGTTCAACTGGAGGTCAACATGTAGAAGAATACAGATCGATCCATGCTTATCACCCTGTACAAAGCTTAAGTCCAAGTGGATCAAGGACCTGCACATCAAACCTGATACACTCAAACTAATAGAAGAAAAACTAGGGCAGCATCTCAAACACATGGGTACTGGAAAAAATTTCCTGAACAAAACACCAATGGCTTATGCTCTAAGATCAAGAATCGACAAATGGGATCTCATAAAACTGCAAAGCTTCTGTAAGGCAAAGGATACTGTGGTTAGGACAAAACGGCAACCAACAGATTGGGAAAAGATCTTTACCAATCCTACAACAGATAGAGGCCTTATATCCAAAATATACAAAGAACTCAAGAAGTTAGACCGCAGGGAGACAAATAACCCTATTAAAAATGGGCTTCAGAGCTAAACAAAGAATTCACAGCTGAGGAATGCCGAATGGCTGAGAAACACCTAAAGAAATGTTCAACATCTTTAGTCATAAGGGAAATGCAAATAAAAACCACCCTGAGATTTCACCTCACACCAGTGAAAATGACTAAGATCAAAAACTCAGGTGACAGCAAATGCTGGCGAGGATGCGGAGAAAGAGGAACACTCCTCCATTGTTGGTGGGGTTGCAGATTGGTACAACCATTCTGGAAATCAGTCTGGAGGTTCCTCAGAAAATTGGACATTGAACTGCCTGAGGATCCAGCTATACCTCTCTTGGGCATATACCCAAAAGATGCCCCAACATATAAAAAAGACACGTGCTCCACTATGTTCATCGCAGCCTTATTTATAATAGCCAGAAACTGGAAAGAACCCAGATGCCCTTCAACAGAGGAATGGATACAGAAAATGTGGTACATCTACATAATGGAATATTACTCAGCTATCAAAAACAATGACTTTTTGAAATTCATAGGCAAATGGTCGGAACTGGAAAATATCATCCTGAGTGAGGTTACCCAATCACAGAAAAACACACATGGTATGCACTCATTGATAAGTGGCTATTAGCCCAAATGCTTGAATTACCCTAGATCCCTAGAACAAATGAAACTCAAGGTGGATGATCAAAATGTGAATGCTTCACTCCTTCTTTAAAAGGGGAACAAGAATACCCTTGGCAGGGAATAGAGAGGCAAAGATTAAAACAGACACAGAAGGAACACCCATTCAGAGCCTGCCCCACATGTGGCCCATGCATATACAGCTATCCAATTAGACAAGATGGATGAATTAAAGAAGTGCAGGCCGACAGGAGCCGGATGTAGATCTTTCCCGAGAGACACAGCCAGAATACAGCAAACACAGAGGCGAATGCCAGCAGCAAACCACTGATTTGAGAATAGGATCCCCGTTGAAGGAATCAGAGGAAGAACTGGAAGAGCTTGAAGGGGCTCGAGACCCCATATGTACAACAATGCCAAGCAACTAGAGCTTCCAGGGACTAAGCCACTACCTAAAGACTATACATGGACTGACCCTGGACTCTGACCTCATAGGTAGTAATGAATATCCTAGTAAGAGCACCAGTGGAAGGGGAAGCCCTGGGTCCTGCTAAGACTGAACCCCCAGTGAACTAGATTGTTGGGGAGAGGGCGGCAAAAGGGGGAGGAGGGGGAGCGGAATACCCATAAAGAAGGGGAGGGGGGAGGGGGATGTTTGCCTGGAAACCGGGAAAGGGAATAACACTCAAAATGTATATAAGATATACTCATCCCGGCCCGTAGCAGCTCTCTGCTCCCAGACCCGGTGAGAGAGAGACCCAACCGCCTGGTCAGGTGGGCACTCCTGAGGCTGCAGAGTGGAAGAGAACACCAACACTGCTCACCCCTGCCCACATCCCTGGCCCAAGAGGAAACTGTATAAGGCCTCTGGGCTCCCATGGGGGAGGGCCCAGGAGCGGCAGGACACCTGCCTGAGACACCGCTGGAACCTGAAAGAAACAGACCGGATAAACAGTTCTCTGCACCCAAATCCTGTGGGAGGGAGAACTAAACCTTCAGAGAGGCAGACAAGCCTGGGAAACCAGAAGAGACTGCTCCCTGCACGCACATCTCGGACGCCAGAGGAAAAAGCCAAAGACCATCTGGAACCCTGGTGCACTGAAGCTCCCGGAAGGGGCGGCACAGGTCTTCCTGGTTGCTGCTGCTGCAGAGAGCCCCTGGGCAGCACCCCACAAGCGAACCTGAGCCTCGGGACCACAGGTAAGACCAACTTTTCTGCTGCAAGAAAGCTGCCTGGTGAACTCAAGACACAGGCCCACAAGAACAGCTGAAGACCTGTAGAGAGGAAAAACTACACGCCGGAAAGCAGAACACTCTGTCCCCATAACTGACTGAAAGAGAGGAAAACAGGTCTACAGCACTCCTGACACACAGGCTTATAGGACAGTCCAGCCACTGTCAGAAATAGAACAAAGTAACACTAGAGATAATCTGATGGCGAGAGGCAAGCGCAGGAACCCAAGCAACAAAAACCAAGACTACATGGCACCATCGGAGCCCAATTCTCCCATCAAAACAAACATGGAATATCCACACACACCAGAAAAGCAAGATCTAGTTTCAAAACCATTTTTTATCATGATGCTGGAGGACTTCAAGAAAGACAAGAACACACTTAGGGAAACACAGGAAAACATTAATAAACAAGTAGAAGCCTACAGAGAGGAATCGCAAAAATCCCTGAAAGAATTCCAGGAAAACACAATCAAACAGTTGAAGGAATTAAAAATGGAAATAGAAGCAATCAAGAAAGAACACATGGAAACAACCCTGGATATAGAAAACCAAAAGAAGAGACAAGGAGCTGTAGATACAAGCTTCACCAACAGAATACAAGAGATGGAAGAGAGAATCTCAGGAGCAGAAGATTCCATAGAAATCATTGACTCAACTGTCAAAGATAATGTAAAGCGGAAAAAGCTACTGGTCCAAAACATACAGGAAATCCAGGACTCAATGAGAAGATCAAACCTAAGGATAATAGGTATAGAAGAGAGTGAAGACTCCCAGCTCAAAGGACCAGTAAATATCTTCAACAAAATCATAGAAGAAAACTTCCCTAATCTACAAAAAGAGATACCGATAGGCATACAAGAAGCCTACAGAACTCCAAATAGATTGGACCAGAAAAGAAACACCTCCTGTCACATAATTGTCAAAACACCAAACGCACAAAATAAAGAAAGGATATTAAAAGCAGTAAGGGAAAAAGGTCAAGTAACATATAAAGGGAGACCTATCAGAATCACACCAGAATTCTTGCCAGAAACTATG
The DNA here is from genome assembly GCF_021556685.1 of Rattus norvegicus. Taxonomy (NCBI): domain Eukaryota; kingdom Metazoa; phylum Chordata; class Mammalia; order Rodentia; family Muridae; genus Rattus; species Rattus norvegicus. The sequence goes on from NC_141554.1 coordinate 84,374,728, forward strand.
AAGGCCAGAAGATCCTGGACTGATGTCATACAGACCCTAAGAGAACACAAATGCCAGCCCAGGTTACTGTATCCAGCAAAACTCTCAATTAACATTGATGGAGAAACCAAGATATTCCATGACAAAACCAAATTTACACAATATCTTTCTACAAATCCAGCACTACAAAGGATAATAAATGGTAAAGCCCAACATAAGGAGGCAAGCTATACCCTAGAAGAAGCAAGAAACTAATCGTCTTGGCAACAAAACAAAGAGAATGAAAGCACACAAACATAACCTCACATCCAAATATGAATATAAAGGGAAACAATAATCACTATTCCTTAATATCTCTCAATATCAATGGCCTCAACTCCCCAATAAAAAGACATAGATTAACAAACTGGATACGCAACGAGGACCCTGCATTCTGCTGCCTACAGGAAACACACCTCAGAGACAAAGACAGACACTACCTCAGAGTGAAAGGCTGGAAAACAACTTTCCAAGCAAATGGTCAGAAGAAGCAAGCTGGAGTAGCCATTCTAATATCAAATAAAATCAATTTCCAACTAAAAGTCATCAAAAAAGATAAGGAAGGACACTTCATATTCATCAAAGGAAAAATCCACCAAGATGAACTCTCAATCCTAAATATCTATGCCCCAAATACAAGGGCACCTACATATGTAAAAGAAACCTTACTAAAGCTCAAAACACACATTGCACCTCACACAATAATAGTGGGAGATTTCAACACCCCACTCTCATCAATGGACAGATCATGGAAACAGAAATTAAACAGTGATGTCGACAGACTTAGAGAAGTCATGAGCCAAATGGACTTAACGGATATTTATAGAACACTCTATCCTAAAGCAAAAGGATATACCTTCTTCTCAGCTCCTCATAGTACTTTCTCCAAAATTGACCATATAATTGGTCAAAAAACGGGCCTCAACAGGTACAGAAAGATAGAAATAATCCCATGCGTGCTATCAGACGACCACGGTCTAAAACTGGTCTTCAATAACAATCAAGGAAGAATGCCCACATATACTTGGAAATAGAACAATGCTCTACTCAATGATAACCTGGTCAAGGAAGAAATAAAGAAAGAAATTAAAAACTTTTTAGAATTTAATGAAAATGACGATACAACATACTCAAACTTATGGGACACAATGAAAGCTGTGCTAAGAGGAAAACTCATAGTGCTGAGTGCCTGCAGAAAGAAACAGGAAAGAGCATATGTCAGCAGCTTGACAGCACACCTAAAAGCTCTAGAACAAAAAGAAGCAAATACACCCAGGAGGAGCAGAAGGCAGGAAATAATCAAACTCAGAGCTGAAATCAACCAAGTAGAAACAAAAAGGACCATAGAAAGAATCAACAGAACCAAAAGTTGGTTCTTTGAGAAAATCAACAAGATAGATAAACCCTTAGCCAGACTAACGAGAGGACACAGAGAGTGCGTCCAAATTAACAAAATATGAAATGAAAAGGGAGACATAACTACAGATTCAGAGGAAATTCAAAAAATCATCAGATCTTACTATAAAAACCTATATTCAACAAAATTTGAAAATCTTCAGGAAATGGACAATTTCCTAGACAGATACCAGGTATCGAAGTTAAATCAGGAACAGATAAACCAGTTAAACAACCCCATAACTCCTAAGGAAATAGAAGCAGTCATTGAAGGTCTCCCAACCAAAAAGAGTCCAGGTCCAGACGGGTTTAGTGCAGAATTCTATCAAACCTTCATAGAAGACCTCATACCAATATTATCCAAACTATTCCACAAAATTGAAACAGATGGAGCCCTACCGAATTCCTTCTATGAAGCCACAATTACTCTTATACCTAAACCACACAAAGACACAACAAAGAAAGAGAACTTCAGACCAATTTCCCTTATGAATATCGACACAAAAATACTCAATAAAATTCTGGCAAACCGAATTCAAGAGCACATCAAAACAATCATCCACCATGATCAAGTAGGCTTCATCTCAGGCATGCAGGGATGGTTTAATATAAGGAAAACCATCAACGTGATCCATTATATAAACAAACTGAAAGAACAGAACCACATGATCATTTCATTAGATGCTGAGAAAGCATTTGACAAAATTCAACACCCCTTCATGATAAAAGTCCTGGAAAGAATAGGAATTCAAGGCCCATACCTAAACATAGTAAAAGCCATATACAGCAAACCAGTTGCTAACATTAACTAAATGGAGAGAAACTTGAAGCAATCCCACTAAAATCAGGGACTAGACAAGGCTGCCCACTCTCTCCCTACTTATTCAATATAGTTCTTGAAGTTCTAGCCAGAACAATCAGACAACAAAAGGAGATCAAAGGGATACAGATCGGAAAAGAAGAGGTCAAAATATCACTATTTGCAGATGACATGATAGTATATTTAAGTGATCCCAAAAGTTCCACCAGAGAACTACTAAAGCTGATAAACAACTTCAGCAAAGTGGCTGGGTATAAAATTAACTCAAATAAATCAGTTGCCTTCCTCTATACAAAAGAGAAACAAGCCGAGAAAGAAATTAGGGAAACGACACCCTTCAAAATAGACCCAAATAATATAAAGTACCTCGGTGTGACTTTAACCAAGCAAGTAAAAGAGCTGTACAATAAGAACTTCAAGACACTGAGGAAAGAAATTGAAGAAGACCTCAGAAGATGGAAAGATCTCCCATGCTCATGGATTGGCAGGATTAATATAGTAAAAATGGCCATTTTACCAAAAGCAATCTACAGATTCAATGCAATCCCCATCAAAATACCAATCTAATTCTTCAAAGAGTTAGACAGAACAATTTGCAAATTCATCTGGAATAACAAAAAACCCAGGATAGCTAAAGCTATCCTCAACAATAAAAGGACTTCAGGGGGAATCACTATCCCTGAACTCAAGCAGTATTACAGAGCAATAGTGATAAAAACTGCATGGTATTGGTACAGAGACAGACAGATAGACCAATGGAATAGAATTGAAGACCCAGAAATGAACCCACACACCTATGGTCACTTGATTTTTGACAAAGGAGCCAAAACCATCCAATGGAAAAAAGATAGCATTTTCAGCAAATGGTGCTGGTTCAACTGGAGGGCAACATGTAGAAGAATACAGATCGATCCATGCTTATCACCCTGTACAAAGCTTAAGTCCAAGTGGATCAAGGACCTCCACATCAAACCAGACACACTCAAACTAATAGAAGAAAAACTAGGGAAGCATCTGGAACACATGGGCACTGGAAAAAATTTCCTGAACAAAACACCAATGGCTTATGCTCTAAGATCAAGAATCGACAAATGGGATCTCATAAAACTGCAAAGCTTCTATAAGGCAAAGGACACTGTGGTTAGGACAAAACGGCAACCAACAGATTGGGAAAAGATCTTTACCAATCCTACAACAGATAGAGGCCTTATATCCAAAATATACAAAGAACTCAAGAAGTTAGACCGCAGGGAAACAAACAACCCTATTAAAAAATGGGGTTCAGTCTAAACAAAGAATTCACAGCTGAGGAATGCCGAATGGCTGAGAAACACCTAAAGAAATGTTCAACATCTTTAGTCATAAGGGAAATGCAAATCAAAACAACCCTGAGATTTCACCTCACACCAGTGCGATTGGCTAAGATCAAAAACTCAGGTGACAGCAGATGCTGGCGAGGATGTGGAGAAAGAGGAACACTCCTCCATTGTTGGTGGGATTGCAGACTGGTAAAACCATTCTGGAAATCAGTCTGGAGGTTCCTCAGAAAATTGGACATTGAACTGCCTGAGGATCCAGCTATACCTCTCTTGGGCATATACCCAAAAGATGCCTCAACATATAAAAGAGACACGTGCTCCACTATGTTCATCGCAGCCTTATTTATAATAGCCAGAAACTGGAAAGAACCCAGATGCCCTTCAACAGAGGAATGGATACAGAAAATGTGGTACTTCTACACAATGGAATATTACTCAGCTATCAAAAACAACGAGTTTATGAAATTCATAGGCAAATGATTGGAACTGGAAAATATCATCCTGAGTGAGCTAACCCAATCACAGAAAGACATACATGGTATGCACTCATTGATAAGTGGCTATTAGCCCAAATGCTTGAATTACCCTAGATCCCTAGAACAAACGAAACTCAAGACGGATGATCAAAATGTGAATGCTTCACTCCTTCTTTAAATGAGGAAAAAGAATACCCTTGGCAGGGAAGGGAGAGGCAAAGATTAAAACTGAGACAGAAGGAACACCCATTCAGAGCCTGCCCCACATGTGGCCCATACATATACAGCCACCCAATTAGACAAGATGGATGAAGCAAAGAAGTGCAGACCGACAGGAGCCGGATGTAGATCGCTCCTGAGAGACACAGCCAGAATACAGCAAATACAGAGGCGAATGCCAGCAGCAAACCACTGAACTGAGAATAGGTCCCCTATTGAAGGAATCAGAGAAAGAACTGGAAGAGCTTGAAGGGGCTCGAGACCCCAAAAGTACAACAATGCCAAGCAACCAGAGCTTCCAGGGACTAAGCCACTACCTAAATACTATACATGGACTGACCCTGGACTCTGACCTCATAGGTAGCAATGAATATCCTAGTAAGAGCACCAGTGGAAGGGGAAGCCCTGGGTCCTGCTAAGACTGAACCCCCAGTGAACTAGACTATGGGGGGAGGGCGGCAATGGGGGGAGGTTTGGGAGGGTAACACCCATAAGGAAGGGGAGGGGGGAGGGGGATTTTGCCCGGAAACCGGGAAAGGGAATAACACTTGAAATGTATATAAGAAATACTCAAGTTAATAAAAAAAAAAATAAATAAAAAAAAAGAAAAAAAAAAGAAATACTCATGTTAATAAAAAAAAAAAAGAAATACTCAAGTTAATAAAAAAAAGATTTAAAAAAAAAAGCTACTAAACCAAAACATGCAGGAAATCCAGAACACAATGAGAAGATCAAACCTAAGGTAATAGGTATAGAAGAAAATGAAGACTCCCTAATTAAAGGGTCAATAAATATCTTCAACAAAATCATAGGAGAAAACTTCCCTAACCTAAAGAAAGAGATGCCCATAAACATACAAGAAGCCTATAGAACTCCAAATAGATTGGACCAGAAAAGAAACTCCTCCCATCACATAATAGTCAAAACTGCAAATGCACAAAAAAAAAAAAGAAAGAATATTAAAAGCAGTAAGGGAAAATGGTCAAGTAACATATAAAGGCAGACCTATCAGAATCACACCAGACTTCTCACCAGAGACTATGAAAGCCAGAAGATCCTGGACAGATGTCATACAGACCCTAAGAGAACACAAATACCAACCCAGGCTACTATATCCAGCAAAACTCTCAATTAACATAGATGGAGAAACCAAGATATTGCATGACAAAACCAAATTTACACAATATCTTTCTGCAAATCCAGTCTTACAAAGGATAATAGATGGAAAACTCCAATATAGGAGGGAAACTACAACCTAGAAAAAGCAAGAAAGTAATCTCCTTGAAACAAAACCAAAGAAGAGACAAACAAACATAATTTCACCTCTAACAACTAAAATATCAGGAAACAACAATCACTATTCCTTAACGTCTCTTAACATCAATGGATTCATTTCCCCCAAAAAGATATAGACTAAGACTGAATATGTAAAAAGGACCCAGCATTTTGCTGCATACAGGAAACACATCTCAGAGACAATGACAGACACTATCTCAAAGTAAAAGGCTGGAAAACAACTTTCCAAGCAAATGGTCAAAAAGAAGCAAGCTGAAGCAACCATTGTAATATCGAATACATTCCACTTTCAACCAAAAGTTATCAAAAAACATAAGGAAGGACCCTTCATATTCATTAAAGTAAATATGCACCAAGATGAACTATCAATCCTAAATATTTATGTTCCAAATACAAGGGCACCTACATTCATAAAAGCAACCTTACTAAAGCTCAAAGCACACATACAATAATAGTGGGAGATTTCAAGACCCCACTCTCATCAATGAACAGATCATGGTAACAGAAACTAAACAGAGACATAAAGAAACTAACAGAAGAACTAAATGGATTTACCAAATATTTATAGAACTTTTCATCCTAAAACCAAAGAATATACCTTCTTCTCAGCACCTCATGGTACCTTGTCCAAAATTGACCATAAAATCAGTCACAAAACAGGACTCAACAGATACAAGAAGATTGAAATAATCCCATGCATCCTATCAGATCACCATGGACTAAGGCCGGACTTTAATAGCAATAACAATGACAGAAAGCCCACATATACATGGAAGTTGATCAATGCTCTGTTCAATGATAAAGAGTTTTCAGAATTAAATGAAAATGAAGACAAAACATACCCAAACTTATGGGTATGAAACAATGAAAGCAGTGCTAAGAGGAAAACTCATAACTCTGAGTGCCTCTAAAAAGAAACAGGAGAGAGCACACATTAGCACCTTGACAGCACACATAAAAGGTCTAAAACAAAAAGAAGGAAAAACAGCCAAGAGGAGTAGAAGTCAGGAAATAATCAAACTGAGGGCTGAAATCAACTAAGTAAAAACAAAAAGAACTATACAAAGAGTCAACAAAACCAGGAGCAGTTCCTTGAGGAAATCAACAAGATAGATAAACCCTTAGCCAGACTAACCTGAGGGCACAGAGAATGTATCCAAATTAACAAAATCAGAAATGAAAAGGGAGACATAGCAACAGAATCTGAGGAAATTATAAAAAGCATCAGATCCTACTACAAAAGCCTATATTCAACAACCCTGGAAAATCTGGATGAAATGGACAATTTTCTAGACAGATACCAGGTACTAAAGTTAAATAATGATCAGATAAACCATCTAAACAATCCCATAACTCCTAAAGAAATAGAAGCAGTTACTAAAAGTCTCCCAACCAAAAGAGCCCAGAACCAGATGGGTTTAGTATAGAGTTCTCAGACTTTTATAGAACTCCTCCTACCAATACTGTCCAAACTATTCCACAAAACAGAAACAGAAGGAGCACTACCCAATTCCTTCTATGAAGCCACAATTACGCTTTTAGCTAAACCACACAAAGAGCCAACAAAGAAAGAAAACCTCAGACCTGATGCAAAAATATTCAATAAAATTCTCCCAAACTGAATCCAAAAACACATGGAAATGATCATCCATCATGATCAAGTAGGCTTCATGGCAGGAATGCAGGTATGCTTCAATATACAGAAATCCATCAACATAATCCACTATGTAAATTAACTCAAGGAAAAAAATACATGATCATTTCATTAGATGCTGAGAAAGCATTTGACAAAGTTCAGCACCCCTTCATGTTAAAAACCTTGGAAAGATCAGGAATTCAAGGCCCATAATAAAACATAATAAAAGCAATATACAGCAAACCAGTAGCCAACATTAAGCTAACTGGAGAGAAACTTGAAGCAATCCTACTAAAATCAGGGACTGGACAAGGCTCCACATTCTCTCCCTACTTATTCAATATAGTTCTCGAAGTCCTAGACAGAGCAATCAGACAAGAAAAGCAAGTCAAAGGGACACAAATGGGAAAGGAAAAGTCAAAATATCACTGTTTGCGGATGATATGATAGTACAATTAAGTGACCCCAAAAGTTCCACCAGAGAACTACTGAGCCTGCTAAACAACTCCAGCAAAGTGGCTGGGTATAAAATTAACTCAAACAAATCAGTAGCCTCCTCAAAAGATAAACAGGCTGAGAAAGATATTAGGGAAATGACACCCTTCACGATAGTTCCAAATAACATAAAATACTTTGTTGTGACTTTAACCAAGCAAGTGAAAGATCTGTATAACAAGAACTTCAAGTCTCTGAAGAAAGAAATTAAAGAAGATCTCAGAAGATGGAAAGACATCCCATGCTAATGGATTGGCAGGATTAATATAGCAAAAATGGTGATTTTGCCAAAAGCAATTTATAAATTCAATGCAATCCTCATCAAAATTTAAACGCAATTCTTCATAGAGTTAGAAAAAAACAATTTGCAAATTCATTTGAAATAACAAAAAAAAACCTGAATAGCAAAAACTATCCTCAACACTAAAAGAACTTCTGGGGTAACCACCATCCCTGACCTCAAGCAGTATTACAGAGCAATAGTGATAAAAACTGCATGGTATTTGTAGAAAGACAAGCAAGTAAAGCAGTGGAATAGAACTGAAGACCCAGAAATGTACCCACATACCTATGGTCACTTGATCTTTAATTAAGGAGCTAAACTCATCCAATGGAAAAAAAGATAGCATTTTCAACAAATAGTGCTGGTTCAACTCAAGGTCAGCATGTAGAAGAATACAAATCAATCCATTCTAACTGCCCTGTACAAAGTTTAAGTCTAAGTGGATCAAGGACCTCCACATCAAACCAGACACACTCAAACTAGTCAAAGAAAAAGTGGGGAAGAGTCTCGAAAACATGGGCACTGGGGAAAATTTCCTGAACAAAAAACAATGGCTTATGCTTTAAGACCAAGAATCAACAAACGGGACCTCATAAAACTGCAAAGCTTTTATAAAGCAAAACACACTGTCATTAGGACAAAATGGCAACCAACAGATTGGGAAAAGCTCTTTACCATCCTACATCCTATACAGGGCTAATATCCAATATATACAAAGAACTCAAGCAGTTAGACTCCAGAAAGCCAAATAACCCTATTTAAAATGGGGTACAGAGCTAAACAAAGAATTCTCAGCTTAGGAATACTGAATGGCTGAGAAGTACCTAAAGAAATATTCAACATCCGTAGTCATCAGGGAAATGCAAATCAAAACAACCCGGAGATTCCACCTCACACCCATCAGAATGGGTAAGATCAAAAACTCCACGGACAGCAGATGCTGGCGAGGATGCGGAGAAAGAGGAACACTCCTTCATTGTTGGTGGGATTGCAGACTGGTACAACCATTCTGGAAATCAGTCTGCAGGTTCCTCAGAAAATTGGTCATTGAACTATCTGAGGACCCAGCTATACCTCTCTTGGGCATATACCCAAAAGATGCCCCAACATATAAGAAAGACACGTGCTCCACTATGTTCATAGCAGCCTTACTTACAATAGCCAGAAGCTGGAAAGAACCCAGATGCTCTTCAACAGAGGAATGGATACAGAAAATGTGGTACATCTCCACAATGGAGTACTACTCAGCTATCAAAAACAATGACTTTATGAAATAGGCAAATGGATGGAACTAGAAAATGTCATCCCGAGTGAGGTAACTCAAGCACAAAAAAAAAAATAGAAAGAAAGAAAGAAAGAAAGAAAGAAAGAAAGAAAGAAAGAAAGAAAACCCACACACATTGTTTGCACTCACTGATAAGTGAATATCAGCCCAAAAAGCTTGAATTGCCCATGATACAATCCACAGACCACATGAAACTTTAAAAAAAAATGGACAACAAAGTGCAGATGCTTCTGTTCTTCTTAAAAGAGGAAACAAAAATGTTCTTAGGAGGGGATATGAAGACAAAGTTTGGAGCAGAGACTGAAGGAATGGCCACCTGGGTATATAGCATATATATATACACAGCCACCAAAAACTAGATATTATGTATGAAGCCCAGAAGTGCATTCTGACAGAAGCCTGATATAGCTGTCTCCTGAGAGGCTCAGCCAAAGAATGTCAAATGCAGAGGCAAATGCCAACAGCAAACCATTGAACTGAGAACAGGGTTCCCGTTGGAGGAATTAGAGGAAAGACTGAAAGAGCTGAAGGGACCCATCAGAACTACAATACCAACTAACCAGAGCTCCCAGGGACTAAAACACTACCAAAATTCTACACATGGATAGACCCATGGCTCCAGCTGCATATGTAGTAGAGGATGGCCTTGTTGGGCACCAATAGGAGGATAAGCCCTTGGTCCTGCCAAGGCTGGACCCTCCAATGTAAGGGAATGTCAGAGTGGGCAGGCAGAAAGGGGGGGTGGTTTCAGAAGGGGGGAGCACCCTTATAGAAGAAGAGGAGAGGGATGGGCTAGAGGGCTGATTGCTGGGAAAACAGGATAGGGAATAACATTTGAAATGTAAATATAAAATACCCTATAACAAAATAAATTTAAAAAAGAAATTAAACTTGATGAGATTCAAGATAATTTATGTTAACTGTTAAGGTAAATTAAGAATAGAATGCAGGATACAAATGAGGAATTGAACAAAGAAGAGAGAATTTTGAAAAAAACAATCACAAATCTAGGAAATAAAGTGCTCAGTAAATGATGCAAAAACACTTTAGTCAAAATTCTCAATAAAATACTAAATAAAGTAGAAAAAGGGATATTAATTAACTCAACCTAGGATATAGAATAATTCCTCATCTCAAAGAAAATAAAGAAAAGAAGAAAGAAGAAAAAAGAGAGGGAAGAAGAAAGAACAGAAAGGAAAAGAAAAAATAAATGTCAGAATTTGCCTATAGGATAGATATAGAAGGAAATAAGAGAAACTAAAGAGCATATACCCTGTCTCCAGGGCATCAGTAAAAGTCAAAATACCATACCGCCAGCGTTGCTGAAAGTTGGAGAAGAAAGGTTTTGAGAATTAGCAACCCTACTCATTTGATGAAAACCTTTCCCAATCTTGGAAAAGATATGGACACCCAAGTAGAGGAAGTCTGGAAAATCATAAAATGTCATAGCCAGAAACAATCTGCATCAGATTTTATTCTCAATTATAGACACCTATTTGCAAGCATTGTGCCTATGCATGCCCTCCACTCTGCTTCCCTTCTTCCCCTAGATATAAGCATTTATGTGTATTTTAGGCTATCCTTTATTTCAGTATAAAGTCACACACACACACACACACACACACACACACACACACATCTTCAACTTACAACAGGCACCATTCAAAATGAAATTTCCCAGCTTAGTTTTTTCTGTTTATCAATAAATATATCCTACTTTTTCAGGGCTGACCCTTTGGTGTTAGATAGCAAACTGGTGAGCTCTTTCCTGGGGAAGGTTATTTCTTCCACTCTCAGCATTTCCCAGTTGCCTGTACCTCTTTGTGTAGAGCCAAGGCCACATGAGCTTTTCTTGTGTACTTTGGTATGTCCATCAGTGTTGTCAAGTATAAATTCACATTCCCTGTTTTTTTCTACCTATTTGGTAATTTATTATGTGGCTGTTCCATGCTTTCTTCCATAGTTCTCTGAATTTTCAATCTTTTTCAATAAAAAACAATCTTACACTAAAGAAACTTGCTTTTGAATATATGAATTTGATAGGGATCCAAATTCAAGTTTTCTTGCTTATGCAGCAAGGATTTCACCCACTGAGTCATCTCATAGACATTTACTATGTATTCCCACTATGAGCCATGCATGAAAACATAACAAGTATTAGATTGCCTCCCCATTTCAAATGATATAAACAGACAAAATAAATGTAGCAATGAATTTCAAATACTGCACAAGATTTAATATGACAGTTGTCCTTGAGACAAGAGAAACAAATGAAGGATACTGTGATGGTTTATATATACTTGGCCCCGGAAGTGGCACTATTAGAAGATGTGGCCCTTTTGGAGTAGGTATGGCCTTGTTGGCATAGGTGTGTCAACTGTGCATATGGGCTTTAAAATCTTCCTCCTAGCCACATGAAAGCCAGTATCTCTTGTTTGCCTTTAGAGCAAGATGTAGAACTCACAGTTCCTCCAGCACCATGCTTGCCTAGATGTTGACATGCTGATAATGGACTAAACCGCTGAACCCGCAAGACAGCCCAATTAAATGGTTTCCATGGTCATGGTGTCTCTCCACAGCAGTAAAACCCTAAGACAGAAGTTGGTACTGGGAGTAGGTTATTTCTCTGAGAAGCCTGACTATGTTTTTGTTTGGAAGAATGTGGATTTGGGGACTTTGGATTTGGAAAACAGTAGAATGCTTTATATGGGGCTTAATGGGCTGCCCTAGTAGGAATATGGAAAACTTTGTTGCTGTGAATGATTTGAATTGTGAGGATCTGGCCCAAGAGGTTTCAGTGGAGAATTTCAATATGTGGCCTAGAGACTGTTTTGTGCTATTTAGGTGAAGAATGTGGCTACATTTTGCCCCTGACTGCAGAGTATGCCTGAGGCTAAGATGAAGAGATTTCAGATTAATTGCATGGACAAAGGAAGTCTCAGAAATGCCCATCATAAACTTTGTTCTCTGGTTAAATCTCATGAAGAGCATTTTAAAGATTTTGACTTGAACATACTTCTGCATAACTATGGATTATATTTATATATTTCAATTTCTTGTTCCAATTTTATTTATTTAGTATTATTGAGAGGGTAGAGGGAGAAGGAAATGGAGAGAGAGAGAGAGAGAGAGAGAGAGAGAGAGAGAGAGAGAGAGAGAGAAGAGGAGGAGAGAGGGAGAGATTATACATAAGGATGCATGGCATGAGTAGGTTAGAGGACACCTTGTGTGTGTAGGTTCTCTCTTTCTACCTGAAGGTTCATCAGGCTTGTGTAGAAAGTGTCTTTCACTATTGTGTTATCCGCAGTACACCTTTCAATTCCTGTATACAACATTTACTGAGCAAATCAGCACAATTAAAGTTTCCCTCTATTATTTCTTTTATTCTTTTTTCCTTTTTCTTTTTTTATCAGATATTTTATGTATTTACATTTCAAATGTTATTCGCTTTCCCATATCCCCTCCTCCTGCGTCTATGAAAATGCCCCCACTCCCACCCACCCACTCCCAACTCTCTGCCCTGACATCCCCTACATTGGGAAATGAGCCTTCATAGGGACCAAGGGCTTCTCTTCCTATTGATGTCAAACAATGCTATCTTCTGCTACATTTACAGCTGTAGACATGGGTTCCTTCATGTGTACTCTTCAATTGGTGGTTTAGTAACAGGGAGCTCGGTGGCGTGGGGGCGGGGGTGATTGGTTGATATTGTTGTTCTTCCTATGGGATTGCAAACCTCTTCTTCAAGACTTGGAGCTTCTCTGTTTAATTTTAGAGAAGCAAGTGCATTCTTCTCTTTGTCCACTAGGGGTCATTACATCCCTAAACTTTGATGGGACAGGTTTTGGTGTTTCTATTTCCAAATGTAAGAGCTTGGTACAGATTTAAACTATATCTAAATTCTTGAGAATCAGAAACAAACGTCATCCTAACAGGTGCATAGAAGCTTTTTACTTTTAAAACTTCATACACTCTCCCCAGTCCTTTAACTCTCAATCTGCCTGGAATACACATCTTATTTTTGTCCCATACAACTCTAAAAGTCCCCAAATTGTTACCAAATGTTAGATTCTTACATGTTTAACTCGGCAGATGCTTCACATACTTGTACTATATGTTGCAAGATCAACCATTTCTATAATATTAAAATGATTTCAATGACCAACCGATATAACATTGCTTCATTCTGTCCCTGACTTTATTAAACTTTTTAATATCTCTCTCTTTGTCCTTCTATTTCTGTCTCTGTCTCTGTGTCTCTCTCCTCAGCCCCAGAGAGAGCCAGAGCTAGGTTAGCATATCATCTTTAAAGTTCATACCGCACCCTTACCTTAATTATCATCTCTGCAGCAGGTGTTTGAAGCTTTCTACTTGAATGCTAATTATAAAACAAACTCCTCCCTAATAAAACAGCATTATATAGCAGTAAAGAAAGCTTGTGCTGGCAACATGATATAAACTCCATGTGCTATCGCTGAAATGTTTTACATTTGTTTAAATCTACATCGTTGACCTTCATTATAAATAGCTTTGTCTGTGCTCTTCTCCTCTGCTGAGATGATCACCCCTCACAAATAACCTTCAAACCACTCTTTGCTTTTCATTCACAGGACAATTTATGGAGAACATACAAAATACTTTTTAATGCAAAGAAGGTATCTGGGTATTCAGAGAATAGAAAAAAACTGTATACGGGGTCTGCCGTATATCTTAACAGAATGAGTGACCAGGCATACCAGTTGTCTGGTGTATGAACTGATACCACTGAGCTGGGTCAGCTGCAGATGTCCCAAAGGGCCATATCACCCGATCTTTCTTTACAAGTTTCTTCAGCCATCTGTGGCCTTCATTTGATTATGTGCTTTGTTTCTAACACTAGCCAGGATCCTGAGTTAATTTTAAAGAATATACTTCTGAATCATTGGCCTACTTCTCAAATTGACCTGAAGCTCTGTGCAACACAGACGTCTTTCAGCAGTGTGGAATATGGGAGTGGTTTAAATACTGACACTGTTCTCAGATTGCTTCTCAGTTCTGGAAAAACATTTGACACAATTTTCATGCTTGTTTATATTCTTTGACATATATCTTAATATAATCAATGATCAGGCATGCCAGTTGTACCGAGAAAATACATATAATTGAAAAAAATGACAGACTAATGACAAGATAAAGAAAAGCAATGGGGCTTTAGAGGAGATGTTGCTACAAACCTTACAAACTATAGAAAAGGTTCACTTACACAGCTGTGTTTTATGAGGTTTTCCACTTCCAAATTGTATAAAACACCAGGGCATTATTTCTGTCATTTTAGTTGTTGATCTAATTTGATCTTGGAGTCTATGCCTGGAGAGTGGCTATGAATTGTTTTCCTGCCCTGATGGGTCTTTTGGCAGGAGGAGTGGTTATGAACATTTACAGTAAGGCACTTATTTGTCTCTGTGCATAGCTTAATTCATAAGTGTCTGGCATCTGGCCAGGGCTTCCTCTCACAGGAAATTTATTTATACTGGCAGATGCCCTCTGGGTCTTGTCTAATCTATACCAAGTTTACTCCCAATAAAATAATTTACTTCCTAGGTGACTACTAACCAGGAGGTTTTGAGTATGTCAGTCAACTGAGATGCCATGGAAGCCACAACATGAAATACATGAACTTTTATAGTAGGAGTATACTTCTTAAAGACTCCAGGGAGAGAAGGAAACCTTAAAGAGCTAACAGAAAGTGAAAACTTATCCTGTATATAACTATTTGATCAGCTGATGGGAAGCAAGTAGGAGAAGGGTTTGTGAGTAAAAGCCTTTATTTGGGCTCAGGGTGTTGCCTAAGCAAGATTTCCTCTGTGTGTTCTAATTGGTAAAATTAGAAAAAGTAATTTTATGACTGAGGAGTTCTCTCTGGCACATTGCCACATTCCATCTGGGGGATGTGATGGTCAGTGTAGTCAAATTAAGATGAATCTGGTCATTTCTTAGGGATGGAGCCTGATGAGTGACTTCTGGAGGTGGTTTTCATAAGACAGGTTTCTTATTTGACCACCTTATGAATCTGAAAGCAGGACTATAAAGTCAATCATATTCAAAATGCACGTCATGGCATCACAGAATTGCACATCCTCCCTAAGAAGTCTATCCAGATAGCCAGTAAATAACTCTGGGGTGTGTAATAAGCAATTCAAATTTAACAGGTGTTTTAAGTGGACCTCTTAGTTTCTAATCACCTAAAACAAAACAGGTCATCTTACTGGAATGATTCTTATTTCAGTAATAGCACTGTTGACAATCAAATACTCAATTCACTGGCTAGCTGAATAATAATTTTTTATCTGCAGATAAGTCTCCTACATTTTGTAGATAATATTAGAGTTCAATGAAATAATATGTATATTGCATGACAAATTTGATAAAATACAGATATTTCAATGACCATAATTATAATTCTCAAGTAATTTCAGAACAAACAACAAATTCTTTAGACATTCCAATATATACCTCACCACAACAGGTATCATGTGTGCTATGATGCCACTGTTCTTGGCATTCCTTCAACTGCATGTTCAATTGATTGATGGATAGACAAGATGGACATGAGGATACAGAATAGAGTGTAGAGACCTATGCTACAAGGATTAGCAACAGCAATGAGGAGATGAATGCAGGTAAATGAACCCAGAGATCATTCTCTACATTTTTAGCACATTAGTCTTTGCTTCTTTTATTAAATATTTTATAGCTTTGTAATATACATCTTACCTAGTTTTCTTTGGTTGTCATAAAGTTGTCTTGTTTCTTAGTTTTCTAAGTGCTAAGGCACCAATATTGAATAATGCTTGTTGATATGGGGTAATTAACTGTGTCTGAAAATTGAAACTAGAGTAGTGAGGCTGATTCTAAGGGTAAAATATGACACCATGCTATCACAGTTTTGCCTGTGTTAGAATCTAGTTCCTGTTTGAATTTTAAAACAAGTTTTTTTTTCAAAAAGCATAAAAAGTTTTAAGTAGAGTGATAATACATCAAGAGTAAGGGGAGTCTTTGGTAGGGTGTGCATTGCATGGATGATGGTATTCTAGTATGTCTCATGTCATATTGTGGTACTTCAGGATTCACAGGAGCCATATAAAACATTTAAAATATGTTGTAGAAGCCTGTCAGGTCAGTATAATAGAAATACAGGACAAGTGAGTAGGTTAATTTAACTATTTTATAATGCACATGTTTGTCTATATTTAGCACCTAAACTTCTGGTGGCCTCTGGATATTGGCCAAGTGGTATTCTAGGTAGACATGAATCTCTGCATTCCTCATGCATGTGGTCAAGTCAAGTACATAAATAAGCAGTACACAAGTCCAAATGACAGCCGTGGGATTATAATGGAATACCAAGCCTGGGGTAAAGATTCAGGGTGTGTTGAAACTGATATAACTGTAAAATAAAATGGAATAAGTGTAACAGTTTTATTGGTAACAAAAAATTTTGGGTGTGTGTGCTTGTGAGCAAAATACACGAACATACTAACTGCCAACTTCTGATCATCTTAGGCTTATTGGGAGCCTACTTGCCTTTTTCCATTTTGGCAATGTTCATTTCTTTTTCTAAGTTATGGTGTTGGATCCAAAATGACTTCAGATCCAGGATAATGTGAAATCTCTAACAGTGTCTTTCATCTAGATTTAGTGTGCAAATTGTTGCCTCTGGAAAGAACAGAGAACCATTTGGTACTTATCTCTTGCAGAAAGTTATGCTCTGGTCTTCAAGAAAAAAAATTTCTCAAAGAGTAAGTTACTTTGTTACTTTGCTCTTGCTGTGTTAAAATAGGATTATCAAAAGCAATTTCAAAAAGAAAGGATTTTTTCAGGCTTATGCTTCTAGAGGGGTTCAGTCAATCACAGTAGGGAAGACACGGAAGCAGAACAGTGAACTCGGAGTGGTGATCAGAAAGCAGAAAGGTCATATTTCATCCATGTTTCAGACAGAAGAAAGACATTCCTGGTACATAGCCAATTTCCCCAAACCATAAACCAAACGGAATTCTGTTTTATAAATTACCCTGAAAGTGGTCTTCTGTTATAAACAGCAAAAATTTATTAAGGCAAGCTCTAACATATTTGTTAATGTGGGGTGACTTTTTTAGGACATTGCTAATATGTATTCCACCCTCCATTGCACCTCATTATCTAAAGAGCAGTTCTATATAGTGTTAAACTGTCCCATAGAAAAGAAAATGTGATGGTTGTATATGCCTGGCTAAGGAAATGGCAATATTAGGAAGTGTAGCCTTGTTGGAGTAGGAATGCCACTGCAGGTATGGGTTTTAATACCCTTTTCCTAGCTGCCTAAAAGTCAGTATTCTGCTAACAGCCTTCAGATGAACATGTAGAACTCTCAGCTTCTCCTGCATCATGCCTGTGTAGGTGTTGGCATGCTCACTCCTTAATAATGGACTGAACCTCTGAACCTGTAAGCCAGCCCCAGTTAAATGTTGTCCTTATAAGAGTTTCCTGGGTCATGGTGCCTGTTCTTAGCAGTAAAACACTAACAAAAACAGAGGTTGGTACTAGAGTCTGGGGTATTGCTGTGATAGGCTGGCCATGTTTTTGTTTGGAAGAATGTGGATTTGGGGACTTTGGATTTGGAAAGCAGTGTAAAGCTTTATATGGGCTTAATGAGCCATCCTAGTAAGACTATGGAAGATTTTGTTGCTGTGAGTGATTTGAACTGTGCAGTACTGGCCCAAGAAATTTCAGTGAAGAAGAACTTCAGTATGTGGCCTAGAGACTGCTTTTGGAATATGGCTGCTTTTTGCCCTTGTCTGTACAGTGTGCCTGCAGCTAAGATGAAGAGACTCCGATTAATTGCATTGACAAAAGAAGTCACCCATCATTGACTTTGTTCTCTGGTTAAGTCAATTAAAGAGCATTATGAATAAATATAGCAAGTTTAGGAAGGAAAATATAGAATGCATAGTTCAAGTGTTAAAGGGACACCAGGAAATGAAATGGAGCTGAATTCTATGTTCAAAGATATTAAATTGAATTAAGGAAGTGGTGACCTTAGGGCAAGATCCAACCCAGCTGAATTTAGGTCAAAGCAATGTACTACACACCTTTAATCCCAGGAGACAGAGCCATGCAGATCTTTGAGTTCAAGGTCAATCTACAGAGCAAGTTCCAGGATAGCCAAGCTAGGCAGTGTGCAGGAGTTAGAAATCAGAAAGCAGTTGATATAATAGAACAAAGGGGGCGTGTTCCAACTCCAGCAAGCAGCAGAACTTTGGCAGCTTCAGCCATGTGTCTTTGGCTTTATAGTCAAGAGGAAAAGGAGACTTTTGGGACAGTTAATGCTGGTTAGCTGAAGCTAAGAAATTAGTGAGCTCTCTGCTCCTCCCTGTTCCAGAGACAGCTGTATCTTCTCGTGCAGTGCCAGCCTCATCCTGTAGACAAGATGAAGGTCAGTGTTAATGGATTTGGCCGTATTGGGCACCTGGTTACCAGGGCTGCCTTCTGCTCTGCATCCAGCAAAGTGGAGATTGTTGTCATCAATGAACCCTTCATTGACCTCAACTACATGGTTTACATGTTCCAGTATGACTCTACCCATGGCAAATTCATTGACATAGTCAAGGCTGAGAATGGGAAGCTTGTCATCAACGGGAAGCCCATCATCATCTTCCAGGAGCGAGATCTTGCTAACATCAAGTGGGATTATGCTGGTGCTGAGTATGTCATAAAGTCTACTGGTGTCTTCATCACCTTGCAGAAGGCTGGGGTTCACTTGAAGGGTGGGGCCAAAAGAATCATCATTTCCGCCCCTTCAGCTGATGCACCCATGTTCATGATGAGTATGAACCACGAGAAATATGACAACTTGCTCAATATTGTCAGCATTGCATCCTGCACCACCAACTGCTTAGCACCCCCAGGCTAAGGTCATCCATGACAAATTTGACATCGTAGAAGGGCTCACAATTACAGTCTATGCCATCACTGCCAGTCAGAAGATTGTGGATGGTCCCTCAGGAAAGCTGTGGCATGATGACTGCGGGGTAGCCCAGAACATCAACCTTGCATCCACTGGTGCTGCCAAGGCTTTGGGCAAGGTCATCCCAGAGCTGAAAGGGAAGCTCACTAGCATGGCTTTCCATGTTCCTACCCCCAATGTATCCATTGTGGAACTGACTTGCCACCTGGAGAAACCAGGTATGATAACATCAAGAAGGTGGTGAAGCAGGCATCTGAGAGCCAACTATAGGGCATCCTGGGCTACACTAAAAATCAGGTTGTCTCCTATGACTTCAACAGCAACTCCCACTCTTCCACCTTTGATGCTGGGGCTGGCATTGCTGTCAATGACAACTTTTTCCTTTTTTTTTTTTTTCGGAGCTGGGGACCGAACCCAGGGCCTTGCGCTTGCTAGGCAAGCGCTCTACCACTGAGCTAAATCCCCAACCCCTCAATGACAACTTTTTAAAACTCATTTCCTGGTATGACAATGAATAAGACTACAGCAACAGACTGGTGGATCTCATGGCCTACACGGCCTCTAAGAAGTAAGAAACCCTGAACCACTCACCCCAGCCCAGCAAGGATACTGAGAGCAAGAGAGAGGCTCTCAGTTGCTGAGGAGTCCCCATCCCAACTAGGCCCCCAACACTGAGCATCTCCCTCACAATTACATCCCAAACACCCATAATAGCAGGAGGGACAGGGGAGCCCTCCATACTCTCTTGAATACCATCAATAAAGATCTGCTGCACACACACCCCAAAAAGAAAGAAATTAGCAATGGATAAGAAGAGACCAGACAAAACTTCTCAGAAGTATTTTCTGAGAGCACAAGGAAGCTATGTTCTAGAGATAGCCAAACTTGTACCTCTTGATACAGTTGTACTTGGTAATGTGTAAGAGTCACCTAAATGGAACTTGTTTTGAAGGCATGAAGGAGTCATGGAGAGTAGCTGAGGCTTGCAATTGTGAGAGGCCATGGAAGGCCATTGGTGAAGGTGCAGCCTCAGTAGCAGTTGACTTCCCAGAACTGAAGGGGTTATGCAAAGGATTTGAAGCTTGGCACCATGAAGAGTCTATGAGAGGCTATTGGTGAAGGCTAGTTGCAGAGGAAGAATCCACTGTATTGGAGATGCCAATACAATGGGATGATCACAGTAGCAGCAGCAGAGTGGATCAACCTGAGCTTAGAGGGCTGTAGAGAGCAGAGCTAGAAAAGTGACACCAGCCTTTTGGAGAAGCCCAGAAGATCATGTGTGGATCACAGACATTGGGGGAAAAAAGCTGTAATGCCGAACTTGCCTTGGAGATCCCAAGATGTTTGAAATGACAGAGCTGTGGGCTATCTGCTGAGGAAAGCTGTTAAGAAGGAGTGGAAACAGCCCAGGAGAAAGAAGTTTGTTGCAGTCAACAAAGATGAAAAAGGAATTGGAGATCTGAAGACTGCTTTGGCATTAGACACAGAGATGATGCAGAGTTTGGAGTTTGCCCAGCTGGTTTCTTTTCTTGCTTTGGGGATTACAGTTAAGTGATTGGATGGATCTCAGAAGAGACTTTGAATTTTGGACTTTTAACATTGTTGAGACTGTTATAGACTATGGGTGCTTTGGAAGTTGAACTAAATATATTTTTTATTATGCTACGTATAGATATGGGCCCCACAGACTCATGTGTTTGAACAAGTCTATGGGGGCCAGGGAGTGGAATGTGATGGTTTGTATATGCTTGTCCCAGGGAATGACACTATTAGGAAGTGTAGCCTTGTTGAAGTAGGTCTCTCACTGTGGGTGTGGGCTTTAATACCCTTGTGCTAGCTGCCTAGAAGTCAGTATTCTCCTAGCAGCCTTCAGATGAAGATGTAGAACTCTTAGTTCCTCCTGCACCATGCCTGACTGGACACTGCCCTGCTCCCACCTTGATGATAATGGACTGAATCTCTGAACCTGTAAGCCAGCCCCAATTAAATGTGGTCCTTATACAGTTGCCTTGGTCATGGTGTCTGTTCACAACAGTAAAACCCTAACTAAGACAAGGAGTAAATAATAATTTAATTAATACTATAATCTGCTCACTAATTCATGTGATCATATTAGTTATAGCATTGTGCTGGCATAGATACAGAAACTCTACAACATACTTGTCTTTAATTATACCTATAAGAACATAGGACTCCAACCTGTGAATCAGACACTATATGAATGATACAGGAAAACATTTATGTATTAGTCCTCAATGAAAAGCAATGCTTAGGCCCAGGAGCGGCAGGACCCCTGCCTGAGACACCGCCGGAACCTGAGGGAAACAGACCGGATAAACAGTTCTCTGCACCCAAATCCCGTGGGAGGGAGAGCTGAACCTTCAGAGAGGCAGACAAGCCTGGGAAACCAGAAGAGACTGCTCTCTGTACATACATCTCGGACGCCAGAGGAAAACACCAAAGGCCATCTGGAACCCTGGTGCACTGAAGCTCCCGGAAGGGGCGGCACAGGTCTTCCTGGTTGCTGCCACCACAAAGAGCCCTTGGGCAGCACCCCGCGAGCAAACTTGAGCCTCGGGACCATAGGTAAGACCAACTTGTCTGCTGCAAGAGAGCTGCCTGGTGAGATCGGGACACACAGAGGCAGAGTTCATCTAGGACCGGGCACTTCCTGTGTTTGCCAGAGGTCCCACGCCCGCGGATCCCAGCCTGCAGCAGATCTCTGCTCCCAGACCCTGTGGGAAAGAGACCTCACCGCCTGGTCAGGTGGGCACTCCTGAGGCTGCAGAGCGGAAGAGACCACCAACACTGCCCACCCCTGCCCACATCCCTGGCCCAAGAGGAAACTGTATAAGGCCTCTGGGCTCCAGTGTGGGAGGGCCCAGGAGCGGCAGGACCCCTGCCTGAGACACCGCCGGAACCTGAGGGAAACAGACCGGATAAACAGTTCTCTGCACCCAAATCCCGTGGGAGGGAGAGCTGAAACTTCAGAGAGGCAGACAAGCCTGGGAAACCAGAAGAGACTGCTCTCTGTACATACATCTCAGACGCCAGAGGAAAACACCAAAGGCCATCTGGAACCCTGGTGCACTGAAGCTCCCGGAAGGAGCGGCACAGGTTTTCCTGGTTGCTGCCGCCGCAGGGAGCCCTTGGGCAGCACCCCGCCTGGTGAACTCAAGACACAGGCCCACAGGAACAGCTGAAGACCCGTAGAGAGGAAAAACTACACACCCGAAAGCAGAACACTATGTCCCCATAACTGACTGAAAGAGAGGAAAACAGGTCTATAGCACTCCTGACACACAGGCTTATAGGACAGTCTAGCCACTGTCAGAAATAGCAGAACAAAGTAACACTAGAGATAATCTGAAGGCGAGAGGCAAGCGCAGGAACCCAAGCAACAGAAACCAAGACTACATGGCATCATCAGAGCCCAATTCTCCCACCAAAACAAACATGGAATGTCCAAACACACCAGAAAAGCAAGATCTAGTTTCAAAATCCTATTTGATCATGATGCTGGAGGACTTCAAGAAAGACGTGAAGAACTCCCTTAGGGAAACACAGGAAAACATTAATAAACAAGTAGAAGCCTACAGAGAGGAATCGCAAAAATCCCTGAAAGAATCGCAAAAATCCCTGAAAGAATTCCAGGAAAACACAATCAAAGAGTTGAAGGAATTAAAAATGGAAATAGAAGCAATCAAGAAAGAACACATGGAAACAACCCTGGATATAGAAAACCAAAGGAAGAAACAAGGAGCCATAGATACAAGCATCACCAACAGAATACAAGAGATGGAAGAGAGAATCTCAGGAGCAAAAGATTCCATAGAAATCATTGACTCAACTGTCAAGGATAATGTAAAGCGGAAAAAGCTACTGGTCCAAAACATACAGGAAATCCAGGACTCAATGAGAAGATCAAACCTAAGGATAATAGGTATAGAAGAGAGTGAAGACTCCCAGCTCAAAGGACCAGTAAATATCTTCAACAAAATCATAGAAGAAAACTTCCCTAACCTAAAAAAAGAGATACCTATAGGCATACAAGAAGCCTACAGAACTCCAAATAGATTGGACCAGAAAAGAAACACCTCTCGTCACATAATAGTCAAAACACCAAACGCACAAAATAAAGAAAGAATATTAAAAGCAGTAAGAGAAAAAGGTCAAGTAACATATAAAGGCAGACCTATCAGAATCACACCAGACTTCTTGCCAGAAACTATGAAGGCCAGAAGATCCTGGACTGATGTCATACAGACCCTAAGAGAACACAAATGCCAGCCCAGGTTACTGTATCCAGCAAAACTCTCAATTAACATAGATGGAGAAACCAAGATATTCCATGACAAAACCAAATTTACACAATAACTTTCTACGAATCCAGCACTACAAAGGATAATAAATGGTAAAGCCCAACATAAGGAGGCAAGCAATACCCTAGAAGAAGCAAGAAACTAATCGTCTTAGCAACAAAACAAAGAGAATGAAAGCACACAAACATAACCTCACATCCAAATATGAATATAACGGGAAGCAATAATCACTATTCCTTAATATCTCTCAATATCAATGGCCTCAACTCCCCAATAAAAAGACATAGATTAACAAACTGGATACGCAACGAGGACCCTGCATTCTGCTGCCTACAGGAAACACACCTCAGAGACAAAGACAGACACTACCTCAGAGTGAAAGGCTGGAAAACAACTTTCCAAGCAAATGGTCAGTAGAAGCAAGCTGGAGTAGTCATTCTAATATCAAATAAAATCAATTTCCAACTAAAAGTCATCAAAAAAGATAAGGAAGGACACTTCATATTCATCAAAGGAAAAATCCACCAAGATGAACTCTCAATCCTAAATATCTATGCCCCAAATACAAGGGCACCTACATACGTAAAAGAAACCTTACTAAAGCTCAAAACACACATTGCACCTCACACAATAATAGTGGGAGATTTCAACACCCCACTCTCATCAATGGACAGATCATGGAAACAGAAATTAAACAGTGATGTCGACAGACTAAGAGAAGTCATGAGCCAAATGGACTTAACGGATATTTATAGAACATTCTATCCAAAAGCAAAAGGATATACCTTCTTCTCAGCTCCTCATGGTACTTTCTCCAAAATTGACCATATAATTGGTCAAAAAACGGGCCTCAACAGGTACAGAAAGATAGAAATAATCCCATGCGTGCTATCGGACCACCACGGCCTAAAACTGGTCTTCAATAACAATCAAGGAAGAATGTCCACATATACTTGGAAATTGAACAATGCTCTACTCAATGATAACCTGGTCAAGGAAGAAATAAAGAAAGAAATTAAAAACTTTTTAGAATTTAATGAAAATGAAGGTACAACATACCCAAACTTATGGGACACAATGAAAGCTGTGCTAAGAGGAAAACTCATAGCGCTGAGTGCCTGCAGAAAGAAACAGGAAAGAGCATATGTCAGCAGCTTGACAGCACACCTAAAAGCTCTAGAACAAAAAGAAGCAAATACACCCAGGAGGAGTAGAAGGCAGGAAATAATCAAACTCAGAGCTGAAATCAACCAAGTAGAAACAAAAACGACCATAGAAAGAATCAACAGAACCAAAAGCTGGTTCTTTGAGAAAATCAACAAGATAGATAAACCCTTAGCCAGATTAACGAGAGGACAAAGAGAGTGTGTCCAAATTAACAAAATCAGAAATGAAAAGGGAGACATAACAACAGATTCAGAGGAAATTCAAAAAATCATTAGATCTTACTATAAAAACCTATATTCAACAAAACTTGAAAATCTTCAGGAAATGGACAATTTCCTAGACAGATACCAGGTATCGAAGTTAAATCAGGAACAGATAAACCAGTTAAACAACCCCATAACTCCTAAGGAAATAGAAGCAGTCATTAAAGGTCTCCCAACCAAAAAGAGCCCAGGTCCAGACGGGTTTAGTGCAGAATTCTATCAAACCTTCATAGAAGACCTAATACCAATATTATCCAAGCTATTCCACAAAATTGAAACAGATGGATCACTACCGAATACCTTCTATGAAGCCACAATTACTCTTATACCTAAACCACACAAAGACACAACAAAGAAAGAGAACTTCAGACCAATTTCCCTTATGAATATCGATGCAAAAATACTCAACAAAATTCTGGCAAACCGAATCCAAGAGCACATCAAAACAATCATCCACAATGACCAAGTAGCCTTCATCCCAGGCATGCAGGGATGGTTTAATATAAGGAAAAGCATCAACGTGATCCATTATATAAACAAACTGAAAGAACAAAACCACATGATCATTTCATTAGACGCTGAGAAAGCATTTGACAAAATTCAACACCCCTTCATGATAAAAGTCCTGGAAAGAATAGGAATTCAAGGCCCATACCTGAACATAGTAAAAGCCATATACAGCAAACCAGTTGCTAACATTAAACTAAATGGAGAGAAACTTGAAGCAATCCCACTAAAATCAGGGACTAGACAAGGCTGCCCACTCTCTCCCTACTTATTCAATATAGTTCTTGAAGTTCTAGCCAGAGCACTCAGACAACAAAAGGAGGTCAAGGGGATACAGATCGGAAAAGAAGAAGTCAAAATATCACTATTGGCAGATGATATGATAGTATATTTAAGTGATCCCAAACGTTCCTCCAGAGAACTACTAAAGCTGTTAGACAACTTCAGCAAAGTGGCTGGGTATAAAATTAACTCAAATAAATCAGTTGCCTTCCTCTATACAAAAGAGAAACAAGCCGAGAAAGAAATTAGGGAAACGACACCCTTCATAATAGACCCAAATAATATAAAGTACGTGGGTGTGACTTTAACAAAGCAAGTAAAAGATCTGTACAATAAGAACTTCAAGACACTGAAGAAAAAAATTGAAGAAGACCTCAGAAGATGGAAAGATCTCCCATGCTCATGGATTGGCAGGATTAATATAGTAAAAATGGCCATTTTACCAAAAGCAATCTACAGATTCAATGCAATCCCCATCAAAATACCAATCCAATTCTTCAAAGAGTTAGACAGAACAATTTGCAAATTCATCTGGAATAACAAAAAACCCAGGATAGCTAAAGCTATCCTCAACAATAAAAGGACTTCAGGGGGAATCACTACCCCTGAACTCAAGCAGTATTACAGAGCAATAGTGATAAAAACTGCATGGTATTGGTACAGAGACAGACAGATAGACCAATGGAACAGAATTAAAGACCCAGAAATGAACCCACACACCTATGGTCACTTGATTTTTGACAAAGGAGCCAAAACCATCCAATGAAAAAAAGATAGCATTTTCAGCAAATGGTGCTGGTTCAAATGGAGGTCAACATGTAGAAGAATGCAGATTGATCCATGCTTATCACCCTGTACAAAGCTTAAGTCCAAGTGGATCAAGGACCTCCACATCAAACCAGACACACTCAAACTAATAGAAGAAAAACTAGGGAAACATCTGGAACACATGGGCACTGGAAAAAATTTCCTAAACAAAACACCAATCGCTTACGCTCTAAGATCAAGAATCGACAAATGGGATCTCATAAAACTGCAAAGCTTCTGTAAGGCAAAGGACACTGTGGTTAGGACAAAACGGCAACCAACAGATTGGGAAAAGATCTTTACCAATCCTACAACAGATAGAGGCCTTATATCCAAAATATACAAAGAACTCAAGAAGTTAGACCGCAGAGAAACAAATAACCCTATTAAAAAATGGGGTTCAGAGCTAAACAAAGAATTCACAGCTGAGGAATGCCAAATGGCTGGGAAACACCTAAAGAAATGTTCAACATCTTTAGTCATAAGGGAAATGCAAATCAAAACAACCCTGAGATTTCACCTCACACCAGTAGAATGGCTATGATCAAAAACTCAGGGGACAACAGATGCTGGCGAGGATGTGGAGAAAGAGGAACACTCCTCCATTGTTGGTGGGATTGCAAACTGGTACAACCATTCTGGAAATCTGTCTGGAGGTTCCTCAGAAAATTGGACATTGAACTGCCTGAGGATCCAGCTATACCACTCTTGGGCATATTCCCAAAAGATGCCCCAACATATAAAAAAGACACGTGCTCCACTATGTTCACTGCAGCCTTATTTATAATAGCCAGAAGCTGGAAAGAACCCAGATGCCCTTCAACAGAGGAATGGATACAGAAAATGTGGTACATCTACACAATGGAATATTACTCAGCTATCAAAAACAACGACTTTATGAAATTCGTAGGCAAATGGTTGGAACTGGAAAATATCATCCTGAGTGAGCTAACCCAATCACAGAAAGACATACATGGTATGGACTCATTGATAAGTGGCTTTTAGCCCAAATGCTTGAATTACCCTAGATACCTAGAACAAATGAAACTCAAGACGGATGATCAAAATGTGAATGCTTCACTCCTTCTTTAAAAGGGGAACAAGAATACCCTTGGCAGGGAAGAGAGAGGCAAAGATTAAAACAGAGACTGAAGGAACACCCATTCAGAGCCTGCCCCACATGGGGCCCATACATATACAGCCACCCAATTAGACAAGATGGAGGAAGCAAAGAAGTGCAGACCGACAGGAGCCGGATGTAGATCGCTCCTGAGAGACACAGCCAGAATACAGCAAATACAGAGGCGAATGCCAGCAGCAAACCACTGAACTGAGAATAGGACCCCCGTTGAAGGAATCAGAGAAAGAACTGGAAGAGCTTGAAGGGGCTCCAGACCCCATATGTACAACAATGCTAAGCAACCAGAGCTTCCAGGGACTAAGCCACTACCTAAAGACTATACATGGACTGACACTGGACTCTGACCTCATAGGTAGCAATGAATATCCTAGTAAGAGCACCAGTGGAAGGAGAAGCCCTGGGTCCTGCTAAGACTGAACCCCCAGTGAACTAGACTGTTGGGGGGTGGGCGGCAATGGGGGGAGTGTTGGGAGGGGAACACCCATAAGGAAGGGGAGGGGGGAGGGGGATGTTTGCCCGGATACCGTGAGAGGGAATAACACTCGAAATGTATATAAGAAATACTCAAGTCTCTGCCCCCAGACCCTGTGAGAGAGAGACCCAACCGCCTGGTCAGGTGGGCACTCCTGAGGCTGCAGAGCGGAAGAGAACACCAACACTGCTCACCCCTGCCCACATCTCTGGCCCAAGAAGAAACTGTATAAGACCTCTGGGCTCCCGTGGGGGAGGGCCCAGGAGCGGCAGGACCCCTGCCTGAGACACCACCAGAACCTGAAGGAAACAGACCGGATAAACAGTTCTCTCTGCACCCAAATCCCGTGGGAGGGAGAGCTGAACCTTCAGAGAGGCAGACAAGCCTGGGAAACCAGAAGAGACTGCTCTCTGCACACACATCTCAGACGCCAGAGGAAAAAGCCAAAGACCATCTGGAACCCTGGTGCACTGAAGCTCCCGGAAGGGGCGGCACAGGTCTTCCTGGTTGCTGCCGCTGCAGAGAGCCCGTGAGCAGCACCCCACGAGCGAACTTGAGCCTCGGGACCACAGGTAAGACCAACTTTTCTGCTGCAAGAAAGCTGCCTGGTGAACTCAAGACACAGGCCCACAGGAACAGCTGAAGACCTGTAGAGAGGAAAAACTACACGCCGGAAAGCAGAACACTCTGTCCCCATAACTGACTGAAAGAGAGGAAAACAGGTCTACAGCACTCCTGACACACAGGCTTATAGGACAGTCCAGCCACTGTCAGAAATAGAACAAAGTAACACTAAAGATAATCTGATGGCGAGAGGCAAGCGCAGGAACCCAAGCAACAAAAACCAAGACTACATGGCACCATCGGAGCCCAATTCTCCCATCAAAACAAACATGGAATATCCACACACACCAGAAAAGCAAGATCTAGTTTCAAAATCATTTTTGATCATGATGCTTGAGGACTTCAAGAAAGACGTGAAGAACTCCCTTAGAGAACAAGTAGAAGCCTACAGAGAGGAATCGCAAAAATGCCTGAAAGAATCGCAAAAATCCCTGAAAGAATTCCAGGAAAACATAAATAAACAAGTAGAAGCCCATAGAGAGGAGACACAAAAATCCCTGAAAGAATTCCAGGAAAACATAAATAAACAAGGAGAAGCCCATAGAGAGGAGACACAAAAATCCCTGAAAGAATTACAGGAAAACACAATCAAACAGTTGAAGGAATTAAAAATGGAAATAGAAGCAATCAAGAAAGAACACATGGAAACAACCCTGGATATAGAAAACCAAAAGAAGAGACAAGGAGCTGTAGATACAAGCTTCACCAACAGAATTCCATAGATGGAAGAGAGAATCTCAGGAGCAGAAGATTCCATAGAAATCATTGACTCAACTGTCAAAGATAATGTAAAGCGGAAAAAGCTACTGGTCCAAAACATACAGGAAATCCAGGACTCAATGAGAAGATCAAACCTAAGGATAATAGGTATAGAAGAGAGTGAAGACTCCCAGCTCAAAGGACCAGTAAATATCTTCAACAAAATCATAGAAGAAAACTTCCCTAACCTAAAAAAAGAGATACCCATAGGCATACAAGAAGCCTACAGAACTCCAAATAGATTGGACCAGAAAAGAAACACCTCCCGTCACATAATTGTCAAAACACCAAACGCACAAAATAAAGAAAGAATATTAAAAGCAGTAAGGGAAAAAGGTCAAGTAACATATAAAGGGAGACCTATCAGAATCACACCAGACTTCTTGCCAGAAACTATGAAGGCCAGAAGATCCTGGACTGATGTCATACAGACCCTAAGAGAACACAAATGCCAGCCCAGGTTACTGTATCCAGCAAAACTCTCAATTAACATTGATGGAGAAACCAAGATATTCCATGACAAAACCAAATTTACACAATATCTTTCTACAAATCCAGCACTACAAAGGATAATAAATGGTAAAGCCCAACATAAGGAGGCAAGCAATACCCTAGAAGAAGCAAGAAACTAATCGTCTTGGCAACAAAACAAAGAGAATGAAAGCACACAAACATAACCTCACATCCAAATATGAATATAACGGGAAGCAATAATCACTATTCCTTAATATCTCTCAATATCAATGGCCTCAACTCCCCAATAAAAAGACATAGATTAACAAACTGGATACGCAACGAGGACCCTGCATTCTGCTGCCTACAGGAAACACACCTCAGAGACAAAGACAGACACTACGTCAGAGAGAAAGGCTGGAAAACAACTTTCCAAGCAAATGGTCAGAAGAAGCAAGCTGGAGTAGCCATTCTAATATCAAATAAAATCAATTTCCAACTAAAAGTCATCAAAAAAGATAAGGAAAGACACTTCATATTCATCAAAGGAAAAATCCACCAAGATGAACTCTCAATCCTAAATATCTATGCCCCAAATACAAGGGCACCTACATACGTAAAAGAAACCTTACTAAAGCTCAAAACACACATTGCACCTCACACAATAATAGTGGGAGATTTCAACACCCCACTCTCATCAATGGACAGATCATGGAAACAGAAATTAAACAGTGATGTCGACAGACTAAGAGAAGTCATGAGCCAAATGGACTTAATGGATATTTATAGAACATTCTATCCTAAAGCAAAAGGATATACCTTCTTCTCAGCTCCTCATGGTACTTTCTCCAAAATTGACCATATAATTGGTCAAAAAACGGGCCTCAACAGGTACAGAAAGATAGAAATAATCCCATGCGTGCTATCGGACCACCACGGCCTAAAACTGGTCTTCAATAACAATAAGGGAAGAATGCCCACATATACGTGGAAATTGAACAATGCTCTACTCAATGATAACCTGGTCAAGGAAGAAATAAAGAAAGAAATTAAAAACTTTTTAGAATTTAATGAAAATGAAGATACAACATACCCAATCTTATGGGACACAATGAAAGCTGTGCTAAGAGGAAAACTCATAGCGCTGAGTGCCTGCAGAAAGAAACAGGAAAGAGCATATGTCAGCAGCTTGACAGCACACCTAAAAGCTCTAGAACAAAAAGAAGCAAATACACCCAGGAGGAGTAGAAGGCAGGAAATAATCAAACTCAGAGCTGAAATCAACCAAGTAGAAACAAAAAGGACCATAGAAAGAATCAACAGAACCAAAAGTTGGTTCTTTGAGAAAATCAACAAGATAGATAAACCCTTAGCCAGACTAACGAGAGGACACAGAGAGTGCGTCCAAATTAACAAAATCAGAAATGAAAAGGGAGACATAACAACAGATTCAGAGGAAATTCAAAAAATCATCATATCTTACTATAAAAACCTATATTCAACAAAACTTGAAAATCTTCAGGAAATGGACAATTTCCTAGACAGATACCAGGTACCGAAGTTAAATCAGGAACAGATAAACCAGTTAAACAACCCCATAACTCCTAAGGAAATAGAAGCAGTCATTAAAGTTCTCCCAACCAAAAAGAGCCCAGGTCCAGACGGGTTTAGTGCAGAATTCTATCAAACCTTCATAGAAGACCTCATACCAATATTATCCAAACTATTCCACAAAATTGAAACAGATGGATCACTACCGAATTCCTTCTACGAAGCCACAATTACTCTTATACCTAAACCACACAAAGACACAACAAAGAAAGAGAACTTCAAACCATTTCCCTTATGAATATCGACGCAAAAATACTCAATAAAATTCTGGCAAACCGAATCCAAGAGCACATCAAAACAATCATCCACCATGACCAAGTAGGCTTCATCCCAGGCATGCAGGGATGGTTTAATATAAGGAAAAGCATCAACGTGATCCATTATATAAACAAACTGAAAGAACAGAACCACATGATCATTTCATTAGTTGCTGAGAAAGCATTTGACAAAATTCAACACCCCTTCATGATAAAAGTCCTGGAAAAAATAGGAATTCAAGGCCCATACCTAAACATAGTAAAAGCCATATACAGCAAACCAGTTGCTAACATTAAACTAAATGGAGAGAAACTTGAAGCAATCCCACTAAAATCAGGGACTAGACAAGGCTGCCCACTCTCTCCCTACTTATTCAATATAGTTCTTGAAGTTCTAGCCAGAGCAATCAGACAACAAAAGGAGATCAAGGGGATACAGATCGGAAAAGAAGAAGTCAAAATATCACTATTTGCAGATGACATGATAATATATTTAAGTGATCCCAAAAGTTCCACCAGAGAACTACTAAAGCTGATAAACAACTTCAGCAAAGTGGCTGGGTATAAAATTAACTCAAATAAATCAGTTGCCTTCCTCTATACAAAAGAGAAACAAGCCGAGAAAGAAATTAGGGAAACGACACCCTTCATAATAGACCCAAATAATATAAAGTACCTCGGTGTGACTTTAACCAAGCAAGTAAAAATCTGTACAATAAGAACTTCAAGACACTGAGGAAAGAAATTGAAGAAGACCTCAGAAGATGGAAAGATCTCCCATGCTCATGGATTGGCAGGATTAATATAGTAAAAATGGCCATTTTACCAAAAGCAATCTACAGATTCAATGCAATCCCCATCAAAATACCAATCTAATTCTTCAAAGAGTTAGACAGAACAATTTGCAAATTCATCTGGAATAACAAAAAACCCAGGATAGCTAAAGCTATCCTCAACAATAAAAGGACTTCAGGGGGAATCACTATCCCTGAACTCAAGCAGTATTACAGAGCAATAGTGATAAAAACTGCATGGTATTGGTACAGAGACAGACAGATAGACCAATGGAATAGAATTGAAGACCCAGAAATGAACCCACACACCTATGGTCACTTGATTTTTGACAAAGGAGCCAAAACCATCCAATGGAAAAAAGATAGCATTTTCAGCAAATGGTGCTGGTTCAACTGGAGGTCAACATGTAGAAGAATGCAGATCGATCCATGCTTATCACCCTGTACAAAGCTTAAGTCCAAGTGGATCAAGGACCTCCACATCAAACCAGACACACTCAAACTAATAGAAGAAAAACTAGGGAAGCATCTTGAACACATGGGCACTGGAAAATTTTCCTGAACAAAACACCAATGGCTTATGCTCTAAGATCAAGAATCGACAAATGGGATCTCATAAAACTGCAAAGCTTCTGTAAGGCAAAGGACACGGTGGTTAGGACAAAACGGCAACCAACAGATTGGGAAAAGATCTTTACCAATCCTACAACAGATAGAGGCCTTATATTCAAAATATACAAAGAACTCAAGAAGTTAGACCACAGGGAAACAAATAACCCTATTAAAAAATGGGGTTCAGAGCTAAACAAAGAATTCACAGCTGAGGAATGCCGAATGGCTGAGAAACACCTAAAGAAATGTTCAACATCTTTAGTCATAAGGGAAATGCATATCAAAACAACCCTGAGATTTCACCTCACACCAGTGAGAATGGCTAAGATCAAAAACTCAGGTGACAGCAGATGCTGGCGAGGATGCGGAGAAAGAGGAACACTCCTCCATTGTTGGTGGGATTGCAGACTGGTAAAACCATTCTGGAAATCAGTCTGGAGGTTCCTCAGAAAATTGGACATTGAACTGCCTGAGGATCCAGCTATACCTCTCTTGGGCATATACCCAAAAGATGCCTCAACATATAAAAGAGACATGTGCTCCACTATGTTCATCGCAGCCTTATTTATAATAGCCATAAAATGGAAAGAACCCAGATGCCCTTCAACAGAGGAATGGATACAGAAAATGTGGTACATCTACACAATGGAATATTACTCAGCTATCAAAAACAACGAGTTTATGAAATTCGTAGGCAAATGGTTGGAACTGGAAAATATCATCCTGAGTGAGCTAACCCAATCACAGAAAGACATACATGGTATGGACTCATTGATAAGTTTCTTTTAGCCCAAATGCTTGAATTACCCTAGATCCCTAGAACAAACGAAACTCAAGACGGATGATCAAAATGTGAATGCTTCACTCCTTCCTTAAATGAGGAAAAAGAATACCCTTGGCAGGGAAGGGAGAGGCAAAGATTAAAACAGAGACTGAAGGAACACCCATTCGGAGCCTGCCCCACATGTGGCCCATACATATACAGCCACCCAATTAGACAAGATGGAGGAAGCAAAGAAGTGCAGACCGACAGGAGCCGGATGTAGATCGCTCCTGAGAGACACAGCCAGAATACAGCAAATACAGAGGCGAATGCCAGCAGCAAACCACTGAACTGAGAATAGGTCCCCCGTTGAAGGAATCAGAGAAAGAACTGGAAGAGCTTGAAGGGGCTCGAGACCCCAAAAGTACAACAATGTCAAGCAACCAGAGCTTCCAGGGACTAAGCCACTACCTAAATACTATACATGGACTGACCCTGGACTCTGACCCCATAGGTAGCAATGAATATCCTAGTAAGAGCACCAGTGGAAGGGGAAGCCCTGGGTCCTGCTAAGACTGAACCCCCAGTGAACTAGACTATGGGGGGAGGGCGGCAATGGGGGGAGTGTTGGGAGGGGAACACCCATAAGGAAGGGGAGGGGGGAGGGGGATGTTTGCCCGGAAACCGGGAAAGGGAATAACACTTGAAATGTATATAAGAAATACTCAAGTTAATAAAAAAAAAAGGAAATACTCAAATTAATAAAAAAAAAAGAAAGAAAAGCAATGCTTAGCATACAATTTAACAAAATCACAATAGCACATCCTAGGGTATTTTTATAGAATTTGTTTATAATTTCCAAGACTAAAGGCAATCTAAGTGATCTAAGAAACTGTTTGCTGTGGTTTGCTCAAACGTTGAATGTTTTCCAGATGCTAGTACGATCAATACACAGGTCACAGAATGGAAAAATTTGTCATATAGCAAATCTTCCAGCATATTAGTGAGGGTATAGAACCTTCAAGAGGTGGTAGTTAGATGAGAAAAGAAGGTGACCAGAGATGGAACCTTGGTGACTCTCCTGTCTTCTGCTTCTTGGTCCTCTGGGATTTGAGGAGCCTCTATATTCTACTGTTTACCAGAATCTAAGCTCTTTCACTGTCCCCTCCCACCCATGATGGTCTGAAATGTAAATAAACCTTTCTATCCTCAACTGTTTCTGTCAGGTATCTTGGTAAAAGTGACATGAAAGCAACTATACCATAGTTAACATTAAAGTTTTTATGTCCATAAAATTAATGGAATACATACCTTCAAGAAGTACTTTGGAGGATGTGCAGTTCCTCAAAGTATCCAACATGGAGTTATTATACATGCCTCTGGAATTAAAGTAATAAATATAGTCCTTAAATAAACACATTGCACACTTTGAAATTGCGCATAGCAATGTTTATTGCAGCATTAAAAGCAAAAAAAGAAAGCTGAAAACAACAAAAATGCAAGTGAAAAAATGGGTAATTGATAGCATAAAAATAGTATATCTACCAGAATGAATACTCAGCAATAAAAGCGACTGAAATATTAATACATATTGTGACATAGATGAATCTAAAATCATTGTTAGGTGAAAATTTCAGAAACAGTTATATATTTTATGGTTATTTTATATGAAAATTTTAATGAAATTACAACTATACCATTTCCCCCTCCCTTTTCTCTCTTCTCTGGGGAAGACTGTTTCTGCTGCTCTTGACATTTCTTATGTGTCTGTAGTTCTTTGTCTAGGCCTGTGGCCCAGTGAGATGCTCCCCTTCGAGGATAGCATGTCTATTAGTGTTGTCACTGCCTACACCTTGTTTGGTATTGTTGAGGTACCTGGGATGAATCTTCTCTGTCATTTCTGGTAGTCACAATTCCACAGCTCTTACAGTTTTCTGCCTGCTCTTCTTTGATACTCCCTGAGCCTCAGGTGCAGTGGGTGTTCTGTAATTGTATAATTGCAGCTAGGAACACCATACACGCACACGCACACACACACACACACACACACACACGCACACGCACACACACACACACACACACACACACACACACACACACACACACACACAGCTTGATCAGTTCTCTCCATTATGATGAGCTGTGGTTTTCTGTAATGTCCTCCATTTGTTACAAAGAGAAATTTTTTTGATCAGGGGAGATAACTATATTTATCTGTGGTTAGAAGAATAAGGATATAGAATACAATAGATATTAATGTTAAGACTTTTGGATTAATGATAACAATACATATGAATGAATATGACATTTCATATACTCTTGGGATAGAAATCAGTATACAGATTTCTATAAATGTATTCATATAAAATTCTTCAAAACATTCCTATATAGTCAGGTGTGGTTGCTCATGTTGTAAGTCCACCACTTCAAAAAGCTGAAGCAGGAGAGTTTCCATAAATTTGAGGCCAGTTTGGGATATATAGTGAGTGTACATCCTAGACTATAGAGTGAGATCCTTTCAGAAAGAGTCAAAATTACTTATGTTCCTGCAGCTCTTTTTTTCTTTTTTTCTTTTTCTTTTTTTCGGAGCCGGGGACCGAACGCAGAGCCTTGTGCTTGCTAGGCAAGCGCTCTACCACTGAGCTAAATCCCCAACCTGCTCCTGCAGCTCTTATGAGAGCACAGACCACATTATCATAACAAACTCAAAACAAGCAGGTAAGAGTGCCAAAAAGAGTAGTCGTGAGTACCAAGCTACAGTTCCACAGGAACAAGAAACTCTAGTGTGATACTGAAGCATAGAGTATAAATAATAATAATGAGATAGATATTTCAGGAAAAACTGACGAGAAAAAAGATCAATAAGGAAAGAAGCATTCTTCCTATTTGAATATTATATAGCATACACATGTATTGAATGATAGGTCACTAATATACAATTTACATTTGTCATTTTAATATATACAT
This sequence comes from Rattus norvegicus, assembly GCF_021556685.1. NCBI lineage: Eukaryota > Metazoa > Chordata > Mammalia > Rodentia > Muridae > Rattus > Rattus norvegicus. The sequence goes on from NC_141554.1 coordinate 84,411,753, forward strand.
ATAGTAGGTCTTAAATATATTTTTCAATGACTTTTACAAAGATGGATCCTAAATTACTTAAGACTATGCTATTTCCAAAAAGAGAAAAGATATTTGCTGAAAATAAAAGTGATTGGAACACAATCAAAAGACATTTTCTGTCTTCTAACAGGCCAGTGGTGTGGGTCAGAGTACCCTTGAGGGATGTACCTTTCAAATATTTCAATTCTTTAGAGAAAGCAAGAATATGTGTTAGGAGGAAATTGTTATTTCAAAGGATTTCAGAAACTCTATTAATCTAATGCAAAGCTTTGTAAAACTTAATTCCATGAAAAATAACTGAACAAATATCATAAGAAATACTGAACATTGTTTATTTTTTTAATTTTGCATTTTGATATATTTCCTGAACACTAATATGTGGTATAGAGTTCTTGTGATTTTAAGCAAAGGCAAACAACCACGTCTACAAAAATCACAAAATAATACTGTCCTACACCATGTTGTTCCTAAAGAATGATATTTAATAGGTATGCTAGATGCATTTTAATGCACTGTATTTTCAAGTTGCATTAGGGTTATGTTTTTGCTTTATAATGAGGGACATAATGCTACCATAAGTAAAAAACCGTTACATCAACTTACAATCATAAACAAGGTAAAAATCTCATAATATAGAAATCTATAAGGAATTTTATACATCTAATAAAATGTTGCTTATGAAGGAAGATAGATGGGCATTTGAAGTAGATGTCTGTGTGACCATATTTTACTAAGGAAGTACTCAAGCAGATACTGGCAAAAATAATAATGTATGAATGTGGGCCTTTATCAGCATGTCACCCAAAACAAAAGGGGTTTGAATTTTAATATAATTATTAGTAACTCTATATGGATATACAAGCCCCAAATGAACCAGAATGAGATTCCAAATCTTTCTCAGATTGATGTGCAAATACTATCGTACTCCCAGTCTCATTCTGCATCATTTATTTCACACCGTCCCTTCTACTGGCCAAATGTCCTTGTCTAGAGCTCTTTTGACAAAAGAGTGTTTTCCCATCTCTCTTAAGCAGGTCTTATCAGCTGCTGCCCTCTTTTTCTAATCATTAACATTCATCTCCACTATTAGCTGCCAGACCAATAATGGCATCCTGTGAAGCCTTGTTAGCTTGTGACAGTTTTTGTAGAGCATTAATTAATGTTCTCCTTTCTTACATTTACCTAATCTCCATGCATCAAACTTAAACTGGTGGCCAAATAGAGTACAGTATCCGTGGCATTTCAGTTTCTCATGTTATCACTGGCACTCCTCCAAACAGGCAATGCTTTATAATAATTCTAAGCATCCAAAAACATAATTTATTGTGATCACACGATGAAATTTACAACAAAATGTTACGTCAAATAGCATCATTATGTGAAGTGCATAAACAGCACCTGGACCATAGCATTTTCAACAGAAGTAATTGTCAAGAAAGTCAAATTTTCAGTAGCAGAAATGCACGGTGGAAGTTCCAGATGGGGCCAGTAGATGGCAACATTGCAAAGACGAAACAGACAAGTTGGTCTCTGGTGGTTCACAAAGACTGCAATGAGCAGAAGAACCAAGGACTGTAATATTGAAAAGAATGGCATTGGCTCCTGAGACTGTGGCTAAGGTTAATATCAGAAAAACAATCTGCAGAAAACAAAGAGACAAGGATTGCAGACAGGCAATACCTAAGAGATACGTGGATGACGCATGCAAGCAGCAATATAGTGCCAAAAACAATCATAAAAATTACACACAGAGAAACAAGAAAATAAACTGTACCGAAGAGGGACTGAGTTTTGAGGCTCTGGGATCAAGTTCTTGGCTTTACCATTACATTCGTTAAAAGCATCCAGGGTAGGAATTGAGAAATGGTAGAGAATAGAAAATTATTATTTAATAGAAACAAAACTAATATTTAGGGTGATGAAAATATCTGGAATGGAATAGTAATGACTGGACATCATGAATATATTTATGCCACTGAATTCTATGTTCAAGAATTAAAAACATAGTAAGTTTTAGCCAGGTGAGGTAGTGCATGCCATTAGCACAGTCAGTTTGGAAGCAGAGGCAGAAGAGTCATGAGCATGTTATAATAGGCATCATTCATAATATACATAATTTTATGTAGGGTTTCTTTAATATTAGAAAGAATGACCTGATAAAAGGCAGCATTCAATACCTTGGTAAGACTCCTAGCTATTACAAGATACTAGATTACAGTGGATGTTCTGTAATTCCTCCACACCATCAGCATAATGTTCTGCCACTAATTTCACCTCCCCGTAAACTTATCAGCCAGTAGACAGTTGCATTTAAGTTCTTAAATCACCACAATAGATCGGTTAACTCATCCAATATATTTAATATGTATTTACTCTTAATTTCTGTCCTATATGTTTTTTCTGCTTCAAAGAACATTTCTTGCAGCTTCCTATCCACTGATAAGTGATTCCCTCAGCTTTTTTTTATCTGAAAAATCTCTCTCTCTCTCTCTCTCTCTCTCTCTCTCTCTCTCTCTCTCTCTCTCTCTCTCTCTCTCTCTCTCTCTCTCTCCTGAATAATAGTTTCACTGGATCCGGAATTGTAGGTTTTCAGGTTTTTTCTTTCAACACTTTAAACATTTACTGAACTGTTCTTGGTAGATCTGAAGTGAAATACAATGGAATTCTTTGTTCCTTTGTCAGTAAGGTAGCTTATTTAGAAAGTTCCATGTTGCCTTGATTTTGATATGCATGCTATTGTTTTGGTATCAATTCTTCTTGGTATTCTCCAAGCTTCCTTGGTTTGTAGACTGCCCGTAATCTTGAAATATATTTACCCACTAGTGTTTTGGGTTTTTTTTAATGTTTCATTCTCTTTTGCTCTGTATAGTTTCCTTACTTGGTATTTTACACTGTTTATGTGATCTCACAGTTGGACACCATATTCTGGGTGTGTGCTTTCATCTTTCTGTTAGTTATTTAATTTGAGAAGTTTCTTATGATGCATCTTAAGCATTCAGTGTGAGTTCATAAAAAGCGTTTCTTAATTTTGGTTAAGGCATTTTGTTTTGGTGGTCATTGAAACAAAGTATCAGTAGTAGGTCAAAGGGTAGCCTCCAATGCCTGGATACCAAGATCGTAGTGTCTGGCTAGTTAGCATTATTTTTACTCTTGGGGGGGGTCTCTTCTTTGTGTATATTTTAGAGCAGTCTGGGGCACATAGGAAAAAATGATAATGAAGCACTGTTCCAAGATTTCTTCATCACCTACATTTCATATCCTCCTGACAAGCCCGCAACAACTTTTTATCTATCCAAATCCACAGTATACTTGAGGGCTCACTCTCAGTGTTATAGCCTTATACATTTTGATAAATTTGCCATCTCTGGAATGTTACATAGTTGAATCTCACAGTACCGAATGTTTTCAGATAGCCTCATTTGTTATATACACATAATACAAATAAGGTTGTTCTTTGTCTTTTCAAGCTTAATACCTCATTTCTTTCGTTGTTATTGTTGTTTTAACTTTCGGAGAGTCGACAGATTTTCAATCACCTACTCAGAATGTCCTGCTTAATTACAAGTTTGGGCAATTGTGAGTAAATTACTCTAACTATCTAATGTGCGATTTTGTGTGGACATACATTTTTAACTTCTGAATAGATACCACAGAGAATAATCTGAGTTGAATAATAATAGTGTGTTTTGCTTTCTTGGAAACTATCAATCTGACTCCCAGAGTATCTACGCAGTTTTGTGCTCTCCAGAGAAATAAACGCATATTCATGCAAGCATCTGGTATTGTCAGTATTTTGGGCTTGTTTCTCTCTGATAAACAGATAGTCACTGTTTCATAGTAGATATTTATTTTCTATTCATCTCCCTTGGAAAGAGGTTTGTACAAATATTTGCCTTTTTAAAACTGGTTGGTATATTTTCTTACTGTTCACTTTTTAAAATACTTTACATGCATTTTGTCCTTTACCAAATAGTCTTTTGCAAATATTTTAAGTTCTGACTTGTAAAAATCCCCCTTCCGAATCTTTTATCATATTTCTATCTCTCTGCTTGCAACCTATCTATTACATATTGGTCATGTTTTCTATTTAAGGATTACACATAGTAATCATAGTTATCAGAAATTCCCAGTCTGATTACTTCAATATCTCTGTTGCCTCTGAATCTAGTTAAGATGATGCTGTGAACCTTCAAGTGCTGTTTTCCCTCTTCTAACATATGCTTTGAACAGCTTTCAGCTGAAGGCTAGTCATTATGTATTTAGTAAAGGAAAGTCAAGCAAATAGCGCATTACTGTAAGGTTTGTGTTTAGGTAAGAGTACAGTGCTCTTTCTGTTTTCTTTAGCTGAAGATTTAGTAGAAGCTGAAAGTTATTCCAGTGTCTTTGTGACTCCCCCTTTGTCTTTAGATTTCCCTACGGACCTCTTTGCAAATAGCATAGAACACTTTTATTTTTTGTGTTTGCCATATCTTTGTACCATAGTACAAACCATACTGGTGTGGTAGTAAGGAATAAAGAAGAAAAGATTACACATAATGCCATGATTAAGTCTCCAGATTTCAGTGTAGCTATGTATTTCACCAGTGTTTCTAAATCCTCTCCCTTGTGTAAAACAGGAGGGTCTTAGAGAAATGTATGCGAATTAGGTATTGAAAATCTAATTTCTGTTAGTGCAGGCTTCTTTAAGAACAGAAAGCTTTGAGCCTATACCAAAATACTTAGAATTCCTCCCCATGGCAGGACTGCAAAGGGGTTTTTTTTCTGCTTTTCATTCTGAACATCAGATAAGGTTTCTGAAGATAAACCTTCCAAATGTATGAAAGTCCCCAGAGAATGGTTCCCAGGGAATTTTTATCTCTGAAGATAATCAGTCACCACTTTCTATCAGTTTTCTGATCTAAGAATTTATGGGTTTCAGTCTTGTCAGATTTGTGAGGACAAGAATGACAACTTCCAAATTTTGCATGCCAGAACTTTTTCTTTTCATTTTTGCTTTATTTATCCACTTTAAAAGTCACCAATCTTCCTAAAATATTTAGGTAAGCATTTGGAGAGCAAGGACCCAAACATCCACTATAGAAAATGTGAACGATTCTGTGTGTTCTAAAAAAGCATTTCAGAGCACATTTATCTTCTGTACAGGACAAATGTGCTAGTTGTAAAAGTTGAAATGCTATAGAACACACAGAAGGCTCCAGACTCTCAGAAGTTTCTTATTCCAGAGCTGATCTCTCTGAGCATGTTCTTGCCATCTCTCAACTGAATGAAGACAGACAAGCACATTCATTGAATTTTTTTTTTTACAAATAGATCAGACTGTATTTTTTTCTACAATTTGTCTTCTTTTTATTGGTTTCAGCTGAGATTAGATTAGACAAAATTTTATGACCTGCTTTTTAACTTTAAAATATTCCCTTTCACATTTCATAAACATTTATTCCTTTAGTCCATTTTTTTTGATGTTGTGGATTGAACCCTAGCCCCTGTGCTTGCCTGCTGCTGTACCAGAGAGCTACATCCTCAACCCTTTCCTCTGTACCTAAGGTGTTAACAGTTATCTTTATTATACAGCTATGCTGCAATATATTTAATTAAGCCCACATGTTAAATAGTGAATGTTTTATTTGGTTTTCATTTATTCACTAAAGAAATATTTGTTGACTAGCTACTGTATTTGTGTCCTGGCAAGTATAAAATTTCTGTCTCTCTGCTTGTATACATACATGTATGTGTGTGAGCATAATGATGCATAAATTTAAGCTGTTGTGAGTAGGTCATTCAAGCTGTTGTAAGCTGAAGAGTATATCAGTACCTGAGTTTTTTTATATTGCCTTTGATAGATTACTAAAACTGGAACTGCCAACTTAGAGAATATAGTTTGAAACCCTTAATAAAAATGGTTAAAAAGTATCATTAGAAAGTTTGTATCATTTTATTAGCTTGTAAAAGCATTATTAAGGCCTACCCCGCTCCTGATTTTGTGAAGAGTACAGTTTGAAAGGTACAAACATGTAACGCTGGCTCCACCGATGCTAGATTTCCACCCCTCACCGAGACAATCGTAACTGGAATTTTTATTGGAAATTTAGAATGAAATCCATTTCTCAAGGTGGACCTTGCTGCCTTGTGAGGGTAGTGGTCACTTTTTCATCTCCATGTGCTTATGTGATTTCTCTTTTTATTTCTTTCACTTCATTTCTTCCCAGCAAAATTCATGTAATTTGGTTTAAATACAGTGTGTTCCAATGTTTCTTGATTCCCCAGATGAACGACTGTGGTTAGTGCCTACCCTGAATCCACACTGTAGCTTTTTGTATACTTGTGCTGTATTTCACAGGACAATTAGTCACGTAAGGTAGGGAGTTAGTTTCTGTTACCTCACAGTGTGAAACAGTAAATCCATTATTTATATTAACTTGTTAAACCAAGGTCCTGTTTTGTAGGCTTAGTCTTCAGAGTTTCTGTGCTGTAATGGTAGGAAACTCAACATGTAATAGCACAGAGCTGGGTTCTAGACATTTTAAAAAAAATCTCACTTTGATTTATTTCTACTCATTTGGCAGGCTAGAGAGGAAAGGAATGGAAAGAGAGCAAGTAAGCAGACTAGAATGAGTTAAGAAATTGCCATGCACTTGACAAAGATGCGATAGACTTAGAGAGAGTAAAGCAAACACAAAACAAAACCATGATTGAGATACCTAAATACAGAGAAAACCACAAAATTCCCCCTTCATCCCACCCTGGTAAACTTACCTGAATCACACATTCATCTTTCCTTCATTCATTTGTTCTGTTCAACAAACCTTTACTGAGTGACTATTATAGAAGGAACTTTAGTGGAGACAGAGGGCTCACAGTCTGGGAATGGAGGTGGCTATATAAATAACAATCATACAGGGAAGACAGCATAAAATATGTATCCTGGAATGTAAAGGGAAACAAGGGTCCCTCGTTAGAGCTAACTCGCAGAGCCAAGCAAACAATAAGCCTCTTTCTGCTGCCTACAGTTCATGTTAATAGCTCAAAATTCATTAAGAATATATCTGCCTGGGATTTATGTATTTTGCAAACTTTTTGACCACTTTTTTCCTATAACTTCATCCCTATAATGGCTGAGAAAGTTGGGGATAGTGCTTACTTCTTTTCTTGAGTTTTCTTTTTTTTTTCCAGGCGTGGATACGAAACTGAGGGGCTTATACTAACTAGCAAAATGTTATACTATTACGCATTATCTCCATCATCATAATTTTGTATCATTTTAGCTATTTTATCCTTTAAATTGGAATTAATCTTATTTTCTGTTCATGTTGTCCATCCTCTGATTATAACTTCCCCAATATCAAAACAGAAATACATAAGAAAAAATTGTAGATGTATGCCTCTTTTCTTTTTGCCAGTCTTTGTGGTATCATCCACAGATGCTTTCTTATTATGAAAGCCAAATTGACCAGTTATCCTATTTATCTGATTACCTAATTCATCGAAACAGCAGTATTCAAATAATTTTTTGTACAAATAAGTCTTCTCTAAAGAAATGGGGTGGAGGTCATGATAGGAATCTTATGCTTTGTGAGTCTATCAATACCAATTATGAGATAGCTACAGGATGACTAAAGACATATCAAGCAATTTGAGGACATTCTGAATAGCATATGTAGTCTTGTGCAGAAACAGCACAAAACCCTCGCAATTATAACCAGACACAGTCAACAAAAGATAAAGCCATAAAGCAAGCCAGGCTACAGGCAGACCACTGTTTGTTGGGCACCAGTATCTTCTCACAAAGGCAAATGATCACCCAAATTATAGCAATCTGCTACCTTACAAATAACTGGGACACAAGATCCTCTAAGCCTTCTGATGTGAGAAGACAACATAAGTGGGGAAATCTCTCTCTACTTTGAAATCAGGATAATTATGATTCGAATTCTGGTTCTGCCACTTATTAGCTTTGTGGCCATATGTCACTCATTTTCCCTCTCTCAAACTGCAAGGCAGTAATTGTACCCACTTCGGGGCCTGGCTTTGAAAATTAGGTGACATTATACATCAAAAATGCATGGAAGGGAGTTCCTAACAAAGTCCAAACAAACGTTATTTTGTTTGAATTTGGACGATGTCATTCTTTTAGGACTTTTGTTGGGTCTTCCCAGCTCTTTAGGCCTCAGTTTTCTCATCTTATAAAATTGTTGGAAAAAGTTTTGCAGCGAAATGAATGAGAATATAAAAGCAACCAGAAAACCATAATTCATGATGGAAATGTTGTTTCTGTGTATATGTCTCTGTATGGTGTGGGTACATGTTTGTGTGTGTGTGTGTGTGTGTGTGTGTGTGTGTGTGTGTGTGTGTGTGTGCATGTGTGTGTGTGCATGTGTGTGTGTGCATGTGTGTGTGTGCATGTATGTGTGTGTGTTGTGTTATGCAGATGCACATGTAGAGGAGAGACATTCATGTCTTCCTCAATTGCTCTCCACTTTACTTATTTTTGAAATTTATTATTGTATGTGCGTATATATATATATATTGCAAGCTCACAAATGCCACAGCACACATGTGCCACAACTCATGTGTAAAGGCCAGAGGATGAATTGCTGGATTCTGTTCTTTCCTTCCACCATGAGGTCTGGAATTCAGAGAATCATTCTTTCCCAGCAATCATTTATCCGCTGTGCTGACTACTCCAGCGGGTTTTTTTCTTTCTTTCTTTTTTTTTTTTTTTTTAGGCATGGTCTATCATTATACCTGGGGCTTCTCAGCTTGGCCTGATTGGTGGACAATAAGTTGCAGAGGTCTGTCTGTCTCTATCCCACTTACCCGGCACCAGCCCTCCAGGCCTGATTATCATGTAGCTTCTGGGTGTCCAAACTCAGGTTCTTAGGCTCCCATGGTAATTACTTTACTGACATCTCCTCAGCTCTGTATTTGTTAATTCTTATTTGTTAATTCAGCCTTCCCCTTCCTAAATTTATTTCCTAATAGAATGAGTCGAGCTTGCTGCTGTTGGTAATTAAAATGCTCTTGTAGCTGAATGAACATATCAGATACCTTGTGTGGAGGGAAAATAATTGAGGATGTATGCTGGCGCCTGGAAGGTCAATTCACTGTTTTAAATACTTCATTTCTTGGGACAGTTTGAATTTCCAGCTGTTTTTATTTTCTCTAGGGTCAGGGCAAATTAATTAGATGTGTATTCCTCAATGTACTATGCATGCATGCGTGTACATGTGCTTCTTTCAATTAAAAATACACTCCTTTTGCAGAAAGGAGAGTACTGCATTACGGAAAGAAAAGAAAATGATCCTCTGTATTGACATACCAATTGGCAACTTTTCTGAATTCCAGAAACTATACTAGGTATTTTTTTCTTTGCAAAAACAGAAAGAAATTTTTAAAAATATAAAAAGTACAGCTCAATTAAAATCATATTTTCCTAAACATGGGAGTTATTCAGGGAAACATGTGCCTCCGGATTTTTCTCTATGCTCCCAAGGAAAAGGGCTCTGTAACATTCTGAGTACCACATTTCTTTTACAGTGTACTCTTAGAGGCAACTGCATGAAAACTACCAAAACATGTCGAAAGGTCAATGTAACAGACCTCTATGAAATTAGAGCCCCCAGCAGCAGTAGGAGCTTCTGGGATAGTCCGCTGTCTCTGCTTCTCATCTAATTATAAGCGTGTGCAGACGGACAGGTACCAGCTACCACATTTGTCTTTATTATGGGGGCTTCAGGATTAAACTCAGGGTATGAGATGTTTGCAGCAAACACTTTTAGCTGCTTAGCCATCTTTTTAGCCAGAACCACATTTTTAGATGTAAGTTTACTAATTTCTATTTTTTGAAATTAAATCATTATTACACTCTTTATGTTAACTTGCTTCCTTTCAACCCTTCACATGCATCTTCTTGATCTCTCTTAAATTAATGTAGTCTCTTTTATTTGTTATTGCTGCATTTGTGTAAATATATGTATAAGACCTGCTCAATATGTACAATGCTACTTACATACATATATATGATTTCAGGACTGACTGCTTTTATTACACAACCAATTGGAGGTTCTCATCTTGGAAAAACTTTCTCCTACTTTCGGCATTGCTCAGTTGCCTACAGTTCTTTGGCTAGAGTTGAGGCCTCCATGACAGTTCCTCCTTCAGTTAGCACACCCTAGTGGTGTCTTGTTTGGATTTCGTTTAGTCAGCTGTGATGATAAGACTTCAAGTACAGTTTCTCTGGAATTTCTAGGAGATGCAATCTGATGTCTAACTTCCTGTTCCTTTAGCTCTTACAATGTTTCTGCTCTCTCCTTGTCAATGATTCCTGAACTGTGGGTGCAGGAGTCGTGTTGTAGATGTACCGGTTTAGGACTGGAAAGGCACTCTAATGTGTTCTCTGCATTTCCATCAGTTGGGGTTTTCTATAACGGCCTTCATCTGTTAGAAGGGTAATTTTATTAGGTGAGGAGGTGAGAACTACACTTATTTGTAGGTATAAGGATAAATATTTACCATTTGGTTAGGAAGAATGTTGTTTTAATAAAGTGGTGGTTGTAGACTCTCCTTGGAGATTCATAACTTCACTGGGCCTGGATACAGGTTCCCAGTTCCACACATTATTTTCCTGTTTATTGAGCAAACCTGAAGTCCAATTAAACAGCTGTTGGTTACTGAGACTGCATGTGTGCCACTATTGCATCCTTCGGGTTACCAGGCTGGTCTTTCCTGTAAAGAACTACATTCTAATTTACTCTCAATCTGACTCTACATGTGCTGATGCTGATGAATGCCATAGGACAATTAAATTGATAGAAAACCTTTCAGAAAATATGTATATTTGTCAAAATTTCATTGCTGTCCTATCAAACCGCTCAAAAGAATATACAAGAAAAGTTAATATTTCCAGACAAGGTGTGTTGGCACACATCTTTAATCCCAGAATTTGGGAGACAAAGACAGGTGCACATCTGTGAGTTCATGGCTAGCACTAAACTCTCTGAGTTCTAGAACAGCCAGAGTTACATAGAGAGACCCTGTATAAACAAATAAATAAAAATAAATAAATAAATTCCATTGTCCTCTATCTCATAATGTCTGCAACTATGCCAATTTTCATTTCCACTAGGGTTGAACAATGATCACTGCTTTTCTACTTCTTCACCAATGCTTATCTTGTTAACTTATCCTAGCATATGGTATTAAATTGTAATTTGATTGGTATTCTAATAGTTACTGTCTTGTGTTGAACATCTTTTTGATATTTCTTCTGGCTGCTTATCTGTCTTCTTCAAAAAAATATTTCTAGGTGCTTGTTTTAAGTATTTGTAACCTTATTTAAAGTGAGTGAAGTAGTTCACCTCTTGCACATATACAGTGTGTGCTGTTTGCTATCACTCTTACTCTTTATATTTCCTTCTTATCGCCCTCATCCCTCTACCTGCTCTTTCCTTTTTCCACACTACCGCCTTTGCTTGGTTTTGTGACCCACTTGATTTTCTCCTGGACCATCTGTGATCACAAGTGTGTAACTAGTAGCCCTTGCAACCTCGAGGGCTGTCCAATTAATTGCTACATAACTGAAGACAATGACTTTTCACCCCACAAACCCATCAGACGTCCATAGTTTAACATGACAAAGTAGGGCCTCATCAGCCAATTCTTTATTAATGATTGGCTGTTGGCAGCCTTGTGAGCACGCTTGATGAAGACAACCACAGCTGCTTGTTGTGAAATTGTGATTGTAATGTCTACGTCATTCCATGAAGATAGCATTTCCCATTTCTTCTCCCCAGCTTCTGGCTCTTACAATCTTTCTGCCTTTTCTCATTTACGCAATGTTCCTGGAATCTCATAAGAGGTGGTATAAATGCATTGTGTAGGTTTGAGCATTCAACTAATCATTTATTCTAAGCATCTGAGAAACAATGATTCTTGACATTCACCACAATTCTTTGCAAAGCGAAGATTCTCCGATCAAGGAGGAGAGAAGTATTTGTCTATGGATATACACATAAGTACCTAGACCACAATGAGGTACTCCTTAGGGTCTATGACTTCCCCAGCAGTGATTTTGGGACTAGACTTATAGTACCAGGATATAGAGCCTGTCCTATGATGCAGACCTAAAAACAATCTAAGACTTTTATGTTACCCCATAAAAGAAGTAACAACACTGTTTCATCAGTGAGCACATCATACCTGGCAGGGTGATGTTTGTTGTATAAGATACATTTTTTCCAAGGAAATGCAACATACACGTGTCTATTCAATACAGAAAAATGAGTCCACAGAACAAAGTAATGACTGTTCCAATGTTCAACTTGGTGAACCAATTCATTTCTTTATTTGAGTTGCTAACAAGAGCATGGATAAGACCATATGAAGGAGTAGCTGCATCAGAAAAATATTTACTTCACATGGGTGATGACTGCAGAAGACCATAACCCTGAGTTGCCCAAATAGCCTTTTCTTCTGGAATCTTTGCTGATCAGTCTTCAACCCTGTTGAGCAGGGGCCCACAAGGATCTTCCAAGTTTTGTTCTCCCTTTCATGTGATGTTTGTGACCTTTTGTTTACCTCTTGAGGCTCATAAGCCTCCCTTTTCTCCTGGAGAAAATGTTTCAATTTTCAGGGAATGGTGCAATTTGGAGGAACATGCTATGTAACAGCATAGGAGTTGATAGGGTTCACAACTAGGTTAGACCACTGATACCTTACCTGTGTGCAGCCTGAAAAGGGTCTTCTAATAATATGAAAACTAAATATGTTTCACGCTTACTGAAAAATATCAAAGTTTTGAGAACAGTGTTCTGGTGATGTTTCATAAAATTCTAGTTATAGATGATTCTACCTTCAGGTAACAACATTGAAGATTTGTTTAATTTCTTTGGTAATAGAATTTGATGTAAACTAGTACCAAAGTCTTTTTAATGTAAGCCATTTGTTTTGTTTTGATTTTGATTTTTGGTTTTCTGAGTTCCCCATATATTCTGGATATTAATCCTCTGCCAAGTGTGTAGCTAGAAAAGATTCTCTTTCACTCTACGGGCTTTCTCTTCACTCAGTTGATTATTTCTTTAGTTTTTAATGAGGATCCATTTGTCAATTATTGGTCTTAATTCCTGAGGAGATGGAGTCCTATTAAGAAGGTCCTTTCCTACACCTATGTTTTATAGGGTTTTCTTCTAGCAGTTTCACTGTCTCAGGTTTCATGTCTAGGTATCTGATTCATTTGGTGTTGGTTTGTTTTCATGATAAATGATAGTTTTTAATAGCCAATTACAGTCACTTAAAAGCATTTTTGAACTTTTAATGTAGAACAGACATTATACTTCATCTAATTTACTAAAAGTGGTTGCTGCAATGAAGTTGTTACATGTTCTTATTACTAAGAGAACAATCCTTTCTAAAACTAAACTGAAGAAAGAAATTCGAGAGAAAATACTAGACCTAGACCCTGCTCGAGACCAAAAACCAGGAAAACCATTTAACCTTTGAAAAGAAGGTACTTTTTCTTCAGACAATTTCAGTGACAAGAGGTATTTCCTGCGTGTGTGTGTGTGTGTGTGTGTGTGTGTGTGTGTATTACATAACATAACAGATTTCTTTGTGATTTTTTTTCTCCAAGCAAGCAAATTAGTTACATCAACATCATCACCCAGCATCCCATTATCCTTTCATATCCTCATCTCCTGAATTTCTTTTCTCTTCTTTAATAATAACAAGAGTAGATCTTCAGGGCACCAAGAAAAAGGACCTTTCTGAATATCTGTTTCTCGTGTAATTTAGGGAATAATACGTACCTTATTAAATGGAAAAAACAACAACAACAACAACACTGCCTTGTTAAAGTCTTAGTGAGGTTGTTGTTGTTGCTGTTGTTGTTGTTGTTGTTGTTGTTGTTGTTGTTGTTTGCACAACAAATTGAATTCTGAGCCTCATATATACTAGGTCAGTACTCTTACCACTGAGCTATACTCCTAGGTTAGAATTTAGGGATATTTTAGCTCTAAAATCTTGCTTAAGAGCCAATCCCTAACATTTTATTAGGCTCTCCCTTTTACTAGGATAAACAAACAGTACCCTTACTCTTTCTTTCTGGAAGGAGAAAGAGGAAAATGCGGACTATGTAGTCTGGTAGCACACTGGGGACTAACAGCCATCTCAGTATGAGATTGTTCTCTCCTTCCCGACATAACACACACACACACACACACACACACACACACACACACACACACACACACACACGTTCACAGGAGTTTCTTTTGCCTTTAAGAAATTACTCAGGTTTTCTCTGTTTGGAAAATACTTTTGTGTCTTTTATATTCTATCATAGGACCAAATGAAGGCAGTCATGTGGAGGGTAATTACATATATGCAAAAACATTGATATCTAAGAAAATTCAATTTAGTTAGCTTAATTTTTCATAAACTGTGTGACCCAAGATGATTTTGGGGGGGTTCTAAAATATGGTTTTAGTTTTAGAAAAATATGTAAACATAAGTATTCCTAGTTTATAGAGATGCCATGTCATTTAAATGTGTGTGTGAACATAAAGCTCTTGAATTTGTACCTAGCATATAAAAATCACTTACAAAGTCATCATTTCAACTATACATCTCAAGTGTCTGACGTTTTTGTTTGAAGGTTCCTTCTCATCCAAAACTCCTGCTTACAGCATTTCAGTATCAATTTCTTTGAATATGTCCTGTCTCACAATATATTATTTTTCCTACTTTCAAAACAGTACTCAGTTAATTTTTAATCTGAAGCTGTCATGTTTTTTAGTCCTGATGCATCCAAGAAAATACAAATTGACATTTGAGCCCATATCTAATGAGAACATTTTGAGCAGATTTCTCTATACATTATATATCTTACTTTATAAAATCTTCTGGGAAAAAAAAACACTAAAAATTGCTGATTACAGAGTGATATGCTAGCAATCCCACTGCTTTAAGGCATTCATCAAAAACAATCTGAGATCTGGCCTCCACAGACTCTGAGCAAAGGGTATAAGCAAAACAAGTGCAGTTTTCATGTGTATATCTTGTCTTGAAATAACAGATTCCATCGACTTCCCATATATCCTCACCTCATTAAGGCTTTTTAGCAGCTCGAACTTTGCAAGCATTCTAGGAGGCAAGCAGTCAGAGGAAAGGACCTGGAGAATAATGATCTGGTATACTTCTTCAGTATTGAAGTTTGCTAGAGGCAAATGGTACCTCAGCTACTTTCTGTGGTACCTGGAAGCCTCAGATAATGATTTTCAGACAGTCTTACTCATAAACAATGGCTGCATACTTTGTGCAATGGAATGACAGAGGAAAAAAATGGGAAAATCTGCTCCTTAACAAAAAGAAAAAAAAGGTCTTCCAATGGCCACACAAGATGCTTGAAATGCAAATGTTATTAAGGCTGAAGTAGAAGTGAGAGCTGGAGTGAAACAAATTACAGGGGTACATTTATCAAGTTAATCAGCTGTTTAATGAGAATAGAACAGGGAACTGATGATTTAGTCAGAGAAATAGGAAGAGATTAAGTGTTAGCTTGAGTGAGGAATTAGGAAGATAAAATGGATTCCTGAGAAAGCTGATCTTAGAAGCCAGGGCAATGGATGTAAAGTGGTGAGGACCTTCTCATTTTAATTGTGCATTGCAATGAATTTTGCTTTTCAATCAGGGCTGAATATACTCTCAACTTCCAAATTTAAAGCAGTTTTTTTTTTACTCAGAAAAGAACTTTGTTATAATAACACATGAATTGATCCCTTCTAATTTTGTAGTACTTTTTCACTCCTTTGTTTTTCTTATGTTAAGGAGGAAAGAGCAATACAGCCAAGAAAACATGTTGATAACATTAGTCTTTTTTTCCATACTGACCTTTGAACTTTCCAGTGAACTGTAAGCCTGTTCTCTAAGGAGCAGAAATATGACAGTCTTTTGTTCATTAAAAATTATGATAAGCTAGTAATGCAAGTTGGGAAATTCTCAATAGCTATCTTAACCAGTATTGACCTTGTGTGGATTATATCACCTGTATAAATAATCTCTGATGCTGATTTTATAAATTATGCAATTTCATATTACTGTCAGTTTTTAATTAAATGCTTTGAGATGATTATAGAATGTCATTTTATGTGCACAGAAATACAACATACACTTACCACATTGGAGGACATTATTATAGCCAGGCTACTGTCACTGATATACTCTTCAGCCAGTGCAGTATCACTTGTGTTCTTCTTTGACAGCTGAACCAACTTCACTATTGCTCCTTACTGCTCAAAATCCAGAATTTTACATGTCTATGATTTTGTCATTTAAAAAATGTTTTATTAATATAATCATACAATATAGAAACTTTTGTAATTTGCTTTTGCTTTCAGCATAATTTTCTGGAAATCCATTACAATTTAATGCATCGTTTCACTTCTTTTCATTGCTAAGTAGTATTCCATATGAATGTATACTAGTTTAACAGTTCACCTACTGAATGACATCAAGTTTGTTTCTGATTGTCGAATGACTGTGAAAGAGATTGTTGTAAGTTTTTCTGTACAGAATTTTTTCTGTATGTTTTCATTTCAGTGGGTTAAATCCATAGTAATATAATGACTAGGTCAAATGGTAGTTATTTTTGATCTTTAAGAATTTGGAAAGTACTTTTGAGTGCCTGTGCAGTCTTATATTTCTACCAGTGATGTATTTGCAACAGTTGGTTTGCATGTTACCATTCTATTCCTGCTATACTTGTAGGTAGGTATGTGCAGTGCTGTGTCATTGGGACTCCAGTTGCATTTCCCTGATGATTAAGGATAATGAATACAATTTCCTATTCTTATCATCGATCTCTCTATCCACTTCAGTAAAATGTTTCCTCATTCTTTTTGTCTGTTTCTTGTTGCTGTTGTTGTTGTTGTTGTTGCTGCTGCTGCTGTTGTTTTAGAATCACTTGGTTGTATTTTGAAAGTTCTTTACATATTCTGAGCATTAGACCCTGGCTAGATATGTGAATTAATTACTTGACACAACATGTAGTTTGCCTCTCTATCCTGTTGACAAAGTCAATTTTTTGTGTAGTTTTCAAGTTAATTTTCTTTAAAAATGTTATGTATATTTGATCCTTTACCATATTTATTTCTTTTTGTTATGTGACACACCAAGTTGAACCAAAGCCATCTGTGTGACCATGAGTTTGGAACAATGCATTGACACTTGGTAGCCTTAGCAGTGGTTATTCATCTGATGACAATGACTCCAGCTCTCTCTGAATTAATCAATAACCAATAATTCAGCATTAAAAGGTAGTACTCCCTAAGCCTCTACCTCATATCTTCCACGCTTAACTGTTGACAGATTTGTTCTTATACATTTCCACCACCAGCAAACCATGAGTTCATGATTGTGTATCCGTGTCTTGTCTTAGGCAGAGTTACTTTTTCCCAGCTGTTCTATACATCTTTGGTCTCTTTTATTCCTTCAGTTCATTCTTACACAGTGTTCCATTCTTTCACAGTGTTTCCTAAGTCATACAAGGTATTGCATAAATGTCTGGCATTGAGGTGAACACTCATTATTGTCATTTACTCTCAGAACTTCTAGCAGCCATGTGTATATGAATTCACTGGAAGCCGTACTCTGATGAAGTATGACAATAGCATTTGTCTGAATATAAATATACATATTTACAAGGTAATTGTGATGATATGTCAATTTATCTAAGCAACCATATTAATTGCCATTCCTCACCTCCCAGGAGGTGTTTGACGTCCACAGCCATGGGTTTTTGACCTGGTTTATAGGGCTTTGACCAGGTATTGATTCCCTCCTGTGGAGTGACCCTTGAATCCAATAACTGTTGTTATAATACCAAACAAGTGTACACAACTTGCATGACAGGATGGTATTGTAGTTGGTAGTATTTCACAGTTGTAGTATATTGTTGCTGCCTTCCTTCCCTCTGAAGTCTGGATAGCACCTTCTGGCACTTTGAAAGACAGTAAACAGGGAGAAAGCTGCCAGTATTATTTGGGGGTGGTTAGTTTGATAACCAAAAAAAAATCTCATTAAACACAGGGATTATTCAACAAAGGAGGAGGGAATCATGCTTAGAACTGGAAACCTAGCCAACGACCTGGGAATAACGAAGTAATGATCTTAGAAGAGAACCTACAGTAAGTACGTAAGGAAGGATCCCACACCTGGCACTGGGAGTTTTCTTTAATTACGTACATCTCCCAAGTGTACCATTATCTAGCCTTATAGGGTATCTCCCTATAAATGTTTTTAATTTAAATATTTTATAATTAATTCAATCATAACATAGTAGATTATAAACATGTTGAACATCATTAAACATCTGATATATGCAAGTAAAAACTACTCGGAGATTACATCTTTCCCCAATCAGCATAGCTATTATAAATAAATCAAGTGACAACAAGTACTGGTGTGAATGTGGGGAAAGAGGGACCTGTATTCATTGTTGGAGTGAGTGCAAAGTTCATTCAGCCCATTAGGAAATTTCTAAGAAAACTTAAAATACAATTGCAATATGACACAATTTTACTGCTCCTGGGCATAGACCCAAAAAATTCTGTATACTACTACTTGCTCAACAATTTTCAATGCTACTATATTCATAATAGATAAGGAATAGAATAAGGCTCTATGACCAACAAGGGATAAATGAATAATGAAAACATACTACATATGCACAGTGTAATTTATACAATTGAATATTATTTAGCTGTGAAGAGAAACAAAATTAGGACATTTGCAGGAAAATAGATTATTGAGGAAAAACTATACTGAACCTTCGCATAGAAGGAAAAATGAGGACTTACAGTACCTGGCTGTGCCGGGGAACTGATCTGAACTGATCCAACAGCGCCCTGCCACCAAATCATGTTGGGGAGAGAGCTGAACACACAGAAGTTCGGACAAACCTGAGACTGCAGGACAGTCCACCACTTCTGCCTGCCGCTTCCACATCCCTGGCCCAAGAGGAAACTGCATAGTGCCTCTCGATAAGGAACTATAGGAACAGTCAGCAGCAGGAACCAAACTGAACCAGTCACACAGCTCTCTGTACCCAAATCCTGTGGGGGAAAGAGCTGGATCCTCAGAAGTGCAGAAACTCCAGAGAACTCAGAGGAGACTGCTCCCTGCCCACATTCCCGACCCAAGAGAAAATCCCCTAGTCCCATCTGTGCCCCCTGGGCACAAGGACCTAAGACCAGTCAGGGACAGGACACTTTATGTTCCTGCCTGCACTGAGAGCTGAAAGCCAGTCGCCAGGAGTGCATACACACCTGAGAGCAGAGCTCTCTGTTTCCAGATCAGGTTGAAAGAAAATGGGCCTACAAGAGTGCTGACACACAGGCCTACAGGAGGATCAAGCCACTGTCAGAGACATCAAGACAAGCCAAAAACAGACACAGCCTGATGGCAAGAGGCAAGCACAGAACCTAAGCAACAGAAATCAAGACTACTTGGAATCATCAGAGGCCAGCTGTCCTACCAAAGCAAATACTGGATATCCAAACACACTGGAAAAACAAGATTTAAATATAAAATCATATTGTATGATGATGGATGACTTTAACAAGGACATAAACAACTCCCTTAAAGAAATACAGGACAACAAGTAAACAAATAGAAGCTCTTAAAGAGGAAACACAAAAATCCCTTAAAGAATTACATGAAAACACAGCGAAACAGGTGAAGGAATTGAACAAAACAAACTAGGATTTAGAATTGGAAATAGAAACAACTAAGAAAGCACAAAGAGAGACAAGCTTAGAGATAGAAAACCTAGGGAAGAGATCAGGAGTCACAGATGCAAGCATCACAAACAGAATACAAGAGACAGAAAAGAGAATCTCAGGGACAGAAAACATTGGCACAATGGTCAAACATAATGCAAAACCCAAAATGCTCCTAGCTGAAAACATCCAGGAAATCCAGGACACAATGAGAAGATCAAACCTAAGGATAAGAGGTATAGAAGTGAGTGAAGACTCCCATCTTAAAGGGCCAGTAAATATCTTCAACAAAATTATAGAAGAAAACTTCCCTGACCTAAAGAAAGAGATGCCCATAAACATACAAGAAGACTACAGAACTCCAAATAGATAGGACAAGAAAAGAAATTCTTCCTGTCATATAATAGTCAAAAAACAAAACACACAAAACAAAGAGAGAATATTAAAAGCAGTAAGGGAGAAAGGTCCAGTAACTTATAAAGGCAGACCTATCAGAATTACACCAGTCTTCTCATCGAAGACTATGAAAGCCAGAATATCCTGGAAAGATGTAACACAGACACTAAGAGAACAAAAATGCCAGCATAGGCTACTATCAACATAGATGGAGAAAATAAGATATTCCATGACAAAACCGAATTTACACATTATCTTTCTACAAATCCAGCCCTACAAAGGATAATAGATGGAAAACTCCAACACAAGGAGGGAAAATACACCCTAGAAAAAGCAAGAAAGAACTCTCCTTACAAAAAAAGAAGAAGAAGAAGAAGAAGAAGAAGAAGAAGAAGAAGAAGAAGAAGAAGAAGAAGAAGAAGAAGAAGAAGAAGAGACACACACATAGAAATCCACCTCTAACAACGAAAATAACAGGAAGCAACAATCACCATTCCTTAATATCGCCTATCATCAATGGACTCAATTTCTCCCCTCCCCCCAAAAAAGACATTGATTAAGTGACTGGATATGTAAAGAGGACCCAGAATTTTGCTGTAAACAAAAGATATACCTCACAGACAAAGGCAGACACTACCTCAGAGTGAAAGACTGGAAAACAACTTTTCAAGCACATGGTCCCAAGAAACAAGCTAGAATTGCCATTGTAATATCGAATAAAATCGACTTTCAACCAAAAGTCATCAAAAATATAAGGAAGGTCACTTCATATTCATCGAAGGAAAAATCAACCAAGATGAACTCTAAATCCTAAATATATATGCTCCAAATTCAAGGGAACTTACATTTATAAAAGAAACGTTGCTGAGGCTCAAATCACGCATTGCTCCTCACACAATAATAGTAAGAGATTGTAACACTCCACTCTCATCAATGGAAACATAAATTAAACAGAGACATAGAGAAACTAACAGAAGTTATGAACCAAAGAGACTTAAAAGATATTTATAGAACATTTCATCCTAAAACAAAAGATATATCTTATCTCAGCACCACATGGTACTTTCTCCAAAATAAGCCATATAATCAGTCACAAAACAGGCTACAACAAATACAGGAAGATAGAAATAATCTCATGCATCCAATAAAATAACCACAAATTAAGGCTGGTCTTCAAAAACAACAGAAAGCCCATATATACATGGAAATTGAACAATGTTCTACTCAAGATAACTTCGAAAAGGAAGAAATAAAGAAAGAAATTAAAAACTTTTTAGAATTTAATGAAAATGAAGGTACAACATACCCAAACTTATGGGACACAATGAAAGCTGTGCTGAGGGGAAAACTCATAGCGCTGAGTGCCTGCAGAAAGAAACAGGAAAGAGCATATTTCAGCAGCTTGACAGCACACCTAAAAGCTCTAGAGCAAAAAGAAGCAAATACACCCAGGAGGAGTAGAAGGCAGGAAATAATCAAACTCAGAGCTGAAATCAGTCAAGTAGAAACAAAAAGGACCATAGAAAGAATCAACAGAACCAAAAGTTGGTTCTTTGAGAAAATCAACAAGATAGATAAAACCCTTAGCCAGACAAACGAGAGGACACAGAGAGTGTGTCCAAATTAACAAAATCAGAAATGAAAAGGGAGACATAGCTACAGATTCAGAGGAAATTAAAAAAAATTATCAGATCCTACTACAAAAACCTATATTCAACAAAACTGGAAAATCTGGAAAAAAATGGATAATTTCCTAGACAGATACCAAGTACCGAAGCTAAATCAGGAACAGATAAACCAGTTAAACAACCCCATAACTCCTAAGGAAATAGAAGCAGTCATTAAAGGTCTCACAACCAAAAAGAGCCCAGGTCCAGACGGGTTGAGTGCAGAATTCTATCAGACCTTAATAGAAGACCTCATACCAATATTATCCAAGCTATTCCACAAAATTGAAACAGATGGAGCACTACCGAATTCCTTCTATGAAGCCACAATTACTCTTATACCTAAACCACACAAAGACCCAACAAAGAAAGAGAACTTCAGACCAGTTTCTCTTATGAATATCGACGCAAAAACACTCAATAAAATTCTGGCAAACCGGAAAGGGCGGCGCAGATCTTCCTGGTTGCTGCCGCCACGGAGAGCTCATACGCAGCACCCCACGAGCAAACTTGAGCCTCGGGACCACAGGTAAGACCAACTTTTCTGCTGCAAGGGACCTGCCTGGTGAACTCAGGACACACAGAGGCAAAATTCCTCTAGGACTGGGCACTTCCTGTGTTTACCTGGAGTCCCAAACCCGCGGATCCCGGCCCACAGCAGCTCTCTGCTCCCAAACCCCGTGGGAGAGAGACCTCACCGCCTGGTCAGGTGGGCACTCCTGAGGCTGCAGAGCAGAAGAGACCACCAACACTGCCCGCCCCTGCCCACATCCCTGGCCCAAGAGGAAACTGTATAAGGCCTCTGGGTTCCCGTGGGGGAGGGTCCAGGAGCGGCAGGACCCCTGCGCCTGAGACACCACCTGAACAAGAAGGGACAGACCAGATAAACAGTTCTCTGCATCATTTCATTAGATGCTGAGAAAGCATTTGACAAAATTCAACACCCCTTCATGATAAAAGTCCTGGAAAGAATAGGAATTCAAGGCCCATACCTAAACATAGTAAAAACCATATATAGCAAACCAGTTGCTAACATTAAACTAAATAGAGAGAAACTTGAAGCAATCCCACTAAAATCAGGGACTAGACAAGGCTGCCCACTCTCTCCCTACTTATTCAATATAGTTCTTGAAGTTCTAGCCAGAGCAATCAGACAACAAAAGGAGGTCAAGGGGATACAGATCGGAAAAGAAGAAGTCAAAATATCACTATTTGCAGATGATATGATAGTATATTTAAGTGATCCCAAAAGTTCCACCAGAGAACTACTAAAGCTGATAAACAACTTCAGCAAAGTGGCTGGGTATAAAATTAACTCAAATAAATCAGTAGCCTTCCTCTACACAAAAGAGAAACAAGCCGAGAAAGAAATTAGGGAAACGACACCCTTCATAATAGACCCAAATAATATAAAGTACCTCGGGGTGACTTTAACCAAGCAAGTAAAAGATTTGTACAATAAGAACTTCAAGACTCTGAAGAAAGAAATTGAAAAAGTCCTCAGAAGATGGAAAGATCTCCCATGCTCATGGATTGGGAGGATTAATATAGTAAAAATGGCCATTTTACCAAAAGCGATCTACAGATTCAATGCAATCCCCATCAAAATACCAATCCAATTCTTCAAAGAGTTAGACAGAACAATTTGCAAATTCATCTGGAATAAAAAAAAAAACCCAGGATAGCTAAAACTATCCTCAACAATAAAAGGACTTCTGGGGGAATCACTATCCCTGAACTCAAGCAGTATTACAGAGCAATAGTGATAAAAACTGCATGGTATTGCTACAGAGACAGATAGACCAATGGAACAGAATTGAAGACCCAGAAAAGAACCCACACACCTATGGTCACTTGATTTTTGACAAAGGAGCCAAAACCATCTAATGGAAAAAAGATAGCATTTTCAGCAAATGGTGCTGGTTCAACTGGAGGTCAACATGTAGAAGAATGCAGCTCGATCCATGCTTATCACCCTGTACAAAGCTTAAGTCCAAGTGGATCAAGGACCTCCACATCAAACCAGATACACTCAAACTAATAGAAGAAAAACTAGGGCAGCATCTGGAACACATGGACACTGGAAAAAATTTCCTGAACAAAACACCAATGGCTTATGCTCTAAGATCAAGAATCGACAAATGGGATCTCATAAAACTGCAAAGCTTCTATAAGGCAAAGGACACTGTGGTTAGGACAAAACGGCAAGCAACAGATTGGGAAAAGATCTTTACCAATCCTACAACAGATAGAGGCCTTATATCCAAAATATACAAAGAACTCAAGAAGTTAGACCGCAGGGAGACAAATAACCCTATTAAAAAATGGGGTTCAGAGCTAAACAAAGAACTCACAGCTGAGGAATGCCGAATGGCTGAGAAACACCTAAAGGAATGTTCAACATCTTTAGTCATAAGGGAAATGCAAATCAAAACCACCCTGAGATTTCACCTCACACCAGTGAAAATGGCTAAGATCAAAAACTCAGGTGACAGCAGATGCTGGCGAGGATGCGGAGATAGAGGAACACTCCTCCATTGTTGGTGGGATTGCAGACTGGTACAACCATTCTGGAAATCAGTCTGGAGGTTCCTCAGAAAATTGGACATTGAACTGCCTGAGGATCCAGCTATACCTCTCTTGGGCATATACCCAAAAGATGCCCCAACATATAAAAAAGACACGTGCTCCACTATGTTCATCGCAGCCTTATTTATACTAACCAGAAGCTGGAAAGAACCTAGATGCCCTTCAACAGAGGAATGGATACAGAAAATGTGGTACATCTACACAATGGAATATTACTCAGCTATCAAAAACAATGACTTTATGAAATTCGTAGGCAAATGGTCGGAACTGGAAAATATCATCCTGAGTGAGGTAACCCAATCACAGAAAAACACACATGGTATGCACTCATTGATAAGTGGCTATTAACCCAAATGCTTGATTTACCCTACATGCCTAGAACAAATGAAACTCAAGACGGATGATCAAAATGTGAATGCTTCACTCCTTCTTTAAAAGGGGAACAAGAATACCCTTGGCAGGGAATAGAGAGGCAAAGATTAAAACAGACACAGAAGGAACACCCATTCAGCGCTTGCCCCACATGTGGCCCATACATATACAGCCATCCAATTAGACAAGATGGATGAAGCAAAGAAGTGCAGACCGACAGGAGCAGGATGTAGATCTCTCCCGAGAGACACAGCCAGAATACAGCAAACACAGAGGCGAATGCCAGCAGCAAACCACTGAACTGAGAATAGGAGCCCCGTTGAAGGAATCAGAGAAAGAACTGGAAGAGCTTGAAAGGGCTCGAGACCCCATATGAACAACAATGCCAAGCAACCAGAGCTTCCAGGGACTAAGCCACTACCTAAAGACTATACATGGACTGACCCTAGACTCTGACCTCATAGGTAGCAATGAATATCCTAATAAGATCACCAGTGGAAGGGGAAGCCCTTCCTCCTACTAAGACTGAACCCCCAGTGAACTTGATTGTTGGGGGGAGGGAGGCAAGGGGGGGAGGATGGGGAGGGGAACACCCATAAAGAAGGGGAGGGGGAGGGATTAGGGGGATGTTTTCCCGGAAACTGGGAAAGGGAATAACATCAATATGTAAATAAGAAGTACTCAAGTTAATAAAAAAAATAAAAATAAAAATAAATTAAAAAAATAAAAAAAGACTTATTTATTTATTTTATGTATATGAGCACACTGTAGCTGTCTTCAGACACACCAGAAGAGGGCATCACATCCCACTACAGATGGTTGTGAACCACCATGTGGTTGTTGGGAATTGAATTCAGGAACCCTGGACAAACAGTCAGTTCTCTTAACCACTGAGCTATCTCTCCAGTCCCTTCCTCCCTTTCTCCACACCCTCTAGCCTCTTATGAGTTCCACAGAAAAGGCAATCCTCAAGAGTACTCTTTAGGAGTAACGAGTAGAGTGCTTGAACTGGTGAGCTGTCTTAAAAAATAAAGACACCTGCCATCCAGCCTTACAACCTCAGTTCAATCCTTGGAATATACACGGACAAAGAGAAGAACCAACTCACACAAATATGGTGATGCATGTGAGCATCCATACATATACATACATAAAGACACACAAAGTAAAGTTCTGAATGTAAAAAAAATTCACAGTTCTTCCAATCCTTCACACACATCTACCACACTAGCTAGAGTGGGATTTGAATAGTCCACATGCAACATTCTCTAAGACCAAAAAGAGAGGTGGGATTGCCTCATCACTGCTGGTTGAGGGTGGAAAACCTGTCTCTTCACAATCTCTTCCCTAAAATTACCCATCCTTTGGGTATGAGGTTGCTTCTCATCGATGCAAGATTTGAATGGTAGTATAGAATTTCATCTCGCTAAGTGGGCTAAACAGAGTGAATTGTCATCATAGATTAGCAGGAAATGAAACTCCATTCCACCTGTACTGAAATAATCCTGATAGGGTTTTTGTAGTGCTGTACAGCACAGAAAAGGAGAAAAATCTAGACTTTCTACATGACTCTTGCTAGCAGATGTTTCTATGGTGATCAGCTGTAGCACAGATCTATTATTATTATTATTATTATTATTATTATTATTATTATTGTAATATCTTTTTAGAGTCCAGTCACTATTCCCCCTCCTGGTCCGCATGACTGCATCCCATACACCTTCCCCTTCCCCGCCTTCTCCCTCCCCCCTACCCCCGCTTCCTCCCCCCTCCCCGGTTTAGAAGAGGATGTCCCCACCCCTTCACCCCACCCTACTCAGCCAGGACTCCTGACTCCTGGTGTCTCAAGTCTCTGGAGGATTAGGTGCATCTTCACTCACTAAGGCCAGGTAAGGCAGTCCTCTGTTGTATATGTGTCAGGGGCCTCGCACCAGCTAGTGTATCTCAGTGTCTGAGAGATCTCGGCAGGGGTCTAGGTTAGTTGAGACTGCTGGTCTTCCTACACATTTGTGCTCAGCCTCATATAGCTCTGAAACACTCTCTTCCTCAGTTTCTTCGAGCTTTTCCCTAATTCAACCACAGGGTTCTGTCCATTGGTTGAGTATCTGTATCTGACTCCACTGCTTGTTGGGCCTCGCTAATGGCAGACATATTAGAGTCCTGTTTGAACACCAACTGCTGTGTTAACCCCAGTGGCCTAATGGATAAGGCACTGGCCTCCTAAGCCAGGGATTGTGGGTTCGAGTCCCACCTGGGGTGTAAGTTTGTGTTTACCTTGTACTTTCGTGTTAAGAGTAGATTTTGCTGAAACTTGTGCAGTCTACCAACCCAATATTACCTCCTAAAGTTAAGAGTTTTTCATCAAAATTTGTGCAGTATCTATTAGGGTATGTATTTGAATTTTTCTGACTTATTTCTTAGTTTACTTTAAAGAGCTGAGTAAACAAATTGAATGTCTTTGGGAGAGAGTATTGGAGTATTGTCTTTTATACATTCTTCCAGTTAAAGAGGACCCTAACCTGTGTCAAGTTCACATAAAACTAGTCAGCCCAACTGGATGTACTGAAGGTTATCTAACTTAATTCCAGTTGCTAAGTCTACAATAACACATAGATAAAACATGGACTAAGAGCATTATATAATCTTATGGGAAGAAGATATTAGGTCTAGATTCCTTTAAACTTGGAACAATAATATGGGAAAACGTGAAAAAATTAAATAAAATAGAACATACTGCAATAAATTCTGTCATTTTAAGGAAAATACTGTTAGTTTTAGAACAATATTTAGAGATATTTTTAAAATTTAAATAATTTATATAAGTTATAGATTCTAATGTACTTACAAAGCACTACAATTTATATTTATGAAATAGAAGACCTTATATAGAACCAAAAGTTAATATACTATTCAAACCCAATCTAATTAAATGTCATGGAAATGCATTTGTGCTCAGTCTCATATAGCTCTGAAACATTCCTTTTTTTATATAACACATTTTTTATTCATCATGTTTTCAGTAATAGCATTATATATCAATGTAGCAACTAGAACGTTGCACTCCCAGGATACCTAAAAAAAAAAAAAAAGCCATGGAGGTGCAATGCATATCAGTTCAGTTTTGATGTTTGACCAGAAAGGTTCAGTTTGATCACTATTTGAGGAATATTTTCCTGAGATTCTTCTGCACTTACAATATCAAGAGAAAATTTATCTTTACATCACAAAAATAACTGCGTCAAAATACAGACACCTTTTAAGTCCTTTAGCAACATTTTAAGTTTCCCCGTATCCAAGTTTCTCAGAGCTTACTAGATTAGTGCTGTTATTTTTTATTGGATTTTTTTTTATTTTTACATTTCAAATGTTATCCCCTTTCCTGGTTTCACGTCCATAAACTTCCTATCCCATCCCCCCCTCTCCCTTACTCTGAAACACTCTTAAGCATCATGCTGTGATCCTCTCTACAAAATTAAAAACTAGCAATCAAGTTTTCCTTGAATATCAATAGTAACAGAAAACTTATCTTATGAAAGAGTCTTCTCTGTACCTTGGCAGATGTATGTACCTAAATAACAATGAAAAAAATGTGGTGCCAATCCTGATTAAATATGTGGATGATAAAGCTAATTCTTAAAGAATGTTACAGTATACTATAGAATAGTCAATCTAACTAAAGGTATTTTTGTTGGTTTCCTAAGATTACACAGAAATACGAAGGAGTAGTGTAATCTTGACAGAGAATGTCACGTGTTATGAAGATGTCAAATGTGAAGTCTCATTTCATTAAAACCTGTGCTCCAAAAAACTCATTACTTGCCCAGGTGAAAATTTCACCTTTCAGAAGACAGAAACACAAGAAGTCTGACACACAAAATTAAATTTTGATCATCAAGGGGAAACTAGTCAGTCACATGAAAGTGGTACGAATGTTGAGAAACAGGTGTCATATCATGTTGATGTTTGTGATATTTGAGTGAAGAAAATACTGGGAGACAGTCATGCACATAACTGTGCTTGTATGTAATCATCTTAGAAAAAAATCACATTTAATTTTGTCAAAATATATAAACTATGGAAGAAAAATGCAATGAATACTACAGAGTAAAGTCATCTAAAATAATCCAAATTAAAAAAATGATTGAAAGGGAGATTTTGTTGAATGTATGTGTATATATAAAGAAAATCAAAGGTTCCATTTTGAGCTGTAGATGGCTTGAGTTTCATACTTGTAATGAATTCAATTCTTACTCCCCCACCATTTCCTTCTTTCAACTTTCTCACACTCCTGCTGAAACACAATTTATAGAGATTCTGTTTAGCCAGGATATATTTTAAATATAATTTAAATTTTAAATAATTCTTTATCAAATAATGGTTACAATAGAAGGGCTAGAAGATGAGGGGTGCTGTGAAAGGCTGGTCTCTGGATATGACATAACTGTTACATACATGAACTCACAGCAGCTGTGGTTACTCACACAAGACCTCCACAAGATCAAGAGTTAAACATTACAACATGGAGTAGGAGGAGTCTCCTGAAGCTGCACCCCTACTTAAAGAGTCATTGACAGTTGATGGCTTCTAAGGGAGAGTCATTTTTCTTTGCTGGGGATGGCCACTGGAAAGTTTCCCATGCCCCAGTGGTAACCCCACAAATAAGCACGTATTAGACTTGGTGGGTTATTTTTTTTTGAACCATGACATTTGGAGAAAGATACTGGGATGGTGGTGGAAGGGAACTAGGGGAAGGTAGATATGAGCAAGGTAAAATGTATACATGTATTGATTTTTACAAAATTTTTACAATGTAATTGGTGCACTTGTGTTTCTTAGCACTTTTTAAAATAGGTAAGGGCCACTGGACACCTTGCTTATGGTATATCATACAAATTAAGTCATGGTATGATTTTCTTGGCTAATATCTTGTTTATATTTTGTCTACTAAAAATAACTAGCTTTATACTGGAAAGCTGAAGGCATCAATAATTGAGGCATAAAAATATAATTCATTTAACAAGTAATTCCCATGCTATATTCTATGATCAAGTATGATTTAGCAAATTGTGGGATTGGAAAAATGAGCATACTCTAAACTCAATTGAAGAAGTACCTTATTCAGTCACAGGTTGCTGGATCCCAGCCCCAGATTTACACTTCTAGCAAATTCTCAGGTGAAACTACTGCTCCTGACAACTAGTCTACAAATAGGTGCTTCTGACATTTCTGCGAACAATACAAAATAGTCAATGGAAGAGATTTTAGCAATATCTTGAGAACAGTTACTTGTAATAATCTCAATTGTGATTTTTATGAGATCTACCTGGGAGCCAAGAGCCTCTGAGCATGTCTTGGGATAGGGATAGCATTTTGACTAGGTTCAGTGAGGTTGGGAGGTCCACTGTGGGTAACACTATTTCCTGGCCTGGGATAATGTACTACATAAAAAGAGAAACTGAGCTGAAAGAAACCATTCATTACTCTCTAATTGTAGATGTGTCTGACGAGCTGTCTCCAGTCTGTGCTGCCTCAACTTTACCATGATGAGCCAACACATGTCCTTTCTCTCTTAAATTGCTTTTATCAGGTTATTTTATCACTGTAACAGGAAAAGCAACCAAGACAGAACTTATTAAGTCAAGAAATCCTGGTTCTAAGTTTTTGTATTAGGGTAAATGATATATAAGCATGGATATATCAACAATATAAAATATAGTATGAACTCTAACATTATTTCTGGTTGCAAAACATTGGAAACTATCAAAGCATAGGAGTTTAAGTAAAGTGTAAGAAGCACACAAAATAAGGAGTATTAAAAATAAGACTGAAAACAAGAATGATACCTATAAGATAATAATTTCCAAAATACATTGAGTATAAAGTAGGGGACCTTCACTTATGAAGAAAGGAAACTGTGTGGGTGTTTAGCTTTATATAAATAACACAAATAAGAAAACAACAAGGTTACTGTTACGGTTTGAATCTGAAATGGTCCCTATAGGCTCATGGTTTTAGTACTTTATCTCCAGCCTCTGGCCCCACTGAAGGCTGTGTAGACTGAGAGGCAGGACCTGGCTGACAGATATATGAGTTGGCCTTTGGATGCCTTATCAGACCCTGGTTCCTGGTCTACCAGGATGTGAGGAGCTTTGGCTCAGATTCTCATTAGCACAAACTGAGCTACTCAGTCATAGATGGAAATCCCTCTGAAACTGCTTCTTTGCTTCTTTCAGAGCTCTTTCTATCAGAGTTTTTGGTTATAGTAATGCACAAATACATAAGTTACCTACAGGGGATGTGTAAGAATACAGTATAGATGATATTGCCAGCATGTTTACTATACTTATCTATGCAGTGGTAGCCTATGTCATTTTCTACCAATCTGTATTCTACATCAAATAGAAACATCAGAAACAGAGATTAACCACAAATGAAAAACTATACATATACAAAAGAAAGAATCAGGAGTTAACTAAGAGAACTGCATATCACCTAGAGCTCTTGGTCCTGAAGTTACATTAGAGAAAGAAATGAGAATGTCAGTATTCTTTAAGGAAGACTGGGATCCTATATGCATTTTATGAAAGCATATACATTTAAATTGGACATGGTATGTTTATTTATTTTCTTATTGATGTCATGAAATAACCATGATTAAAAACAACTTATAGAAGAGTTTATTTTGACTTACATTTCCAGAGGGATGAGACTGTCATGGTGAGGAAACATGAAAGCAAGTGGCAGGACATACTTCCTTCCAACAAGGTTGTACCTCCCTAAAACCTTCTCAAACAGTACTACTAACCTAGGAATCCAGTCTTCAAATGCCTGAGCTGTGGGAGTCCTTTTTTCACCCAAGCTACCGTGATACAGGAAAGATATTTGGATAGCCAAAAAGAAAATATCTACCTTGTTTACCCTTATTTATCTATCACATTTCACCAGAAGTCCCCGAGCTTGTTCCAATTTCAGTTCAAGTATAACTTAGGCATTTAACTCTAGCCCTAGGAGGCATGGATGAGGAAAAGGGCTAGACCTTTTATTTCCATCTTGAAATCACATAGAGTTTCAAAATGGATTGGTTTTAAACGTGTTTGAAAAATGAAAAAAACAAAAAACAAAAAACAAAAACAAAACAAAACAAAAAGACCAGTTCCATGACAGGGATCAAGATATGAAGCCAAACAGTAAATCCTCTTTGAATGTTCAACACACCAGTTAGCATTTGTAACCAAAGGTTTTCATACACTTGCTGTAACAAAATGGTTTAAGTCATTATTCTCTTCAAGGCTCCAAGACAAGGTTGTAACTACATTTTTTTTTGTAAATCAGCCAGAAATATCTTTTGAAATTTAGATTGTTTATCAAATAACTATTTAATCTTTTATTTCCCTTTAATCTTTTATTTTTTCCCTTTCCTATCAGGAGCTCAGATCTAAATTTAATGCTCAAAATAAATGATATTAGCATACCTATTGTTATAGATGTTTTAGTTTCAACTTTAAAGCACCTTATTTGTCATTAAGAAAAAAAAACCTGTAATATCTGTTTAAAATAGAAAATCAACAATAGTATCTGACGCAAAAATACAGGACATATTTGTTGAGTAAAAATGCACCTATTAACAAATACATTTGTTCAAAAATTGAATAATCTGTTTTCAAATATGGTGGCATATTTAAAACTTTATAAACAAAATAATTTAAATTATTTATATTCAGAAAACATAGCAAATGTATCTTAGAGTCTTGAAGCAGAGGAATCTAAAGGGGGAAATATAGTTTTGGGAATATCAAGGAAAATGTTTAAGCAAGCAGTATTTTTAAACTTCTGCTACATTAGGGACCCAACCTTGTGTATACACACATACATTCATATTCTCACTCCCTCTCTATCTCCAACTCAATGAATTGTATAATTTAGCTATGTATTTAATAAGACAGTTTTACATCCATAAATGATCAAGCAAGGTCAAGTATAAAATGTCAGAAACTTACAGCCTTTTTATTTATTACCCAGAGAATGCCAGTAATTTAACATAATTTCTTGATAATTGTTGCTCAGTTTTAACAGGAAGAAAAATAAATATAAATTTATGTCATCTTTGGCATGTTATAAATTCAAAAGGATAGCGATTTCCTTAGCAGCACTGTGAGGTAAAATAACACTGTAAAATGCACTACTAAATACGATCTCACGCGATGAAAATGTAGTACAATGAATGAAAACATCATGACAAAAGGAAGAGAATTTTAAAGAAAATATTTACAAAATAAATGACAGTATAAAATGTATAATAGTTAGGGGAAAATACAGTTTATAGAAACCTGGGGATCTTTCTCCTTTAATTTCAGCCTTTAGATCTTTATGAATCTGTAAAGTGAATCTATATACAATTTCTATTTAACGGCGTTTCTGTTGAGTAGTGATCGCAATGACATTCCAATGACTATTAATGTCTATATCAGAACAATAGCTACAAGAACTCCTAAGTGGGAAGTGTCAGAAAATGAATTTTTAAAGATATGGTAGTAGCAAACTATGCTCTGTGCATAAATCCTGGCCAACACATGACTAGCAAGATCACCTCTGTTTTGCCACATACTATTTTTCCCATTTATATTATGGGAGATAATACAAGATAAATTCTCATTCACCAGCCATGCTGGGGTCTGGAGATTTAATTAAAAGTTTATGTATAACTTTTAAAAGAGTCAGTTTCTTCCTAGATTACTTTCCTAGTATTCAAAGTAGTTTTACTATACTAAGAAAAGCTTATATTTTTGCTATGAGTGGTATGTTATCAATTTCAGAAACAACAAATTTTAAGTGAGAAAATATGATCTGAGCAATATTAGTTGATAAAAGGAAAACGACAACAACTTGGCCAAATGTCAACTATTTAATAAATAAATGCACATATTGATATTGTCTCTGGAACTGTCCCACATAAAACTTGATGTTTAACAACTATTTTTCAAGAACAACTAATAATTATAAGTAGAGAAAGTACAAGCAAAATGGTCATTCCTAAGACTGTGTTGTCTGTGGTTTAGAAATAGGAATATAAAGCAAACCTTTATTTGGTATATGTACAGAGACATATACTTCTGTACATTTAGCTCAGCCTTTTTGGTAATCAATAACTGAAACATATATATCTTATAATGAAGGCCATCTTAAATTTCTTTGTTCCAAATGTAATTTTCTTTTGTAATTTTCTTCATATTTCAAAGAAAAATATGCTTGTAATATAGGATTTACTGTGTATCCAAGTAGGGGGCTTCCATATATTAGCAATCACATTGAATTTTCGATGATGAATCAGTATCATTTTACACAACTTATACACTAGATTCCACTAGACTGTAAGACTAAAGACAGGAAATGACTCTATGAACATAATAGATGTGGCAAATGATCACTATTAATGGACTTACATTCCTTCAGGTAACACAGTACTTAATCATTCAAATTATCTCAGCAATCGCTGATCTCAAGATAAACACTAAAAATTCCTTAATAAGCACCAAAAAGAAAAAAAAAACTCAATCATTAAATAAATGTAATCATAATTGTTCAATCCAGATTTACTACAGTTTGCACTATTATTGTAAAATAATATAATAAAATGATCTCTGGAGCCTAAAATCTAGACAGAGTATAGATCCATGTATATATGAGATTCATGTATAGTTTTCACATGTATTTCTGTGCTTTTTTCCTCTATTAATACCATTATGGGTTGAATAAAAGCCCTTATATTATTCATTATGTATTGAGAGAAATGAAAATACAGATAAATGTGAGTTTAAGAACATGTAAAGAAATGACCACTAATACCTTTCTCCCTCTACAACACTCTGTTATAGAGAGGTATATTTTCATTATTTAAGAAAGCTTGGAATATTTTAAGACAAAATATAAAATGCATGGAAAGGAACTCCACAACTAGGAGACGTTTTATTGAATGGCTTGACTTTTGGGAACTTCTGAGTTATGTTTCTTAATGCAGAGAATTCAATGATAACTGAATTTAAAATTATTCCCATTTGATTGTTTGTAACTCCTGCAACTAGAAACGCATTTGCTTAATAGCATTCTTCATTGGAAAGTGCTAATTCTCCACTATCCACTAATAAGAAAATGTGCATTAATTTAGTGTTATAGCTTTTCTGTTGTTTTGTTAGCTGAACTCAGCTGTTCTGAAATGGAAATCTTGATGTGGAAAAAAAAAAGAGTAAAGTCCTTTTGGAACACTGAGTCTGAGGACTGGGTAAGTCTTTTTTTTTTTTTTTAATTAACTTGAGTATTTCTTATATACATTTCGAGTGTTATTCCCTTTCCCGGTTTCCGGGCAAACATTCCCCTCCCCCCTCCCCTTCCTTATGGGTGGTCCCCTCCCCACCCTCCCCCCATTGCCGCCCTCCCCCCAACAGTCTAGTTCACTGGGGGTTCAGTCTTAGCAGGACCCAGGGCTTCCCCTTCCACTGGTGCTCTTACTAGGATATTCATTGCTACCTATGAGGTCAGAGTCCAAGGTCAGTCCAAGTCTTAATGGTGAAGAACTGTCGTGAGGCAATCAGGTAGGATAGTAGGTATTTAGAAACCCAGATGAAGAGAATGAAGGAAATCAACACACCGCCTAATTTAAAGTACAATTTTCCTGTGTACCTTAAAGCCTTAAGGTGTGGTTTTGTTTTGTCTTTTATATGAAGGGTCTCTTCTGGTTAGGACACTATTAATCAAGTGGTATAAATGAGTTTCTATGGGCAGTATTATTTTATCATGTTTCAGTGGGGAAACAAACACCAAGCATCTGTTAACTTTGTGGGTTGTCAAACAAATAAAATCGCTCCAACCTACCCAGGGATGGTATTTAAGAAGTTCAATACCAGGAAATCAGAAAACAAAAACAAATAATAAAAAATTAGGCAGTCCCTAATAAAATACGTTAAAAGTTTGATACCAGAAAATCAGGCACTACATTCTATTTTTCTTGCAAATGGTTTCCTAAATGTTAATATTCACTTCCAAGCAATGGATCCTTAGTCTAACCTTAGTCCTAATGTTTTGTCTTTGAGAAAATTGAGTTCAATATCCTCTCCATCCAGAACAGCAAAATAACTCAAAAGTTTTACCTCAAAAAATGTGCTGCTATTAAATACTACCGACAAGTACAAAATAATTGATCGTGAGTCCATTAGGAATTAGAGTATGCTAAAGTATTATTGAAAGTTTGTTTAACTGGTCATTCTTTTATAAAAGCCTTATTTTTTCTTGAAAGTATTTCAACCTTCACTCCTTCCATTCAAATTTATTCTAGAATAGAAAGACATGGTAGGCATCCCACTTCTACAAAACAAGGGTGTGGCCAGAACTTTCTTCTACAGTACTGTTGTCTCCCTATGCCACAATTTAGGCAAATGCACTAGCATGTGTGTATCTATCACACAATCAATACTCACTGGGGGATGCAAAGCATTATGTTCATTGGTTAATCTTTAATGTTCCTTTCATATCAGGCTGTATGACACAGCTCTCTGAGCGAGCTAACTGAAAATTATGTTTTAACCCACTGTTTACACAAAGGCTGAAAGGTATTTTATGATCATTTTTCATTTTCAAGGTCCATTTTCTATTATTAGCTGCAAAGCACATATGGAAATAGTATGTGTCCTAAAAATTCAAAAGCAAACTTATGTCTTTGACTTCAACAAACCAACTGGTAAGGATGTGTAATAGCACTAACAAGATCATGACTGCTGCATACTAACTTAGAATGTAGGGATATGACTGTTTAAATGCAAGTGCTTATTGAGATAAAACAAAAAGGAAAGGGGAAAATTAACCAAATTGAAACACAAAAGTCACAAAATATGACACCAAGACTAAATAATGCTGTTGTGCGATATCAGATCAGCTGTTGTTTAATATTGTCCAATCATTTTAAAAAAGACATCTCAAATAAGAATACAGAATTTATATATCACATGTAGGAAACAGATATTTGTGCATGGATAAAGATCACTTACATTTTCAAGAGAATACATACAGTTGGTTTTATTAAATTCCAATGTTACATGTCTCCTAGCCTAAATCACATACTCAGTAATCAGCTCTCTCTGAACTAAGCAAAAAAAAATGCACAGCAAACAGTACACCTAGCACACACAAGTGATACATTTCTAGTCACTAAACAAAGCTGATACTCTCCAGTTTACATTCATGAATTTTTTCTGTCAGTAGTAGTAGTTAATGGTATTTTCCTTAACAATATAAAATGACTTTTTAAATTTTCAGCATTTGATGAAAACAATACACATTACACACTGGTTCTGAATCATAAATTTAATAATGCCAATTTGGCCAGTTTATTATAAATGTTTTTTAAATGTACTCAAATTTCTGTGTCAATCATCAATATTGTTTCCTATTTAAAATGAGAAATTATTTTCTTGAAGTATGTAGAATTGTCTGATGCTTACTGAAATACATTATACGGTAT
The DNA here is from genome assembly GCF_021556685.1 of Rattus norvegicus. NCBI lineage: Eukaryota > Metazoa > Chordata > Mammalia > Rodentia > Muridae > Rattus > Rattus norvegicus. The sequence continues at coordinate 84,449,075 of NC_141554.1, forward strand.
CATATGTGCTAAGTGCACAAGTCCACTATAGTAAAACTTCAACTACATCACCATAGGATTCAAGGTAGATCAATATGCTGCTACACTGTAGCTCAAACCACATGGAAATCAGGAATAACACAGTGTAGCTTCACGTATACAGGGGAAAGATGATTCATTCAATGGTTAACTTCAAAGTCAGCTTAGGTAACACCAAGATCGCATCAACACCATGAAGTGCATATTCAAAGGCTTAACTATGACATTTTTAGGAGATTACAACACCAACATGAAACCTTTGGATAAAAACATCTTCACTTTCACTACAACTTCATTAGCTGTAAAACATTAGAAGCCTCATGGAAACTTTCTCTAGATGAAGCCACTTATGGATAATATACAAATCTGTCCGCACAAATTATTAGTGATTTAATTATTCTATCAAAACTTTGGCACCAACCATATCAGGAATTCATATATTAGCACGAATGTATTTTGCTCAGGCACCAAACTATTTTACTACATTTAGTATCTAAATGGACTCAGACGAGTGCTTTGGCTATGCACAAGCTATTAGAATACTTCTGTTGTTCTTTTAAGAAGAAAAGTTACTTTTTAGGAAATGATGGTAAAACACTGATATTATTTAGCATTATAACATATGAAAAGCATTTTGATTAGTGTTAATGAATTCCTAACCCATATTTATGTAAAATAATAAATATAGGTTAACTTTGAAAGGAATTTGGGAAGTTAATGTGCAGAGAAGACAAGACCTTGTAGACATCAATTACATAGTCAAACATTTGGACACTACTGCAATATGACATAGTATGAATATTACGGACCTATGCATGTTTGTTTAAAATTCCAACCTCTCCAAAAGAGGCTTAACAGAATATTCAAGTAATATGGCAGGAAACAAAATACCTTTGATATGAGATTAGACAAAAACAAAACAAAACAACAACAACAACAAAAAAGCCAACCCACAACACATTTAATTTTCTCTTCATCCAGTTAGCTGAGGAACACTAGAACTCATAAGCCAGTTGATGTTCGCTTTTTCATGTTACGTCTCTGAGCTAAACGTGAAGCAGCAACAGGCTCCAGGATTGGATGCCTGTTCTGGTTCCGAGCCAAAACAGAATATGCTGCAGCCACTGCTTCCTAGAATAATGAGAAAACATTACAAGTTCAGTAACAATCTCTGAGGCAAAAAGTATTTCATAATACGAAACAAGACCTCTATCTATGAAATGTACCCTTTTATATAAGCTCCTGTAGCAAGGACCCAAGATACAAAACCAACCATGTTGCCTGAATGGATGGATGAATGAAAGGATGGATGGACAGAAAGACAGACAGATAGAGATAGAGTTTGAAATATTTACACAGTACAAGTTTTACTTAACAAAAAGAACAAAATTGTGTCATAAGAAAATGCTTAGGAGATGAACATTTACAAATTCTACAGTTTTTCTCATATATGGCATCTTTGTTTTACCAGATACATATGCAACAAAGGATGGCCTTGCCTGACAACACTGGGATGGAAGTCCTTTGTACCTGGGGAGGTTTGATGTCCCAGAGTAGGGGGATGCTGGAGCGGTGGGGTGGGAAAGTATGGGTTGGTGGGGGAGTACCCTCATACAGGCAAAGGGGAGGGCTAAGAAGGCAGATGTGGGATGAGGGATGGGTGGAAGGGTAACCAGGAAGTGGGCTATCATGGGATGGGGAGTTGGTGGAGGGGGTAAGTGGGATATCATTTGAGATGTAAACAAATAAAATGATTAATAAAAACATAAAATTTAAAAAATAAAAATAAAAACAAAAATAAATAAATAAAAAGACAAAGGGTACTATTACCATTACTGATGTAGAGCAACATAAAGATAAGAGAAGGGGATATCGGGGGTATTAGAGAGTATGTATGAACAAAATACATCATATGTATGTGTGTGTATATATATACATATATATGTATATATATGTGTGTGTGTGTATTTTATTATACATACATAATAAAATGTCACCATAAAACCTATTATTTTGAGAAATTTATATAAAAGATGATTATCTTATCAGAAAAGACATAGTAAAAAAACATTAAGAAACAAAAAATCTTGAAGAAATAAAGATATTTTACATAGTTTTTAAAGAGTCATCAGTGGATAATATGAGAAATTCACTACACATTAAGTTTGTATTTGTTTTACCATAACAACCTGTGGCGGGTCATCTGAGGTTGGCTGATGACGCGGCAGTTGTTCTCTTTGGGTTATCCAAGGGTGCTTTAATACTTGTTCAGCAGTATAACGCTGATGTGGGTCCATGTGAAGCATATGAGAAAGCAAATCCTAAATGGATACAGAAATTTATTTGAAAATATATTAATTTAGATTTCCTCAAAATATGAAATCATCAATAGTTTTATAACGTTTTGTTTTATCAACACTTAGGAAAAAACAGTGTCTATACTCTGTACAATTAAATGAATTTATACAGAACAACAAAATTCTTGCAAAAGACACAAATATGAAAGGCAGAAAATGGAGGAAAAAGAGGAGGAGAAAGATACGTGGACTTTTCCTCTTTCTCTACCAATCTACAACATAAAATTAATTAGACAGAGATGAGACAGAATTCAGGAATATTGAACTTTAGATTAGAAATACGACCCTAACAACAGTGGAGGAGTGTTCCTCTTTCTCCACATCCTTGCCAGCTTTTGCTGTCACCTGAGTTTTTGACCTTAGCCATTATCACTGGTGTGAGGTGAAATCTCAGGATTGTTTTGATTTGCATTTCCCTTCTGGAAATCAGTCTGGAGGTTCCTCAGAAAATTGGACATTGAACTGCCTGAGGATCCAGCTATACCTCTCTTGGGCATATACCCAAAAGATGCCCCAACATATAAAAAAGACACGTGCTCCACTATGTTCATCGCAGCCTTATTTATACTAACCAGAAGCTGGAAAGAACCCAGATGCCCTTCAACAGAGGAATGGATACAGAAAATGTGGTACATCTACACAATGGAATATTACTCAGCTATCAAAAACAATGACTTTATGAAATTCGTAGGCAAATGGTTGGAACTAGAAAATATCATCCTGAGTGAGGTAACCCAATCACAGAAAAACACACATGGTATGCACTCATTGATAAGTGGCTTTTAGCCCAAATGCTTGAATTACCCTAGATGCCTAGAACAAACGAAACTCAAGACAGATGATCAAAATGTGAATGCTTCACTCCTTCTTTAAAAGGGGAACAAGAATACCCTTGGCAGGGAAGAGAGAGGCAAAGATTAAAACAGAGACTGAAGGAACACCCATTCAGAGCCTGCCCCACATGTGGCCCATACATATACAGCCACCCAATTAGACAAGATGGATGAAGCAAAGAAGTGCAGGCCGACAGGAGCCGGATGTAGATCGCTCCTGAGAGACACAGCCAGGATACAGCAAATACATAGGCGAATGCCAGCAGCAAACCACTGAACTGAGAATAGGACCCCCGTTGAAGGAATCAGAGAAAGAACTGGAAGAGCTTGAAGGGACTCGAGACCCCATATGTACAACAATGTCAAGCAACCAGAGCTTCCAGGGACTAAGCCACTACCCAAAGACTATACATGGACTGACCCTGGACTCTGACCTCATAAGTAGCAATGAATATCCTAGTAAGATCACCAGTGGAAGGGGAAGCCCTGGGTCCTGCTAAGACTGAACCCCCCAGTGAACTAGACTGGTGGGGGGAGGGCGGCAATGGGGGGAGGGTTGGGAGGGGAACACCCATAAAGAAGGGGAGGGGGAGGGATTAGGGGGATGTTGGTCTGGAAACCGGGAAGGGGAATAACAATCGAAATGTAAATAAGAAGTACTCAAGTTAATAAAGATAATTAAAAAAAAGGATTAAAGCACCAAAAAAAAAAAAAAAAGAAAAGAAAAGAAAAAAAGAAAAGAAAAGAAGAGAAAAGAAATACGACCCTAACAGAGCAGGAGAGGAAAGCATCTCCCTACAGCACAGTACGAAGCAAAAGAGATAAAATAAGTATGAGTTTCATAGGTGTACAATATGGAACTCAGGGAAGGAAGGAAGGAAGGAAGGAAGGAAGGAAGGAAGGAAGGAAGAAGGAAGGAAGGAAGGAAGGAAAGAGAGAATGAAAAAAAAGTGAAAACAATATCAGCAACTGGCATAGCAAGCAGACATTGAATTATAGGCCTTCTTTGCAGTTTTATAGTCAAAATATTTGACCAGAGAAATCAGGAAAACACGTATTTTTATTATCTTCAAACTCCAAAGTCTCCTCTTGTCCAATAACTGGGCAAGTAAATATCCTGAGAATCAGTGTGGGCCTAAAAAATTGGTTGTAATCTAGATGCAATTCCTAAACACAGGTCTCCTTATGTGGAAAATATGGGAATGACTACAGAAGAAAGGCCAGGTTGATTACATCTGGAGGCCTCCAACTGGATCTCTGGGAAGAGACCAGTATACCTAGCTCATAGGAACAGTCAGTGTTCCAAACCTGACCCTTAAGCACATATTGCTTTAGTCTGACAGATGAACACAATCTCAAATCACTGGAAACATTTGGTGGAACCTGCCTCAGGCATTCTTTCATGCACCCACATGCACTGGCAGAGCATGTTTGGTATAAAGGGGCATCCAACTGTTAGGAGACCTGTGGGTTCATCTAGCAGAAGCAGGTTAAAGGCAAGTCTAATACTCCTGTATTGCCTGTACTGGATGAGGAAAACACTTCCAGGAATTCAATTCAGCCAAGATCAAAATATTTTACAGCCCTTTTTGATCCAACCAGAGGGAAAACAATTAAAACAAATGCCCAAATGCCTCCTATACCAAGAAAATTGAAACATAAGAAGGCTGAAATACACTATCTTCATGAAGTAAGAAATACTGGCTTTTTATTTTTTTCCTTTTAGCATCACTTCCTATGTTTCATCCCAAATATGCTTTTTCTCTTTCTTCTCTTCCTTCTTTGCTTCTCTAATTTTTGATTTTTTTCACTACTTAAGTATTCACTTTTAACTTTAGTAACTTTTTTTTTGGTGTGGTCAATCATTTTTTTTTATTAACTTGAGTTTTTCTTATTTACATTTCGAATGTTATTCCCTTTCCCGGTTTCCGGGTTTCCAGGCAAACATCCCCCTAATCCTTCCCCCTCCCCTTCTTTATGGGTGTTCTCCTCCTCATCCTCCCCCCATTACCGCTCTCCCCCAACAATCTAGTTCACTGGGGGTTCAGTCTTAGCAGGACCCAGGGCTTCCCCTTCCACTGGTGATCTTACTAGGATATTCATTGCTACCTATGTGGTCGGAGCCCAGGGTCAGTCCATGTATAGTCTTTAGGTAGTGGCTTAGTCCCTGGAAGCTCTGGTTGGTTGGCATTGTTGTACATACGGGGTCTCAAGCCCCTTCAAGGTCTTCCAGTCCTTTCTCTGATTCCTTCAACGGGGGTCCCGTTCTCAGTTCAGTGGTTCGCTGCTGGCATTCTCCTCTGTATTTGCTGTATTCTGGCTGTGTCTCTCAGGATGACTTTAGTAACTTTTTGATTTCTAGATTTTGTTCTTTAAGATGCCTAGCTATCCTAGCTCCTGTCTTATCTATCTAACTTAGTTGGTATTTCCTATTATATTGTAGTTGGTTTGCCTTTTCCTACATTTAAACAATAAGTTTCCTTTTTAATTATTGTCACCTTGTTTTTCTCTCCTGAGTGACAATGGGGATCGTGCTTTGAAGAAAAGGCAGTTTGGATTTAATTCCAAGCACTTGGGAGAAAAGCAGAAGGATCTCTATGAGTTTGAGGTCAGCATATAAGCTTTCAATTTTGATTTATTCTACTTATTCATCACTATGATTCTACTTAAATTCATCTGGTACATATGATGTACCGGCATAATCTATAACATCTCACCAACATGGCTCCCTTAATATGTCCTGAATAAGAATGACAGCAATAGACATGCTAACATGGAAAGAGAAAAAGCTAAGAACTAAGCCTCCACCAAGAACTACAGGCAACAAGAGAATGCCTAGAACAAGAAAAGTATTCTCTCCCAGAGAAGAGCAAACCTATCACTTATCCAATACTAGATGGTCAGCCCTGAACACATAAACACACAGGTAAAAATATACACACAAGTAACACACTATACAGACTAAGTAGGTTGACACACACATGCACGCACACAGACACACGCACACACATGCACCAAAAACTAAAGAAAGAGGCCATGAATTTGAAAGACAGGAAAGTGGGTTCCACGGGAGGTGTTTGACAAAAGAACGAGAAGGGAAAATAAAGTAATTATAGTAAAATGTCAAATCCTGACACGAGAACAGAAGAAAGACAACAGTGCATACTGGGATATAATATCTAGATTTTAATAATTTGATATCCACACAGTAAAACTGAACACATTTATGACTTATACCTTTGCTCCACGTGAAATATTATCCCAGATTCCACCACTCAAAGAGAACCTCCCATTGCCTATGCGCAGAAGTATTTCCTCAGGAGTATCATTGGGTCCATTTGAAAATGGAGTGTAGCTGTTAATAAAAAAATTTTTAATAAACATAAGAAGCAAAGGTACATTTTATACATAATTAAAAGTGATCACTGTAAGTCTATATAAAATATAAAAAGCCACCAAGAGCATTAAATAATATTCTTCTCTACTAATAATATAAAATTATATGTTCAAAACAGTAAGTTTAATCCTTAATGCAGTTAAGACTCAATTTCTTTGCTTCCTTTGCTCCGGTAATAAATGCAAAATAAGGGTGGATTTTATATAAACATATAGTATTATAATAAGACCACAATAAAACACAAATATTCTATTCTGATAGGCATAAGTTAGCAAGGAAATATTCATATATCTATTTCAATTCTTACATGTTTGTAATGTATTAATTCATTAATATTTTATTTTTATGAACATAATTAGTAGAAACAAATTATAACTTTCAGTTAATACCCATGAAATTATGCATTTAATATTTATGTAAATATAAAAACTGTAGCCACTGAATTATGCACATGAAATTATTTATGGGTTAAAAGTAAATTCATAAATTTAAGATGAATTTTAAAAATTAACTTGACAAAATAGTGATCATTATTGTGGCACTTGATTAGATGTAATTGACATTCCTTTGTACTTGGGAATGGGAAAGCCAATTTATGGTTAGAAGTACAAGATAGCTCTGTTCAGTTGTGTTTTCATTCCTTTAATACCAAACACGTACTTACATATAATAGTTTCTTATCTAGTCATAAAGCAAATACTTGAAAACAGCAAGTAAGAAATTCTATTCCATGGTCTAAAACCTATAATATTGACTATATCTGATTAAAGTTACCAGTCAGTAAGAGCTTATAATATTTAAAATCCTGACATATGCAATTATATACAAAGCCAATTAAGTTTAAATTTATGGAGCAGTTAAATTTAATATTTAAATGTCATACCTAACTGTCTAATAGCTACTAGTCAAAGATTCCTTCTTTTTTGTAACTGAAAAATTTATATAGCCATAAATATTCACTTTTAAATAAAAGTACTACTCACTATTGAGAGTAAAATATCATTTTCATTAATTAAAAATTAGAAACATTAGTACAGTCTATGTAATTGTACCCGTTTTGAGCTTATCCTCATCTTTTTAATGGTAGACATGTATACTAATATTATTTAGTATTATGTTTATATTTGCTAGCAATCATCTTGCTAAATCTGTTGCTAAAAGAGACAGAATGAAAGTGATTTTTTAATAACTAACCATATTAATAAGCTCAGTCCTACTATAATATACAACTACCCTATAAACTTCATTAAAAAGTAAAATACTAAATGTACAAATAAAATTTTTATTCTCAAACATTTATTCTTTATAAAAGCCTTTATTTTTTTGTATCTTCCTCATTCTACAAACCCTGTAGGTTTAAAAATGTCAATGGAGTGTTTTGTAACATTATTTTTTTCTGTACATTTTCTAGATGAAGATATTCAGGTAAAGTTCAAATAACAAGAGTTTATAAATATCTTACCCAGCCAACATTGTGTACAAAAGGACTCCTAAGCTCCAAATATCACAGGCAGCATCATATCCCTGTTGAGTGAGAACCTATGAAAAAAATACTCGTGGTATAAAATATAACTAATATATACCTAAGATTTTTTTATATACTGGGATATTGATTTTTCTAATAATTTTGTAAACATTAATATAAAATTTTTAAATTATTTTATGTACTGAAGGGCAAAGGTAAAATATTTTCCAATTTGCAAACACTGCATAAACTGTCATTACTATAAGCTAAGTAATATAGACTACACACAAAATCAATAACCCTGAAAGATATAAATGCTCACCTCAATGAACTTTCATTTCTCATCTTTGCGAACTAGACATACAGACACCTAAACTTAAGATCAATATGTGCAGGTGTTTAATCGAACTATAAGTAGTATTGAGGTTTTGAATTCTGATATTGACTCTATGAAATAGATATTAATTATTCCAATTAGTTGTATGTGTATATGACTATTTTGTAAAATGAGTATATTAGACAACCATGCACTCCAATTATCATGAATTATAAAGATGAAACAGAGAAATGTTAATCATAAAGCTAGTCAGCACTATATAACAAGCAAGAACTAAAGGCCCGTGCTTTTTATGTCTATGAAATCCTTCATTTTTTCAGACGGTGTTTTCTTCTATAGCCCAGCATGCCTAAGAACTCATTATTATAGTCCATGCTGGCCTTAAACTTGTGGCAATCAGTTTGCTTCAACCTTCCACGTGCTGGGAATTCATCAGATATGAGTCATCATATTGGGCTGGATAACTCTTTGCTAGTGGTGTGTGTGTGTGTGTGTGTGTGTGTGTGTGTGTGTGTGTGAGAAAAAGAGAGTATGAGTATGTGCGTATGTGTTTCTGTACTTTGTAAAAGGACTACATATTATATAACTATAAACTTCAATTATGATTTGCTTCCATGTAATGTGGGTATAAATTTCCAATGGTAAAAAATGAGAAAAACATTGTGATCTAATGAGATAGTTTGAGATATGAGACTGGTGTCTTAAAAAGATCAGTGAATATATATATAAAATTTGTGTAACTACTTTTGTTTGGAACCCAGTATTGATAAAAATTAAACAATATTTTTACTATGAATTAATATAAATTTCTCTATGAACCTCAACAGCATAGAAAGATGAAGGGATTAGGCGCTCAGCAGTTACATGTTTCAACAGGCCAAGGTGCTTGCTGCCAAGTCTGATGACCTGAGTTTGATCCTGACACCTATAACTTCCATACGTATGCCATGGCATGAACATTCTTTTCATGCACACAAACACATAGAATAATCAGTGTAATTTTTAAATTTAACAAAGACAAATTGAGGGCATGTTTTATTTAAAACTTAAGCACACTGTTAATGCTTATAGGCATAGAAACAAAATTTAAAAAATTAATTCATTAACATTGGATGCTATGCAAACATAAGCCCAGACTTTTCATCTACAAAAGGTTAAAATATATTACAGTTTTGGATTTCATAATTATCAGATACATACGATAAATAACTTGTTTAAAATATATTTATAATTCCTCTAAAATATATTTATAATCAAATGTATGAATAGGAACACATATGTGGTTATGCATGGTGGTGCATGCTTGCAATCCTGGCAATCAGGTAGAAGCAAAAAGATCGAGAGTTCAAGACCAGTCTTAGCTATATAAATATCAAGGACCAGACCAGCACTAGCTGCATGAGACATTGTCTTAGAACAAATAAAGGACACACATGTAAAACTGAGGGGTACAGAAGGCTGAACTATAAAAGGCCTAGTAAGTGCGACCTAAAGCTATATAGCATTGTTTTCATTCTGGTATGTCCTCATTCCTCATCACCTTCCAGTTCTGAGCATCCCCTTGTTTCCCCAATTTGTCCTACTCATATCTGTACTTTCACAGCCTTACCAAAAGTGGTGGTTTTTCAAAACACAGTCCATGAATGAAGCTGCATGAGGAGAATTCTGAGAGCTTTTATGGTAATTCCAAGGAAACAAGGCAAAAGTCTTGTAACCTATGTTTCTCTATAACATGGGTTGTTATTGGAATGTGCTTTCGTGCTCCTCCCAGATGTAGTAAATAGGCATGAGTTTGTTTAACTTATACCACCTTACCCATTATAGTTGAAATGGTGTTTTCAAGCATATGTTGACCTTCTGACTGTATACAGCCTAAACTCATGTGACCTTTTCTCATTTGACCTTGCTTAACCCTTAGAATATAAATTGTCTGATCCTCGGAATAAAGTTGCCAATTGTATGAGACTATAGTCTTCCTCATTTTTAGGGTCCACTCTCCCAGGTTCATGCCACCAACTTGAGCATCAACAGTAGTTTTCACCTATAGTCCTCCATACTTAGGAGGCTGAGGCAGGAAGACTGCTTAAATGCAGAAGCCCAAGGCTTAAAAGACAAACAAAAAACCCAAATGGTGGTCACTATCTCCATAACTGTTTTAAGTTATAAGAATAGCATAGCTATGCAGTAGGTGTCAAAATGTTATGGCTGATCATGTAAAAAAGTTTTTTGATTTGCTACATACTTAAACGCATTCTGTAGCCCATATAAATTTCTATTATTTTTTAAAATAGGTACATGGCTAATTCAACCTTTATGATTCTGTTGTAGAATAGACTATCATCACTTGTATATAGTTCTACAGTATACTTGGAAATAATCTGAAATTTTAGAATAAAAGACTAACATTTAATTTATAACAATTTAGAAATAGTTACTAACTTTTGGCAGGGTATTTAGCACTTGATAAAATATTCCAAAGCACTCAAAACATACAAGTACAACCCAAGGGCAGTTCAAATGCCAGTTATGGAGAAATTTTCTCCACATGCCTACCTGAAAACTTTTGCTATTACAATAAACAAAATGTCTTACTGCAATGGCAGTCTGTTAGAATTAAAAGCAGCAGTGTACTGTATAATACTGTGTAATACATTCATTTCAAATGACTGCCTAACCATTCATCTTAAAATGTTTACCTAACCATTAATCTAAACATGCATACACTATGTTTATTCATTTTAATTTTTTTTGGTGTTCTTTTGGGGCACATTCATTCCTCAACTTTTTCTAGTAAGTTTCCATAATATCAAAGGGTAGAGCTATACAAAATTAAGCCAACATTAAGAATTTGACCATTAAAATAAAGTTAATAATTCACTGTTATTTGCATTAAAGAAATTAATTTACAATATTCACGGTGACTATGTAGCTTACATGTAACAAAAGATGCCACTTTTCAAATATTCTGTTCTCCTATCTTATTAAGTCTAGTCTTAGTCTAAGCCAAGTCTAAAAAGGCTAGAAATATTGATGGGGAAGGGACTATTTCATACATCTGAGGGTAGTCCAAATAAAATAACCTCTTTTGGGAATATGTGTCCTAAATTCGATTTTGTAAAGAACAGTTTTCTACCCAGTAAAGTTCAGTAAAAATTGTACATTTGTTGTACTATGAGTTTTATTCAAGTACAGAATAAATCATGAGGTAAATATTTGCTTAATTTGTAGCAGGCCAAATCAGATCATAAAGAGCTTATGAAAGCAAACACTGTATCCCCAATAATAGCATTTTAAAGCAAAATTTTATAAAAAATAAAATGAAAGTTTTTATTAATAAAAGTATACTTTTCTATATTTTCATATTCATTACAGGAAAATAATTTTCCTAACGACTAATTTAAAATGTTAATTTATGGGCTTAATTTATCTGCTTAAAATTATCAATTATTTGCTGAAATATAAAATACATATGTGAGATAAAAATTAACTTTCAGATTATTTAGTACATTTCTCTGGTTTAGAAAATTCAAATTTTCAAAAGGAGAGTTGTAGATATCGGGATTAGTATGCCATGATTCCCACTGGTTATCTACATCTATAACATATTAAGAACAATTGTTGACGCCGCAGCAGCTCTCTGCTCCCAGACCCGGTGAGAGAGAGACCCAACCCCCTGGTCAGGTGGGCACTACTGAGGCTGCAGAGCGGAAGAGACCACCAACACTGCTCACCCCTGCCCACATCCCTGGCCCAAGAGGAAACTGTATAAGGCCTCTGGGCTCCCGTGGGGGAGGGCCCAGGAGCGGCAGGACCCCTGCCTGAGACACCACCAGAACCTGAAGGAAACAGACCGGATAAACAGTTCTCTCTGCACCCAAATCCCATGGGAGGGAGAGCTGAACCTTCAGAGGCAGACAAGCCTGGGAAACCAGAAGAGACTGCTCCCTGCACACACATCTCGGACGCCAGAGGAAAAAGCCAAAGACCATCTGGAACCCTAGTGCACTGAAGCTCCCGGAAGGGGCGGCACAGGTCTTCCTGGTTGCTGCCGCTGCAGAGAGCCCCTGGGCAGCACCCCACGAGCGAACCTGAGCCTCGGGACCACAGGTAAGACCAAATTTTCTGCTGCAAGAAAGCTGCCTGGTGAACTCAAGACACAGGCCCACAGGAACAGCTGAAGACCTGTAGAGAGGAAAAACTACACGCCCGAAAGCAGAACACTCTGTCACCATAACTGACTGAAAGAGAGGAAAACAGGTCTACAGCACTTCTGACACACAGGCTTATAGGACAGTCTAGCCACTGTCAGAAATAGCAGAACAGAGTAACACTAGAGATAATCTGATGGCGAGAGGCAAGCGCAGGAACCCAAGCAACAGAAACCAAGACTACATGCCATCATCGGAGCCCAATTCTCCCACCAAAACAAACATGGAATATCCAAACACACCAGAAAAGCAAGATCTAGTTTCAAAATCATATTTGATCATGATGCTGGAGGACTTCAAGAAAGACATGAACACACTTAGGGAAGCACAGGAAAACTTTAATAAACAAGTAAAAGCCTACAGAGAGGAATCGCAAAAATCCCTGAAAGAATTCCAGGAAAACACAATCAAACAGTTGAAGGAATTAAAAATGGAAATAGAAGCAATCAAGAAAGAACACATGGAAACAACCCTGGATATAGAAAACCAAAAGAAAAGACAAGGAGCTGTAGATACAAGCTTCACCAACAGAATACAAGAGATGGAAGAGAGAATCTCAGGAGCAGAAGATTCCATAGAAATCATTGACTCAACTGTCAAAGATAATGTAAAGCGGAAAAAGCTACTGGTCCAAAACATACAGGAAATCCAGGACTCAATGAGAAGATCAAACCTAAGGATAATAGGTATAGAAGAGAGTGAAGACTCCCAGCTCAAAGGACCAGTAAATATCTTCAACAAAATCATAGAAGAAAACTTCCCTAACCTAAAAAAAGAGATACCCATAGACATACAAGAAGCCTACAGAACTCCAAATAGATTGGACCAGAAAAGAAACACCTCCCGTCACATAATTGTCAAAACACCAAACGCACAAAATAAAGAAAGAATATTAAAAGCAGTAAGGGAAAAAGGTCAAGTAACATATAAAGGGAGACCTATCAGAATCACACCAGACTTCTCGCCAGAAACTATGAAGGCCAGAAGATCCTGGACTGATGTCATACAGACCCTAAGAGAACACAAATGCCAGCCCAGGTTACTGTATCCAGCAAAACTCTCAATTAACATTGATGGAGAAACCAAGATATTCCATGACAAAACCAAATTTACACAATATCTTTCTACAAATCCAGCACTACAAAGGATAATAAATGGTAAAGCCCAACATAAGGAGGCAAGCTATACCCTAGAAGAAGCAAGAAACTAATCGTCTTGGCAACAAAACAAAGAGAATGAAAGCACACAAACATAACCTCACATCCAAATATGAATATAACGGGAAGCAATAATCACTATTCCTTAATATCTCTCAATATCAATGGCCTCAACTCCCCAATAAAAAGACATAGATTAACAAACTGGATACGCAACGAGGACCCTGCATTCTGATGCCTACAGGAAACACACCTCAGAGACAAAGACAGACACTACCTCAGAGTGAAAGGCTGGAAAACAACTTTCCAAGCAAATGGTCAGAAGAAGCAAGCTGGAGTAGCCATTCTAATATCAAATAAAATCAATTTCCAACTAAAAGTCATCAAAAAAGATAAGGAAGGACACTTCATATTCATCAAAGGAAAAATCAACCAAGATGAACTCTCAATCCTAAATATCTATGCCCCAAATACAAGGGCACCTACATACGTAAAAGAAACCTTACTAAAGCTCAAAACACACATTGCACCTCACACAATAATAGTGGGAGATTTCAACACCCCACTCTCATCAGTGGACAGATCATGGAAACAGAAATTAAACAGTGATGTAGACAGACTAAGAGAAGTCATGAGCCAAATGGACTTAACGGATATTTATAGAACATTCTATCCTAAAGCAAAAGGATATACCTTCTTCTCAGCTCCTCATGGTACTTTCTTCAAAATTGACCATATAATTGGTCAAAAAACGGGCCTCAACAGGTACAGAAAGATAGAAATAATCCCATGTGTGCTATCAGACCACCACGGCCTAAAACTGGTCTTCAATAACAATAAGGGAAGAATGCCCACATATACGTGGAAATTGAACAATGCTCTACTCAATGATAACCTGGTCAAAGAAGAAATAAAGAAAGAAATTAAAAACTTTTTAGAATTTAATGAAAATGAAGATACAACATACTCAAACTTATGGGACACAATGAAAGCTGTGCTAAGAGGAAAACTCATAGCGCTGAGTGCCTGCAGAAAGAAACAGGAAAGAGCATATGTCAGCAGCTTGACAGCACACCTAAAAGCTCTAGAACAAAAAGAAGCAAATACACCCAGGAGGAGTAGAAGGCAGGAAATAATCAAACTCAGAGCTGAAATCAACCAAGTAGAAACAAAAAGGACCATAGAAAGAATCAACAGAACCAAAAGTTGGTTCTTTGAGAAAATCAACAAGATAGATAAACCCTTAGCCAGACTAACGAGAGGACACAGAGAGTGTGTCCAAATTAACAAAATCAGAAATGAAAAGGGAGACATAACTACAGATTCGGAGGAAATTCAAAAAATCATCAGATCTTACTATAAAAACCTATATTCAACAAAATTTGAAAATCTTCAGGAAATGGACAATTTCCTAGACAGATACCAGGTATCGAAGTTAAATCAGGAACAGATAAACCAGTTAAACAACCCCATAACTCCTAAGGAAATAGAAGCAGTCATTAAAGGTCTCCCAACCAAAAAGAGCCCAGGTCCAGACGGGTTTAGTGCAGAATTCTATCAAACCTTCATAGAAGACCTCATACCAATATTATCCAAACTATTCCACAAAATTGAAACAGATGGATCACTACCGAATTCCTTCTACGAAGCCACAATTACTCTTATACCTAAACCACACAAAGACACAACAAAGAAAGAGAACTTCAGACCAATTTTCCTTATGAATATCGACGCAAAAATACTCAATAAAATTCTGGCAAACCGAATTCAAGAGCACATCAAAACAATCATCCACCATGATCAAGTAGGCTTCATCCCAGGCATGCAGGGATGGTTTAATATACGGAAAACCATCAACGTGATCCATTATATAAACAAACTGAAAGAACAGAACCACATGATCATTTCATTAGATGCTGAGAAAGCATTTGACAAAATTCAACACCCCTTCATGATAAAAGTCCTGGAAAGAATAGGAATTCAAGGCCCATACCTAAACATAGTAAAAGCCATATACAGCAAACCAGTTGCTAACATTAAACTAAATGGAGAGAAACTTGAAGCAATCCCACTAAAATCAGGGACTAGACAAGGCTGCCCACTCTCTCCCTACTTATTCAATATAGTTCTTGAAGTTCTAGCCAGAGCAATCAGACAACAAAAGGAGATCAAAGGGATACAGATCGGAAAAGAAGAGGTCAAAATATCACTATTTGCAGATGACATGATAGTATATTTAAGTGATCCCAAAAGTTCCACCAGAGAACTACTAAAGCTGATAAACAACTTCAGCAAAGTGGCTGGGTATAAAATTAACTCAAATAAATCAGTTGCCTTCCTCTATACAAAAGAGAAACAAGCCGAGAAAGAAATTAGGGAAACGACACCCTTCATAATAGACCCAAATAATATAAAGTACCTCGGTGTGACTTTAACCAAGCAAGTAAAAGATCTGTACAATAAGAACTTCAAGACACTGAGGAAAGAAATTGAAGAAGACCTCAGAAGATGGAAAGATCTCCCATGCTCATGGATTGGCAGGATTAATATAGTAAAAATGGCCATTTTACCAAAAGCAATCTACAGATTCAATGCAATCCCCATCAAAATACCAATCCAATTCTTCAAAGAGTTAGACAGAACAATTTGCAAATTCATCTGGAATAACAAAAAACCCACGATAGCTAAAGCTATCCTCAACAATAAAAGGACTTCAGGGGGGAATCACTATCCCTGATCTCAAGCAGTATTACAGAGCAATAGTGATAAAAACTGCATGGTATTGGTACAGAGACAGACAGATAGACCAATGGAATAAAATTGAAGACCCAGAAATGAACCCACACACCTATGGTCACTTGATTTTTGACAAAGGAGCCAAAACCATCCAATGGAAAAAAGATAGCATTTTCAGCAAATGGTGCTGGTTCAACTGGAGGGCAACATGTAGAAGAATGCAGATCGATCCATCCTTATCACCCTGTACAAAGCTTAAGTCCAAGTGGATCAAGGACCTCCACATCAAACCAGACACACTCAAACTAATAGAAGAAAAACTAGGGAAGCATCTGGAACACATGGGCACTGGAAAAAATTTCCTGAACAAAACACCAATGGCTTATGCTCTAAGATCAAGAATCGACAAATGGGATCTCATAAAACTGCAAAGCTTCTGTAAGGCAAAGGACACTGTGGTTAGGACAAAACGGCAAGCAACAGATTGGGAAAAGATCTTTACCAATCCTACAACAGATAGAGGCCTTATATCCAAAATATACAAAGAACTCAAGAAGTTAGACCGCAGGGAGACAAATAACCCTATTAAAAAATGGGGTTCAGAGCTAAACAAAGAATTCACAGCTGAGGAATGCCGAATGGCTGAGAAACACCTAAAGAAATGTTCAACATCTTTAGTCATAAGGGAAATGCAAATCAAAACAACCCTGAGATTTCACCTCACACCAGTGCGATTGGCTAAGATCAAAAACTCAGGTGACAGCAGATGCTGGCGAGGATGTGGAGAAAGAGAAACACTCCTCCATTGTTGGTGGGATTGCAGACTGGTAAAACCATTCTTGAAATCAGTCTGGAGGTTCCTCAGAAAATTGGACATTGAACTGCCTGAGGATCCACCTATACCTCTCTTGGGCATATACCCAAAAGATGCCTCAACATATAAAAGAGACACGTGCTCCACTATGTTCATCGCAGCCTTATTTATAATAGCCAGAAAATGGAAAGAACCCAGATGCCCTTCAACAGAGGAATGGATACAGAAAATGTGGTACATCTACACAATGGAATATTACTCAGCTATCAAAAACAACGAGTTTATGAAATTCGTAGGCAAATGGTTGGAACTGGAGAATATCATCCTGAGTGAGCTAACCCAATCACAGAAAGACATACATGGTATGCACTCATTGATAAGTGGCTATTAGCCCAAATGCTTGAATTACCCTAGATCCCTAGAACAAACGAAACTCAAGACGGATGATCAAAATGTGAATGCTTCACTCCTTCTTTAAATGAGGAAAAAGAATACCCTTGGCAGGGAAGGGAGAGGCAAAGATTAAAACAGAGACTGAAGGAACACCCATTCAGAGCCTGCCCCACATGTGGCCCATACATATACAGCCACCCAATTAGACAAGATGGATGAAGCAAAGAAGTGCAGACCGACAGGAGCCGGATGTAGATCGCTCCTGAGAGACACAGCCAGAATACAGCAAATATAGAGGCGAATGCCAGCAGCAAACCACTGAACTGAGAATAGGTCCCCTATTGAAGGAATCAGAGAAAGAACTGGAAGAGCTTGAAGGGGCTCGAGACCCCAAAAGTACAACAATGCCAAGCAACCAGAGCTTCCAGGGACTAAGCCACTACCTAAAGACTATACATGGACTGACCCTGGACTCTGACCCCATAGGTAGCAATGAATACCCTAGTAAGAGCACTAGTGGAAGGGGAAGCCCTGGGTCCTGCTAAGACTGAACCCCCAGTGAACTAGTCTATGGGGGGAGGGCGGCAATGGGGGGAGGGTTGGGAGGGGAACACCCATAAGGAAGGGGAGGGGGGAGGGGGATGTTTGCCCGGAAACCGGGAAAGGGAATAACACTCGAAATGTATATAAGAAATACTCAAGTTAATAAAAAAAAAAAAAAAGAACAATTGTTGACTTATAAACAACTATTATAAAGAAATGTATGTAGTCAATGCAATCCTTGACTGATGTTTCACAGATTTTGTCTTCACTGCTTCAGGAGGTAGTAATATCAGAGAGCATCCCAAAACGACAATCTATATTCCTAAACTTTTCCAGTCTCATCTTTCTTGACTCTTTCCCCAGGAAAAAGAAATGGTTTATCAGGAAAAGACAATGTTTCTATTTAAAAACAAAGCAAGAATGCCATCTAAGGCGCTATATCTCAGTCCTAAAATAAATGGTTCTCAGCAAGGCACGATAATACATGCCTGTAATCCAGCTATAAGGAGACAAATACAGGAGACTTGCTGTAAGCTCCAGCTACAGTAACAGCCAGAGCCATAGTGAAAGCCTGCTTTGAAATCATTTGATTTCTGTGTTAGTAAATAGCCTAATAAAACAGATTACTCCAGTTATAAGATGCATTTGTTTTAGATGCTAGTAACTAACTCTTTAAATCAAGAACTATAATTCAAAATTATAAAAGAGCTTCTTAGTTGAGAAAAAAAGGCAACTCTGTTTTTACTTGTCTTCACCAACTTGCCTGATGCCTTAAAGACTTAATCTAAGGAAAACAAGGAAAGGTCAACGGTAATAGTTAAAGAATACCTCAGGGGCTACAAAGTTTGCAGTGTAGCATGGAGTTAACAGAAGTCCATTTTCTCCTCGAAGCTGTTTTGCAAATCCAAAGTCACAGATCTTGATTGAATCTGGATGGCCTGATTCATCCATGTACAAAATATTACTGGGCTTAAGATCACGATGAACGACCTTGAACATAAAACAAATGGCATTATATTTGTATAACTAAATCACTGTTAAAATAGTTCATATATTCATAGGGAAAAATCTCATTCTTTCTGAACCTATGTCATCAAAAATAATGACTCAAGTATTCTGCTTTAATTTCTACCAGTTTCGGTGTTTCCAATTTCAAATCTTGGTTCTACTTTTAGATATAATTTACTATAAGGTCTTACCTAGTGCCCCATCCCCCACTCCAACTATTTACTCAATATAACAAAATGTAAAAGCTTGTAAGTCCAAGATAATTTAGAAAATCAGACAGACGCTGATAAGTAACACACATTGGTTGAAGAAGGAAACAGGAAGTTATACATAGGTTTCCCTATCTGTGTCTTTTACCCTAGAATTAAGAGCAGTCTTTAGAGAGGACTGAGGTGCCAAATGCCTTTAATCCCAGTACTTGGGAAGCAGAGGCAGGAGGATCTATGAGTTCGAGGCCAGTCTGGTCTATAAAGTGAGTTCCATGGCTGTCAAGGCCACATAGAGAAACTTTGCCTCAAAAAAAAATCAAACAAAACCAAACCAACCACCTACCAAAAACAGAAACAGTCTCTATTATATACAAGGATAGTTCATATTCATTTGAAAATAGTAGTTTTTCTGAGAAGAGCACAAATACAAAGTATTGAATAGTATAAAGAAAATAACCAGAACTGATACATAAAACAAAAAAAAATTGGAAAGGGTTTGAGCTTTTAGATGAAAATAAATATGAAGATATCAGAGCTAGTACATAAAACAAGGAAATTACAGTTCTAACTCAGCCAAAATTACACTTAAACCTACACTTAGACCACTGGGAATAGTAACAGAATATAAATATCTTCATGACATTTTATCACCAGAGGACACAATCCCAACCATTTGACTTACATAAACAAGACAAGTTGAACACAATCAAGAAGAAAAAATAATCTACTTCTGATTCTCAGATGAATCAAGTTAGAATGTATTGGATTTTTAGTGGTTATAATAAAAAACTCAAAGAAATAAAAAAAATTGTTTACAGTGCATGAAACTCTCAAGAAAAACCTGTAAACTCAGTAGAAAAACCAAATCACTGAAGAAGGCCAAAATGAATTGGTAAAACTCTTGATATTCTTCATGTGATGATGATTCTTCTGTTCCCACTATCGATTCAATTTAGCTCTAGCATACAGAAGTATTGTATCCTATGGTGATATTAAGCTATGACGATACTTATATTCTGTTACTATTCTCCAGTGGCTATAATTTTGTTAAACTGTAATATTTGCTGAGTTTGAACTGAAAATTACTTGTTTGGTCAACTAGTTCTGGTATATTCCTAACCTTTTCTTATCAATGCACAACAATGTATGCTCTTTAGACATAAAGGACAAAATCTTCCTTAGTATTTGAATCTGTAATACCTTTTTCCTTACAATGTCTATCATATATAAGTGTTCATAGAATAAGGTGGTATTTTTATTTCAATTCATGTGCCCTATATATGAAATGAAAAAAAACAAACAAGACTTCATAAAGTTTAACATATTGATAGTCAACATGTTTAGAATAAAAACTTACTGCCATATTTAGGACAGTTGGTGAGCCAATATATAGTCTTTTTTGGTGCTAGAATTAATAATAAAATAATTCTAATGATTTTTGATATGTTGTGATTTTTTCTTGTTAGACTTTTGAAGTTTAGGCTTGCCTGGAACTCACTATGTAACTTAGGCTGATTTCAAGTTTTAGCAACTGTTTTGCCTTGGTCACCCATGTGCTGAAATTACAGGTGGAAGCTACTATGTCTATCTAGCTTGGATTTTTTTTTAATGTTTTACTTTAAAGTTTGATTAGGCTTGATAATTTCAAGGTCAGGGTTAGGTATACATAGCTCACACTACTTTCTATAACTTTACTAGAACATTAAGTCTTATTAGAATTTCCTCTATAAAAGTATCTTACAAAACATAATGTAGATCCAATAATTGAAGGAAGAATGATACCGTAACTTACTCCTTGAGAATGAAGGTATTCAACTGTCTTGGTAATTACATACAGCACATTACTAGCTTCCTGCTCTGAGAAACATTTCTTTTTGAGAATGCGATCCAGAAGTTCTCCTCCTTTCATCAAGTCCGTAACAAGGTAAACATATTTCCCATCATCAAAGACCTACAAAGGAATGTGTTTTAAATTTTTATTACTTATAATCATTATCCTAATTTCTGCAAGTTATAATTACTTTGCTTGGTTAGTACAACTCCTAGTATCAAAATACACATATAACTTCTTTCTTGTTAATGTAGTACAGACTTACTACAGGATGAATTAGATAAATTATCTGTTATGGAGTTCTGTAAGTTCACATCCAACATAGAGTTTGATAATATGGAGTTTTTGAGGTAGAAGGTTAAAGTTCTATCAAACCACATAAATAAAAGAGTAGAATTCTGTGCCTTTCAAATATCATGTATATTGTATTTTCATTATATTTTCTTCAATAATAACCATATTTGTGATAGTAAACACAGCATTTATTAGTTCATTGATGAGTATGGTATCATAAACAAATCTTGAATTCAAATAATATATTATAATAAATAGATAAAAGCATTTGTACTTGGTATGGGATATATTTTACACATACATATAAGTACATACACACAAACTACTGTTTAAATATAATAAACAAAATTGTATCATGTTACCCAAAACAAATAGATCAAGATGATGGTTAACATTTTGAATATTTAGAAAAGTGAGCCTATTTTCTAATGTAAAGCCATCATTCATTGATACATATCAATGTGTGTGCTAACATGTTTAGTTTGTATAACTATAGGCTAATACTATTTCATTCAAGGAATGAATTCTATAGCCTATTCGTTGTAATCAAGAAAATAAATTTTCAGAACCAATTTCATTCATATTTATAGGAGCAAGAAAAATGTTTCTAGTCGCAATATTGCTGAGTTAACTATTCAGAATATATTCAGATTAATAGGATATTCTTTTATCAACAATCATTGTTCCTTACTGAAATCCTTAAAAAAGAGAATGTATAGAATTACTGGAGAAGGAAAGTAGCAAATTGAGGTCTGAGGGCACAGCTATAAAGGTCTAGTCCATAACTTCATGAACTTAGTTGGCAGATTTTGAAATACTTACCTCCTTTAAAGAGATAATGTTGGGATGTTGTCCATAGCGCATCAGAATTTCAATTTCTTCTGAGGGGTCTCTCTTATTTTTATCAATGATCTAAGAAACAAATGAAAAAAATTTTCAAAAACAATCACCTGATTTTCTTTAAGTAGAAAGAAGTATTTTCCATTTATATCTACCTCTTTGTAGCATTTTGTTATTGTTTTGAGATGGATTGTACAATTTGGCTCAGTGTTGAACTCATTCCATAGCCCAGTCTGGTCCCAAATATATGATAAGCCCTGTACTCAACTTACATGCACATGCCACCATGTCAACTTTCAGTCTAGTTAAACTATTAAGAAATACTTAAGAATTTAAGAACATCATTCTTTAAATGTTTTAACATTTAAAAATTCCCTACAATGGAAGTTTAACAGAAAAAGTTTAACTGAGACTATACTAAATGATAATATGCAATTTTTACAATTGTTTAATATTAACATACTATACTGAAGATTAATCAGAAAACAAAAAACAACAAAATAATGCTATTTTATGAAAATGAAGCCTTGCAAAGAAGTTAAAAATGAAATCATTAAATCACAAACATGTTTCTCATCATCTTCTATCCCCTTGTCTCAGTAATCCTGTATATGAACTAATCTACAATACAAACTATATCCAACCAAAAACAAGGCTCAGAAACAATACCTTAACTGCAAATTCCATGTTGGAAGCTGAATGTATGCATCGCTTGCAAACAGAGTAAGATCCAATACCAATATCCTCTTTCAACTCATACGCTTCACTAAATTGAGCAGCATTTCCATTTATCTGTTTATTAAAAAATAAACACTAGTGAAAACGAAGTAATTTCATACTTCCTCCATTTTTGTCCTAAGTAATCACATACCTTAAAAGTTATTTTAAAAAAAATTCTACAAACTTTACCAATATTTAAAAATTGCCTATATAAATTATGAAACAACTCTCTATACTATAGGCTTTCTAAAACATCAAAACAATGGTAAAGTGACTAATTTATAACACCCTCCATCAATTTCTTGCTGAAGAAGACCTAAAACAAATATAAAGATCTTAATTAAGTTACACTGAGAAGTAAATGAAGTTATTAACAATTATCTTTTAATAACTACTAAATATCCATTATTAATAAGTATGATAAATATTTATCCTGAAAGTGAACATTGTAATGATGCAGAACTTACCTGAACGATTGGCAATACATTTGAACTTGTAACAGGAGTGATTTTATATTCTTCTGCGATAGAAGTCGCAACAAAACTGAATCCTTTGAAGAGTTGATGAGCATTTGCGCTGGCTGGCAAACCAGGAGAATCTAATATTTAAACAGTTATATTTTACTAGAATTACAGATAATTGTATGATTACAATATCTGCAGGATTGTTTTAAGGTAAAGGAAACCATTAAATATCACATCTTGGCACACTATAAATGTGACTCATACTTTCTCTCCACTCTTTGTAGACCTGCATGTTATGTGGTCAATAATTTTTATTTAACTACTGAATTCTCGCATCTAACACATAGTAGGGATTAAATATTTCTTGAAAGAATATATGAAAATGATGTCACTAAAGGTCAATTAAACCAAAATCTAAACTGAGCCAGTGTCTGTCTCATGTCTTAGCTTGTACCACTATCCAGAAAATTATCAGCTTGTCAAGAAATTTGCAAAACAAAGTACCCTTCCTTCTTGTACCCTTCCCCATGCTTCTGTATTTCCCAATTACAGATTGTAGCAATCTAATACATGTAATCTACATTGTCAGAAAACCCAAACTAATTTTGTACAGTTTTTAAATTTTACTGAAGATATTTAATGTTTTTAGTAATTACTAGAAAACCTTAATTATAAACAAATATGTATTACCTTTAGGTGTTTTGGCAGTAAATTCAGGATCAAAACAAAAAGTATCATCTGGTTTTCCAGAAGCAGGTCTGAAAGGAGGCTGAACTTCTCTTTTATATAATTTCTAGAGGTAATGACATAGTGAAAAATCATTTTAACATTTTGAATGTTATTAATATATGTTGGGCATTCCTAATACAACATCTAAAATTCAACAACTAAAACATTTAGAAAGGCAACATGATAGTATAAATGTACAAATTGTAACCAAAACACAGGCACACTAAATAAATGTATTGTATGATATTATCTTCAAACCATTTGAATAAGGCATGTATTAAACACAAAGCATTTCATATTGAATTCTATCCTCAAATTTATTCACTTCCTACCATGTATATACATGTACTCATACACACACGCACACACACGCACACACACGCACACACACACAGACACACACAGACACACACAGACACACAGACACACACACACACACACACACACACACACACACACACTCCAAAACTATAAAAAAAAAACTTAAACTTTTGGGATATTCAACCTGTACATAATAAGCGAAAGTATCACATAAAATCGACAATCAGCCAATTAGAAATATATACATAGGTGTCAGATAATTGTAAACCAAATTCTCTATTTCAGATGTGATGTCCAAAGTCTAAAGAATCCAGAGAACATTTATGGCATCATACAGTGATGTCACAGTTTGCAATATAAAGGAGTAAAGATGTTTATTTCTGAATATCAAAATAAATTCTCCCTAGAGCTATGGGCATCCGAAACACATCACAATATAACTAAACCTTCTGAAACAACAAAATCAATAGATTGTTTTCATGACTACTTCATCTAAAATAGTTTATTTCCATATACAATACATTAAATATGCTCAGTGTACTTAATAATCCAAGTTCCTAAAGTGTGTGTGATTCAGAAGCACAGATGGCTAAGCAAGGTTGCAGTTGAGTAAGATGCTCTGACAGTCTGTGTCCATAAGTACACCAAGTGGACAGCCACTCATTTATCAACTAGTCTCTACAGAGTAAGGAGATCAAACTAGTAACCACAGGGCCTGAGTTCAGTGTTACAAAAGAAAGACTCATTGGGGAGAAAGGCAGGAGGGAACTGCATGCCATTTCCAACAAATCCAATTCCATTAACAACTTGCAGAGAGTGACAGTCAAGTCCATACCAATTGAATTTAAAAGTGTGAGTGGCCATACATCAGATAAAATAGAGTTGAAGTCATTAGCATTAAAAACAAACAAGGTCACTATATAATGAGAAAGAGGTCAAGTCAGCAAGAAAAACAGATATATCTAAATGTACAGGAGAACAAATATTAAACATTTATATAAATACTAGTTGATCTAAAAAGAGACAAAGGTTTAACTGCAATAACAGCCAGAAAGGTTAACAGTCTACTCAACCACCAAAGACAGCAAGGTTAACATACTCCCTATACCAAACGGACCAAACATAAATCTACCAAAATTCTACTTATTAGTTTCTCTGAACATTCTCCAAGATAGACAACAAGACAATTCTCATTGAATTTGGAAACACTAAAAACATATCAAGTATAATTTTATTATAGTACAATGAACTGGAAACCAGTAAAAAAATTGTACAGTATATAAATTCAAGGTAATCAAATATCATACATTTCAACAACTAATGAATTTAGAGAGGAGAAACAAACAAGAATTTGGAAAATTTGAAACTAATGGTTAAAACAAGTAACAAAAATAATACCTATTATGCCTACGCTTTATCAAGCTGGATATATAAACTAAAATCTTTAGAGAAGAATTTCTCAGTTTTTATTTAATATTATCCCCAATTTTAAGAAAGCATCCATAGTAAATTTTTCCTTGAATTTAATTTGTTCTAATATATATAACAATGAACAATGGAAACTTTAATAATATCTGGGTTTATTATTATTACCCTAGAAAAATCTCTTACAGCCTCACCCATTTTCCCTTTGTCCTACTCTCCCCCATCCAGAGTGGAAGTGTAACAACTATCTCATTTAACAGTTACAACAATTAGCAAGCAAAAATTACTATTTCAATACATCTAGTACTTCAAAGTATTACCATGCTATGTGATATATATATAAGCAAAAATGCCAGACTTAATATAAAATAAATGGATTATGCTTTATATCACCTTTGATTCTAAAGAGTTTTGCCCATTTCAGTATCATTTATTTACCGACAAGCTAATATTCAACTTACATTCCAGTCAATGGAAGAGAAAAAAGCATGTCTTTTGACTTCTTCA
Organism: Rattus norvegicus; assembly: GCF_021556685.1. Lineage (NCBI taxonomy): Eukaryota > Metazoa > Chordata > Mammalia > Rodentia > Muridae > Rattus > Rattus norvegicus. Next base: position 84,475,681 of record NC_141554.1, read on the forward strand.
ACTCCTTCTGATCCTATAATATGGAAATAAATTTTAATGGCTTAAATTTTAATTTTAATTTCTAATCTTCCTAATTGACTTCTAAGCTATTAGATATAAATATGATTATATTTTCTCTAGATTCCTTACAGTAAAATATCTATAATTTCTTGCCTGGGATTAACTTTTAATTATCAACTATTAATAAAAAACTGATTCATAAACTGGACTGTATAAAACAAGATTAATACCAAATACTAAAATGCCTCCTAACAAATACAATTTCTATTTAATACAACATTAACTTAATTTTTTCACAATTCAACTCAAACCTCATATTGATACACTAGGTTAAATCTACAAAGGACAAATACACTATAAGTTTAACACAAGGGCATAGATCATAGGATCTCATCAGGATCTACAAAAAGGTTCCTGAAAACTGGTCAAATATTGAGGAGTTGTGACAATATAACTTTCAAGTATATTAGGAGAACATAACAATCAGTCTTGAATATCTAAAACAATTATCAATACAGGTAAATTCTGCATGTATTTCAAAAGCGAACCCTATATTGTATATAAACTACATGTTCAACAAACCTTTTCATTAACTAGACTATTCCATGATTTAATCATAAAAATATTTTATGTAGACTACTAAAAATTCATAATACAAAGCATAAATAAGCAACAACCATAAATTAAACTGTAAGATATAAAGACAGTTATTTAGCTAGTATATATAGTATATTGTTATAAAGGTTAAGGAAGATAAAAAAATACCCAATCTATTTGCTGGATTCCTTTTGAATAACATCCTTAAAAGGCTTTGTGCTTCAGCACTAAGGAATTGGGGCATTCCAAGTTTTGCTCTGAAAAACAATAAATTTTCACTTAAATCTAGACAATATAAGCTAATAAATCTCAAAGTGAATTTAAAAGTTGTAACAAGTCCCCTGTATGTTAGAAGAAGAGAAAAAGGTAGTAAAAACAGTTTAAGTCTTTCATGAAAACCACATTAAGATTTCAATACTAGAAGCAAGATTTTTTCCCCTAAATAGAATAGTGTTTCTACTTACTTCAGTATCATATTCATGGTCTCATTTCTGTCTTTCCCTTGAAATGGCAATGTGCCAGTAAGCATTTCAAACTAGATAAGATAAAATAAAAAAAACAATTTATTACAACTTAGAACATATAATTAAATCTGACAAGACTTATGGTACATGATTACTAAATCATACAGAATTCAGTTGACAGTGGTTCTAAAGACAATCAGAAATTAGGTTACTTAACGATTCCTATGTATATCTCTATGTAGAGTTTGACAGAGTTGAACTGCAGTAAATGAAACCAATCATTTTTACTTTACTTCTGATATGTCCAACTTCTCAAGCTACATGTAATCTGAAAATAAGTTATTTGTCTTATAAACAAAGATATACATTTAAGGTAAGTAACAATAATGGGAAAGGAAAATATACACTAAAGTATCTGAAATTTACACATATCATGAAAAAATTTAAAAGTAACCATTCTAATCCTTCTAACAACAAGACAGAAATAAAAAATAAAATTAAGAAACAGAAATCCAAAATTTAAAGTAAGACTAGGGGTGGTGGTGCATTCTTGTAATTTTATTTATTCTAGAATATGAAGTCAAAGAATTACATGTCCAATGTCTGTCTGAGCTATATAGTCAGTTTAAGAACTACTGGATACCCTAGTAGAACCTGACCTCAAAGTATTTTTAATAGGCCTTGGGACACAGCTCAGTGGCAGAACAAGTTGTTAGCATATACACGACCTTTAAAAATAATGGTACACATATACATATGTGTAATAATACCTCTATAAAAGAAAAATGGAAACCTTTGTACATAGAGTAAAGAAAACATTTTAAAACAGGAATTTAACTGAGAATGAAAAGTTGAAATAATGTGTAACATTATTTTTAAAAGACTAGGTCTAGGGGGTTAGGGATTTAGCTCAGTGGTAGAGCGCTTGCCTAGCAAGCACAAGGCCCTGGGTTCGGTCCCCAGATCCGAAAAAAAAAAAAAAAAGAAAAAAAAAGGAAAGAAAAAAAAGAAAAGAAAAGAAAAGAAAAGAAAAGAAAAGAAAAGAGAAAGACTAGGTCTAAGTGTAAGAGAATTCTGCTATATGGTAGAACACTTGTCTAGTTTGTCCTAAGTTAAATGCTTAGTCACAAAGAAAGAAAGAAAGAAAGAAAGAAAGAAAGAAAGAAAGAAAGAAAGAAAGAAAGAGAAAGAAAGAGAAAGAAAGAGAAAGAGAGACGAGAGAGAAAGAAAGAAAAGAGAAAAGAAAAAGTAAGGAAGGAAGGAAGGGAAGGAGGGAGGGAGAAATTAAAGGGATGAAGAAAAAGAGGGTAGAAGAGAGGGAGGGAAGAAGGGAGGGTGGGAGCGAGAAAGGGAAAAAGTCCCAAATTAAAGCTCTTACTAGTTCATTATAGGAGGGCAGAGGAAGTGGTTTAGTGGGTAAGGCATTTGCCCCACAATTTGGATAAAATATGGGTATGACATGCATGCTTAACCACAGTAGTATGGGAACAGAAACAGAGGATCTCCAATTGTGCCTCTGGAGTATGCTCATCAGTCTAGCTAAATTATCTGAGCTCCAGATGCAATAAGAGGCCCTTTCTCAAGAATAAAGTGAAATTCAACTGCAAAACTTCAGGTCTGCTTTCCACCTCCCCACATACACACATGAACAAGCACATACACATACACACAAAACTATACTACTAATATACTACTAACTACTAATGCCTTCAAATTTTCCTTTTTTTGTAAACTCTAATCTTACAACAATCTTGAAAGTTTTTTCCTATTTCTAGAGATTTTATCCCTCTAATTTCCATCCATTTATATAATGATATGAATGTTAATCTTCCTAAAATATAACCTTTCTTCACCATCCTGATTCAGACTCTAATAGTTTAAAAATACCAAAAGAATCACATGGGAAAGTTTATAGGGTTAGGCTGCACTTCCTCCATTTTTGTCCTTGTTCTTGACTTCTCTAATCAAACTGGTTTCCCAAAAATTGCAAATAGGATCACAACAGTCAGTCTTGTTGACAAACTATAAAATTTTATTGATCCTTCAGAACTTAAGTTCTACATCTTCAATCTACATTGACATTTAAATGAATCTTCCTCAAACTTTAAGATACTTTTGGATAGTTTTCTCAGTTCTTTAAATTGTTTCTCCAGCTTTAGTTTATGTGTTTGCTAATTGGGGAAAATGCTATAATGTATTGGTAATTGTAATTTAATTTAATTAACTACTGCCTTCCCCAAATACAACGTTTGAAAAGACATTTAGTATATGGCAATGTCATGTAATTTTCCATGACATATGGGGAAAATGGACAATTAGATTTTAAAGGAAAACTGCTGTGATTCAACAACCACTTATCTATCACCTGTACTTAGTATTTATATAACCACTACAGTAGTTACTGAGATAAAACAGCTAGGGAAGGTGTGAAATGATTGGACAAAAGTGATGAAGTGATAAATTCTGTGATACCTAATAATATAGCATATAAGTGTTGGCTTAAATTAAGAATTACCTAAAACTTTTCTAAATTTCAGAAATGAATAGCTTATATAAACTTCTGGCCACTCATTGACCTTTTCAGCAGCAACATTAAAGGAGGCTATTAAAACCCTAGCCCTTCACATACACACCACACACTTGATAACAGACTTCCAGTGTATTGTATGCACACACCTGCACTTGTCAGAGACAGTGTGAGCCCAGCAGAAAAAGGGTGGTTCAGTCATTGGTGCTGTTTCCATGGCAGCAGGAGGAAGGAGCCCTCTTTATGCCTCATCAGAAATAAGACTCTAACCTGACTAAGAGGTTTTGAGGGACAAGGTGGGATGGGTGGGGGAATACAACTATGTTATGTTTCCAAATGAAATAAAGACAAATCAAGGTTAAAAAAACAAAACAAAAAAAAAACCAAACAAACAAAAAAAACCCCTAGCCCTTGTTTACTTGCTTGCTAGTCACCACAGTGCAAAAATTAGTTATGAATTATCAAAAGAAATCTTTCCTGAGCTGACCCCAAAGCTAGAAATAAAATCCTCAATAGTATTAATCATGTATTGACATAATTAAGGAAAATAATACAACTTACCATAAGTACACCATATGACCACCAATCAGCACTCTGAGAATGGCCTCTTCGATTTACTACTTCGGGGGCCATGTATTCTACAGTACCACAGAAGGAGTAGGCTTTCTTTTCTTGATCCACTGACTCTTTGCTCAGCCCAAAATCTGTAAGTGTTACCAAAAAAAGTAGCTGAAAATCTCAGGAAGTAGGAAATATGAAAAAAATAATGAATTAAAGCAATTTGCATTAGCTTAAATTACTCTTGAGGTAGCTAACTTGACAAAATAACAGAAAACAAATCTATATTTCAAGATAAAGCTCTTTAAGAATGTTTAAAAACTGTTCAGCCAATCCTCTTCCTTACAATATATTTTACCAGGTCTATAACAATTTTGAGGTATAAAAAATTTAACCAACGTTATCATATATGTTAAGTATAAACAGATGTAGCAATTTATATTTTTAAAAATATGACAAAGCACAGTATGCATGGGCAAACTTGTATTTGTGTCTACAACATTCTGAGAACTAATGGAATCAATATAAAATCAATCTTTACATCATAGTAACAGAAAAGTGATAATTTCAATTGAAAGAATAGTACTTATAGTGTCACTAAACACCCTGAAAGGACATATCACTCCATGGAGAACACGGATCTTTTCTACTTCCCCAGAAGCTCTGCTTCCCCAGGCTGCCATGTTGGAAACATGGTGTGTGACCTTTCCTGGGGCTTCGTTCAATTTAGCAACAGATGTTTAAGGTTCCTCCATGCACTGTATCACTTCATATTGAATTTCTTTTTAAAATTTCATTTCATTTAAATTTTTAATTGCCATAAAATATTTATTGACAGATTATGGTAGTAAATTTGATAGTATGTAGTAAGCAATGATTAAATGACAGTAATTAGCATTTTCCTTTCTTCAAATATTTGTCAGGTTAGGAATCTTCAAATTCTTTTATAGCTATTTTGGAATGTATACTTAAAATTGAATACTATAGGATATTAAAATTATTTCCTACACTTTATAAAAAAGGAAAATAGAAATAAGTCCATAACCATGAAGATCAGAATGAGCTTTACAGGGTACAAATTACTCCCGATTTCCAAAATGAAAAAATGTAAGCATTCAGAGCCTGCCCCACATGTGGCCCACGCATATACAGCCATCCAATTAGACAAGATGGATGAAGCAAAGAAGTGCAGGCCGACAGGAGCCGGATGTAGATCGCTCCTGAGAGATACAGCCAGAATACAGCAAACACAGAGGCGAATGCCAGCAGCAAACCACTGAACTGAGAACAGGACCCCCGTTGAAGGAATCAGAGAAAGAACTGGAAGAGCTTGAAGGGGCTCGAGACCCCAAAAGTACAACAATGCCAAGCAACCAGAGCTTCCAGGGACTAAGCCACTACCTAAAGACTATACATGGACTGACCCTGGACTCTGACCTCATAGGTAGCAATGAATATCCTAGTAAGATCACCAGTGGAAGGGGAAGCCCTGGGTCCTGCTAAGACTGAACCCCCCAGTGAACTAGACTGGTGGGGGGAGGGCGGCAATGGGGGGAGGGTTGGGAGGGGAACACCCATAAGGAAGGGGAGGAGGGAGGGGGATGTTTGCCCGGAAACCGGGAAAGGGAATAACATTCGAAATGTATATAAGAAATACTCAAGTTAATATAAAAAAATGTAAGCCCAACATTATTCTCTTTGTTTAATTAATTCAGACTCATTCAAAACTGATTTTCAAACCATGTTCAATGATTTTATCTAGAAAATAACATGCAGGAAACATCTGTGTTATGTCTTTCAGTACAATATTTAATCTTAATATACTAGATCCATTCTCTTAAGACATTTAAAATATTACACTAAAAATAAAATATAATAAGCAATAGTATTGAAAAGTAAGTCAGTGGAATATATGGTCTACAGAAGAGGAAAAGCCCAGGTATGTAGCACTTAGAAAACAGAAATACTACAACTTCCCGTCTCAAAATCTGTGAAAGAGAAAAAGTAAGATACATGGAAGTATTTGAATGTATGTATGCTTTTGCTAATATACTTACTTCAGTTTACAAGGTAATAGCTTAATCCTTTATTTTTATATTGATATATTAGATCCCTTAATTTAGTGACTTAGTTTAAACTATTCCAGTCCAAACATCTCTGTAAAAAACACCTTTTCAGTTCTTTGATTATAGTTTTCTAAATCATATGTAGCTTTTGGAAATTAATCCACTCAGTAAAATGTCCTTGTCATCTACCCGAATTCTTCAGAAATTAATTATTCTAACATTTAATTGCCCATCACATGGAAATTACGCATAGCTTGTTTGTTTGTTTGTTTGTTTATTTATTTATTTATTTATTTATTTATTTATTTATTTAAAATATTACGGTCACTTCCAGACTTGAGTTATTGTAAAGAAATATGCTTAGAAGTGTAAAGATTGAATGGTTCCATCAACTAGGTTATAGAACAGTCTCAAAAAAAAAAAAAAAATATGAGGATGTAGAACAACAGGTGGCTGAGACGTTAGGGGAAGGTAAAAGGAAGCTATTGCTTTTTTTCCAGATATAACTCATACTTAGTTAATTATTTTAGTCTAGAAGAAAACTAAAATCTACAATTTTTACCTAAAATATGTTTAAATTAGGACAGTGCCTCTATTGTAGATTTTTTAAATGTACTCAAAATACATTCAAACTATGTAACCTTTAAATTAATCTTGGTCCATTAACTACAAAAAATGTAACACAAATGAAGGCTAAAATGATAGTAGGCAAAGAAAAATATGCACTAGAATAAAAAGAAATGATTACATATTCACTTAGTAGTATATAAGAAAACGTATATACCTGTTAACTTGATATGTCCTATTTCGTCAAGCAAGATGCTATAAATAAAAATTCATATATAATATTATGAAACAAAATATATAGAAGCATAAATATAAAATTAGGTACTATTTGACACACTGGAAATTTTTCAATTATTAATTTAGACTAAAGTGTATTATAAAGAGTAGTTGGTAAAAGTAAATTTTATGTAACTGTATCACTCATATAATTGATTTTCATATAACTGATATCTTAATGATATCTAAATATATTTCAGTTTAAGAAATGATATACATACACACATATAGACACAACATATATATATATTATATAGTATATATGTGTAGGGCAGCAGGATGGCTTAGCAGATAAAGGCACTTGCCCTCAAAGTTGACAAACTATATTTGATATCTGGGACCCACATAATAGAAGGAGAGAACTGACTCCTACAAGTTGTCCTCTGACCTCCACATATATGCCATAGCATATACATGTAGAAGCACACACAGCAAACCAATATATTAAAAATCTTCAAAGTCAATATAGATAGCTTTGATACAAATGGAGAATAAAGCTTTACTTCTCTGGCTTCAGGTCTCTATACACAATTCCTAATCGATGCAGATGATCCAAAGCTAGGGCCAATTCCGCAAGGTAGAATTTCACATCTTCCTCTGTAAAAAGAACCTAAAATAAAATAATAATTTATCATTTGATCATTCTTCTATATTACGTACTTTTTAATTTGCTTCTTTTAAAAAAATCAGCAGACAGACAAATCTGGGCAAATTATAATAAAATAGGCGTAGTTCAATTTTGATTGGTACAACCATTTATATAGCAAGGAACTTTTCTGTTTTTTTTTTAATTCACTAAGCACTTTATTTGTTTACATTTCAAATGTTATATCTGATCCTGGTCTCTCCTTCAGGAACCCCACCATTCCATCCTCTCCCCTTTGCCTGTAAAAGGGTGCTCTCCCATCCACCCACTCCCACCTCATCCCTCTAGCACCCCAGACAACTTTTCTAGACAAATGTTATTAGTTGTCTAGACAAAATACTTCTTTACAAATATTAGCAATTTAAACATAATTCTTCCAGAAACACATGCTGTTTGTGTATCATCTAAGATTAAATGCACTTCAGTGACTTAGGGTTTTTAATGAGTCTCATAACATCAATATTAATTTTGATACACAGCATTGGCATACTGACTATACTCAATCAAGGTAATTGAAGTATCAGGGATATTTTGTCTCAACATTTTGTACTTCCACTGTTTCTACTATTTTCTCCTTTACCACCTACTAGCACTTCTCAGGAATTTCACCTTTTAGATCCACTATTCAAATCTTCTAATCTACCACAAGTTGTAAATTGAATAACCCTTAAATTAGAATTTTAAGCACACATCTGACCTAAACAGGATCCGAATCTTCTCACCTGTAAGTAAAGTTTATGGACTTAATAGCACTGGATTTTTCAATCTTTGTGTGTTGGGGAATAAAGATGTTAAGACAAAGTAAAAAGCATATGGAATTTAAAATCAGGATTAGAGGTTTAGCATCAAACATGTCGTTTAACCCTCAGGCCCTGAGTTTTTAAATCTTAACTAGGAACATTGTTCTAAGAGTCAAATTCACTAAAATGGACCTAAATGTACAACTGTATGGAGATATTAGTACAAGGTTATATCAATATTTACTCATAGTTGAGTATTTAATTTATACACACATTTGTAACTACTCAAGCATTACACAGAAATTTTAGAGTTATCAAGGGTTTTCAGATTGACAAAATAGCTTTTTCTAGAAATCTTCTGCTTTCAATGCTGAAACCTGGCCTATTTGGAAGGCTCAAATTTGAATAATATACCACATAGTCAAATTTGCCCATTTAGATTACAGTCACTGTATTTCACAATGCAGATTCATGTTACAAGTAAAACTGAAGAAAACAGAATTAATATTTCTCACTATCTAAGTTTCAGGGATAGTTCTTTGAATACTCTAATAATCAAAGTATAAAACATTATCTTCAACATTTTATTAAGAATAAAAGTACTTTTTACTCATTTAACTTCTGCGGAAGAACAATCAAATGGCCACTGAAAACCAATATATGACAAAACTTTAAATATCACTTAGGTTACTTACACATACTGTCAAACATACAATCTTATCCTGATGTTGTCTTTGTAGAAAGCCTCACATAAATAAGAAACCTACCAAAAAGTAATTATGTACCAGACGCAATCTGTGCCAGGACTATGTATTCTTTCTTTTGTTACAGTCTTCCAAAAACTCTATAATATGCCATTATCAACATCTTACATATGTGGAAAATGAGATTAAGAACGACTAAGTAATTTGCCCAAAGTAAAAACTAGTAAGTAGAAAACATAGGATATGAATTAAGGAATGCCTGTCCCTAAAACATGACCTTTTTCCCAGAAGACACTTGTATGTCACCTATATTTCCCTCATATTTTAGGTTCATGGCTAAAATTATTTCACATTTGCTAACTAACCTACTCATAACCTACCTCAAAAGAAAAAAGTCACCCAATATTCCAGTAAAAGAAAAAAACATTATTAACATGTGGCTTAATAACGTATGTATGGGATTGTATATATTAAGATACTCGAATTGATACTACATCATATATTATATAGAAATTTCTTTATTTTCAGTTAATGTTATATAATAAGCATACTCCCATACATTTCAAACTTGTTTATGATCATTATTAAATTAGTGCATATTAATCATAACAGCTCACTATGATTTGCCAAATATTATCATTCTGAACAATTAGGTTATTTCTAATATTTACTCCTATCAATATAATAATATGCTATATTACAATATATAAATATTCTTATATATGCATACATCTTTGTATTTCACCAGGATGCATTCCTAAGTAATAAAACAGTGAATACTGGGTCAAGAAACATAGTCTAGATTCCTGACATATACAATAAAATTTCTTTCCAATAAGGTTACAATAGCTTCCATGCCCATCAACAATTTTTGAATATATTAGCCATACTATTTATAACAGAACCAAATTATCCCTTAATGAAATATTAATTTGACATAAGAGTATTAAATTTGATTAAATTTAAATATATTTATAGACCAAGGAGTTTTCCATACATTGTGGCCTTTCCAGTTTTCATGAAGTTGTCTATTTTTCATTAACCTACATTCTGTTCAGTAGGTAGAAGCCATTTAAGTATCATGAAATCATGCCTTGCAGAGTCTTGAGTTCAATTTCCAGCCACATGGTGACTCACCCATCTACGCTGGGATTTGAAGCCTTCTTCTGGCGCGCGGATGGACATGCAGATAAGAGCACTTATACATAAAATAAATAAATCTTTAAAATGTTTTTATCATATTAATTACAAGTGGTTTTCAAATATGTGCTTGTTTTGATAATTAGTTCTTAATTTTATATAGTCAAATTTATTTTATCTGTTTGTTTTGCCCTTATTACTTTAAAGCTTACCAAATGTCCATTCAATGATAAATACCTAAGTACACAGCTGCATTTTATTTTAGGATACAGTGATTACTTCTAAGATACAGTTCTATTTTATAGGTAAAATTCACTTGGTGTATGATACAGATAGGGTTAATAATTATTTTTGAACTATCTAACCAAATTCTCATAAATTGTTTTCACTGAACAATTTATTTTCCAAAATATATGATTCATCTTTAATACATAGTCTTATGTGTTTGTGTGTGTGTGTGTGTGTGTGTGTGTGTGTGTTTGTGTGTGTGTATTCATGGGTTATACAATATGCTCCTGATTATGTGTTTGAACTATAAATTTTGCTTACAGAAACTTTTTAATAATTGACAAAAAAGTTATGTTGGAGCACACCTATAATCCTAGCACTTAGGCCAGCCTGGCTCTTAACAGTTAGACTCTGTCACAAAAAAAGGAAAAAAAAACCAAATGACTAAAAAGTAAATTTTAAGAAAGTATATATATGAAATTTTTTGGCATGTTTCCTTATCTAGATAAATTGTGAAATTATACTGTCAATTTTAAACACACTGATTTCTACTGAGATTTTTGTCTGGAATTTTATTAAACTAGTAAATGAATTTTTCAAAAATGTTAGTTTTATAAAAATAAATTGAAGATATTTTCTTGATATTAGCAAAAAAGAAAGTTCTAGGTCAAAATTTTATGTGTTTATGTATGAATTTATTTGAGTATGTATGTGTCTGTGTGTATTTTCAGTGAGAAAAATTGAGGCAGGTACTTTTTTTAAAATGTAAGGAACAAACATTATAAAATTTCTTAATACATGCTAAAATGAATTTTAAAAGTCTATTTCTAAGGCACAAATAATTCTTCAGTTTGGATTACTCGACTTTTTACTCACAAGTGAAGTATAACCAACAATCAACTACTTATAAAAAGCTGCCTGTAGAATTAAGTACTGAATCAGTTTTTATTGTCTATTCAATAAATAAACTAATTTATTGTCTTTTGGGAAATGCATTTAAAATGCTTGCTCTTACCTAATATTCCAGACTTAGGAATGAAAACTTACTGACTGCATCTCTGTGCTAGTATGATTTAGAAAGTCCCACATCGAGAATGGAAGTCTGAAGAGTTTAAAAGAAAATTAGAAATGACTACAGGTAAGAATTTTTCATAAACATTTGTGACAATTTAAAATCTAACATAAGAAATAATGAATGCTGGAGCCTTGTTATACCATTGTCCTTCTATAAGTTTCTTTAAACTTTCCCCTTGGATAAGGGTCATAGACAGACCCTATTACATGCTAAATTATGTCCTACAGTACAAAATATATGGTCATGCATGCCAAGTTCTGCACTGGAGGTAGACAGATATAAGCCAGAGACCTCAGCCACTTAAGCACTGACTAGCATGCCATAAATACATTGTTCCTTTATCACAAGTTCTAGAGCTCTGGGGAATCAATGGTAGCTCTCCTACACTCAACTTATACATTCTGAAAGTTGGATGTTGAACTACAGTCATCCAATTAAAACTTTGCTAAGAGACTATCATTTCAAGACAAAATAAAATGGACAAGAACAGAAGCTATTCTCCTGCCTGAAACATTCAAAACACAGGACAAAATATATGGAATGATATTTCTCAAGACACTGGACATCTAGTAACAAAAGACAGTGAAATACTGAGATATGAGTAACAAATGTGGCATGTCCTATGACTGTACAAGCTTACTACCTGGAAATTTTCCAAGTAGTAGTACAGGGCGATCTAACTCAATTGGAGCTCAGAGGTTTTCTGAAGTAATGAGTTAGAGTCAAGAGTCTTGGAGAAGAGAATTCAAAATACCTAAGCAAAGGAAACTGCAGAACGACCTTTCAAGACATGTGAATAGTTCCAAAGATATAGATGGGGTGCATAGTACATGTGAATGAGGACACTATGCTGTCAGGAAAAGAATCAAGAAAACAATCCTTGCAACTTACATTGGGCAATGAATAGCTGTTGTTATCTTCGAGTAGAGCAGAAAACATCACACACATAGAATCAGAATAACCAGAAGGACTTGGCTTTAATAGCTGATCAAAGTTACTCCTAATTAAATATTCAAGTCTACTCCAACAAATTTTAAGAGAAGACTTGAAAAGATAAAACTATTTCTATATTTCAAGCAAGCATCAGTGTATTTCCAGAAGCACAAAAAAAATTTCATCATCTAGTACATTAAATTTCACTAAGACTGCCCGGCGGATATAAGAAAGTCTCAATCACGGATCAATACAAACTATCTGAGCTCAATAGAAAATATAGTCTTAAAGGATTAAAAGAACCCACTAAGCTCAAGAAGATAAAGTACATGCCTTGTTTGGAAAGCAAGATAATAAATCGTAATTCCAAGGATGTCGTTTAGAGTAATTAGAAAAGGTTGTCATTTGAATAGTGAGGAAAATTAACCCCATAGTAAATGTTGTCCTAGTCCTTAGTGAAAATGCTTAAATGCAAGACCCAGAGTTGGAGGGTACAAGTAAAGAGTGAGTCCCTACCATGTGAGGGGCTCAGTGTTTAATTCTTCAGTACTAAAGATAAAAAGAGCCTATATGATCAAAATGACAAAGCATTTATTATGCTAGAAAGTTAAATTCACCAACCATCGAATACAAAGTCATATCTATGTAGTAGTACACACCTTTAGCCCCAACATGTTGAAGGCTGAAATGGAAAGCATTGAATCCACATCAGCCTGGAACACAATAATATCTACCAGTTCTAGAAAAAGAAAGGAAAGAAGAAAGAAGGAAGGAGGGAAGTAGAAAAGAAGAGAGGGAGGGAGAAAAGATAAACCTTGCAAGTATGCTGCCACTGAGCTATAAAATAAGTCATGAAAAATATTTAATGAATATGGCAACTGTTATTAAGACCATATGTCCCTGACACCAAGTTAAAATTTCACATTTTAAAATTTAATAGAAATACAAAATAACAAAATAAAATGTTAAGGAATACTACCAAGCTAGCAGCAGAACCAAAAAATAAACTGTAATTATTGCAATTGATTCAATATAAGTTAGATAGTAGGCTTAAAGAGTACCATATTGAAATATATAATCACATATAAATGGAATAAGCCTAATATCTCACTTTAAAAAACCCACATTTTCAAATTGGAAAAAAAAATCAAGGAGGCTATAAGTACTTTTTAATTGCTATAAATAAAACTACAATTAAAGTGAAGATACAAAGTTAGACTGAGCTACTGCTGCTTTTTAAAAAGACAGCCATCAAACTACCAAGTAATTCATTTAATAATGAAATCATCTTCTTATCAAGAAAGGATACCACCCATAAAAATTTCTTTTAAACTTTGGTAGAAATTGAAGAATTATACAAATCTGTAATTCGAATATTTCATGTGTTTCTAAAATATAAAAACATGTATAGTATGTATTATAGTCTCAATTTCTAAAGCAACCACTACTAACCAACCTGACCCAACAGGTTGGTTCATATTTAATGAACCTTCCACCACCCGACAAGAGATGTCCAGAAAATAACCATATGTGTATAAATTAAATATCTTTTCAAATACCCAATAAGTCAAATAAAAGAAATGAGAAAATACATTAAACAAAGTAAAAGGGCCAAAATATCAGGAGTAAATTAAAACAGTACTTAGTTTATAATACTAAATGGCTGCATTACAAAAGAAGCCTTCAAATCAATGAAAAAGTTAGTAACTACAAAGGAAGTCATAATACAAATAAAAGAAACAAAAAATAGAACTATAACAAAAATCAGTGAAGCCAAAAGTGTGCTTCATAAAAACAATTATAAGGCTGATAAACTTCTAGCAAAGCCAAGAGAGCCAAAGAAGAGAAGACAAAGTACCACCATAAGGAGTGAAAGTCATACACAAAAAAGGATTCTACGGTTACGAGAGAAGCTAACAAGGGAATATAATAGCTTGAATGCGAAATCTCATAGCTGTTTGTGAATTTGGCACTTAGTCCCCAGCTGTTGGCACTGTTTGTAGAGGTTATGAACCATTTAGGACAATAAATGTCGCTGGAGAAAGAATACCAGGGCAGGCTTTGCACATTAATAGCCTTGCCTCACTTCCATAGTGAGACAGAAACTTTCTGCTTCCTACCTCTGCTGCACACCTCTCTTGTTATGTATTCTCCCTCTGTAACTGCTAGCTAAAATAAACTTTGTTCTAGAAGTTCCTCTTGGTCATAACATTTAATACAGCAAAAGCAACGACAAACTAATACAAAACCTATAGGTACAAATGTGATGGAACAAATACATTCCTTAAAAGACACAAGCTCGTACACAGCCCACAGGTCTATTATATAAAGTGTCTTTTGGTTAAACACCTTACCAAAAAGAATGTTTTGGCCAAAACAACTTATCAGTGGAACTGACTTCACATAGGAATTCTATCAGTCATTATTAGCAATTAATACTGAATCTAAATAAATTGTACTGTAAAGATGAAGACAAATGCTATTCAAAGAAAAAATTCTTATCCAAATTATGAAGCAGGAATTACTCTTGATACAACAAACAAATGTGGAAAACATAAAACAAAATAAGTAGTCTTTTATAAAACTAGCTAACAGTGTGGAGAGACGGCTTAGCAGTTAAGAGGGCTGGTTGGCTTTTCAAGAGTCAGATTTGAGTCTTACAGCCACCATGGCTGTCTACAGCCATCTGCAACTACAGTTAACTACAGGTCCAGGGGATATCACGCCCTTTCCCAGTCTCCACAGGCACTACCTCAACCCGGTGCCCAATTGCACATTCAGACAAAACACCCATACACATTCAATAAAAACAGAAGAAAAAAATTAAAAAGTAAAGAAATAGAAAATGTACTAAACATTTAGCACACATCCAATAATATTTTAAAGTAATTATACCTGATGTCTATGTGGCATTCATTCAGAAATGCAAGGTTGGGTTACCATTTCCTAATTCCCCATATCATAAATTAAGCAGAAAAAATCTCAATTAAATGCATGTGACAATCTATTAAACATCTAATAAATCATCTCCCCGCAATAGAATGAGACGATAACTGAACCCAATAAAGAACACAGAAATATATAGCTTTACGATTTATAGTGAAATTAAGCTTCCTTCTATTTTGAAGCAATAAGAATGTCTGCTCCCATCAAATTTATTCAAAATCCAAATGAAAGTTCAAGCCAATGTTAACAAGGTCACAAATAAAAGAAGTAAATCCAAGATATCTAAAGATGAAAGAATAAAGCACCCTGCCAAAAGTAATTAACACAAAAGCTTTTGTCATCTACATAAAAAGCAGCCAGAATATGTAATTCTACTAGATTATGAGATACAAACTCAATATAGGAAATCTATTGTTTTTCCCACTGAAAATGAAATTAAAAGAACTATTCTACTTACATCATTAAAACAGAAAGCACTAAAAAAAAACTGACAAAAGATGTGCAAGCCCGATACACTGGAAAAAAAAAATCACTGCTAAAATTAGGCAATTGCTAATGGAGTGGAAAGAGAATCCATGTCTATAGAAAATTCTATGTATTTTAGATGTCTGTTTTGTGAAAAGTGATCTCCAGGATGAGTGAAATCCTAACCAAATTTCATGTAGATATTATTTCTAGAACATGGAAAGTTGAATTTAAAATTAAGAAATGAAAATGACCTACAAGAGCCCACACAATTTTCATGAGAAAAGCAAAGCTTATGGATTGTACCCACTGACCTCCAGATATATCATAGAGAATCAGTAAAGACTGACAAACGAATCAGTGAACAGAACAGAGTATCCAAAGATAGGCCTTCACATGTATGACAATCTGATTTTCACTGAAATTATAAGGTAATTCAGTGAAGAAAGGATAAGTTTTCCTAACCACGATGCTAGAAATGGACAATCCTAGCAATTTTAAAAAGACTTCCTCACACAACTACACATTAAAATAACCCCAAGTGAATTAAGATTATAAATATAAATATAAACTATGGAAATCTCTAGAATACACAGGAAAATCTTTACCTACAATTAGGTAAACAATTCTTACATGGAATATTAAAAACCATTAATTTAATGGGAAAATTATTAAACAGACTGCACCAAAATTTAGAAATTCTTCTTTCAAAAGATATAATACTAAAAAGGCAAAGTATAAACCAGAAGAAAACCTTTTAAATCAGCATATATGATTAAAGACTTACATCTACACTATATAAGGAACTCTGGAACCTCAAGAAGAAAACAAATAATTCAATTTAAAATGGGCAAATGTTTAAACAGTTTATCAAAGAAGATAGAAAATAAACTCAGAAAAGATGCCCAAAATCATTAGTCATTAGTGATGAAATTCAGAAATTAGGTAACACTATATATTCACCAGATGTTCAACAAAACTACACACAAAAAAAAAAGAAAGAAAAAGAAAGGAAAACTGATCATACCAGGTGTTGGCAAGGATGTGAAGCCAACTGAAATTCTTATATGCTGCTGTGTGAAGTGTAAAAATTATATAAGCATTTTGGAAAAACAGTCCAGCTATGTCTTCACAGTTAAAATTTACACCTACCATGTAACCCAGCAGTTATATTCCTAGATATTTCCTCATGAGAAATGAAAACATATGTCAATACAATTATTTGTACATGAATGTTTACAGCAGCTTAATTGGTACTACCAAAAACTGCAATAACTCAAACATTCATCAACAAGCAAATAAACAGAACATGGTGCATCCATACAATGGGTACTGCTCACCAATAAAAGTGAATGAACTGGTACACGAACAACATGGATAAACCAAAATAATTATAATGATTTAAACCAGACAAAAAGGAAATATATTATAATTTTGTTTCTATAACCTGTTAGAAATATAAACCAAACAGTGACAGCAGAAAGAGCAGAGTTGGGATGAGAAGAATACATTACAAACTTCTGGCAATAATATATTTTATTTTAATAATGATCTCACAGTTCTATGAAAATGTAAAATATATCAAATTGTGTAATTGATTATGCCATTTATTGTATGTCAATTATACCTTAATAAGTCTACTTTAAATGAATAAGTTAAACACTACCCCAAGCAGCATTTAGGTAGCTTGAGTAGCCAAAGTCTAGGTTTGTTCCTATCTACATCACTCAATTCTTTCATCTCAGAGAAAAGTAACTAGGAGTCTGAGATGATCTGAAAGATACATAATAAAGCATCAACTGACATATCAATAAATACTATCTATATAGTGATAAAAACCTCTTTCAAATTTCTACAGAAAAATGATATAACTTTTTTGGTCTGTTTGTTTGAATAAAATATACTAACAAATTTATAAGGAAGATCTCACCTCTTTGGATAATCTTGTGAAGACATCTCCTCCCCTGAGGAAATCCAATATTAAGTACAGCTTCCCTTCAGTCTGAAAAGCTAATCAGAAACCACAATGTTGCAGCAGTTAAACTCTGTCATACTTTTAGATTAACATGTTTACAATTTTATTATCAAACATCATAAAACAATTATATATTAATATGGTCCATTGTTAGATAATATATCAAAATAAAACCCACTAATCCAGTCTTAATACAGGTATATATTTCTTTCCAGGACATATTCAATCTTGTATGTGGCTTTACAAAAATATTCTACCACAAAAATTATCCTGATAATGAAGTATCTTGTTCTAGTGCAGCTGCTTAAAATTTGTCTCCCAATCTGACCTATTGCATTGTACAAAGCTCAAAAATATGGTCACCTCCTCTACTGAGCCTCCCAACTTATCACATTTTCATATAGCATCTTTAATCTCTATTCCATCAAAATTATGGGTACTTTTGAGGTTTAATTGTACTTCCTGCCTCTTTTGTGTTATTTTACTTTTCTTTGCATATTCATTTACACGGTTTCATTCTTTATACATTACTAGAAATTATGGCTTTGTTTCACTTCTGCAACCCTCTTCATTTAATACAGTATTTTACCACAATAGGGGTTTATTCTTAATCTCATGACATGTCAGAGACTCAAAGAGGTTCTAAAATACTACTTTTATTCCATTACTTTATGAAAGAATTAAAAATTAGAGAGTCAGCATTTCTTGTAATTTATATAAACTGGATAAATATTTAAAACACTTTTGTCACAATTACAGTAAAAATAAATAAGTATATGTTACATTTTAAATGCACAAAATTAAATGGTATAGTTAACTGCACTAATGCTTTATTTTGATCTATTTATTCCTTAGTAAAATCATATCTATAAATCTCTTTGATATATTACCAATAGAGATATGATTCAAATTCATAAATGCCTGATCCCAAACATCCCTCCCCCATGATTTCTGCTGCTTCTTACTGATCTCACCTCTTAAGTATTACAAAATAGTTGACTAATAAAACCACATAGCTAGCTCTCCTGATTACAGCCAAAAAATACTGCCCTGATAAATAAACATTTGAATGTTTAATATAAATTATCACAGTAGCCTATGATCACTGGAAGTACGCCTTCATCTCATCTAGAAATACTATATTTTCTACATTTTTATTCTTTGTAAATTTCATATATGCATATGTGTTTAGAACAAACTTACCCCCATTTCCTTCCCTCCAATTCCTCCCATAGCCTCCCACCAATACTGCCTCCCAATTTTATGTGCTCATTTGAAGTTTAGAATTCACATAGAATTACTAGTATGAGCATGGGTATAGTGCCATAAATACCCAATTTAATAAAGATGGAAAAAAGAGACTGCATTGCTGAAGAAAACTGACTCTACCAACAGTTAGCAATTGCCAACAGTTCATCAGCCATGAGATGAGACTTCAAGATCCACTCCCTAATACTTGATGGAATTTTGGAAGACATTTCATGTTACCTTAATTAAGTTAACCAAGTTAAGAAAATGAATTCAACTAAAAGCTAGCTAGTCATATACATTTCAGGTATATTTTATATTGTTGAATATATTACATGATATTTACAGTAGTATCTGAAAAACATTACAGTTCTCTAATTCCATAAATATAAGGTTTGCTTACCATAGTGCAGTTTGACGATAAAAGGATGATTTACTTCTACCAGTATATCCCTCTCCATCTTTGTGCGAACACGGTCTCGAACTAAAATCGTAAGGACTGAAATGTGATACTTATTCATAATCTTAGTAAAGAGAACCCCAGAAGTATCAATTGATAACTAGAATTAACAATGCTAAAGACAACTTCCCTTACAACTATTCCCCTTACAAGCAATAAGAAGCATTTGGCCAATTCTATTCTAATTAACTTTCTAATTCCATACCCTTCAAAGAAGCTTTTCTTAACACCTTCATTGCATAGAGCTGCCCAGCATCAGGACCAGTCTTCTTTCTAACAAGAAAAACCTAACAGAGGAAATATTTTTAAGTGAATTTCACAGTTCAAGCCACTTGACCACTTTAAATATATTTTCTTATTTATTCCTGAGAATTTCATACAATGTATTCTGATTATATATACCCCTATTCTCCCCAATTTGTTCCAACCCCATCATATTTCTCCGAATGTCATGCTTTCTTTAATCAAGAACTTAACCAACTCCTGGCTCTTATATTGTTTGTTAAGCTTGTTCAAGCTGTATTAAATTAGTTAGAGGAAGGAGAAAAGATTACAGCTGGCAGAAGATAAAGGAATGCACATCTCAAAAACGTAAAACATGGGATGAAATCATTCACTTTGAGATTATAATGTATTTGGATCAAGCCCACCCCACCACTAAGTCCCCTCCAAATTCTTCTATATTCCCCCACTAGTATTACCTCTAAACTTGAAAATATTTATGCTTTCTATGCACTACACATATTTCGCCATTACATTCTCTGTTATAAAATACATATAAATGTAGTTATACTATAATTTATAATTAGGCACTTTATATTTGCTCACATTTTCCTTAATTCAGCAAATCAAAGTGTAAATATAATAGAAGTAGACAAGCTTTTTGGGACATACAAAAACTTGTGATTCAAGAGATTAGTAACAAAATCAAACAAATTTGAGGCCTTAATAAAGACCAAAAAGTGCTACTGCCATGAATATTCATTTGTTTTAGAAGTTCTTGGGCATCTTATTTTATAACAAAGAATAATCAGAGGCACTGCTTACCTGCCAGGTAAAATTAATCATGATGGTAAAGTATCTCAATAAAAACGTGAACAATAAATCCTACTGTTAGCAAGTAAGCTTAAATATCTTATTTTCCATTTTTTAATCTTCTCAATGAATCAGTTCTGCTTCATATAACTTTTTATTTGGACTGTTCTTTTAATCTTCATTTTATTAAACCTTGTTTTATTAATGTGCAGTTTTATAGGACTTTGGCATTAGTAGGATTTTGTTCCCATTAAATAGACTCAAACATTTAATGTCATAAAACTACCTGATCTAAAACTCCTATTGCTTATACTTAAGTAAGCCTGTACAGCCCAAAGTTTCTTGGAACTGGGCCTACACTTATCTGATTCACGCCTTGGCCAAATTCCTGAATATGTTCAGCATATAACAAGTCACACCCACACAATGCCTACACAAATGATGCAATACTGACAAGCAAGTATGTTCACATCCTAAGAAGCAAAACAAAAGGTACCTTCTAAATATTTTTTGGTTGATAAACTACATAAACCTCACTATTTTGTACCTTAGTACTCTGAATTTAAAAGGGGTCTCAATGATCTATTTCTTAAACCGATATTCCTATACAAAATGTTGTATAAATTTAAGAACTGAACATACAACTTTTTAACAGCATAGTGTTACATTTAATATGAAGATGTTCTTGAAAAATAATAATTTTGTTATACATTATTTTCTTTATTAAGATCAATATAAAAGTTTATCTTGTCTGTTTAACAGGTTTCTACCCAACAGATATTGTTAATACTAATTTATTTCTTTATAGTGTATGTCAATGTCATGTCTGGCCTGCTTACACTTTCAGGCCCAATGCAATACATTTGTAAATAAAAATGTGTATTCTAGGCTTTGTGTCACCTTTCCTACTCTATTATTTCTGTCTCTTATTTTGGTTTTTGGGTTTTATCCTCCCTTTGATGTTTGGATTTGTTTAAGAATGGGTCTCATTATGTACCCAAGCTGGGCTCAAACCACTCTGTAGCCTCCAGGCTGGGCTTAACCTCCAAATCAGTCTTCTTCCTCAGCTGCCAATGTGCCAGGGTTTCAGGCAAACAACAGCATATCTACCTTATGCTACTTGTTTTCAATTTCAATTGTTATTTATCTATGGAATTCTTAAAATCTTTTGTAAGACAAAGCAAGAAATAAATTCACAGATGAAGATATATAACAAAAGTTTTAATAACTTGAAATGTTTCTGTGTAATCATATTTGTCAAATATTTAAGCATTTATTAATTTGATATTAAAAACTTCATCTCTGTTCTTCTAAGTTAATATATACTCTAAGAAACATTAAAAATAAAATTATAAAAATAAATAAATAAAATTATATAGAATATATACTAATTTACAAATTACTTTTATAATAACTAGTCTACAAACACCAGCAACTTAATAGAGCCTCTTAATTTTGTTTTCCACCCCTGTCTTTGTTTTCTGCTGCTGTAATAGACACCATGACAAAAACAACTTGAGGGTTAAAGGGTTTATTTGGCTTACACACTACAGTCCATCATGGAAAGAAGCCAGGGCATGAAAGGCAAGAAAGAAAGCAGAGACCATGTAGGAATGCTGCTGACTGGCATGCTTCCTCCAGATTGTTCAGCCACCTTCTTTATACAGACCAGGCTCACCTACCCAGGTATGGTACCACCCAGTGTGCTGGGTCTTCCTACATCAACCACTAATTAAGATACCTTACAAACATGCCCACAGGCTAAACCGATGGATACAGTGTTTCAACTGAGGTTCCATTTTGGAAGTGTGTCAAGATGATAACCAAGATCATCATATTTAGCTTACATCATTCATAGACAAAGCCATCTCATTTTGTCTTTTCTATCCTGTGAGTATTTCTATGTTTATGATATATCCAATATCATATAGGTAATAGACTGTATTCAAATTATTAATGTCTAGTTTATATTCACCAATATACTTCATAAAAGTACTGACACATTCAGTACATAGCTTTCCTTACAAATGTCTTCATCACTGTATTTACTGCCTGATTGCCTTACTTTTCCTTTTTGTAACTAAATCTCAGCTACCATGATATTTTCTTTCTTTTCCAGAAATAGTGATTATTTCGGTCTTTCTAACAGCTACTTATTATATGAATTCAATAATTTCCATGTCCTTGATTATAGGTACACAAGAGTCAGGATCCATATTCATATACTTCCTTTCCATGAAACATATTACCAAATACTTAACAAACAAATACAAATAATGAGTATATGAATTCATTTTCTCAAAGATTCTTCAAAGCAAAAATTCTCACATGATTTCTAAATCACCTATGCTAGTTCTATTTTGCTATAAGAGATAATGGGTTAGCTTATGAGTACATACAAGAATTACAGCATAAATTCTAAATTTTCATGCAGAGCTAAATAACAGAGACAAAAATGACCAGGAAAAATCACAAAAAGAACATAAAATATTTTCATAGAAATCAAGAAAATGATTTAGACAACAACAAAGAACATGCCATGTTTCCTACATAGAGTAATATAAGCTCAAGGGGTTAAAAAGCCTTGACTGTTATGGAACAGTATAACAAAATCTGAATAAAAACACAAATAAAATATGGGCCTTTGAGGCCCATAGACACAGTTTTGTTAAATATCAAGAAAAACACATGTAGAAAAAGGATTACCTTTCCAAAAGATCCCTGACCAAGAACCTTGAGCAAGTCGAACTGTGCGGGATCTGCTTTCTCATATCCTTCTTTAACATGCTGTGTAATAGGGATTTCTTTAACCAAATCTTCCCGCTAATAAAAACAAAAACAAAAACCAAATAATACTCATGTATAGTTCCAACATCCTGTGATTAGTTTCATTTTAAAACAACAATAACAAAATCACACCATAAGTTATGCAGTAATAAATTCTGTAAATCAAGCATTTGTTTTATGGACTATTGCTATTCTCATCTCCTGACATAGCACAGAGTTATACTTTACTTTCTTGTAGGCTTTGGTTTGTTTTCTGAGACAGAATCCTGCTATGTCTACCCAGATAGTGTGGAACTTGCTACATGGATCGGAGAGTCCTCAAACTGTTGACAATCCTCGCTAAAGTGGAGCGTCAGATACAGAGACAGAGGAAGATAAAACCTTGCAAATTGTGAGACTGCAAACATAAAAAAATTACAAAAGTCCTTTTAAATTGTATTTTACTCTATTCTTCAGATTTAATATCTAGTCAGATCAATGCAAAACAAATTCAAAAAATATGATTTATAAACTCGAAATGTTCCCAAGCAATGAACCTTAATTAATCTGAATATAATCTATATCTAAGTCTCCTACCATATGTGTGAAAAAGAAAGGAATCCTCCCAGGTAGTATTTCTACCCCCTGATAGAAGGCTCCTCTCAGGTTTAAAATTATACTCGTTAGTTGTAATGCTAGTTCCTACAGAAAGCACAGTAACAAACAGAAATTTTATTTTTTTAAATCCACATGAACTCCAAATCACAAAATAGCCAAGCTAAAGAAATAATCTCTGATCTAACACTTTCACTGTCTAAAAAACAAAATCAATACACTTAACACTTCAGTTGTATAATGTTAAATGTTCTTTATCTATTGGCCATTTGAATCTCTGGTTAATCAATCAGTGTTGGCTATAGTTAACGTGGACCAGAGAATGGCCCCAATGAGCTAGATACCTTGACATTAAAATAACATCGATGACAGAAAAGTCAGACATTTACTCTCAAGAGATGTATATCAGTAGAGGAATTCTAATTCTAAGCATTTGGGGTCTCTACATAAATCAATTAGAAATGATTAATAATTCTAAAAGAATATTAATGGATGTCTTATATATAAAAATATAACAAATCCTCTTATATAGTCAGTGACTTAAAGCATGCTTTAAAAAACAAAAATAAATTAACCTATAAAATAGGTTTCTTAGCTTTTTAATAAAATAAATACATTAAAATTCAATATGTATATTTTAAAGATATATGTGAATGTATGTTTGTGTGTGTGTGTGTGTGTGTGTGTGTGCGTGCATGGAGTAATAGGACTTGAACCTAAGGTATCATGCATAAGAGGAAGCCCTCTACTACTGAGCTACAGCCTCAGCTCTCAAACTGCTGTATTTTTAAGTCTACGAAAGCAGAATATATATATATATATATGTTATGCATATTCAAAAATAATATATTTTATATTGAATTATATTTTATTATATAATAGAACTAGGAAGACAGTAGAACCATTTTAGTCAATGTAATTGTGTACATGAGCACTAAAATTAACCTTGTAATAAATATACCAAAATTTCTTTACTCCAGTAGAATATGATTTAATTATTCACTAACTCAATACAATATTTCCTAGCTAATATTCTGTATCACCATGTGCTGGATACACAAAGGTAAAATTCATACTTGATGTAGCAACATTTTTAGAAACGCAATATCCTCCCTTCAAAGAAACAAAAGGAAAAGATATAGCTGAGAGGCTGAATTCAATCCTTTAAAACGTAATATGTTGAACTGGGACATTTAAGAAAATAATTATGATAAAATAATAACGTATGGCTTAACTTACAGCTGTGCCCTAATTCAAAATGACTGATAATAATCTTTTTTAAAAAGCTCATAAAACCATACATGTATGCGCGCGCACACACACACACACACACACACACACACACACACACACACACACACACACAATATGAAATGATCTACAAACCCAAGAGAAAGCCCTCAGAAAAATCAATCTTGCCAACACCTTGATGTCAGACTTAATAGAAGTCTATAACTGTGAGAAAATTAATTTCTGATGGTTAGGACACTCAGTTTGTGGTCCTTTGTTAGGGCAGTCCTAGAAAACATATAAAGTACCTACTCTGAGTTGATGTGTGAAAAATGAAGATGTTATTGAAAAATAAAAACTTAACTTCCAGCGTTCACACTTTTCACATTAAATGGCAAATTGGAGGAATAAGTGAGTACAGTATTAGATATTTTTCTAAATTTCTAAAATATATTCAATATTAAGAAAAAATTTAAAAGGCTCAACCACAAGTTCTATACTCTGGTCTTTTTTTTTTTTTTTTGAATATAGAAAGTCAAGAATGCTGTAACACTAGAAAAATGCATTTGTAAGCACAAACCAGTTAGTCAAATACACTACTACTTCATTCATTTGACAAATGATTTGGTTATGGAAAGGAAATCAGTCTTTAGGATGAAAAGGAGATTAGGACAATCTAGTAGCAATCTATTACAACTCTAATACAAAAGCATCACAAGACTATAGAACAAAAGGCTAACCAAAGATGGATGTCTAAAGCTCAAATATACTAGAGTTTATGTAATAATGTAGCATCCATCTATTCAAGCACTTGTTTTATTTCAAGGCAGAAAGGCTATTTTGGTAAAACAACAACATCAAAAAAAGGAGGAAGAGGAAAAAGAAGGGGAAAAAGAACAACAACAACAAAAAAGTTAAAATTCAAAGAAACCATTTTACTGAAATCATGTGCAGAATAATATGTCACTGAAGGTCATACCACATATCAACATTGTTTGAACAAAGGCTAACAATAATAGTGCAAATAAGTATGTGCCACTAGCTTGAATAGACATGTCAAAATAACGAATACACTGGAAAATAAGCCGAAAATACTTATTGCAAAATTTATACTGATGATTAAACACTAAAGGATGGCAGCAACTCATTCTTAGGATGATTTATTCTAATTGCATCCAGTTTTGTTTCCTCATCTATAAAATGGAAATAAAACCTTTATCCATTTCAGATCTCAGTCACATAGGGATCTTTAAAAACAGACACAATTTCTATAAAATCAAGTTACTGAGCTTATTTTTATCATCTTTACATGAAGTAGAAACTCTACCTAATACTAATTGTATTGAGTAATGATTGTTCATCAAAGAAGTTTTTAACACTTGTAGAACAAAAGATTTTGAGATTTTTAAAGAAGGGGCATTGAATAGAAAGATAGTTGATTAGCAGCACTGCAAGAAAACAAAATACTGCAGCACACAAGGCTTAATGTCCATGAAATAGAGAGGCAAACAAGCTCAGGGGCATAGGCCTGGAATCCCATCTACACACTAGGGTAAACCAAGATCACCACAAGTAAATCAAAGCCAGCCTGAGCTACAGAATGAGTCCGAGGCCAACTTGAAGAATTTAGTGAGCTCATATCTGAAATAAAAAGTCAAAGCAGGGCTGGATCTATAGCTCAGTAGTAGAATGCTACCACCTCCCTAGCAGGAAGGAATTCCTAGCTCCAATCTTCAATGTTCCCCAAAAGGAACAGAAATGAAAACAGGGAAGCAAAAGCTACTACAAATGAAGCACATATTACAGCCTTGAAATACTCTGTATCTATGTAATGTTTTATGTTAATTTAAATTAAACATACGCAACAAAGACTTTTTGAAAGAATCTGTATAAGAGACATATTTCCAATGTGGTTTTTAAATTTTAAAATTTGGAGCTAAAATGTGGAGGAATTGATGAAGACTTTTAAAGTGTATTTTTAGTTAAACATGACATTTATATTTCTGATTAATAAAAATAAACTTAGAAACTAAATATGTTATGTTGTAGGAGTGGAATCAACAAGGTATCTAACTGTTAAAAAATCCTCTTTTAAAAATCCCTAAGGCACTATTAGCATTAAGTAAATATTTTATGAAGCTTTAAAAAGTAAATTTAAACCACATACATCAGACTGGATAGATGACTGAGTAGTTAAGAGCATTTATTCTTGCAAAGGACTTGGGTTCAATTCCCAGCACCCACAAAGTATGTAACTCCAACTACACTACATAGGAATTGATACCCTCTTCTAACTTCCAAGGGCATGCATATAGTCCACATACATGCATTCAGGAAAAACACTTATGCACATAAAATAAATGAATCTAAAATATCATATATTTAAAATAAGCATAAACAAATCACAAACTATTTTGACAGCATGTATGAAGTTAATTCACGTCAGCCATCTGCTAATGAAGAAAAATGCTTATCTATTTTTATTAGTTTTGGTGTTAGAAGCAGAGGACTAGGTGGTAAAATGTTATCTCACATACTTTTTATATACACTAGATATTTAGAGTCTGAGAAGCATTTTATTAAATTTTCCTTCTTTTGACTGACTAAAAGACATCAAGCGAATGTGAAAGTCTAAGGTACCAACAAGTGAGACAGATCTTAGTCTCTAACTTAGATCTCTAAATGACCCAAACACAAGACAGTTTGGGGCCACATAGGCAATAACAGTAATTTAATTTTGTGTGTGAGTGCATGCATGCCTGCACCTGTTTGTGTGTGTTGGTGCTTGGAATGAAACACAATGACTTAGAATAAAGGAATATTTTACCACTGACTTATATTCTCAGCCCCTCAGGTTCATATTTAAAGAACAACCTTTCATAAGTCAATTCATCAAACAACAGCATCTACAATCCCTCACTATTTTAAAATGACAGAAAGTCAACCACAAAAATAGCTATGAACAATCCACTGAAATACAAAAGCATTAAAACCATCATAAACAGTGATAAATTTATGTGACATCCTTATTATCTGTAGTTTTGTTGATATGAACTGAGTGTTTTATCAATTAACTACCAAAAAGCAGGGTTTTAAGGTTGTTTCATAAAGTAAATCAAATCTCTATGCACTCTCTCTGAAATCGACAGTATGCAAGTCATATTTGTATCTAGTACTATGTATATCAAATGTCTTCCTACATAAAGTATATTTTCATATTAAAATTAGAAAAGCAAGTATCATCTGAGTAGTGGTAGCACACACTCTTGGTCTCAACACTCAGCAAGCAGAGGCCAGTAATCTGAGAGTTGGAGGCCAACCTGATGTACAAAGTGAGTTCTAGGACAGTCAGGACAACACAGTAAAACCCTGACTTGAACCACCAATTAAAGGGGGCGGTAGGCAAATATATGACACCCTATAGATTTATCTCTTCAACTTTAAGTTAACTACACATATCCATGATATACATGTACCTCTGTACATGTGAATCTACACCCTCTTAATGTCCTGTAGCATGGAGCTTGGTGTCTCCTTGTTGATTATTGCTAAATTATGATCCAATCTTCTCCAAAGGCTTTTGTAGATACTTATCATTTAAAAAATAGCAAGATGAATATCACTATATCCTTTAAGGTTCATATTATCTATACATTTTTAGTTTTCTTGATAGAAGTTTACATTTTATTATTCTCAAAATTAAAATGTTACTGATATTAAAATTTTACTAAATTGCAAATGCCAAAGTGACATCATACTTCTCATCTTGTCAACCATAACTCAAAGGGAGATTTCAAACTCACTGTCTAGTGAGTTAGTAACGAAGAACATTTCAAAGGACAGTCTTAAACTCAATTTAAATACCTCTGCTGGTTTCAATATGAGATAAATTTACTGATGGAGATGTTTTATAAGGGGTTTCCTGACATTGTCTACAACAACTAAATAAGAAAAGAATGGACTCGAATCTATACAATGCAGTCACCTAACAGGAGACAGATTCTAATATTCACTGGTCTTCCCTACCTGCCAAAAGGCACAATCTCTGTAAGACTAGATTAAAAAAAAAACCATATTATGAAGAGAAAATAACAATAATGTATTTGAAGTTCCTTCTAAATAAAAAATAAAGCTATGAAAATATCTATAAAGATGGTAACTATGAAGTCACAGTATTAATGGAAATTCCTATATTAGTCCGACCTTCCATAAAATTTTAAGAGTACTTTTCCCCAAATCTAGATTTTATAAATTAAGTCTTTTCCATAGGCCTTAAATGCAATGACCTAATGGTTAAGCAATGGTGAAATTTTCAGGGACTTCTGAAGTGCCTTAGAGTCAATCCTTTTTTAGATAGCTAGAAAAGTTTGTAAATATTTCAAGCTATCTTTATAGTCCAATTCTGTCAAAGATAGATCTCCTTTTTATTCTAAAGTTAAAGATAATCTCTTTAAGTTTAATCCAAAGAACACTGCATTTACATACCCACAATTTTTATATACTAACAAGTAAAAATACCATTTGTTCAAACTGCTGATTCCTATGGCCTGTATATTTTAAAACTGCTGATTCTTATGCCTTTGTATTTTCAATAAGCTGTTTTTTGAAAAACCACATACAAGCCAGGCTTAATGATTAAAGCCTGCAGTCCTAGTATCTGGGAAGCTGAAGGAGGAGAAGTGTTACAAATGTTAAAGTGAGCCTGGATTGTAGAGTGAGATTCCAGTCATTTAAAAAAAAATCACAGACTAGGAATGAGCTCTGTGATACAGTATTTACCTAGTCCCTGCATAAAAGGAAAATATTAAATTTTTAAAACTTCTGCTATGAGGTGTGGTAGCACATGCCAATAATCCCAGAAGTAAGAAGGTGGAGGTTAGAACATCAAGAATTTAAGGATGCCTCAGCTACACTGAGTTTAAGGCCAAGTAGGACCACAAGAAACTATCTCAAAAAATTACATTTATCACCAACTTATTTAAATACAATTCTAAAACTGATAAAAGCTTTTCATCTTTCCAATTATTCACCTTCTTTATATGCTACAAATGATGTTTACTAAATGAACGTGAGTACTTACCCGGCAAAAAACTGGCTCTCCCTCATCCATTGGTTCATCAACCATTTTAAGATCATTTACCTGAAAAACATTGTTCAAAATGTGAAGTTCAATAGTATTAAAACAAGAATAATAACTAAGAAAAAAATAGCCCGAGGCATTTCCCTTACCATTCAAACAAGTTACTGAGAAAGAAAAGGTCAAAGATCCAAAGAAAGCATTTAGAAAAGGAAAATTGCTAATATACTTCATACATTGTCCTTGAAACCTTAATTTTTTACAGCTTTATGTTTCATTACATACTTATTAAGGTTGTGCTATGACTGATGACCTTACACATATAAATAAATCTCACAGACATTCATTTTGGTATATTCAAAGAAAGTCAGAATAGGAACAATTTCATATGAATGTGCAGTGGGAAATCTCCTATGATTTAATTTTAAATTCATAAGATGACATACAGAACAGAACTACGGGAGATTTAAGCAGCTATGGAAACCTTTTTTACATGCAAGGCTTAGTGGAAAATTACATGTGTTCAAGCATTAATTTTTTTAAAAATTAAGTATAGAGGGGACTTTGATCAAGGAATGATAAACTATGACCCATGGGCCAAATCAGGTTATCTGCCTGTTCCTGCATAAAGGTTACTAAAATACAGTCTTACTCATTTGTTTCTGTACTAACTATGATGGCCTTCTTATTACAATAGCAAACTTAAGTAGTTGTGACAGAGACACTATAACAAGGTCTTAATATTTATTGCTTGGCCTTTAACAGAGAAAGTCTGTCACTCACTTATGTGAGGAGTACAAAATAAATAAAAGCAAGTTGGTCTAAGAGAAAATGAATTTAATCAATGCTCATTAGTCAGACACCACAGAAAAGTAAAGGGAGATGAATGAATGGACAGAAGGATGAATTAAAGCCTACCTCTCCCTGATTATCAACTAAAAATCCTATTTAGAATACTAAAGAAGTCATTCTGGAACTCCAGGTACGCAGTAACAATAGGGAGAAATATCAAATTTTCAAAAACTCAAATGAGCTCTCAGGATTGTTTTTGGTAAGATGGCCAGTTTCACTCTGTTAATCTTGCCTATCCATAGCATGGGAGATCTTTCCGTCTTCTGAGATCTTCCTCAATCTCTTTCTTCAGAGACTTGAAGTTCTTATCATACAGATCTTTCACTTGCTTGGTTAGGGTTACCCCAAGATAGTTTATATTATTCATGACTATTGTAAAGGGTGTTGTTTCACTAATTTCTTTCACAACCCATTTACCATCATTATAAAGGAGGGTTATTAATTACTTTGAGTTAATTTTGTACCCAGACTCTTTGCTGAAGGTGTTTATCAGGCTTCGTAGTTCTCTGGTGGAACTTTTGGGACCACTTAAGTACACTACCATATCATCTGCAAATAGTAATATTTTGACTTCTTCCTTTCCAATCTGCATCCCTTTGACCTCCTTTTGTTGTCTGATTGCTCTGGCTAGGACTTTGAGAATTATATTGAATAAGTAGGGAGAGAGTGGGCAGTCTTGTCTAGCCCCTGATATTAGTGGGATTGCTTCAAGGATGTCTCCATTTAATTTAATATTGGCTGTTGGTTTTTTGTATATTGCTTTGATTATATTTAAGTATGTGTCTTGTATCCCTGATCTATCTAATAGTTTTAACTAAAAAGAGCATTGGATTTTGTCAAAGGCTTTTTCAGCATCTAATGAGATGATCACGATGATTTTTTTTTCAGTTTATTTTATGGTGGATTACATCTTGATTCTATGTTTGAACTAAAGCAAATACTGGCTCCAACATCAATCTATATATATAAGGACTACAACATCAAAATACAATAACTTCTACAATACTAACCATACTTAAAACTCAGACTAACCATAAGTGAGGTGAGATTGAAATAAATAGTAAAGAACATTTATTTAAGACTTGTGCTAGCAAACATATGTGTAAAACACAGCAGCTTTATTAGCAACTGTCAGAAATTGCAAACTGTGTGTCCTTCAAATAGTCCAGAATAAGGAATAAAAGATTACACATCACCAAAAAGGAAGAACTACTAATACTTCTGAGAGTTCAGATGACTCTTAGACATATTTGTCAACTCTAAGACATCAATTCTTAAGTATTAAAAAGGCAAACTACAGGGAAACAAATAAAAGATAATCATTATAAAAGTTAATTAGGGAGCTACTCTAAATAAGTTCTTCACTCAGGGGTTCCCAATTTTGGTATATGTCACCACTGTCTTATACTTTATCTCTATATTGGGCAATGTGGTGTCTAAAAAACAAGCTATATAGATCTGACATTAACTAGCAGCTTTCAACAAACAATCCAAATCCAGAAAGACAGCATCCTGACTCTTAAGTTCTTACAATAGAGAAATTCTCAGATTTCTCTATACATAAAGAGTTATGTATAGAAAAAGGATTATCTATATGAAAAGAAAATTATGACGTTCCTGTTACCTAGCTACTGGTTACATCCTAGTCATACCATCTTATGACTAATTTATCATGAAGCTGTTAGTCTGGAGGAACTAGAAATAAAATGAACTGGGATGAGTCAAAAAGCATCACTACATCCTGGAAATTATCCCAGGCACAAACAGAACACCTAATTTTTACTATTTCATTGACCTTCAAAGAGCATGTTTTCAATATAAGAATAGCCATTCTAAGAAACACCATAGAAATCACTGGTGCTTACTAAAACCCAAGTCATTTTTACTCATGTGAAAAAATATTTTAAAAATGGCAGAAAGACATACATGGTATGCACTCATTGATAAGTGGCTATTAGCCCAAATGTTTGAATTACCCTAGATGCCTAGAACAAATGAAACTCAAGACGGATGATCAAAATGTGAATGCTTCACTCCTTCTTTAAAAGGGGAACAAGAATATCCTTGGCAGGGAAGAGAGAAGCAAAGATTAAAACAGAGACTGAAGGAACACCCATTCAGAGCCTACCCCACATGTGGCCCATACATATACAGCAACCCAATTAGACAAGATGGATGAAGCAAAGAAGTGCAGACCGACAGGAGCCAGATGTAGATCGCTCCTGAGAGACACAGCCAGAATACAGCAAATACAGAGGCGAATGCCAGCAGCAAACCACTGAACTGAGAATAGGACCCCTGTTGAAGGAATCAGAGAAAGAACTGGAAGAGCTTGAAGGGGCTCGAGACCCCATATGTACAACAATGCTAAGCAACCAGAGCTTCCAGGGACTAAGCCACTACCTAAAGACTATACATGGACTGACCCTGGACTCTGACCTCATAGGTAGCAATGAATATCCTAGTAAGAGCACCAGTGGAAGGAGAAGCCCTGGGTCCTGCTAAGACTGAACCCCCAGTGAACTAGACTGGTGGGGGGAGGGCGGCAATGGGGGGAGGGTCGGGAGGGGAACACCCATAAGGAAGGGGAGGGGGGAGGGGGATGTTTGCCCGGAAACCGGGAAAGGGAATAACACTCGAAATGTATATAAGAAATACTCAAGTTAATAAAAAAAAAGGCATAAAAAATAAAGCTTTACTTTTTTTTTTTTCAAAAAATCTGGGGGTGTGGGGATATCATCTTGGAGACAGGGGAGGAGGAATGGGAAGAGAAACTGTCAGAGGGTAGACAGGAGGGGGATAATGACTGGACTGTAATAAAAAGATTAAAGATAAAGATATTCTCTCAAAACAGTAAAAGAATTAAATGATAAAAAATCAGGAGTGGCCTCCATTGTTGGTGGGATTGCAGACTGGTAAAACCATTCTGGAAATCAGTCTGGAGGTTCCTCAGAAAATTGGACCTTGAACTACCTGAGGATCCAGCTATACCTCTCTTGGGCATATACCCAAAAGATGCCCCAACATATAAAAAAGACACGTGCTCCACTATGTTCATAGCAGCCTTATTTATAATAGCCAGAAGCTGGAAAGAACCCAGATGCCCTTCAACAGAGGAATGGATACAGAAAATGTGGTACATCTACACAATGGAATATTACTCAGCTATCAAAAACAATGGCTTTATGAAATTCATAGACAAATGGTTGGAACTGGAAAATATCATCCTGAGTGAGCTAACCCAATCCCAGAAAACACACATGGTATGCACTCATTGATAAGTGGCTATTAGCCCAAATGCTTGAATTACCCTAGATCCCTAGAACAAATGAAACTCAAGACGGATGATCAAAATGTGAATGCTTCACTCCTTCTTTAAAAGAGGGAACAAGAATACCCTTGGCAGGGAATAGAGAGGCAAAGATTAAAACAGAGACAGAAGGGGCACCCATTCAGAGCCTGCCCCACATGTGGCCCATACGTGTGCAGCCACCCAATTGGACAGGATGGATGAGGCAAGGAAGTGGAGGCCTACAGGAACCAAATGTAGATCGCTCCTGAGAGACACAGCCAGAATACAGCAAACACAGAGGCGTATGCCCACAGCAAACCACTGAACTGAGACTAGGACCCCCGTTGAAGGAATCAGAGAAAGAACTGGAAGAGCTTGAAGGGGCTCGAGACCCCTTATGAACAACAATGCCAAGCAACCAGAGCTTCCAGGGACTAAGCCACTACCTAAAGACTATACATGGACTGACCCTGGACTCTGACCTCATAGGTGGCAATGAATATCCTAGTGGGGTCACCAGTGGAAGGGGAAGCCCTTGGTCCTGAACCCCCAGTGAGCGTGATTGTTGGGGGGAGGGTGGCGGTGGGGGGAGGGTGGGGAGGGGGCCCCCATGAAGAAGGGGAGGGGGGATTAGGGGGATGTTTGCCAGGAAGCCGGGAGGGGGAATGGCATTCGAGGTGTAGATAAGAAATATTCAAGTTAATAAAAAAAAAAAGAAAATCAGGAGTGGGAGGTAGGACGAGGGAGGGCATGAGGCTTCCCCTTCTAAGTGGAATGAGGAGAGGACTTACATGATGAGGTGCAGGGAAGAGAAAAGGGCTGATATTAGGTTGTAAAGTGAATAAATAAATTTAATGTAAAAAACAAGTAAACCAAGCTCTCATTAGTCTAATAAAAACTACTTTTAATTTAATTTTCTCAGAAAATAATTTAAGCAATTTCTAATAGTCTGGAAACACCTAAATAAATAAATAAATAAATAAATAAATAAATAAATTATACAAATAAGAAAAATCCCAATGAGAATGTAAGAAATGATGGGTGATGTAAATTAATCTCATAAACCAAATATACATAAGTGATCAGTTTTCACAACAAATATGTATTATTAACCTATTAGTTAGTAGTCTCTAGGATCCCCTAAAATACACCTCGCAAGCAAAATGACTGTATGCATGTAGTATCCAATATTAAAAATACACTTAAGAACCTAATATATAATAATGAAATTTTGCTTTCAAATAACATTTCAAGACTACATTTTGGGTACTGACTTCTGGAGAAGGTCAATAATAAAAATAAACAATTACCATCATCATCATCATCATCATCGCTCCTATTCTTCCTCCTCTACCTCCCTCTCCTCCCCTACTTAAAACAACTAGAATAAATCAGACCTAAATTTAGGTCTGTTCACAATACCTAGAATAATCTTATATCTATTGAGTCAAGCTCTTTACCAAACAGGGGAACTTCCAAGTCATAAGCCTCACCTCTTTGTGTTCATGCTGTCGAATAACCATCGCCGCAGTCTTCATGGTAAACACAATCTGTGGCTGGATTCAAAAGAAAAAAAAAAGGAGAATGGCAAAGGCGATGTGATTTCATTTATATGGTTACATTATGGAAAATAGAGATTTTCCTTATTATCTTGATTGAAATAAGTGGTCATGTGAAACCCACACGACAAAGGAATATAAGCATGTTGTTTGTAGGAGCTACTAAGCGACTTCTAGGGAAGCCTCTAGCCAATACTCAGCAAAAGGCCAGTCTTTCCACCTTACAGCTGCATGGAGAAGAACTGTGCCAAAAGCCTTTGAGAATTTAAAAGTAGACCTTCCCCAATGAAGCCTCCAGATAAGAATGCAGAAGAACTGAAACTTTGATTATAGGTTTATATGCTAAGCAGAAGACATCGTTCGTTGAGTCATGCCCAGATTCTCAGCTCATATAATATAACTGTGAGATAATAAATATATCTTTATTTCACCTGTAAATTCACATGACAATATTATGTAGCACCATATATTTACTACAATCAATATTTCTGGTCAAAAGGGTCTAGGATAAAAAGTTCTTATCTAAATGATTTCCTAGGGAAGTTTTTAACAATCCTTTAGAAATCTCTTTATAAAACTCTATCTTTGCTCTCATAAAGAAGAAATTGTATGTTACAACTTACTTAGTAACCTAGAAAAAAACTTAGAGCTAAAATTTCAAACTACTTTCCTCATAATTAAGGCTAAGAAGCTATGTTACTGCCCTTTAATGATGCTTTCTGAAAAATAAAAGTTTCTAACTTAATAAGCACACTATAGAACACATGAATTCATATTCCTTTTACAGTCAGAGATGCTTGAGAAGCTGAAGGAGAAGGATTGCTATGTTTGATGACAACCTGTGCTATATAGCAAGTTCCAGGCTAGACAGGTCTACAAAGTAAAATATCAGCATACTACTACTTCTATTATATTATTTGTTAAAATATGAATTATAAAATAAAATCACAAAAATACAAGTTCAATTTATAGTAGACTTTAGATTACACACTAGAATTTGGGTTTTAAAGACAATTCCACCATGGTGAATGAACTGGAACATTTGTATAATGCTGATAACTATATAAAACAGCATAGCTACCATAAATTATGACTGTTCCTCAAAAAAATTAGAGTAGAATAAGCATATTGTATATAATTTTACTCCTGGGTATAAAAAATGCAAAGAATTGAAAGCTGAGTCTCAGAGAAATCTTTGTGTACCGCATGATCACAGTAGCAGTAACCACAATGGGAAGAGGAGAGAAGCAACCTCTGTAGATGGCAGCGCTTATAAAAGTAACAGTGTACTGTAAGTATACAATGGAATACCATTCGGCCTTAAAAAGGAAACAATTCCAACACATATAACGAATTCTACTTATATAAGGTGCCAAAACAGGCCAAATTCATATAAACAGAAGATAAGAGTAACAAAGGTAAGTAGTTAGCTATTAGTTCAAAGCTAACCTGGTCTAAACAAGCAAAAAAAAAAATCAATGAATTCAGTCAGATACAGAGGTTTTAAAAAGCTGAACCTACACACATTAAAAAAATAAGGGCAATTACCAAAGGGTGGGATTCATAGTGGAAGAATGGTTTATTATTGATAGTTACAGTCACTTCTCCAGTAGATATGTAACTTTTTGTAAGTTTTTATTTTAACATTGGGTTACCAAGGCTCACGCCGTAACAGTTACCATAGCACGGTCTGTAGGAGGTTCTTTCCTTCCACTACATGGATCTCAGAGATCAAACTCAGGTCATCCGGCCTAGAGGCAAGCATCTTTATGCACTGCAACATCTTGCTAGCCTACACTTATATTTTTAGTCTTTTAGACTGAATTCCATAGTTAAGACTATTGTAGGAAGCTAGATACTCACTTAAATAACTTGTCCATATTCTTTCCAGCTTTTTAATTAAACTATATTCCTATATAGTTTCTATTTCAACTTTGTAGTCATTTGAAACTCACAGCCCATCAAGCATGGTCATAGCTTTGGGGTGAGTTTTAAAAGAGGCTATTTTGTTTCAAATTAATATGAAAAAGTTGCTGAAAAATCTGAAAAAAAAAAAAAAGAACCTAAGGACACAACACGATTATATACCACCTCCAAAATATTTCCTTAGTCAGATATCTAAAAACAATTATGAGGCTTTGCTGTGAAATGAATTCACTG
Source organism: Rattus norvegicus (assembly GCF_021556685.1). Lineage (NCBI taxonomy): Eukaryota > Metazoa > Chordata > Mammalia > Rodentia > Muridae > Rattus > Rattus norvegicus. Next base: position 84,513,882 of record NC_141554.1, read on the forward strand.
ATAAAATGTACTGAAGGCACAAAAACAAAATTAAAGCTATATATGGTCTTGAGAGTCTTTACCACTTTAGTTACCTGTGCTTTGCATGCCTGCTCATCTGTATCAAATTATAAAGTCAGATGTTCTCCTAATCCCTTTACACAAACTAAAATCAGTCTCACAGTAACTGCCATATTTTCTATCAAAAAACACTTAATTTAAGCAGGTACGGTGGCCCATAATAGTAGGCTTAGCATACTTGAGGCTGAGGTAGGAGTACTGTGAATTCAATACTACCTTGGGCTAAATAATGAGTTTCAACTGCCCTGGGCTAGTATGAGACCCTAACTGAAAAAGAGAAAGAAGGGGGGGGGTACGAATCACTTTCAATATTTAAGTTTTGGCATTATAAATTTCAAAGAGAATTTAACATCAAAAATGCCAAGCATACTGCTTTCAAACAATGCAGACCCTAAAAATATAAAAGCTAAAATGATGATTATAATTAATTTTTTTATCATTTGTCTATCAAGTTGCACATTTATCTACTTTGCATAACTTGCCAAAACACCACAGCAATTCAGACTTCACTACCTTCAGAGATGCTGTAATTTATAGGGATAAAATGGCTATTGTAATCTTAATGACTTTCTCAATCCATAGAGCCTATTGGTTGAAATAAGATGGTGAAAATTAAAAAAAAATCATCTTTTTATTGCATAACCAAAACCATGTCACCAAAGACTGCTTATAGCTATCTCTGAAGGCCTTGGGGTCAACACCTAGGACTTCTAAAGTAAAAATAACAAACCCTAGTAAATAAATAATTACAGCAAAGTGTCATACAACACTCTTTCAGCTACTTAGAAGAATCACTTGACGCAAGGATAATGAGATCACTCTGGCAACATAGTTATCTCCCCTCCCTTTAAAGTCATTGTTCATATTGTTAGCCTGTTTTGAACAACTTCATTTTAACAACTTCATTATAAAGTTAAAAACTCAGCATAAATTTTAAAATCTACTGCAATTCCTCCAACAGCTATTTATGTCTTCTGTCATAATTTCAGCATACACTTCTCCAATTAGCTATGGTATATATAAACTCAAACATGACTAAATTAAGAGGTAGCATTAATTCTAGAATAGCTTGCTAACTCAGAAATCTAACCTCTTACTGTTTTAATATCCAATGCAAGAAGCCAATGTACCTACAGAAGCTGTACTAAGTGATCTCCATTGCTAAGCTGACTGGCTTCCAATCACACAGGAGATTGTTGACGCATACCTGTAGGTGTATCTGTGAGGGTGTTTCTAGACAGGACTAATTGAGAAGTGGGTGGCACCATAAGTTGGGGGCCAGGTGAATTTAAAAAAAGAAAAGGAGAAAACCAGATCTATGACATTTACCATCCTTTGCTTACTGATTTACACGACTTGAACTTACATTTCTTTCCCATTATAATGGACCAATACTCTGAAACAGTAAGCAAAATAGATCTTTTCTACCCCTTACATTATTAAGTAAGTAATTCAAGGTCCAAATTCACAAGCAACTCAATTAAATACTGAAAAAGCATTCATTAGTAAAAATAACATTTTCTATATGGCAAAAATAATTTTAGAATACTGAAAATCAAATCAAGATAGGCATATTTCAAAACCCTCTCAGGAATAATGGAAATAGTAATAAGACACAAACTGAACTGAGAGATGTGCACTGAAACTGTGCTTTCTGCTTTTAAAGCTCTACTTCCTTGACAGCTAATTTAAGTAGGAAGAAATCAACTATTACTACTTTTAAAAGCAAAAGGGGGGGAGAGAGACCTCACCGCCTGATCAGGTGGGCACTCCTGAGGCTGCAGAACGGAGGAGACCACCAACACTGCTCACCCCTGCCCACATCCCTGGCCCAAGAGGCAAATGTATAAGGCCTCTGGGTTACCGTAGGGGAGGGCCCGGGAGCGGCAGGACCCCTGCGCCTGAGACACCGCCGGAACCTGAAGGAAACAGACCAGATAAACAGTTCTCTGCACCCAAATCCCGTGGGAGGGAGAGCTGAAACTTCAGAGAGGCAGACACCCCTGGGAAACCAGAAGAGACTGCACTCTGTGCACATCCAGACGCCAGAGGAAAACACCAAACGTCATCTGGAACCCTGGTGCACGGAGGCTCCCGGAAAGAGAGGCGCAGATCTTCCCGGTTGCTGCCGCCGTGGAGAGCACTTAGGCAGTAACCCACGAGCAAACTTGAGCCTTGGAACCACAGGTAGGACCAACTTTTCCCCTGCAAGAAACCTGCCTGGTGAACTCAGGACACAGGCCCACAGGAACAGCTGAAGACCTGTAGAGAGGAAAAACTATACTCCCGAAAGCAGAACACTCTGTCCCCATAACTGGCTGAAAGAAAACAGGAAAACAGGTCTACAGCACTCCTGACACACAGGCTTATAGGACAGTCTAGCCACGGTCAGAAATAGCAGAACAAAGTAACACTAGAGATAATCTGATGGCGAGAGGCAAGCGCAGGAACCCAAGCAACAGAAACCAAGACTACATGGCATCATCGGAGCCCAATTCTCCCACCAAAGCAAACACGGAATATCCAAACACACCAGAAAAGCAAGATCTAGTTTCAAAATCATATTTGATCATGATGCTGGAGGACTTCAAGAAAGACATAAAGAACTCCCTTAGAGAACAAGTAGAAGCCTACAGAGAGGAATCGCAAAAATCCCTGAAAGAATTCCAGGAAAACACAATCAAACAGTTGAAGGAATTAAAAATGGAAATAGAAGCAATCAAGAAAGAACACATGGAAACAACCTTGGACATAAAAAATCAAAAGAAAAGACAAGGAGCTGTAGATACAAGCTTCACCAACAGAATACAAGAGATGGAAGAGAGAATCTCCAGAGCAGAAGATTCCATAGAAATCATTGACTCAACTGTCAAAGATAATGTAAAGCAGAAAAAGCTACTGGTCCAAAACATACAGGAAATGCAGGACTCAATGAGAAGATCAAACCTAAGGATAATAGGTATAGAAGAGAGTGAAGACTCCCAGCTCAAAGGACCAGTAAATATCTTCAACAAAATCATAGAAGAAAACTTCCCTAACCTAAAAAAAGAGATACCCATAGGCATACAAGAAGCCTACAGAACTCCAAATAGATTGGACCAGAAAAGAAACACCTCCCGTCACATAATTGTCAAAACACCAAACGCACAAAATAAAGAAAGAATATTAAAAGCAGTAAGGGAAAAAGGTCAAGTAACATATAAAGGCAGACCTATCAGAATCACACCAGACTTTTCTCCAGAAACTATGAAGGCCAGAAGATCCTGGATAGATGTCATACAGACCCTAAGAGAACACAAATGCCAGCCCAGGTTACTGTATCCTGCAAAACTCTCAATTAACATAGATGGAGAAACCAAGATATTCCATGCCAAAACCAAATTTACACAATATCTTTCTACAAATCCAGCACTACAAAGGATAATAAAGGGTAAAGCCCAACATAAGGAGGCAAGCTATACCCTAGAAGAAGCAAGAAACTAATCATCTTGGCAACAAAACAAAGAGAATGAAAGCACACAAACATAACCTCACATCCAAATATGAATATAACAGGAAGCAATAATCACTATTCCTTAATATCTCTCAACATCAATGGCCTCAACTCCTCAATAAAAAGACATAGATTAACAAACTGGATATGCAATGAGGACCCTGCATTCTGCTGCCTACAGGAAACACACCTCAGAGACAAAGACAACACTACCTCAGAGTGAAAGGCTGGAAAACAACTTTCCAAGCAAATGGTCAGAAGAAGCAAGCTGGAGTAGCCATTCTAATATCAAATAAAATCAATTTTCAATTAAAAGTCATCAAAAAAGATAAGGAAGGACACTTCATATTCATTAAAGGAAAAATCCACCAAGATGAACTCTCAATCCTCATCTTCGGTTGGTTTATATACAAGTGTGCAACTTCTAGGCTTGAAAGTAAAATGATGCTATCTGGTGCTGGATAGAAGAGCCTTATTTTTTATTATGGCAGCTTGCTATTTTTGTAACATGGTGATTTGGTTGAACACAATAAAGTACAGTAGTAACTGATCTCCCCTTCTTCCTGGATGAGTGAGGAGATAATTAAATGTTGATGTCAGCATCCTTGAGCATATTCAGATGAGCTTCTGCTTCTGTTGAAAAGGATGCTGTGTTTGACTGTGGTCCGAAGCTTTGAAACACTACTTGGCATCTCCTTCCTTGGAGGTCTCACTGTTTAAACATAACAGATTTGATAGCTTGTTGGTAAGGTGAGGTCCAGCTTGTCTCCACTAGGTCATCTTCATGTGAATCCGGTGGTTATACGGTTTTGTTTTGGGGATATTTCATTTTTTTAATAACGGTTTTAGCTGACATTCATGGAGAGAATGAATCCTTAGAACTGTGCCACTAGTGAAAGGAAATCCTGTCTAGAGTATGTTTCTTTACAAAGCTGTGTCACACCATCCTTTGGGCCCTCTGCTGGAAAAGTAGAATCAAGTCTCAAATAATGCCTTTTAAATTGTATCCTCTAGTATTATAGATGTAGGACAGTACTGTATCATACCTCTGTGGATGTAAAATAGCTTGTACCTGTTTTATGATACGTAGTAGTGACCGTGCTTTATCAGAGCTGTTTTTAATGATGTTGCTCAGAATGTTTTCTTTCCAGATGATGATTGAGAAGCTAATTTAAAAAAAAATGGTGCCAGGTACCACAAGAGTAACAGAACTGTGCTGTTTTCTCGGGTTTTGTTTTTTTACTTTTTTTTTTTTAATGAAGTGTGCTGGATGTCTCTACAGTTTTGTTCAGATGACTGCAGAACCTGGAAAAGCTGTTGCTGCTGTTGATGCATAACACACTGCTATTATTGGTCTTTTTATATAAATATATATATATATATATATACAGATATATAATTTGAATTTTTTGAAACTTTAGCTGTGCTGTCAACTTTGGAAGAAAGTATCCCCGTTTACTGTGTTGAGTTGGCACTGTACAGAAATTAACAGCCATATTGGTCTAGAAATGTTGAACTTAAGTTTTTTCCATTTGTACAGGGGTAACACACTGTATTAAATATGTAAGGTTTTATCTACGTGGGTTTGATTACAAAAACTAATAAAGTATTCTCTAAATTAAAAAAAAAAGAAGGGGAGGGGGAGGGGTTAGGGGGATGTTCACCTGGAAACCCGGAAAAGTAATAACAATTGAAATGTCAATAAGAAATACCCAATTTAATAAAGATCGAGAAAAAAAAGAAATTCACAAACAAAAACACTATAAAAACACAAAATTGGAAACTGTAATATACATGCAAAATACCAGTAAGACTAAAATAAAATGCCCAAACAAAACAAAAAAAAAAAAAAAGCAAAAGGGTAAAATGCATTACTTAGTCTGTGAGTAATAGCACTGAAACTAAAGCATTAACACCTCAGAAAAATATTGTAAAGCTTTCTCTAGGCCTAAATTTGCTGTTTTTACCACAATATACTTATATATTTAGATACTTTCTTATGATTATAATCACAGGTATACACACACACACACACACACACACACACACTCACACATCACTGGTCTTCAGTTATAAAACCATGAGTCTAGAACACTACCCAATGAAGCCTATCAAACAACTACCATATTTTTATGTATCATAAGCAGATATTACTCATTTGATAAATGAATGAAAGTCAAATAGCATTTAGAACTAATTAAAACCAATCCAAGAACAATTATCCTTTCAAAACTATTACAGCAATTCTAAGCTGTTCATGGGTTATACTGAGAATATCCATATATTATATCCAAATATATACCCAAATATATTTGTGGATCTTCTGGTTTTAGTTTTCTAAAAAATTAATTTAACGACAGAAAAAACAATCGATCTGCTCTCTATCCAGGCAGGAATTTGTACTGTGCTTAGCTGACATCAGTGCTAATGACTTGAATGTGTTTGAATTAGGTCAATGTATTCCAAAAGCCAAGGCATATGCCATCTTGCCAATTTCATAAGGGCTATGGCATACACATTTGGAAAGTTTACTTGCAAAAACATATACTATATGTGGCATATATCAGTACCCATTTACATAAAGCCTTTCTACAGACATGGTATTCTTTGTAAAAATTCTCACTATAATAACCTCTTACAGATACAATGTACATATAATTATAATATAATGCCTTGAGAATATGAAATGAATATAATTGTCTATTGAGTTATTTCTCAAGATTAAAGAATTTAGTTTATGAGAGGTACATTTTTATTGTTCAAAAAAACTCTATTATTCTAATCAAACATATATATAATACAACTGCTATATTTCCATCTCAAAATAACCATAAGTTCATTTCCATTTTACTAATGAAAAATACCAAATTAATTAACATCTAAGAACACACAGTAAATTAGTTACAAGGTAAAACCAATGTGCCCCCAACTCACAGTTTATAAACACACTATACCATATTCTGTTCATTTCATGAAGAAAAACAGAGAAAAAAATTATAAAAATATTTTTAAAAATAAGATAAGCTTTTGCAGAAAGCTACTACAAACTATTAGCTTAAGATAAAGTATTACCAAAAATGTTTTTTCATTAGTAAACTTTGGTGTCAAATACTAACTGGAGGGAATCATGACTCAATAGTGTACAGAAAATAATATGAGACAACACAGAAAACAGATGTTCTACAAAAGTAGCACCATCCTCTTGTAGAAGGGATAAGAAGCAGCCTTACATGAAATTCTTAGGCAAATGGATGGCACTAGACAGTATCATTCTGAGTGAGGTAACCCAATCACAAAAGAACACACATGGTTTGCACTCACTGCTAAGTGGCTATTAGTCCAAAAGCTCAGAATACCCAAGATACAATTCACAGACCACATGAAGCTCAAGAAGGACAACCAAAAGTGTGGATGCTTCAGTCCTTCTTAGAAGGAAGAACAAAATACTCACAGGAGGAAATACAGGGACAAAGTGTGGAGCAGAGACTGAGGGAAAGGTCACCTAGAGACGGCCCTACCCAGGGATCCATCCCATATACTGTCACCAAACCCAGACAATATTGTGGATGCCAAGAAGTGCATGCTGACAGGAGCCTGATAAAGCTGTCTCCTGAGAGGCTCTGCCAGAGCATGACAAATACAGAGTCAGTCCAACCATTAGACTGAAAATGGAGGAGTTAGAAAAAGGACTGAAGGAGCTGAAAGGGTTTTAAACCCCATAGGAAGAACAACAATATCAACTAACCAGACCCCCAGAGCTCCCAGAGACTAAACCACCAACCAAAGAGTTCACACGGAGGGACCCATGACTCCAACTGCATATGTAGCAGAGGATGTGAAGGCTCAATGCCCCTATGTAGGGGAATGCCAGGGCGGGGAGATAGGAGGGAGTAGGTGGGTGGGTGGGGGAGCACTCGTAGAGGCAGAGGGAAGAGGTAAGGGAGAGGGGGATTCCATAGGGGAAATCAGGAAAGAGGATAACATTTGAAATGTATATAAAGAAAATATCCAATTAAAAAAAAGGAAGCCTTAGTGTAACTAATCTGAGAATAAAAGGTTTCAAAATTCAAGTCATTCAGAAAAATCAAATATTAAAGAAACACTCTGTGAATAAAATGCCTTTAAATAAAAATTATAATCACTTCATAGTTATACAGGATGCTTAAAAACTATTATGTACAAAAGTCATCTAATAGTTAAATTTTTAATTTGAAAATCTACTAATCTTCAAGAACCTGGACTACAAAACGAAAACATGTAAAAGTAATATTTTTTACTAAATAGTCACAGTTAGAAAAAAATACTCTTCTGAGTAGTTACATACATTATGTTTTATCATCAATCCCAACTGTACAAACCAAGCAACTAAGTTAGCAACTTACTAAAGGTCACAGAATAAATGAAGAAGATATTCTAGCTTCCAAACACTTCCTTTAATATTATGCTTCTGAGTTTCTAGAGAATCTAAGAAGGCTAAGTAATACTTTTTTTTCTTAAAAAAATGACATGTACATGACCAAATTCTTTCTGTATTCAGTAGAGAACAGGTAGTCTTTTAAATGAGAATACTGGATATCAATAAAGGAAAAAAATTGAATTATAATCCATACCACTTATCATTTATAAAAATTAATCAAAAGTTGATCAAAAGTCCAAAAGTGGCATACACTTCAAATAACAACAATGAAATAAACAGGAAGAAATTTGTGACCTTGGATTCAAGTAACTTTTTCTTACACAAAAGAAGAAATTCATAAACTAGACTTCATTAAAATTAAAACCTTTACTCTTAAGAGAATGAAATAAAAATACAGGCCACAGAAGGAAAGGCAAAGATCATACGTCAATCAATACCTGATAAAGGGCCTATTTCCTGAAATCTCAAAATTCTGAAGAAAACTACAAGTCAATTTAAAAATAAAAAACAAAATGACAATTCACTAGAGAAAACATTTGCATGACAAGTGTTCCAAGAAAATCCCAAACAATGCTTGTAATAAAGCAAATGGAAGCTCAAAAATAATGTGTTACCACTATCCACCTATCAGAATTAATAAATATTTTAACTTTAACAGACAATATCAAGTACAAAGATAAATTCAAAGAAGCTGGAACTTTCACATGGCAACTTCATTCATAAGGATTTGCCTAAAGTAAATGAAGTTCTCTTCAAATCAGTGTCTCTACGCAAAATTATGTCAATAGTGATAATTACTACAAACGATGTTTTTTAACTGAATAATGGATAAGCAAAGCTTATTAAAACCACATATCAGAGCACTGCACAACAGTGAAAAGTGATCTAACACATGCACAAAAAATAGATGAAATCAAACTAATACTTGTTTGAAGATCTGTTCTACTACACGAGCTGGTCTTTTATGAAAATCCATACATTCCTCCTCTAAAAGGTTCTCTGAGTATTTAGTTATTCTTGCAGGGTCTTGATTTGCCACATTCTCACAGCAAGGAACCGAGCTGCTCTAGCATGTCTTCCCTGCCATGGTAGATTGAAATCCTGACAGTGTGAGTTAAAACAATTGACTCTTCTACTTGTTTAGGAGCTAATAGAATTGAGTATTTGTTAAACAAACGGCCACTGTGTTCCCTTCCTTTACTAATATTGCTGTGTTTGGGATCTGAAATGATCCCCAAACTCCATATGCTAAAGACTTAGTTGCTAGGTAATAGTGTCCATTGAAGGGGGTGGATGGAGGTGTGACTTAGTAGGGGCAAGTGGGAGGCTGGCAGGATGAGTACCTGAAAGTAAGCCTTGTTTTTATGCATTTCCCATTCATTTTCCTTCCCTCCTCCCTCTCTTCCTTTGCTTCCTGGCAGCCAGAAGAAAGTATTCTGGATCTACCATGGCCTCCTCCTCACTGTGATGTTTTACCTGGACATAGGCCCACAACAATGAGACCAAATGATTATGAACTGAACTCAAAGAAACTGTGAAGCAAACTAACTTTCCTTAATTCAAGTTATTTTCTCACATATTTTATTAAGTGACAGAAGAATGACTAATATGACATCCTAATTATATGGCTACACTATATCTAAATAAGTAAGAATACTCAAATTTTGTTTTCAGTGTAATAATAAAGCAAATCACTTAAAACTAAACAGTACTACTATACAAAACAACTCAAATAGCTCCTTTAGTCCCAGTCACAACTTTAAATCAGAAAAAAAAAAAAACTCTGAACCAAATCACAATTCCCAGAAAATTTACTTTTCTAATTCTATCTTGGGAATTAACCTTTTATTTTATTGGCTAATAAGAACTAGAGGACTATTTTTCTTTTTACTTTGGCCTACAGTTATTTTCTTTACATGTCTCAATATCATAATCATCCAGAAAACGATGCTCAGGACCTTTCCACTGCGGTCAAATAGCAACATATCTGAGAGTACAACACTGGCATTGGCAATTTGAAAACGAAAGGACATGTTAATCTAATAAACAACCAAAATTGATAACAAAGAAACTGAAGGCCAAGTTTATAATTTGCTTTTATTAAAATGTAGAGCAGCCTAAAGTTTATTAACCTGTGTTTTGTCTCACCCTCTACTTCTACTCTCCCTCTACCCTCTCTATATTTGCTAGTTTTCCATTTCGGGAGCTAGCAAGAGTTTATTAAGTATATTTCCCATAAACCACCTCAAATACTCTGTGAAATAAACTAGCAAACTAGCTTTCTGTCTCACACACACAGGGGTGGGAGTGGAGGACTGACTTCAAATGTGCAGGTTAAAACATGGAAGAATCAGTTACACAAGATACCTGCATGAAAATTCAGAACAAATTTTTATGATCAGCAAAAGTTAGATAATGTAGTTTATCTCTCAGATCTCTTTTCTATGCAACTCTTTACCCATTTAAAGAAAAAAAATTTAAGAATGCACACAAAAAATAATTATACAGTGAATAATCCTTAGAAATATCATAAGTACACATGTCATAATTTGACATATGTGTACTGAATTCCGTGTGCTTATTACTAAGTCTTTAGAACTGTCCCTAAATACAATAATAAAACCAACCGAGGAAACAATCACAGGAAGGAAAAAATACCTTGACATCCTTCTCAAGATCAAAAATGAGAGAAATTCTGAGTGGGGTACTTTCAAATAATGTGGTCCAAGAAATCAGTTGTACAATTTCAGGCCCTGTTATGGAACAACAAGGTCACAATTACTTCTCTTGATGAATTAATCAAGGTAGGGAAATGTAGAGGCCCTGCCCTATAATGAACTGACCTGAATATTTCCAGACCAGATTAGCTTAAAAATAAACTTGGAAGAATCAGGAAAGAACTACATAAACATGGCAAAATCAAGTGAGATATTCAAATATTCTTGATTTTAGGAAAGCATTCTGCATACATGACTACCACATTAAATGAATCTTCATGAAATAATAATGTAAATTAGGAAAATTTTAAAGCATAAATAATTTTAGCTGATAAGTGCATCAGTACTAAATACTTTAAACCATAAGAAAATGGCCAAATAAGAATAGTCTGCTGTTGTTCAAGAAAATACAAGAGAGGAAATCCACCTTGCTTTTCTATCCTCTACTACTTCAAAGATATATTTCTCTATAATAGTCTACTGCCTAGCTTAGATTTATATTAGCTGGCATACATCAACTACCTGTTAAACTGAATTTATTCCTCCTATCAGGCTCCTAATGCTAACTCTTCAGTCTGCCTTCTTTTTGTTCCCAACATCTAATCAGTTACTATATTCTACCTATTCTTTGCAAGGTGTCTTTAACCAACTCCCCTTCTCAGTCCTCCTCCACAAAACCTTCTCTGACTACAACAGTCTCCTCACTGATATTCACCACCTTCAGTACCTCCCTATTCCAATCAATCCCTCACACTGCCACTGGTCATTTTTCAAAGCACAAATGTGAAGCCACTTAACGATCTAAGAGACAGTTCATACTTACAAAATAAAATTATACCCACAAACTTGCTTTAAAAGAACCATGTAATCTGGATTCATGTAATTTCACACAATAGTCCAATGCAAATGTATATTCCAGTGATACACATCTCTCCTTTCCAAAGTGAGGACAGTTTTGGTTACACTGCCTCTATCCATTTGAATTGTTTCTTTCACCACTATGACAATATTATTGCTCTAGAATGCCCTGATCGAATCCAACTCCTTCACAAGGCCTTATCATATCTATATCCCTAAACAATGCTTGCCATTACTACACCCTTTCATTAATGGTCCTGTGTCATTTACAGTAACAGTGTCTCAAATTCCAGTCTTGCTCATCTAACTTAAATGACTGAGGGAAGAATATGATTCAGAAATGCATCTTCACACATTTCACATTATTTCACTATATAGTGTGATATCAGTACTCCATACATACTATAAAAATTCCAAAGACAACAACAAAACAGAATGTAAATGAAATGTCTAACCACTTGCCAGAATAAAATTTATATTTTTATCCCTCTAAATATCCCTAAATATGACTTCCTATTTATTTCTATATCACCCTATCTGTGATTAAAAGGATGCAAAATGAGAACTTCAATAACTTTGGAAAAATTATCAGATTTAGGGAGGTCTTTTTAAAAAAACCTCATTGTAGAAAGCCTGTGGCTATGGCTATACCTATCGAAACTCAAGGCTTTACACACACACATACACACACCAATAATTCAATTTTTAATGAGAAAATAAAGAGAACCGTTATTTATTAGACATGTTCTTTATGAAGGTCAACTTGCTAAGTATATGCTGAATTTCTTTTACATAACAACTTTTGAAAATATTTTTGTTCCCACTTGCAGATGAAGAAGTTGAAATCTAAAGAAAAAACTAAGATAACATGTATTGTCACATATCTATTGGGGGTACTGGAATACAGATTCATCTGCTTTCAATGTTCATGTTCGTTCTTTTATTACTACAAAGTGTCATAAAAATTAATTAAAACCTGCTAAGTTTTCTCAATTTATCCTGGTTAAAATTTTAATGGCTATAACTTTAACCTCAAACTCCTTAAATCAATGAATTAAATTACTCCCCAAACTAAATTCCAAACAAAAACATATTGATCATAATATACAAGTACTAGAATCCTAGTAAAATATTCATTATATGATACGCAAATTCAACATACTATAATCATTTCTTCTAAAAGGAACCAAATATTTTCCTTCACATACAAAAAAGAAAACTACTATGCAAACTGTAATGTTCATGGAACTAATTCATGAAGAATTCATGATAATCAAACAGGCTGTTCTTTATGACCCTTGCCCAGCAACAACCAATACCATCTCAAGTAACACCTCTTTCCTGATCTTGACAGAATCCAGGCAAGAGCTTAAATTGCAGCTGCCTGAGGGGTGATGCCCTTTGAAGTTGTTATTCCCAGCAGACCTAATTGAGACAGTCCCTGCAAGACTCTCACAACCAGAGCTTCTTGTTTACCTTACAGCCCCATTTCCAGGAATTTTCCCCAAGAGCCAATGGAGCCCCTGTTTCCCTTTTGCAGGCCCATTTTCTACCATTCACTGGAACCAAACAAGTTTTTCATTGAAACATTGACATATTTCCCCATAGGAAAATTCTTCCAACAGTAATTAGGCTCATCATCTCTATGACTTGCTATTGTCCATTGATCTCAAACTGTTGCTGCCTATGGTTTTCTTGTGTGAAAACATGTTAAGATTCTCAAACAACCAATTTACACACTGCTTAAAGATAATTCTAAAGTTCTCTACTGTTCATATAAGCAAGAAAGAAAATATACTGGAAAACACTCTAAACTACATGAGTGACTAGAATTTAATAATTCATGTTTAGTCTTACCAGCATTCAACACACAGAAATTATTTGTTTGGACACCAAAATTAACAAATATATACCTACATTTTCTTTTAGCATTGCAGAAGTGTTTTGTCTTCCATTATATATAATAATATATAATATATCCAGATATATAATGAAAATACCTTTGCTCTAAAACCACCATAATTGCGGTTGTAAAGTTCAAACTTAAAAGCCAGAATTTCTAAAGTCAATATCAAAAGGTGTGATGAAAATAAATATAAATTCTGTAAAGTAAAAGTGTTTTTTTGTGAACAGAGTAACATTATAAGAAACAAAACAAGATTGGTCTGCCAACAAGTAGCATTAAAATTTCAGCCAGAATATTTTTAATAAAGTAACTTGCAGGGTTAAATCTAACCAATCATAATGGTTTTAAACAAAGAAGGCAGAAATACTCTCTTCAACACATTACCTTCTCCTTTTGTTTTACTTCATAGGTTTTAACAGTTTCCACTGGAGCATTTCTCCAAATTGCAGAGGAATAGAGAACCTATTATTAAATCTCTACAATATCTAAAACATAACACAAAATTTTAAAAAATCAAATGTACTAACTACAATTTAGAAGATACTGAATTCAAAATTAACTAAAAGTAAAAATAAAATAGTAGATATCTGCAAGGTCCCTACTTCCTATATAAATTAAATACTTGTGATTCATTAACAAAACCAAAATCCCCCCTTGGATAGTATGGTTAGACGTTTTATACATGCAGTTAGAATGACCACATTTTAAGAAGAAATTATCCATCTCACTTTTAACCAATTCTTAAGAGATGTAAAATATTAAAACATTTTGTAATCACTCAGTTTAATAATAAAATATCTCTTATTTGTATAAAGGACTCCACAATATTTCTCAATTTACTTCCAAAAAATCTCTTGTTTCAAGTTATTCTAACAGGTAATGTAACCCTAGTTTAAGTTAAAATAACATAAAGGGAAAATGACAAGTAATCATACAATAATCCCAGGTATAGTTTTTAAAATATGGAGCAATATTTGAAGACAAAGGCTCACCCTTGAGATTTCGAGGATTCTGAGTCTTCAAAACATTCTGTTGTGAATCAAACTGGCATTCAACTATTTTAGGTGTGTGGTGGCCTCTACTGGAATACTATGCTTATGATTAAGTGACTAGGAAAGGATCCAACTTTCTATCACAATAGGTAGATTTCTGTGTTCAAATATTGCCCACTTTTTGTAACCAAACAATAAAATACCTGTACATCTAAGTTCTCGCGGCCCAACTGCAAAGCACAGCCAGTACAGTTTCACAAGTAAGAATGAACGGCGGGAAAAGGGGAGAACGGAAGTATTTTGGTTCAACTTGGCTAACCTTTACTGAAATCGGGTTTCATAAGTTCTGGCCATCACTTGCCCTCTGGTACCCACCATCTGGAAAGGTATGAAGACTGGGAAAAGGTAAAGGGTTGAAAGTAAAACTGAAGGAGAGTAAGGGGAACTGAGAACGGCAGCAGCCGTTCACCTGCACATGGATTAAAGGCTGCCAGTTCTCCACTTCAGGTAGGAAGAAAAAAGAAAGATAGCAGGCTGCAAAGAAATGAGAATGCTGTTACCAAGGAATACTCTCATCTCCTGGGGTGAAAGTCCCCAGAGTTAGTCACCTTGGTGTGTTTTTGTTTCCCTGAGTTCATAAAGCACTGGAGTTCAACAGCAAGCTCTGATCCTCAGCTCCAATTCTCAGAGAGCAGAGGCAGCGTGGTGCAAGAGGAACGCACAGAGTCAGGCAAGGCACCCAGTCCCGCTTCGGGTTCGAAGTGAAGAAACTTAGAACAAACTCCGGCGTGGCTGCACCTCTGGAGGCCAAGCCGTAGCTCTGCAGGCTGGAGCTCCTTGTCCTGACCCCTTTCCCGCCCTCATTCTGCCAGAGCTAGGTCTGGGCCCCCAGGAAGGGGGTGAGGGGCTAGCAGGAACCCCGCTCTCCCGCCCGCTCGACCAGGATCACCCCGGACTCCCGGCTGCAGACTTGTAGCCGGTCCCGCCCACCACACTAACCTCGCTACTGCTCGTGCTGCCACTGCCGAACACCTCCATTTCTTCGTCCCAGGGATCCTCCACAGGAGCGAATGGTAGCATCGCCGCTTCAGGAACACTCGAAAAGAAGCTGCTTGTCCCCAGCACCAGCATGCATCCCGCCTGCTGAGCTGGCTCGTGGTCTTCTTCGTAGGACCAGGACTCGCGCTGGGTGACTGCTGACCTCGCCAAAGGCGGGTACCTCAAAAGAGGGACCACAGGGGTCCCCGCCCGCTGCTGGGGTGCAGAAAGAGAAGACAAACTCAGTACTGCCTCCCCTCGAGCAGCCGCACGGCTCTCGCCGCCCGCCCCGCCAGGCTCCGCGGGGCCGCCCCCCTGCCGCCCGCGCCGCTCGCCCCCCCCCCGCTCCCCCCCCCATCCCCGGCACCCTCCCCGCGCCGCCAATATGGCGGCTGCCGCCGCGTTACCTGTGCGGCGCCTGGAACCCCCCGCGGCAGCGGCGCGGCGGCGTCACCCGCACGTCAATGGAGGTTCCCCAGCCCCGAGTGGAGGGGGGGTTCGGGAGGGCGGGGTGGTTTGCGGGGAACGCGTGCTGGGGGCGGGAAGACGGGGAGGGGGCGTGCTGCGCGGGGGAGGCGGGCGAACAGTAGTAAAGCCCACAGCTCGCGCCTGCTAAACCTGCCCACTCCACAGAGCATGCGCGCTGCTCCCTACACATGCTCAGCAGGCCCTCCCAAGACTACCAAACTGCTTGCCTGGCGGGAGGATTCCCAAATAGGATGCGGGAACTTGGGGGCTCTGCAGAGAGCTTCAGGAGTCCTGACTCTACCCAAGGGCCAACTTGCACGGCCTAACCAAACACTGGTGTCTTACATACTGAGCCACGCCCATTTCAGTACCTAGTAACAACTACTACCAGGGCGGGGATTTTAAGACTCAAGTTAGCCACCTAGAAGATAGAGGCAGCAGATAATGCATTTAAAAGGAACCAATAGAACTGTGCTCCCCACCTTCCCACTCAATCCGGTTAGTCTCACCTATGATGCTCCTGAGGGTTGCCCTCACAGTACTGATGAACTAACTCACAATGGTTTGATCTCGTGTATGTCCCCAAACAAGTACACCCAAGACACACACACACACACACACACACACACACACACACACACACATACACACACACACACACACACACACACACACGCCCCACTAAGCAGACTCTAGCCATAGCAACAAAGGCAGGGAGGGTGTCTGGTGCTAAATGCCTCCCCTGAGAATATATGATCTACAGTGACAATAATGTTCCGGTATTCTTCACTTTGTGCTTTACTCCTTTACTGTTCTTTGGCTCTAGTAATGTAACAGATAAATTAAGTTCCATCTTACTGAGAGGAAGATCAAAACCTTCAGCAAAAACATTTTAATACTTAAGTAAAAAGAAAGAAATTCCACCTTTTGACACTTAGAAGCTTGAAAGAAGTTCCTACAGTAGCAAAATTAGCTCAGTACCTTGGAGAGGTTTCTAACATACTGCAC
Source organism: Rattus norvegicus (assembly GCF_021556685.1). NCBI lineage: Eukaryota > Metazoa > Chordata > Mammalia > Rodentia > Muridae > Rattus > Rattus norvegicus. The sequence goes on from NC_141554.1 coordinate 84,530,839, forward strand.
GTAACACACCACTTCCTCTCCCCTTCTACATCTAGAGCTGTTGTGCTGTGTTACTAAAGAACACTGAACTGTGCCTTCCATTTATGTCACCATCTGGTGTGAAGTGCTAAGAAACCAAAGAGGCCACAGAGGTTGGCAGTGAATCCAAATAAGAATTACCAATAATGCCCTCTAATTCTGCTTAAAATACAAGGAAAAGTAAGCTTTAGGAATACGGTTCTGCAACAGTGATACCTTTGAATGAGAACATGAGGTTTTGAATCTTTGAAAGTGTGTGTGTGTGTGTGTGTGTGTGTGTGTGTGTGTGTGTGTGTTGCATTTAAGTGATAGATTTATGCTTGGCAAAACTGAGTGTTCTTAATTAATTCCATTCCATTGAGCTCTGAGTCTCATTTTGCTATTGCTTACTATCTCAGTTCAGAACTCGTCTTTCTCTTTTCCACATCACCTATTTCTCTCCTACTGGATTAGTCCCATCAGCAAAAATATAGTTTCTAACGTCTACTTATTATCATTTGATGCATTTTATACCTCCCTATTAATTTAAGTATTTTTCTTTATTTGACCTCCAAAATAAAACTATGTACATTTCCTCCTGCGTCATTGATTGCTTCTTGCCTGGTTTACAATTTTGTTTTTTGTCTTTATAATCTCCAACCATTGATACTTAGGTACTCAGCCACTGACTTTTGCCTTTCCTAATTTTCTAGTTCTTTCCTTATATCCAGCTCCATGGTTTAAATCCCATCGGTATGCTAGGGATGTCCAAAATTACCTCTAGTCAGACATTCTTGAAAACAAGAGTTGTACACCAAAACCTGATCAATATATGTGCATAAATATCTAATATTTCATCCAAATTCAGATTACCCAAAATACCTTAATTTCTATCCAACAAATCTGTCCCTTGAGTTTTCCACAACGTAATTAATGGCCTCCACTACTTAACAAGTTTGCTGCTCATACCTCACTATACTACATTCAATTTCTACTACCAAATAAATAAATAAAATTTAACTTCCCTCTGCGTGTTTCATCATTCAACATTCTCTTTAGCACATAGTCATTCAATATATATATATATATATATATATATATATATATATATATATCCTCAACCCTGTGCTTTTATCAGACTCAATTATTTCTGCGGTGATAAGTATTTAGTCTATTTTCAATAGTGTTATTTTTGCTCTGACCCCTTGGAATCGCTTCAGATCAACTCATAATATTTGATTGAATTGACCATATACCTCCTTAACTGATGTTTGGGATGTAAGTTTAAGTTATCATTTGCATGTCACTCCAGTGATCAAAGTTCCTGAAAGATTCTCAGTCATCTCTAATAAAATGTCCAAATCTCTTACCTCTGAATATAAATGTTATGCCATCTGCCTTCTGTTTTCTACCTTCATCTTAACCTTCACCATTCATGGTGACATATTCTAGTAAAATCAATCCATATGTTATTGCCTTTTCCCCTTCTCAGACATCCTTATGTGGTTTAGTATTTTTTGTCCCTCTTTTTAATTTTATTTTCTTTCTTTCCTCAATTCTATTAGCACAAAAGGACCTTGAAGTGTTGGTTAAAATAGAATGGCATTGGACTTGAGCTGCTCAGTCTTCTGCAAAGTGTATGGAAGAGAGGCTTTTAATTTCTCTTTAGTCTTGAAGAAACTTTTCTTCCGAAATTTTCTACTTGTTCATGTGCTTGTTGCTGGGTTTTGAATTACTATAGCATAGGATCAGAATTTTTTAAGCAATTGAAAATATTTTAGTGATTTGGGGATTGTAACACACTATATCATGTTCTTAATAAATTGTTCATCTAAATAGTTGACATTACAGTCTCTACCACAGATATAATGTATATTCTGACTATTTCCAGAACTAGAAAAAAGGTACACTTTAACCTCCACACTGACTCTTCTACTCTGTGACAAATGACTCACATTGGATGACCTGGGTCAGAGGTGAAAGTAGGTGGTCACATAATTTAAGTGGAAAAAAAAAGTTGACTGACCCATCTTGGCCCCACTGCTGGAGGGGGTGTAAAATATGAAACAACTGTCTTTGATCACCACATCAGAGACCACCCACAGTTTGCTGTGGTTCTGATTTCTTAACTTTGACATATACAAGGTAATACTTGGTGAATGATTATAGAAAGATCCACATCATCTTGCAGTATTCTCTCTGCCTGCTTCTACAAATATTATCATCTAACTAATTAGAAAAGATTGCATATATATGGATTATTCAGATGCTACTAAAATATTCAATATTCAAATAGTATAATATATTAGAATATATTCAAATAAAATATTCCAATATATACAGATCATTAAGATGCTACTAAAATGTTCAAATATTTTAGTTTTGAAATATCCTGGTATAAATGAGAATTTTGTTTAGAAAAATAGAAATTTTAAGTGTTTAAATGTGAATAAGTTATTTTTAAATCATACTTTGGTTGTTTCAGAAAACTTATTCTATGCTAATATTGGGCTACTACAAATCAAATTGCAAAAAGAAAATGAACTCACTGATAAAGTGTAAGTTTACTATTGTCTGTATTATAAAATGGATGATTTTAAACAATAAATAAGTTAAAAGATAATTTAATAAATTTTATCTTTAGACAGTTAATAAGGTATATAGTATGTACGATGGGAATATTTTTACATTATTAGAGCCAGGGAGGAGGAGTAAATGATAACCCTCATTTCTATTCTACTAAGATTTTTAAGAAAAATACTGATGTGATTTATCTAAAAATTCAGTCATACTTCATTCTAATTGCAGTATTGCTTACAGAATGATTCTTCTATAATATACATATGAAAAATATGAAAACCAAATCTTCTTTTATCTTTATTTTTAAATGTCTTTAAAACAGAACAAAATATACATTTACATTGTTATTTTCTGGGTGGAAATATTAAGGGTTTTTTCCAAGACTACTGGCAATAGGTTGGTCAAAATTTTAAAATGATTGATCTACTGAACAGGAAATGAATTTCTGGGATGATGTAAATAAAGATGATAGTGAGCCATGTTTCAAAAAAGATACATTTTTTATAAGTCAAAGCAATAACATCAGATATAAAACTAATCTGGATGCAATATCCTTTACAGCATTGTTCACTGAGGTTGAGTGAGGAAAATCGACTGGTTATTCAGTCAGTGTCTCTTTCCAAACTCCCAGTTTCAATTTAAGTTCCTTCTAAATCCTGACCTTTATTGAGGAAAGTCCTAAGCATTAACAACTCCTTGATTAAGATTATGGGAGTAACTATATAACCTTATGCAAACTTCAAGCATACCTCCTAAATCTATAATTATATAATGAAAATTATAAACTTGTACTTCTACCAACTTAGCCCATTTCTGGTACATACAATTTACAAAAAATTTTATCACCTAAATGAAAATATATGATTAGAATTCTCACCACTAGTCTTTAATCCTAACACTTGGGAGGCAGAGGAAGCCAGATCTCTGTAGATTTGAGATCAACCTGGTCTACAGAGAATTTCAAGCCAGTAAGGACTACAAAGTAAGACTCTATCTCAAAAACAAGAAATCTAATCACTGAGGCTAAATGTTGAATCACTTAAGTCTCAGCATTCAACAAAGGCAGGACTTTGAGATAAAAGCCAAATTGGAATATACAATCTGTCTTTCCTCTCCCCTCTCCTCCTCTCCCCTCCCCTCCTCTCCCTCCTTATGTCTCCTCTCTTCTCCTCTACTCTCCCTGCCTCTCCCTCCTTACCTCTCCTTTCTTCTCCTCTCCTCTACCTCCTCTCTTCTTCTCTCCTCTCCTGTCCCCTCACCTCCCTTCTATCCTCTCATCTCCTCTCCATTCTCTCCCTCTCCCTTCTCCTATCTCTGTTTCTTTCTCACTCTCTCTGTCAAACCTGTGTGTGCACACATGCTTGCATGCATGCTTGCACACATTTGAGGGCATACACACACATCTGCATTTTTAATTGAAAAGAATTCTAACCACTATTAACTAAGTTTATAAATAAAACTTAAATTGAACAGAACCATATAATTTAAGACTTATTAAGATGTTACTCTAAGTGATTGGTAAATATGTGTCAGGATCATTTGCAAAGCTCATCAAAACACAGATTGCTGAGTACATCCCCAGTGTTCCTGGTTCATAAAGTCTAGGTTGAGGATTGAGATTTTGCAATTCTATCAAGATATATTGTGATTGTGATGAAGCAAATAGAATAGACCCTAGGAACTAGTGTTCTATGTCACAATAAGTCAAAGTATAAAAGATACCCTAGAAAATACTTTGGCTCCAAAAGCATAAATAATTCAGCCAAATTTCAGATCTTTAGAACTCACAGCAGAAACTAAGAGGAATCTGTAAACTCACTACAAATTTAAACTACAAAGGAAAATTCAAGCAAAATTGGCTATGTCTACAGAATAAGATAAATACAAACACAAGCACATGTACACACACACACACACACACACACACATACATGTATTATGTATTCAGACTAAGAATAAGCTGGATAGGTGATAGATGGTTATTTATCTCCAATGTGTCAGAGACAGCAGGTTGAAATTTTGCCCAGTTAATAATGAACTTCAGGGAGATGGAGTTTAGCACCCTGGATAGCTCCTTAAAAGGCTCTCAGCTTTGAGTCCAAGACTCACCTAAGTACGATACCAACACTACCCATTTTATTTTCCTTATTAAATTTTTTAATATTGAAGAAGACCATGCATTTATGTCATGTCAAGTCCCTAGGAAATAAAAACTGAAAGTTATCTTCATTTCCAAGTATTTTACAGAGATTTTCAACTTTCCTGATGCTGTAACCCTTTAACACAGTTCCGCAGGTTGTGCTAACTCCAATCATAACCTTATTTTTGTTGCTACTTCATAATTGTAATTTTGCTACTGAAAGGTGTCTCAGTTACAATACCATTGGAAATGTGTTTTCTGATAGTCACAACTCACAGGTGGGAACCACTGATCTAGAATATCAAATGTAGGATAAATATATGTTAGCATAACTTGAGCAACACAGTTATCTATAATCCCAGAGCCCTATGAGAGTATTTAGACAAAACAAGACCTTTCAAACCAGGTACTGAATCTAGCAGAGTGGCATATACATAGTATTCCATCACTTGGAAAGCCATAAAAGAAGAACAATTGCAAGTTCAAGACAAGCCAGTGCTATAGCGAGACCTTGTCTTAAAGGCATGGGAGTTGGAGTACAGTTGAGCATAACAATGCACACTTGCAATCTTGGCACACAGTAAATGGAAACAAGAGGATCCTAAGTTGGATGTTTGCCTAGGCTATATAGCAAGACTTTGAGATAGATAGGTAAGAAGACAGACAGACAGAAAGACAGGCAGGCAAGCAGGCAGACAGACAATAAAAGTTGAAAATTAAAATAAAAGTCTCTTTATTAAACCAAACATATTTGTCTCTTGGTGTCCATGGTGCTTTCAGTACAGGACCTTCCATAAGTAAATACTTAAGCTCCTTATTTAAATTGTATGAGCTTTGCACAAAATGTGTATATGTGCTCTATGTACTTTCAATCATGTCTAAAATATTTATAATACCTCATGAAATGTAAATGCTACATAAATACATATGTTCTGTTTCTTAGTGAGTAAGTACAAATGGGAATGTCCAGTTTATTCAGTACAATAACAATCCTGTCAAGATTTTGTAGTGAATTTATGGGCAGAAGCTATGAATGCAGAGAAGCAAGGATATGTAGAAATTCAACATTCATTTGGCAACATGTTTGGGGAGGTTGCACATCTACCTCACATCCTTTCAGAAACAATGCTCTACAACTAAGCTACATTCATAGTACCTATATGTTTTTAATTGACTTAAATTCCAATTTTGAGATGTTTTCAAAGTCATTTTTATAACAATAGTCTTAAAATATTCCTCAAAAATGCACTATTTTAAAAGGATGCAAAGGTAACAGAACTTCAGTCCAACTTCTCAGATACATACACTTTGAATAGTCTACTGTGTTTCAATAAAAAATAAAGATGAAACTCTACTCTTGAATAAAACCCCCATAGTAGTAGTTTCTTGGTTCACAAATTTTAATCCATTTGGTGAAAATAATTTTGTTTATATGAAATTTTCAGAACTTGGTATGTTAGCACACTTTAATCTCAGCATGTGGAGGCAGAGGCAGGCATCTATCTAAGTTAAAAGCTAGCCTGGTCTACAGAACAAGCTCAGGACAGCAGGGCACAAATCAGGTACACAGTCCATTGTAATAGAAGAGACAATTTTGAAATAAACACATGCAGCTACAGCTAACTGATATTTTGACAAAATCCCAAAAACATTCCCGGGGTGGGGCCACACCTTTTCAAAAAGTGGTTCTGGAAACTGGATATATACATCTCTCTCCTTGCACAAAATCAATTCAAATGGATCAAAGGTCCTTAATAACCAGAGACTTTGAAACTACTTAAAGAAAGCATAAAGATAATATTTCAAACTATAAACATAGGAACTTTCTGAATGGGACAACCATTTTTGGGATTCTTGGGAAATACCAACAAGAATTGGTAAATATAATTAAAAGCTTAGCCTTATAAAACACTAATAATAAAAAGACAAGACAGACCCAAGAGGGAAAAAGTCAATCGAAACTATATGCAACCTTCATGTTTAAACAACTTGGCAATCCCTCTACCAATGATTATACACTAATGAGTGGAAAACAAATGAGGAAATATTAAACATTATTAGCAACCAGGGAAATATTCATTAAAATCACAGTAAGATACCACTACATACTTAGTAAAGTAACTAAAAACCAAACCACAAACTCAAGCAATAAAAATTTCTGAATAGTATGAGCCTAAAGAGAACACCATTGTTCCTGAAAGTGCAAATTGCACAGCCAATTTAGAAATGTGGCTGCCTATTTTCTAAAGTGTTAAATGTACACATGTCTGACTTAGCATCCCACTCCTACATGTTTACTAAGAGCAATTAAAATGTATGTTCCCACCATAAGCACTATGTGGATGTTTACAGGCTTTTACTTGTTTTGTTTTGCTTTGTTTTCTGGTACCAGAGATTAAACTCAGTGTCCCAGGCATGCTAGATTAATACTCTATCATTAAGATACATCTGTACACATTGAATTTTTTAAATTGACTCAGTAAATTGCCCAGAGTGGCTTTGTATATGCTGTGCTGTCCGGACTGGCCTTGAATTTAGGATCCTCCTGTCTTAGCCTCCAGAGTAACTTGGGTTACAGATTTAAACTATGACCTTTGGCTGTATGCGAAAGTTTTTGTTTTTTTTTTTTGTTTTTTTTTTTTTTTTTTGGCTGTATGCGAAAGTTTTTTCAGTTTTACCAATAGTTCTCCAAACTGGAAATCCCCAAAGAGCCCAAGTGGAAAACAGATTAACAATGTGTGGAACAAATTCAATAATCAAAAGGATGAAACTAAATGGTAACTAAAAATGGCAAATTACAAATTCATTCTTTTCAGGTGCAAAAAAATCACATGAAAAGCTTCTCTCTATAATTTATGTACAAGATCTTGGAACATAGCAAATTCAGAAAAGGAAACATTCTAAGTGGTGGCTAGAAGCTAAAAGAAAGGGATCTTACTCAAAGGCCTGATGTTTAGTGGAATGATGAAACACTCTCTGGTTCTATTTACATTACTCTATGTGTTTTAGTATATAAAAAGTATTTCTCAATAAGCCTTCCTTATAAGAGTATGCATTATATAAACAAAAGGAACACCCAGATACACAAAGTATGACTAATAATTTAATAAAAAAAATGTAGTGGCACAAACCTGCTATTCTAGTAATTGGGAGGCTGAGGCAGGATTGTGAATTTAAGGTTAACCTAGACCACACTGTTGACTCTGTCTCAAAAACTAAAATAGTGAAAGGTAATGTTAAGAGTATTGGTGGTAGAGTAGGGAGAAAAACACGGGGACTTGAAAAAAGATATTCTGAGCGACAAGCAGATTTTAATGTGTAGAGATGTTTATAATCATACTAGCCCTTGCAACCTTAGCTACGGGTGGAGATGTTTATGTGCTGATTGTATAAGCACACTTACACTCCTGTTTAGCAATAGCCTGTTCTGTCACCTGATTTTCCCCTCCCACTAACATATTGAGTCATTGTCCTTCCAGTGTTTCTGTGCAGCACAAGCAACATGTTCCCTGCAATTCTGCAGAGCACCTGAATATTGAAGGCTAGAATGATTGCCCTGACATGCTATTTCCTAGAGATGTCCACTCCACCTGAAAGATTTTAATAGATACAATTTTAAAAAATATGACATTTACATATTTTAACTTATATATTTTTATTAGAATGTGGCTACATATTCCTTCAATGGCTTTATTCAGTGGTAGATAAGTTACTTACATTTTTTGAACATATTTCATTGGCTTTCCTTTAATATAATGTACAAAAGGGAGTGATTCTTTGAGTTCTCTTAGACTTTGTTTTGAAATGAAAGAAAAGAAGTTGATATATAAATATATATATATGAAAGCAATTCCTTTTAAATGCAGTATCACTATATGATATTTGTATAAATACAACTAGAACTAATTCTGAAAATATGTTCTCTAAAAGTACAAAATAATACTGCTTCTTTTGCACTGATTTTTAGAATTTCTTATGACCATTTGGGTCTGTTATGGACTTTCTGATGGGCACATAATTACACTGTAACATTAAAACATTTGAGATGGAAGTAATTCTCCCAAAGAAGTAATACTTTAAACATTTTCGAATAGAAATGATACATAAGACTAGTCTGTTTAGTAACTAGCACACTTCCCAAGCAGGTGGCTGCATGCCATTGCTAATTATCCAATTGCTTAATCTTAATTACACCTGTTTTTTGGAAAGCAAATGTGTAGTAGAAGAGGTAGTCATTTATTAACACATTCACACACGTGCATATACATATATAATTTACTTATGCTGCATATGCCCCAAAACAATTTAAGAAGCCACATTGTTTATCTTCACTGGAGCAAAGAAATGGGAATTAAATAAATGACTCAATTTAATAGAAGTTAAATTATCCACAGATATCATCCATCCTTTCTACATGGAATATATCAAATTGTAATAAGCAGCTGAATGCCTCCATAGTACGCCAACTCCCTCAACTTCTCTTCCTTCTTTCCCAAACCCCTGTCACTTCTGCCTCTCACTCCATCTTCATTTCTTGTTGTACTCTTTCTTGACATATTTACTACGTAGCTCTTAGCCCTCAAGAGCTCTCGCTGTCTATTTCCTACATTCTCTCCTTACTGCCTCCCCGTGTCCTTACCAAGCCCTGTCTTTGCTTCCTTCTGTCACCCTTTATTACCTTGTCCACTTTCCTGGTTCTCAGTCTCTCTTCTGACTTAAGATCCACTTACCAATAATTACCACCTGACACTACACCCTGTGCACATTTCAACCTCCTTTTCTGGGTGTCTTTTTCAATTTCTGCAGTTAAACTTATTCCAAAGTAAATATTCGAGTTCCCTGGACTTGTGAAACTCAAACAACTCAACTCTCATGGCCTTTGGCTCATCAGGCCTTTGAGTTTCTATTCTGATTTTTATTGTAGGATAAATTCTGTTCATTAAATTTGACAGGAAACATATATCTTTGTTGACCAAGATCCTGCTTTTAGTACAAGGAATTGGATTGGGATTTTAAATATAAGATCTTGATTCCAATAAACCAATTTTTCTTCCAATATCTCTTTACATATCATAATTTTCCTGTTCTCATGTTCTATAATAAGAATTTATATCACATGGATATGACAGTGCCATGAAATCTAAATATTCTCCTATACTTATTAATGAATGAGCAGTAGCTGTGCTACAGAAAGAAGAAAAATGATCAATATTTATAAAAATAGATAAACTTCGAGGATACATTGATGCAATCCCCTGAAAGCATGCAGGCCAGCATATTATCTCTAGTAAATCACTTAGTGTGGCAATACTAAGCTCCAGTAGCCAAAAAAGTTAATACAACACATTTATTCAGTAAAAATATTAAGGCTATCAGCAAATAAGTAGAACTGCCAGAGTATTAGGCCACATAAGCTCACCCGTGACTACCATCTGTTATAAACAATCGACAGGCTCGTCCATTTACTCACCCACAGTTTTTCTTCATAGAACACTGATTCTTTCCTATTCGTTCCCAGCCAGATTAAAGCACTTGCTACTTTATAAACCATACACGAATGACTAGATAGGTGAGTGTTTGCATTCATGACAACATCTCAAATAATGATACTTATCAGTCCTAATTGTCTTCCTCTAATATGGCTATTTACTCAGACTCAAATTACTGTCATACATTTATTTAGTGTGCAGTATAGAAAGAGAATAGTGCACTATTGATCTCAATTTGATTAGAACCAACACTCGAACATTTACTAGAGGCGTGGGACCATGCTTAGATTACATGATTTCCATCTACCATAGAAGCTAATATGCCTCCAATTTTGAAAGCAGATTACTTTTGCTTTTCTGCCTGAACTCCTAAAAATAATCTGCATTTTTATTTCCATGCATATCAGGTAAAATAGAATTAGGTCTATTATATATGGTGCATTTTCTTTAGTTGAGTAAATATCTGCTTTAGAAATATTCAGTCATCATGATAAATAATCCTGTCTTGTTATCTGAGATAAAAATCAAAGTGCTAGAAGATATTTAGTCAATCTGACTTTTATACCCATTATAGAAATAAGCTGTGTATCATCACCGATACTGGGTCTGGCAAGTTTTCTTTTTCAATATTGGTAGAAAGAATAATTTAGGGATAAACTTTTTATGATTGTTTCTTGCTTTTTAGTCTGCCCAAGAACTAAACAAAATGAGCAAGTCTGGTTTACATAAAGAATATAAAACTCATCCTAACTTTCTGGTATTTTCCTCCATTGAACCTGAATTATCAATATAGTACCCAAATACAATGATGCAAAGATGTTGACATGATCCAAAATAACAATTGACAACTCCAGTGCTGTAACTCTCTCGGCTCTTCCAGAATATTCAAAGTGCTTTTTCCTCCTTATGTGGTATTTTTGAGGAGGGGAAGTGAGGAAGAGGGTTGTTTCCAAAAGCTGACAGTATATTAAAGGAAGTCCTTAGATACTTTCCTGGCAGCAATATTTGACTACAAACTGAAGTCAGCATCATTTGCCTATATGGGGAAATGATTGACGACAACATTTGATCTAGAAACATCTGATCTTCCTATAGAAAACATCAACAAAAGAAGGTATGTTGGTCAAATCTTATCCTATATCCATTTACTTTTACTCCTTGCCCATTTCTCTTTGCTGACAGAGCCTAAGATCGAATACACAGGAAAAATCCTAGCACTTATTGTGTTACAAGACCCTGTGTTGTTCATATATATTCTGTGTTTTAAAAATATAAGCATGCAGTGCAGGATACTTAGAACCCAGCATGCTCAGAGCCTGGAGTATGGGGAGAGAGAAATTGAGAGAGAAGGTGGAGGAAGCATATGAGGAAAAGAGGAGAAAGGAATGGAGGGACCGCGGAAAGGAATTGCAAAGGATATCATCTGACAAATTCAAGAAAGTATTCTGCCATTTAATTTTTTAATTTTGAATTTCAATGAATCATTATTCCAGTTGACATTCATAGTCACTTTGAACATCTAATTTTATAAGAGCATATTCCATCATAAATGTTAAAATATGAAAAATAAAATTCTAAGTAGATAAGTCAAAAGTCTGTTTTCTGGTTATATTGAGAGATAAAAGCTGTCTTGGCAAAAATTCTGAAATCACTGTATTTGATAATTTTTGCATATTATCACTTAACAATATATGCATTTATTCTTCTATCCATTCAACCAGAATTTCATGAGCATCTGCAGACACTCTCCTCCTCCCCCATCTTGATCCAGGCTCATTCAGCCCCTTTGCACTTCTTCTCATTACTTATTCCATTTTGCCAAGCACTGGTGCCACAGGACAGAACACAAAGCAACAGGACAAAGTGTTAGCTGAATAAGTATGATACCAATGAATATGCCAATGTGGACAGAGAAAACTCCAGGAAGCCTTAACCCTATAAAAAGTACTATAGGCAACTGAGGAAAGCTGTGTTCTTGAAAGCACATCTAATAGTTAAATTATTAATATTAACAAATATTAAAGCTGGACATGGTAGCACATTCCTTTACTCTCAGCAATTGTGAGGCAGAGGCACACAGATCTCTAGGAATTTAAAGCTAGTTTGGTCTTCATAGAGAGTTCCATTAAAGACAGAACTACACAGAGAGACCCTGTCTCAAAAAATAAAAATTAGCAGTATCTGTATACTCAATTGTAATATTCTATTTGATTCAGGCTGAATTGTCTGGAAATTTTCCAAACAAAATTAATGAAATATGAACTTACAGATGAATCGTCTTTAGAAAGAGTTCAGAAAATGAGAATTACAGGTTTCATTAGGAAAAATAACCGTGAATGTTGGTGGTCAAAGTGTTCAGTGGTATCTTCGGGAGCTGGGTGAATTATCCAGACATAAAAAAATGAGTTCTGAGTATGTACCTAGGTGACATGCGCAAGAGCCTATGTGCAATCCTCAGCATCTCCTAAGTAAATAATCAAAGCTTCTTAGAAAGCTGAGACTGTAAGATCATTTAAATCTATGAGATTGATGCCAGCCTGTGTACATAGTCAGAATTCATCTCAAAATATAAAACAAAACAAAACATGCAGCATAATAATCCAACTTGAACTGTACCCAAAAGACTAAAAAATGTTTACAGCTTACAATATTTACTTTATCTTCATCTCTAGCTGAGTAAATCCTTCATTCTCCCTAACTTTCTGACCCAGCCTGTCTTTAATGATGACTCGTTTTCAAAGCATCTCTCAAACATAGGTATCACTTTCCTTTCACACACACACACACACACACACACACACACACACACACACACACACACGGGGTGGGGGGGAGAGAGAGAGAGAGAGAGAGAGAGAGAGAGAGAGAGAGAGAGAGAGACTTTCTTTGTATCTGTTAATATCTCTCTTAGGTTCTAAAGATGCTTTCTTGATGTCTGCTAAACATCAAAGGAACTTATTCACCTTAATTCAAAGTGTCATTAACCTAATCAATCAATTTTCTCATCATAAGAATTTTACTATTGACATTTTGTGCTCTAGTTTTGTTAATTCAATCATTGTATACATAATAATTTGCACTAGGAACATTGTTGTCTTTAATTCCTCCAAACTCAGCTTCCATATACACTTGTCAAACGGAGTTCTGCGAAAAGGAAGCCGACTTATTTGTACTTATCAAAAAATTCACTTGCTGTCTAATGTTTTTAAAAAAATTCAAACTCTTTAAATAGTCTATGAGGCTTTGTAAATATAACTGTAGTCTCAGTTTGCCCTGTTTTTATACTTAATGTTTTTATCCATGCCAACCCACTCATCGGTGACTAACACAAATAACAAATATTAGCGCTTGACTTAAAATTGTAGCAGATATATAATCAGTGCTTAACACCAACCCATAACAACCATTGCCAATTGCTTCAAGAAAGAAACACTGTCTTCTTGGATTGCCTATTGTCAGCATTTATATTGGCCTCTGGCACATAGGATACAGTGATGACTCTTGGAAAAAGAAAAATTCCCATACAAGTGCATTTCTTGACTGTTTTCTCTCTATTCTTCTTTGCAATCCTTCCTGCTTAATCATTCGGCATTTCTCACCTAGACTATTTTGACAGCTTTCAAGTGGACTCCTTGACTTTTTTCCTCAATCTAAACTGTGATACTAACTTACAAATCCAGCCAAGATTTTTCTCTTTAAATCTCTTTGGCTTCTCATAGATGTCTTATTCCTGATGTTTGTTACAAAGAAAACTGAGATATTTCTTGCCAAAGTTCACTTTCTCATATATGTAAGAGTCTCATGTATCAGTAACACTAAAAGCAAACAGACTACATTCTGTCAGTATGGAAAATTAACTATTCCTGGCAGAATACAGGGATATTAAAAATGGGATTTTAGAATTTAAAGTTTTGAAATAAATGTAAGATGACTTTTTTAATACTTACATTTTGCTGAATATAGATGTCACATTAGCAACTAGCTTTATAAAAATCAAATATAAATTATCACATTTGATATCAAATCTAAACTCAGAAGCATAATTTTTTTGTAGGAACTAGTGCCTACATCTCCTTCTAACCTCATCTTCTGGTAATTTTCTTTCGTATTTTGTATCATTCCAACAATACCATCACCCCTGTATCTCACTCTTTCATTCTTTATCTACCCCTAATGACTGCTTGGTTTTGGTGGTAGGCTATTTCAACTTGCACTCCATTTTTTAGGGCTTCATGCTTGAAAAGCTAAGTAGTTTCTCTTCCTTTTTGTTCTTTTAGTGTCACATATATTTACTTTATAACACTTCTAGTCTGTATGGATATATTTCCTATGAGATCATTTGACTATTATTTCATTCCCCAACTAAAGTGTAAGGTGTACAGTTGGAAGGCTCAGGGCTGGAGAGATGGCCCACAGTTGTCTCTCTTACAGAGAACTTGAGTTTGCTTTGCAAAATCCACATAGTGGATCACAGTTTTCCATAATTTCAGTTTTGGTGAATCTAAAGTTCTCTTCTGACTACCCAAAATATCAGTCACGTGTGTACACAGATAAAAATAAATCTAAAAAACAATGAAACAATGATACAACTGTCTACTCTTTGTTGACATTGTATGAATCTATCATGCGACATAATAAAGTATACTAATTTCTCCCCCAAACAACTTTAATTAATGAGTATTCTTTATTATCATGTATTTCTTTTTATTTATTCCATAAGTCTTTATATATGTTTGTTTTCTTTACCACATTAAAAACAAAAAAATGCAGAGCAGTGGTGGTGCACACCTTTAATCCCACCACTCAGAAGGCAGAGGCAGGTGGATCTCTGAGTTTAAGGTCAACCTGGTCTATAGAGATAGTTCCAGGACAGTTAAGGCTATACAGAGAAAGCTTGTGTCAAAAAATCATAAAACAAAACAAAACAAAAATGGAATTGATACAATACATCCATCGAAAGATGAAAACATCAAAGACAATATTTGTGGATTTGCATTTTTTTCTATAGCCACACAAAATTGAAGCAAAATCTTTAAAGATTTTGCCAATATCAATGAGCCAAATTGTATCCCAAAATAAACTGCTATAAAACAATACATTTATTTTTTAATTAGAGCAACTATTAATTAATAGTTCTATTGGTGAAGTGCCTCAATACCCCTTTTCAAGCAGAAAGATGATGTACTGAGATGCTTGTGTGCAAATTGTTGTCACCATATGCTGTGTGACTTTGGTCACTTTTGTTATCTTGTCTTTCACTTTTTCAATGTATAAACTGATTTAATTATATGCATTCTGTAGAGTAATTTTGAGGACTATAAAAGATAATGCCTACCACTACTTTGCAGGGAAGGAAGCTGGTCATGAAGGGTATTTTATAAATGTGTACTCTTCCAGTGGATATCCGTTTTTGTCATTGGTTTGTCTGATCACATGTATACAGCATTCAAATAGTTACATGGTCTGTTTCTTACGGTCAAAATTCATCCTCAATTCTAAAAAAAAAAAATCAGGGAATCTCTGCCTTGTGCCGTAGTCACATTATCAGGGTAGATTTGCTTTCCTGGATGCCTGCTTTCCTAAGTAATGATAAAAAGTTAATAATGTTACACTTTCTATTGCTTTAAAGCACTTTTGCTTTGTTTCTGTTCATAAGTGATATTAGAATAAAAGTGAATGTTTGGTTCCTATAAACTCCTCTCCTCTTCACCAGGATTCCAGGAGCTCCACCTAATGTCTGGTTGTTGGTCTCTGAATCTGCACCTATCAGTTTCTAGATGAAACCTCTCTGATGACAATTTTGGACACCACAAAAACACAGCCCACATAATCAACTAAGCATGGTTCATAGGGATTCAGAGAGACTGAACTATCAGAGAACCTGCATAGGTCCAAACTAAGTCCTCTGCATGTATTTTATTGTTGAGTAGCTTGGTATTATGGTGGGATTCCTAATCATAGGAATAGGTGTGTCTCTGGCTCCTTGATCTACATTTGCAACCCTTTTCCTTCTACTGGGTCTCTTTTTCCAGCCTTGATATGAGGGTATGTGTCTAGTCTTAGTGTAACTTGTTATGCTATGCATGGTGATATCCCTGGGACGCCTGCTCTTTTCAGAAGAGAACTAGACAAACAGTGGGTCTGGGGAAGAGGAGAGGTAGGTAGGAGGGATTGGGAGAAAAGTTGGGGATGTACTATATATGAAAATAAACAAATAAAAATGCATGTTGCGATGTGGAAGGGATCATGTCATTATTCCTCCACCCTTGTTTGTAACTTCCTATTACTATGCCCCATATTGTCTTTCTTCCACTTCAAATGCTAATTTTGGAGTCTCATTTTTGTTATTGAACATCTTTAAAACATTTTATACAATAAATACAAGAGACAACGTGAATCTGTCATGTTTTCCTTTCTAATAAACTTGTCCTCATGACAAATTTTTAAAACTCACACTTATTTTTAAAGAATATTTTTCTCATGAAAATTCAGCAGATCACTTATTTAATTACTTATCACTAGTTCAGCTAATGTTCAGGCCACATAAACCGAAGTAGAAGTTGAAGATTTAAGCAGATTTCCGAACAAATGCTACATTTTGTAAATATTTAACAATACATTTTTCCAGTTTTCAAGCAAAACTCACAGTTTGCTTAAAATATCCAGGTACTATAATTGAGGTCAAAGAGGTCATCTTTTTGTTTGAATCATGTAGATAATTGCTTCAATTCTCCACTTCACTTTGTGTGAAGTAAGTAATTGAGTGAAATTTCAACTGAACATTTTACTGAAAAAAAAGTAAAAAATGAGTGTTGATTATCTTTAAGCCCAAACAAGTAGCTAATTGCCTGAAATTACCAGTTGCTTGGTCATACAACCTTGGTACATTTAGACATATCTATGATGAAATTGGAGAAAGAAAAATAAACATCACTTCAGCATGCCTACCACAGCTTTCAATCATACGCACTCGATGAGTTAATAGCACACTAAAAATGGCCACTTTCCTCCAATTTCTGGTTTCATCTTTTAAAATAAATGCTCAAAAGAACTTATGTCTATATAGAATAAAAAATGAGAACAGCTTAGCAACCTAATTTATTTCAACCGATTGTCACAAACATTCGGTTCACATGCAGAGAAAAATTATCTAAGTTAGAACTAGTGTAATTTGATAAAACAAAAATATGATTATTACCTAGAAATATTTTCATATATTTCATCTTCATTTTGCTAGAACACAGCCTTGTAAGTTAAGCCAAACAAATAAAAAATGTGTAGGCACACTGGAAGCCAGGCGTACAGAGTGGGGTGGTGTTAAATATTTACAAATGTAAACGAGGTCTGGGAAATCTTAAAGTCTATGAAGTTGTTTAAAAACTCCCAAGGGCAAATGCTATCAAAATTATAATGAGAAACAAAATGGATGTTTAGGAATCCAATTTTCCCCTTTGAACTGGTGAATGAACCTTATTTCACAGACTTATATTACTTAAACAGCTTTCTAAAAATCTACTAATAGACTGTCCACTTTGCTATATGACAAGTCTGCACTAAAATCATTTCATAATGGTAGCTTTTTGTCTTATTCTAACAAAGCTCAAAGGGGAAATTTTCATCTATATTTCAAGTGATGCTAACTTTTCAGTATTGTAAAGTGAGAACTCTGCTATGCTACAACAACCTTGACTTACTGCGTGGCATCAGTCATCTCATTAGGGTTTATTTGAGTGGAAATGTTTAAGAGTTCTCTGACCTATTCCTTCTACCCTCATATAATGCCTCTCCAACTATTTGAGGACTTATAAGTCAGTTCACCCTTCAGGTCTTTTTGTTGTCTTTTATAAAAGCAATTTTCTAAGAATTTGAAAGGGATCACTTTGGTTTGATATCCATGGACCTTCCCCCAAATACTCCCTATTTTACATAAGCAGGTTGTAGATACTGAAACTGCATACATTACTTCCTGTAGAAGGCATGGTAAAACCTTAAATACAGAATATGCCATGGTTATATCTCAGCCCCTCTATGTTCTTAGTAATATATCTATATGTTAGACCATGTTCACTGTTTGTGATCATAGGACATTCTATTATTGGTATGTTTGACCTATAGTTCTCATGGGCCCTACACAATTATTTGTGATTTATACATACCCAGTTCACGACCATCTTGTACTCATTTCTATAATCTGGTATTCCTCTAGATTTGAATTTGCCTTTAATAGACTTTGTCATGTTTATTTTTACCCACATCAGCTTGTCACAGTTGTTTGGAATCCCAATTTTAACTCATTTCCCTAACCCCAACTGTGAAAAGACAGAATTGACTGAACATATACAAATTCTCTGGTATCAAACATCATACTGTTCTTTGTACACATCATCCAACATTCTATATTACCCACTCTTCTGATACTTAGTCATAGCCTATTGAAGTTCAATACCATATTTCTAGATATTCTTACCCGACTCCTGGATCGTCGACGACATCCAAAAAACGGAAAGCAACAGAACAGGTTCAAGCTAGAGTTGGACCTGTGGCCAGATGGTGTGTGTCGTGTCCTTCTAAAATTCAGCATGATTCAAAGTGGATTTATCTGGAAAAAAAATATGACTTGGGGTGAAACAGTGAAAGGTTTGTGAAACATAACAAGCAATTTAATACATGAGGAAGGAGAAGGCACATTGTAGGAGAAGTTCTCAAATTTTGAAATCTCACCTTAACCCCTGCTCTCCAGGGATTCTGTAGTATATTTTCTAAAAAACACAGCAACCCATAAGTTACCTCTTTTCTTGAAAAGAAGGACAGAATGGTGAACGAGAGTCTATCCCCTACAAAACCTAGCCTTATGTGTCCCTCAGACTCAGAAAAAGAAAATAGGCCACATTATTCTCTCTTCCTCTATTTTCTCTTGGGACAATCATTTACCCTTTCTTATTTAAATTCCTGGCATTCCCATCTCAGAACTGTCTCTATCCTTGGGCAGTTCCTGTCATTAATATACCCTTCCACATCAGCTCAGACCTTCTTGGCTACCAGCCAGTTGGCCAGTTTCCTTCTACCAATAACTAGATTCCCCCTAATTATGCATTTAGATGCTACAAATATCAATATGAGTAATCGGTTTGAATGATGGACCCAACTGACAACATCTAACATCTCAGTAGCTTTCTGTGTATATTGTCATAAGAGGTAAGTCTTATTTTATCAACGTACAACAGTATTAAGGACATGGGTAGATTGATATTAAATATCAATAGTAAATAATACCCAATTTAAAACATACTTGGAACCTGGCATCGTGATACATCCCTGTAATTCTAGCACTCAGAAAGTTGAAGCAGAAGAATCACAAGTTTGAGTGCAATCTGTACTACATAGTAAAATGTCTCAAAAAACCCTAACATCTGGGGATATAGATTAAAAGTAGAACATTTGCATAGGATGCACAAAGTCCTGTATTTTATCCTTAGTACTCAAAAAGGAAAGAAAGAAAAAGGAAAGCAAAAGGTACTTTATATTTTAGTTCCTCAATGGGGATATAGGTAAATTAAATTGCAATTTAAAACAGTAGGGCAGTGCATATGGGACAGAAGACAAGTTGACTATGATACTGAAATTTTTACTTCCTCTTTCCTTGTGCTTCTTTTCCTTGCTTTTTAAATTTTGAGAGAGTCTCAGCATGTAGTTTAGTCTGTCCTCAAACTCTTAGTAGCCATCTTGTCAACTTCTTAAATGGTGACATTAAAAACATAAACCACCATACCTAGTTTAAATAACACCAAATTTATAGTTTATTTATTTATAATTCATACCTTACTGAAGTCTTTTTTAAAAAGTATTAAAAACAGATGAGATTGAATCAGAGATTGCTACAATCAAGCATGTATTAAATTTTCATTCGAATACTTTAAAGTGAATGGCTTTACATATTTTTACTATTTCTATGTTCATCTAAATGAGCCCAAATAGCAAAGCAGATGATGTTATTTTTACTCCTTTATGGAACTATTGCTGCTGAGAGGGACTGTGAAACAAACTTCTTAAAGGACAGACTTTCATTGTAAAGACTGTATAGATAATAGAACATTTTCCTCCATCAACCTAATGTTTCTCTATCTCCTTCCTTCACAACTCTCTCCAAAAATGTAATATAATAGAAAAATAGAGGCCTCCCCATTAAAGATAAATATTGTTACCACTATAAAAAGGTGTATTTCCCCCTCATTCTTTAAAGTTACTCTTTGAGCACATATCTTTACATTAGCTGATAAAATCAACTATCAAAGCCACTAAATTTGTTGGTGGTGGTGACTCTGATATAAGCTAATAGCTGTAAGATTTGTGACTTATTGGAATAAAAACAATGGGAAAAGTATACAGTTTTATAAACAGGGGTGGTTAGAGTAAAACAATTAAAATGCCAGAAGAAAAAGTGTTGTACATTTATATACATATTATCTCATCAAATTCTCAAAATTTTACAAAGCAGGCACCATCAGTTCTACCTCTCAAATGAAAAAACCTAAATACAAAGAAATGAAGTGTTAATAGATAATTTAGTAGCATAGTTCAAACTACAATCACATTTTGTTCACATCCAGGGGATGCCTCTCTCCCACTTCTCCCACTGTGAGACGGGATGAAGGCAGGTGCTTGAAAAGAGAAACAGTTTTTCTATACAATAACTACACATTTCTTTCTCCTTGATTTTTCTACCTTTTTCCAAGAAGAAAACAAAAAAGTTTCTTTTTCATTACAAAATATACATTCCTGACCTGTACCTGTATAACTTATGTTTATAAATTTGAATATGATTTTCTAATTTTTAAATTCAGAAATGAGGGCCTGACCCCCAGACTCCTAAAAAGAATTTCCAAGGATGAAGTGATTTTGATCATTGTCTTTCAGATAAGATTATATAAGCTACCCAGTTGGTTCTATGGAGCATTGGAAATTTACTAATGTTTACAAAATTCATACTTGCACATAAATGCCCTTTGAAACCCAGTCAACGGAAATGAGGAATAGAGACTATCCCTGTCTCAATTTTTTGATCAATCTAGATGACATTTATTATTTAAATTACTCCCTTTTCAAATTCCTTTATTTATTCATTGCCTTTAGATAGCATGAATATGACGAAATGCAAGTCATCTATTGATCTAAATATCTCCTTCTCTGGCTGGACAATGTTGAGATACTCAAGGATGGTGGAGAAAATAGCAAATCAATTTGATGCAAATTCTTGGTCTCTAATCTCAATTTGCGTTCAAGGTTACCTAGTAACATTTCTTTTTTCCTTTCCTTATAAAAGCTATTTTAACCTTCCTCTGCTCTCTTGTTATCACAACCCATCTGCTTCATCATTTAACTTATTCACCTCATACCTCGTGGTTCTCATAGGAGAACCCCTGGAATTTTCTGGTATGGCACCTATAATCCGACTTGCTCACCGCTCTCTTCCTCCTTTCCTTTTTTCTGCAGGAAGCAATGGAAGAAATGACCCAGCTCTGCTCTAAGGAGTTGTTAACACACTTACTCTCTTAATCTTGACATCTCAGTTGCCACATGAGAATTACCACTTAAGGTGTTTCCAGTTCACCCCAAGTGCTTTCTCTTGATCACTCTGTTTATCTTGCCTTGTGTTGTAGCATTATCCTTACTCTCTCTACTACTTCTCACATTAATAGAAAATTCTGTTTTTATGTTAAAAACAAAAACAGAAAACATGATTTTACTTTGATATCCACTTCTACAAACAGACAAATTTATTTAAAGAAGGTTTTCTTTAATTCTCATTTTTTTCAGGGTCCATCACTCTCATTCATGCTTAAATTTAAAATACCTTTCTTTCCACCTCACTGATCCTTGAAATTCCTATAATCAGTGAGGGCTATATGGTTAATACATTCAGTGGTCACGGTAATATCTGTTAACTATCTAAAATATCCCTTCTCATTCATTTGGTTCTTATGACATTACAATGTTGACATTACATGTGTTTTCTCCTCTTTATACTCCGTGGTTCATCTCTGTTTTTGTTGGTGGTGGGAGGGGCACAATTTCATTAAAAAGTTTTTTAGATGTTGCTAGTTGATAGCATTTTCCCCTCAGCCTTCCAAAAGCTCTTTTTACATTCAGTTCTCTGCATAATCTTATTCATATATGCTAATAAATCACAAATTTCATCAACAACCCAGATCACCTTTCTAAACAAATAAATCTCTCCCTTTAAGGCCCCTAAGCTATTTCATTCAATATGTTCCATGGGATTCAGTCAACAAATTTACATTTCCAAACTTAAATTGCTAGAATCTCTTGTTTTTAATTAAAGTAAATGATATCACTATGTACCTTAATGTTCTAACCCAGAATAGTATTTCCTATGCTTCAAACGCACTTTTGTTTCTCTGTTTACCTAGGATATTTCCTGTTCATCTCACTAAGGTTATTATTATAATTTTTATACTAAGAATTCTTCCAGGGTTTCACTTTTCTGAGCTCTTTTTTTTTTTTTTTAGAGGAATGAACATTTTTTTTTATTAACTTGAGTATTTCTTATATACATTTCGAGTGTTATTCCCTTTCCCGGTTTCCGGGCAAACATCCCCCTCCCCCCTCCCCTTCCTTATGGGTGTTCCCCTCCCAACCCTCCCCCCATTGCCGCCCTCCCCCCATAGACTAGTTCACTGGGGGTTCAGTCTTAGCAGGACCCAGGGCTTCCCCTTCCACTGGTGCTCTTACTAGGATATTCATTGCTACCTATGGGGTCAGAGTGCAGGGTCAGTCCATGTATAGTCTTTAGGTAGTGGCTTAGTCCCTGGAAGCTCTGGTTGCTTGGCATTGTTGTACTTTTGGGGTCTCGAGCCCCTTCAAGCTCTTCCAGTTCTTTCTCTGATTCCTTCAATAGGGGACTTATTCTCAGTTCAGTGGTTTGCTGCTGGCATTCGCCTCTGTATTTGCTGTATTCTGGCTGTGTCTCTCAGGAGCGATCTACATCCGGCTCCTGTCGGTCTGCACTTCTTTGCTTCATCCATCTTGTCTAATTGGGTGGCTGTATATGTATGGGCCAAATGTGGGGCAGGCTCTGAATGGGTGTTCCTTCAGTCTCTGTTTTAATTTTTGCCTCTCCCTGGCACTGGAAAAAATTTCCTGAACAAAACACCAATGGCTTATGCTCTAAGATCAAGAATCGACAAATGGGATCTCATAAAACTGCAAAGCTTCTGTAAGGCAAAGGACACTGTGGTTAGGACAAAACGGCAACCAACAGATTGGGAAAAGATCTTTACCAATCCTACAACAGATAGAGGCCTTATATCCAAAATATACAAAGAACTCAAGAAGTTAGACCGCAGGGAGACAAATAACCCTATTAAAAAATGGGGCTCAGAGCTAAACAAAGAATTCACAGCTGAGGAATGCCGAATGGCTGAGAAACACCTAAAGAAATGTTCAACATCTTTAGTCATAAGGGAAATGCAAATCAAAACAACCCTGAGATTTCACCTCACACCAGTGCGATTGGCTAAGATCAAAAACTCAGGTGACAGCAGATGCTGGCGAGGATGTGGAGAAAGAGGAACACTCCTCCATTGTTGGTGGGATTGCAGACTGGTAAAACCATTCTGGAAATCAGTCTGGAGGTTCCTCAGAAAATTGGACATTGAACTGCCTGAGGATCCAGCTATACCTCTCTTGGGCATATACCCAAAAGATGCCTCAACATATAAAAGAGACACGTGCTCCACTATGTTCATCGCAGCCTTATTTATAACAGCCAGAAAATGGAAAGAACCCAGATGCCCTTCAACAGAGGAATGGATACAGAAAATGTGGTACATCTACACAATGGAATATTACTCAGCTATCAAAAACAACAAGTTTATGAAATTCGTAGGCAAATGGTTGGAACTGGAAAATATCATCCTGAGTGAGCTAACCCAATCACAGAAAGACATACATGGTATGCACTCATTGATAAGTGGCTATTAGCCCAAATGCTTGAATTACCCTAGATCCCTAGAACAAACGAAACTCAAGACGGATGATCAAAATGTGAATGCTTCACTCCTTCTTTAAATGAGGAAAAAGAATACCCTTGGCTCTAACGACCTTTTCATAGCTCAGTTTCATTTACTGCTCTATACTTTCCAGAAGACTGTAAGCACAAATGACCCTCAATTTACCATGGGTAATGACTAAAGTCCTAGTGAATTGGAAATATATTTAGTACACGTTCCTTATTAAGCACGATAATTTGTCATAGTTCACATGACTCGGATATCTTAGCATTGCAAGAGAGTATCAGATCACATAGTGGTAGTCAAAGAAAAAAAAAGCAAAGTTCAAATTTTGACGTATAGTTTCCTATGAATTCTATTGCTTTTGTGTCATACTAAAGCTGGAAAATCATTCGGCTAAATTGTTGTAAGCCATGGACCATCTGTAATACGAAGGATGGGTTTTGCTCTTTCGCCTTCCCACTTGCTTCAGTATTATCACTGACACTTAAAAGTGGTTATTGAGCATTTCAAAACACAACCAGAATGATTTTTTTAAAAAAATGAGGCAAAAGTAAAAGCTAAACGAAACCATCAAAACAGTCTTAGTAGAAAAGGAAAATAAAGAACTGTTCAATCTATAGACACTGGAGGTTTTTCTTCCCAAACTCCATAGTAACCATTTTAATCACTTTTTTCATCATTTTAAAACATAAGCTGTTGACTACAAGATTACTAGAAAACATAGATGATATTCTAAAAGAAAATAAAGCCCCAAAATATTATCATTATTCTTTTTGTTATCAAATGTTTTATAATAAAAACTTACAAAAAGTATAACGAATGTTCCACATATTAACGGTTATCTTTTCTCAAAAATTCTAATAGACAACATCTTTTGAAAATAATGCCTTAAA
This sequence comes from Rattus norvegicus, assembly GCF_021556685.1. NCBI lineage: Eukaryota > Metazoa > Chordata > Mammalia > Rodentia > Muridae > Rattus > Rattus norvegicus. The sequence goes on from NC_141554.1 coordinate 84,555,971, forward strand.
TGGTTGTTTTAGATAATAAGTTAGAGAAATTAGTAAATTATCTTTAAAAAAGTGGCCCTCTGTGTGTGTGTGTGTGTGTGTGTGTGTGTGTGTGTGTGTGTGTAAAAGAAATTTAAAATAAGATGTTTGGGGCAGGCCAAAGTTTATCGTGTTTGAAATTAGGTTGTGGAAAATTTTCTCCTCTCCAAAAACATTCATGATCATACAAGGCTATGTATACATGACCCATATCTCCTTTCCCTCTACATAAACTTCACTCATTTTTCTTGCAAACAGCAATTATGTTACCCTTATCATTCTCTTCTTCAGACAGAATAGGCTTAATTATGTTATGGCCTAGTCTCCATTTTGTTTATTATTTGGGTCTGGTTCTTGCAGAGTTCTTCCTGTCTTTTCAAGCCTTAAACCAAAGAGAATGATATTTGGTATTTCCACAAAACAGAGTAGCCAAATAGTTATTTGATAATGTGAAAAGATATCCAATGAATACACTACGAACTTGCATCTTAACAAAGAAGTATGAATGCTTTCATGGTTTGTTTTTTTGTTTTTGTTTTTTTTTTTTTGTGTGTGTGTGTGTTCTCTATTAAGGACCACACAGAGGCAATTTCTTTTTTCCTCTTGTTAGGCTATGCCTGAAAATGAGAGTGTTTGGGGCTAAAAGCATTAATGAATTACTCCTAGTATACACTTACTCCTAGTATACACATTAATGCATTACTTCTAGTAGACACTTTGCTGCTCTTTATCACTGTCACTTTTCTTGTTCACAGTCATCATCCATGAAAAGGCATTTGAAGATTACTAATAAAGTATTTCTGCAAGCAGATTGGTTTCTCACTGACTCACTCTACTGGGTTGAAGTCGATATTCTTTTCTTCCACTTCCACCTACACCATAGAGACTAAAGGGTTTCTCATCATTTCACCTCTGACACCTGCCTTTTCACAGAATCAGTTCACCCTCCACCCCAAACTGACACAATTGTTTCCACTTAATTGGCATTGTGTTCCATTCTTTCTTAAAAAAACAAACCTTTTCTATTCAACTTCATAGTCACTGCCCTCAGGGGAACACAATACCCTGGCCTTCTGTGAACCAGACTCATTTATCTTTTTTTTCTTGTCTATGACACAGAAAAGAAAGGAATCAGAAGGGCAGAAGATATGACCAGTGGTTATTAAATGCCATGTTGTACTATCATGGTCACCCTCTGGTCAACAAGAACCTGAAGAAAACAGATACTATAGACACGAAAACACTGCACTTGATGAGTGCAGTCAGATAACCAAGAATGGAGAAATGTAGACGTTTATCCTTGTCCTTGTGTCTTCCTTTTCTCCTCTTTTCTTCTAATTCAGGCCCTAGTTTTCCAGTGCTTTTGTAACATCTGCCCAGCTGCTCGGGTTACAGTTGAAACCTATCTAACTGAAGCATCAATTTATATTTTGGATGTTTCTCCGTCTATTACTTTCTGTGTCAATGGTACTTTTACTTCCTGCCCAATGCCTTTAAATCAACCCCAGAAGGTAGCTCATATTGAGATAACATAATTAAATGACGAAGACTAGGCAACATTCTGTTTACCGAGTATGGCAAAAAGAGACTTTCCATCTTTTTCACTACAAAATAGAATACTTTGATACACCATGTAGGGACAATTTCTAGGGATAGATTTGAGGCCTTCCCCTGTACCTGTTAAATCATATCCCATATATGGAAGCCAGAATTTCTAGAGCTTTGGATACACTCCCTTTTCTTTCCCTTTTATTCATATCTATCGAACTCCCCCTGTCAGTGACAAGAAAAGACCTCTATAGTTTATCAAATATTGCCTGGGGACATCTCTCTTCTTCCCCTTCACTAATAATGTGATTTTCCATGTTTGGCACATGCTTAAGTGTCTGAACAAAGAGGCTCATGTTATTAATTATGTATACATACTGAAGAGCCTCTGCACTAGGCTCCTTTTCCCAAAAGAACAAGTAAACCAGTAAAAGGATCATGTTGGTTAGCACTTAGGGGCAAATGGACATTTTGGGTTCTGCTCCATTTTCAATACCACCCTCCCAGCAATACCCAATTAGTGTGCAGTGCTAGCAAAGGCCAAATGCAGCTATGCCTCTTCAGACCTCTGCACCGCCCTCGTAGAGATCCACTCACCACCACACTAATCAAATCATTAGGCTGCACTCTGCAAGTTACATACATGCTAGGGCTGGCACTTTAAAATGTTAATGCCGTGGATAAATCCAAACCCATTTGAAAACTGCTTGGATGCACAATTGAAAGCACTAAAGTTCAGAGCACGTTTAATTATTTCCCATAAACATAATTCTGAAAGCTTTCTTTGTTTATTCGAAAAGAAAGAAAATCTATTTTCTCTCTGCTGTTATTAACTCAAATAATGAATGGGGAATTTTTTTTAATTTGATATATTTTTTTTTATCTCACCTTGGATTTTTCTAGCTCAAGATATGGTTTATTTAGCACTAGTCACAGAAACTTGAAAATATAAAAGTCACACAAATCATTCAAACAGGGTTTCTGAAGGAAAAACATTTGATATCAATATGCACAACAATTTCTCTTTGGTGATGAGTTAAATAGGCTTATTTTATAGACTGTCACCCAATGCTTTTAAATTTCCTTCTATTTTTATACTTGCCATGAATCACTATTAGCTCTCCATCTCCCTTTTTGTCTCTAGGTCTCTTTTCTCCCTCAGGCTCACACCTACACATTCATTCACAGTCCACAGTGTTGGAAACTAAATGATCATTCTTTGCTGTTGCTGTGGCCAAGGCTTCTGGTTCTTCTGAGTCATAAGGAAGCAGCTAGAGGTGTTACAATCCTTTCTGCCCATCTGTCTAATTAGTGACCAAACACTACACCAGAAAATGCAATAAATAATCACACAAAAGAAGCAGAAACTATCAATTATCTTCTGATAGAGCAAGCAAGTATACATGGATTGTGGAGCATGTTTCCTTTGGATTTTAACCGATATTTTAATTAAATGATTGGGTTTTTTTTTTAAAGCCAACCAATAGTTTGTACCTGAGATGTGCAGTGCACTTTGCAGCCGCATTTCCTAGCACCCAGAAAAATGGAATGATATATTGCTGCAGTAAAAATGAAAATGCTAATGCACATATGAGTAATGTTTTTCTCCTCTGAACAGTATATACTAACTCCGGCTCTGTGGAATCATTTACTGATGCATGCACTGATTTAACTCCAAATATCCTTTAAAATTAACAACCTATTTAACATTCCTGCAAAGATTATGGTCAGGAAAGCAAATGGTATTGTCTCCCTTGAAGAAATATCCCAGTAACCCCTCCACTACCTTAGATTTATAATCAAAATTAGAAATCAAGTCTAAGCTCTTATTTGACAATAATTGACAAAACACACATACTCTGTGGCTCAATTTTTCATCCCAATCAGCTCAGCATGTACATAAACACATAGCCCCTGAGCTTCACTATTTGTTTAATGGATGAGATTCAAGCTTTTGGTTTAGTTGGAGGCTTTGTGTATTCAGCCTGGCATAAATTGCTATAGTTTTAGAAAGAACAGTTGTTTTGGGGGCAGATATAATCTTTAATTGGTTTCTAGATTTTTACTTATTGTTTCCATAGCTGTAATTCCTGGGATGATTAAAAAGTTGACTCTGAAGTGAGACATGAAAAGACCCCAGAGGAAAAGAGTAGATTGAAAATACTGGATTGAAGACAGTGACACCAAATTCCCTTCTAAGCCTTTTATCCTTTCTTCTACTTGCAGAGTAATAGAAATCACTTAGCTGTGCTGTGACTACTACTACACACCATATATAACTGGCCAAAGGAAAAGTGGCCCACATCTTAATTATAGTTTTAAATAATCTAATCTGCATTATGCGATCAATAAATAGTTGTTGATAAGAGTCTAAATTTTCAAAAGAAACCACAAGCTCTAAACTGAATTCTCACACTGCCTTTTGCCCTTATGGCTTTGTCTTCTCGGATTACAAATACAGTCTACTCCCTGGAGCTGAAAAAAATCAACAGTTCATACTTGTGAAGCAGTAAACACAAAAGGACCTAAGAATAAAGCAATCCACAAACCAGAATCCTTTGTTTTCTAATGTACCTAAAAGCTCAGTTTACTGTAACTAGATGTGAAAGTATAAAGAGGTAGATAAAGCAGTTCATTATTCATCACTTAAGGCAGTCACAAAAAGGACACATTTTCATTAACGGTGGGTTGAATTATTAGAAAACCTGAGCCACTCAATCCATATTCAGTGCTTGCTCTGTTCTGCTCTGCTAAGTGAATACTGTGGAGGTGGGGAGATTGCTGTTAAATAAGATTCCAATTGAGAGCTTATTTTTCAGAGCCCAAACCAAGAACTCAAACCTTCAAAGGCAGTTATTTTGATCATCTTTTTAGACATATTATTTTGAGTTTATCCCAGAGTTTCCAGATGTCTTTAAACTGTACCTTAACAATAGCTTTTTAATAATTTTGAACCAGTAAGTCATTCCCTTATACTTTTACAGAATGCATTGCCCCTTAGTATGGTTTTTGTGATATTTAATATTGATTATTAACTTGATAGAATATGAGGTCACTTATGAAATATGTCTTTGGGTATATACGTGAGGTATTTTTTGTAGATTGTATTTATCAATATAGGAAGACCCACATTAAATGTGAATGGCATCATACCCTGACTCACTCCCTAGACTAAATAAATGGAAGGCAGTGAATTACATAAGAACATTTGTCTTTTTTTGTTTTAGTATAGAATAGAGTTTGTTCAGGGCATGGAGAGGGGAGTTAAGAGGGTAATGGAGGCAGAGAAAGGCAGAGCAGGAGAGGGAGAGAGAGAGAGAGAGAATTAGAGTTCAGAAGTAGAGGAATAGAGGCCAGCCATGAGCATGTGGAGAGGGGGGGAAGGGAATGGAAAGAGAGGGGGGAAGTGGGTGAGGGGATAGAGTGGGAGCAAGAAGGGAAAGAAGGGAAGAGCATGAACAAGAGTATGAACATTTTTCTTGATCTGATTCCTGATCATGGACCAAATGGGCCTAGCTCTTCATTTGCCTGTCATCATGACCTATCTGCCACGATGGACTACACCTTAAATTGTGAGCCAACAACTTTCACTATGTCAGAAAAGTATGCTATGCAAACTGAAAGTGGAGAAGACATTGTTTGTCTTATTCATTTGTAAACACTATGAACTATAATACCTACCTACAAAAAGATATGCTCACATGTGCAGTAGTGGCATGACTGCAATGGGGGTAGAAAACCACTCTGTGATTGAATTTGCAGCTTGTTCCTCATTAGAAAACCCATATATTTTACTGTAAAAATTGGTCCAATTGCCATGCCTAGGGAGGTCCCCTGAGTAGGAAGCTGTCTATGTATTTTAGCTAAACTGACATAGCATCAAACTGGCTTCGTGAAATTTATATTTATACTAATAAACAAATGGTACTCTTAGGCCTATTCAGAGAAGCCTATCTTTGCTGTGAACAGCAGTTAAAGAAGTGATCAAGGACTATCAAAGATGCTCAAAATAAGTGACGGTTGACAATACACCATTCTCTGTAAGGCTCAGGGAACGATGCAGAATGTGAGGGCCAGATGAAATGGAGAAAGACTGTGAAAAGCCATCCACTAAACATGATACAGCCACCGTAATCATGAACTCAGAGCAACTGAAGTTACTGGCACCTGACCTGCATGGGACTAGCTTTGCCAACACAGTCAGTCACGGATTGAGGAAGGGTTCACTGGCCTCTATCACTCCCTGATGAACTATTGGACACTGATAAATTCTGGGAGAGGGGAGCAATTTTCTTCTGTTGTGTACTTACAGGTGAGCTGATCAGGCTCCAGTGGATAGTTGCAAACTCATGGTCATGCACATGATACTGATACTGGTCAAATTCAGTAACTCATTAATAAAACATAAGTAAATGAATGCATAAAAGAGATTAATAGGGAAGAAGATGAATGGAAAGAGGAGGGATGGAAATGCGAGAGGGAGGAATGAGTGCAATCAGAATGCACTATACACATGCATAAAGTTATAAAAGAATAAAATTCAAATAATAAAATAAAATGTGGGCCTAGAGAAATGGCTCAGCAGTTAAATACCCTTGTAAGGTGTGTCTAGCTAGCTTGTGACTACTACTTGTGCTAGATGGTACAGTAGATCTAGTGCCATCTTCTGGCCTCCAAAGGCATACACACACAGATTCTCTCACTCTCTCTCTCTCTCTCTCTCTCTCTCTCTCTCTCTCACACACACACACACACACACACACACACACACACACACGTATGTATGCACGCACACAAAAGAGACAAATAGAGCAACAGAGAAAATAATAATAATAAAATTAAATTTAAAAGAATAAAAAACATGAGCTAAAATAAATACATCTTTCCCTATATAATTGTAGTCGGGTATTGTTACAATGAGACACTAATACAGCATTATTGCTTCCCACCTATCCAGTTTCTGTTTTCATATCTTTTCCTCATTTCCACAGTATTTCTACTTTAATATCTTCTCAATATATTCTCATTGGAGTCTCTTTGGAATATATTTTACAAACTCTAACAGTTTACAATGCATCATTTTCTTTTTTGAATAATTATTCTTATTATAATTTCTTCAAGACCTTTGGAAGCACCAGTTCCATGCAGTCGAGGTAACTTATTGTTTTGAATTCAGAACTTACCCCAGTTCTTACTATTATGAGAAGAAATAATAGTTGTGAAGAAAATATCAATATAAGGTTCTTTATCTTTTATTCTTGGTAATTAGAGTATTAACTCATCAGTTAGTAAACTTTTACCTCTATTTCTTACAGACCATCATTATAGGACTCTTATAGTTATCCATCCACTTTCCAAAATAGCACCTATCTCTTAATGTAGTTTTTTTCTTACTCTTAAAGTCTTATTATTATTTTAATCTAGTTTATTATGTGTAATTTAAAGCTATGGTTTACAACTTGAGAGTTTTATAACACATTCACTTTCTCACTCAATCTTCCCAAATAGCTTTGAAATAATTAATTTAAAATAAAACAAAGATAAAATGTCCTACTACTTACTAAACATTTTCTTTGAACAAGTTTTGACTGAACCTTTCATTATGAAGAAGTTGATATATGTTAAATGTTATTTTTGTCACTTTTGTAAAAGAGTAATATACTATATTCCCTGTGTCATAACTCATAATCTCTTATTTAGAACAGGAGCTAAGATAAAATGCACTAGCTATATGCTTTTGTTATTCTCCTATGCTTTTCCTCATGTTTTTCATTTCTTGGTGTAATTCTCAATCAGTAATAATACTAATAATAACCATCCCCTAAATATACACATCCTACAGTTCAACTGATTTGGGTCAGCTGTTCTCAACAGTAAGGTAATTATACTATTATACCCTTTCCTGTGTGGTCTCCATTTCATGGAGTTTAAAGGTTAGAGGGTTGGCAGGTCAACCAGTATCCTAAAACACACAATCCCCTCTAAGGTTTATATAAAGCCATAGAAGAGGAAGACTTCAGCAGTAATCTGTTTCAAGAGGCAGATATTTCCTTAATCTGACGACAATGTAATGATAATAAGACTTGAGTTCTTCATCATGGAATAGTTGCAATTTTGTTACTTGTATAATGCTTTGACAACTCCATGAAAGAGTTTGTTGAGAACTAAAAGCATTCTAAAGAACTTTTTTTAAAAAAAGAAATTACTCTGGTTTAAGCTCTAGTTTCTTTAAGTAATTTAAAGATTATACCTAAAAGTGAGAGTTAATTGTCTAGCTTGAAACCTACTAATATGTGTTGCTCATCACACTAGTTGACATGATGGATATCATAGTACCATCTTCAAGGAATGTCAATGGAGGCTGGAGAGGTGGCTCAGTGGTTAAGAACTGATTGCTCACAGAAACCAAGACTGCATGCCATCCTCGGAGCCCAATTCTCCCACCAAAACAAACATGGAATATCCAAACACACCAGAAAAGCAAGATCTAGTTTCAAAATCATATTTGATCATGATGCTGGAGGACTTCAAGAAAGACATGAACACACTTAGGGAAACACAGGAAATCATTAATAAACAAGTAGAAGCCTACAGAGAGGAATGGCAAAAATCCCTGAAAGAATTCCAGGAAAACACAATCAAACAGATGAAGGAATTAAAAATGGAAATAGAAGCAATCAAGAAAGAACACATGGAAACAACCCTGGATATAGAAAACCAAAAGAAGAGACAAGGAGCTGTAGATACAAGCTTCACCAACAGAATACAAGAGATGGAAGAGAGAATCTCAGGAGCAGAAGATTCCATAGAAATCATTGACTCAACTGTCAAAGATAATGTAAAGCAGAAAAAGCTACTGGTCCAAAACATACAGGAAATCCAGGACTCAATGAGAAGATCAAACCTAAGGATAATAGGTATAGAAGAGAGTGAAGACTCCCAGCTCAAAGGACCAGTAAATATCTTCAACAAAATCATAGAAGAAAACTTCCCTAACCTAAAAATAGAGATACCCATAGGCATACAAGAAGCCTACAGAACTCCAAATAGATTGGACCAGAAAAGAAACACCTCCCGTCACATAATTGTCAAAACACCAAACGCACAAAATAAAGAAAGAATATTAAAAGCAGTAAGGGAAAAAGGTCAAGTAACATATAAAGGGAGACCTATCAGAATCACACCAGACTTCTCGCCAGAAACTATGAAGGCCAGAAGATCCTGGACTGATGTCATACAGACCCTAAGAGAACACAAATGCCAGCCCAGGTTACTGTATCCAGCAAAACTCTCAATTAACATTGATGGAGAAACCAAGATATTCCATGACAAAACCAAATTTACACAATATCTTTCTACAAATCCAGCACTACAAAGGATAATAAATGGTAAAGCCCAACATAAGGAGGCAAGCTATACCCTAGAAGAAGCAAGAAACTAATCGTCTTGGCAACAAAACAAAGAGAATGAAAGCACACAAACATAACCTCACATCCAAATATGAATATAAAGGGAAACAATAATCACTATTCCTTAATATCTCTCAATATCAATGGCCTCAACTCCCCAATAAAAAGACATAGATTAACAAACTGGATACGCAACGAGGACCCTGCATTCTGCTGCCTACAGGAAACACACCTCAGAGACAAAGACAGACACTACCTCAGAGTGAAAGGCTGGAAAACAACTTTCCAAGCAAATGGTCAGAAGAAGCAAGCTGGAGTAGCCATTCTAATATCAAATAAAATCAATTTCCAACTAAAAGTCATCAAAAAAGATAAGGAAGGACACTTCATATTCATCAAAGGAAAAATCCGCCAAGATGAACTCTCAATCCTAAATATCTATGCCCCAAATACAAGGGCACCTACATACGTAAAAGAAACCTTACTAAAGCTCAAAACACACATTGCACCTCACACAATAATAGTGGGAGATTTCAACACCCCACTCTCATCAGTGGACAGATCATGGAAACAGAAATTAAATAGTGATGTCGACAGACTAAGAGAAGTCATGAGCCAAATGGACTTAACGGATATTTATAGAACATTCTATCCTAAAGCAAAAGGATATACCTTCTTCTCAGCTCCTCATGGTACTTTCTCCAAAATTGACCATATAATCGGTCAAAAAACGGGCCTCAACAGGTACAGAAAGATAGAAATAATCCCATGCGTGCTATCGGACCACCACGGCCTAAAACTGGTCTTCAATAACAATAAGGGAAGAATGCCCACATATACGTGGAAATTGAACAATGCTCTACTCAATGATAACCTGGTCAAGGAAGAAATAAAGAAAGAAATTAAAAACTTTTTAGAATTTAATGAAAATGAAGATACAACATACTCAAACTTATGGGACACAATGAAAGCTGTGCTAAGAGGAAAAGTCATAGCGCTGAGTGCCTGCAGAAAGAAACAGGAAAGAGCATATGTCAGCAGCTTGACAGCACACCTAAAAGCTCTAGAACAAAAAGAAGCAAATACACCCAGGAGGAGTAGAAGGCAGGAAATAATCAAACTCAGAGCTGAAATCAACCAAGTAGAAACAAAAAGGACCATAGAAAGAATCAACAGGACCAAAAGTTGGTTCTTTGAGAAAATCAACAAGATAGATAAACCCTTAGCCAGACTAACGAGAGGACACAGAGAGTGCGTCCAAATTAACAAAATCAGAAATGAAAAGGGAGACATAACTACAGATTCAGAGGAAATTCAAAAAATCATCAGATCTTACTATAAAAACCTATATTCAACAAAATTTGAAAATCTTCAGGAAATGGACAATTTCCTAGACAGATACCAGGTATCAAAGTTAAATCAGGAACAGATAAACCAGTTAAACAACCCCATAACTCCTAAGGAAATAGAAGCAGTCATTAAAGGTCTCCCAACCAAAAAGAGCCCAGGTCCAGATGGGTTTAGTGCAGAATTCTATCAAACCTTCATAGAAGACCTCATACCAATATTATCCAAACTATTCCACAAAATTGAAACAGATGGAGCCCTACCGAATTCCTTCTACGAATCTACAATTACTCTTATACCTAAACCACACAAAGACACAACAAAGAAAGAGAACTTCAGACCAATTTCCCTTATGAATATCGACGCAAAAATACTCAATAAAATTCTGGCAAACCGAATTCAAGAGCACATCAAAACAATCATCCACCATGATCAAGTAGGCTTCATCCCAGGCATGCAGGGATGGTTTAATATACGGAAAACCATCAACGTGATCCATTATATAAACAAACTGAAAGAACAGAACCACATGATCATTTCATTAGATGCTGAGAAAGCATTTGACAAAATTCAACACCCCTTCATGATAAAAGTCCTGGAAAGAATAGGAATTCAAGGCCCATACCTAAACATAGTAAAAGCCATATACAGCAAACCAGTTGCTAACATTAAACTAAATGGAGAGAAACTTGAAGCAATCCCACTAAAATCAGGGACTAGACAAGGCTGCCCACTCTCTCCCTACTTATTCAATATAGTTCTTGAAGTTCTAGCCAGAGCAATCAGACAACAAAAGGAGATCAAAGGGATACAGATCGGAAAAGAAGAGGTCAAAATATCACTATTTGCAGATGATATGATAGTATATTTAAGTGATCCCAAAAGTTCCACCAGAGAACTACTAAAGCTGATAAACAACTTCAGCAAAGTGGCTGGGTATAAAATTAACTCAAATAAATCAGTTGCCTTCCTCTATACAAAAGAGAAACAAGCCGAGAAAGAAATTAGGGAAACGACACCCTTCATAATAGACCCAAATAATATAAAGTACCTCGGTGTGACTTTAACCAAGCAAGTAAAAGATCTGTACAATAAGAACTTCAAGACACTGAAGAAAGAAATTGAAGAAGACCTCAGAAGATGGAAAGATCTCCCATGCTCATGGATTGGCAGGATTAATATAGTAAAAATGGCCATTTTACCAAAAGCAATCTACAGATTCAATGCAATCCCCATCAAAATACCAATCCAATTCTTCAAAGAGTTAGACAGAACAATTTTCAAATTCATCTGGAATAACAAAAAACCCAGGATAGCTAAAGCTATCCTCAACAATAAAAGGACTTCAGGGGGAATCACTATCCCTGAACTCAAGCAGTATTACAGAGCAATAGTGATAAAAACTGCATGGTATTGGTACAGAGACAGACAGATAGACCAATGGAATAGAATTGAAGACCCAGAAATGAACCCACACACCTATGGTCACTTGATTTTTGACAAAGGAGCCAAAACCATCCAATGGAAAAAAGATAGCATTTTCAGCAAATGGTGCTGGTTCAACTGGAGGGCAACATGTAGAAGAATGCAGATCGATCCATGCTTATCACCCTGTACAAAGCTTAAGTCGAAGTGGATCAAGGACCTCCACATCAAACCAGACACACTCAAACTAATAGAAGAAAAACTAGGGAAGCATCTGGAACACATGGGCACTGGAAAAAATTTCCTGAACAAAACACCAATGGCTTATGCTCTAAGATCAAGAATTGACAAATGGGATCTCATAAAACTGCAAAGCTTCTGTAAGGAAAAGGACACTGTGGTTAGGACAAAACGGCAACCAACAGATTGGGAAAAGATCTTTACCAACCCTACAACAGATAGAGGCCTTATATCCAAAATATACAAAGAACTCAAGAAGTTAGACCGCAGGGAAACAAATAACCCTATTAAAAAATGGGGTTCAGAGCTAAACAAAGAATTCACAGCTGAGGAATACCGAATGGCTGAGAAACACCTAAAGAAATGTTCAACATCTTTAGTCATAAGGGAAATGCAAATCAAAACAACCCTGAGATTTCACCTCACACCAGTGCGATTGGCTAAGATCAAAAACTCAGGTGACAGCAGATGCTGGCGAGGTTGTGGAGAAAGAGGAACACTCCTCCATTGTTGGTGGGATTGCAGACTGGTAAAACCATTCTGGAAATCAGTCTGGAGGTTCCTCAGAAAATTGGACATTGAACTGCCTGAGGATCCAGCTATACCTCTCTTGGGCATATACCCAAAAGATGCCTCAACATATAAAAGAGACACGTGCTCCACTATGTTCATCGCAGCCTTATTTATAATAGCCAGAAAATGGAAAGAACCCAGATGCCCTTCAACAGAGGAATGGATACAGAAAATGTGGTACATCTACACAATGGAATACTACTCAGCTATCAAAAACAACGAGTTTATGAAATTCGTAGGCAAATGGTTGGAACTGGAAAATATCATCCTGAGTGAACTAACCCAATCACAGAAAGACATACATGGTATGCACTCATTGATAAGTGGCTATTAGCCCAAATGCTTGAATTACCCTAGATCCCTAGAACAAACGAAACTCAAGACGGATGATAAAAATGTGAATGCTTCACTCCTTCTTTAAATGAGGAAAAAGAATACCCTTGGCAGGGAAGGGAGACGCAAAGATTAAAACAGAGACTGAAGGAACACCCATTCAGAGCCTGCCCCACATTTGGCCCATACATATACAGCCACCCAATTGGACTAGATGGATGAAGCAAAGAAGTGCAGACCGACAGGAGCCGGATGTAGATCGCTCCTGAGAGACACAGCCAGAATACAGCAAATACAGAGGCGAATGCCAGCAGCAAACCACTGAACTGAGAATAGGTCCCCTATTGAAGGAATCAGAGAAAGAACTGGAAGAGCTTGAAGGGGCTCGAGACCCCAAAAGTACAACAATGCCAAGCAACCAGAGCTTCCAGGGACTAAGCCACTACCTAAAGACTATACATGGACTGACCCTGGACTCTGACCCCATAGGTAGCAATGAAAATCCTAGTAAGAGCACCAGTGGAAGGGGAAGCCCTGGGTCCTGCTAAGACTGAACCCCCAGTGAACTAGTCTATGGGGGGAGGGCGGCAATGGTGGGAGGGTTGGGAGGGGAACACCCATAAGGAAGGGGAGGGGGGAGGGGGATGTTTGCCCGGAAACCGGGAAAGGGAATAACACTCGAAATGTATATAAGAAATACTCAAGTTAATAAAAAAAAAAAAAAAAAAGAACTGATTGCTCTTCCAGAGGTCCTGAGTTCAAATGCCAGCAACCACATGGTGGCTCACAACCATCTGTAATAGGATCGGATGCCTCTTCTGGTGTGTCTGAAGACAGCTGCAGTGTACTCACATATAATAAATAAATCTTAAAAAAAAAAAGAACAAGAAATGTCAATGAATTCACCTTAAAGTACATGCAATGTCAGCCTTAAAATGTAGGACTTTGTCAAAAAGATCAGAGCAACAACACAAAACAACAAACTCCACTATCAAAAGTATCCTAATAATAATATCTCTGTTAATATATGCTCACTGGTGCAATAAATAATATGGGAGCAACCAAACCTATCTGATTGGGTTTAAGTCTGATCCACAAAATGAAATCAGACCTGGCACTATTATCAGGTCCAAGAAAATGTGAGTAGTTAGACAAAAGACCCTAAGGGAGAACATACTAATATTATTCTACTAAACAAACAGAGCACAAAACCAATTCTTAGTGACTTATTCCTCTATCCAAAAATTAGTGCATCTCTCAACCCTTGCCTGTAAAACTTCATCTTGCTGTAGATGGCCGTTAATGCAGAGACCCACAAATGTTCAATGTTCAGACAGTAGAGATGGCAGAATGCTCAGACCGAAATGGAACATGTACATCACATATGATGAATATGATCAAAATACATTATAGGAAATGCTCAACGAATTGATATAACATTGTATAAAAACAAACAAATACACTAGAAAGTACCTTATCAAATTCTACCAGGTAGACATTTAACATCTAACAAAAAAATTCTAGAAATACTCAAGCTGTGGCAAATTTACACATGATGAAAGAGGTCAATTTTAAATTAGTCAAAATAGATATTTATGTATTTGATGTGGTTTCAAAAGGAATTGAGAAAGGCTACATATCATAAACTGCCTCCTTCACTAATGGACTTCACTTCATTAATTTTATGGACTTATTTGTGTTAATATTTTATGTGGATGCATGTTTTGTTTGCAGATATGTATGTATACTATGTTCATGTCTAGTCCCTGAGAAGGCTGGAAAAGATCATTGGATATCATGGGGTGGAGTTACTGATAGCCAGGAGTCACCATATAGTGATGGGAACTGAAGCTTGGTCCTCTGAAAAGGTAACAAGTGTTCTTAACTTCTGAGTCATTTCTTCAGCCCTTTTGTAGCTTTCTTAATTCAAGGATTTCTAAGTTTGTGGGTTTAGCACTTTTCTCTTTTCCAAATTAAAATATAATTATTTCTTAGGATGTCTAATGACTAATATTTCTGCAATCATCAGTTATTTATACTTCAGTAATGTATTTGCTATATTTGCAAATATGCTCTTCATTAAAAGTGCTACAATCTATATTGCAAAGGGCCCATATGGCAAAACTACCACATAAGAGGGTATTAAAATAAAAGAGGAGGAAAAGAACTTTCCTAACTTCACATATCATAAGTTAATCTTGCCAGTAAACATAATGAGATATGAGGCAAAAATCTTGTAAAAGTAGAATAAAGGGGAAGTAATAACATGAATGCAATAAATGAAGAACTCTGGTATTGCGGCTAGAAGTGGAAAGACAGAGATTTGACATGGCAAGATTGGGGTCCTTTATTTACCAATTTCAACGTGAGCACTTTTAAGAGGGGATGTGAGGAGGCTCCGGTTAAACTTTCCTATTTAAAAATACTAGAGAGAGTTTGGAAATTTGCCCAAATTTTCAAGTTTTCTTCAGTTGAATATCTAGATATAAGAAAAGAAAAGAGAAGCATGCAGAAGCATCAGATTGCTAATAACAAAATACCGTATGGCTCACATGAAAGCTGTAATTCAAACAATGGTTTTTCACATGAAGACAGAGAGGTCATTCAGACTAAAAATTAAAATTGCTTCCAAACTGTCACACTTGAAGCAAACCTTTTAGAGCAAGTATGATTATAATCTATGTAATAGTGTTGGGAAAATAACTACCTCTATACCTCCAAAATGGAGAGTAGAAATGGCCTGTGGTTTCCTTGATTATACTGTAACAACCTAATAGCAAAATCGGCCTTGAAAGTTGAGTTTCACTGTTCTGAGTTATACTGGTTTAGCAAAGGTTTTTAACGTAATGCTACAGTGAATTCTTTTAAGGCTAAAAGGAACTTGCTAAGAGGCACTGAAGAATTTGATGATAATTTAGGATAGTGATGGTCATTAAATATGGTCTTTAAAAACAGCATTAAGAGTGAACTTCTGGGTAAGTTATGGCCTGAGAACTACCTCCATGTGACCCAGTTAAAAAGAGCCAGAACAAGAACAAAGAAGCCACATTTCAGAGAGACAAAGATAGAGAAGTGAAATTCACAAAGGCGGGTATAGGACAACCAAAAAGGGTCTAGAAGATGGCAGCTGATAAGGTAAAAAGGAGCTAAGCTGCCGGTAGCTCCAGCAGCCCAGTTCCATAATAGAGGAAGGGGAAGAACTTCCAAAAGGCGAGCCTCCAGAGAAAAGACTTACAGCCCTAACCTCAGCACAAGCCCACACAAGCCTGAAATCCAGCTGCAGGTTTTGGTGAAGCTGATTTCCCCCAGTGAACGCAGCAGTGGGGAAGAATCTCCTATGGATTTGACTCAGTGCAGCTGCCAGGCAACATCTTGAGAGTGATCTTTGTGTTTAAAACTAAGCTACTCTGGGGGCCAGAGAACAAGGAATAACCTTAAGTCAGAGAGCTTGAATTTAAATTACCATGGCCCCTGACAGTTTTCATATTCCAAGACAACAGAAAAAAAGCTGCTACAACACTTGTTGTTTTTAACCCTTGCACACCCTATATTTTTTCTTTTTGCTACGATTTTAGCAGCATTTTTATTTTGAAAAATTGACATTATAATATAATTACATAATGTGATCCTTTCCTTTCCTCTCCCTACACAAATATCCTTCCTTGTTCCCTTTCAGATTCATGGCTTCTTGTTTCATAAACTGTTGCTTTATATCTATGTCTATATCTATATCTATATGTGTGTGTGTCTGTGTGTTTGTGTGTGTGCATGCCTACACATATATATTCCTAAATACATAAAGATAACTGGATATTTAATTTTTCATAGCTTTTAAAAAATATTTATGGCTTTTAATTATTAAGAAATCATTTTTCTCTCTTTTCCATTTTTAATTTGTTCTGTGTTTTCCATTTCCCCTCTCACTACTATATTTTCAGTGTCACTTGGGCTTTATTTTTTTAAAAGACATGTATTATGTTTTATATTAATTTAATTTTGCTTTGAACTTTCTCATAGTGATAATTTAAAAATTATAAAACAGTATTACTTTGTTCATTATTGTTGAAAGATATTTGAGCAGATTAGTCAATTTTTACTTCTCTGAAATATATAACAGAACAGAAAGATAATCTCTGGGGGCCAGAGAACAAGGAATAACCTCAAGTCAGAGAGCTTGAATTTAAATATATATACATATATGAGAATATAAATAAGAACATAAAGTAATCTCTTCTTTACATAATCATTGCTACCATGTTGTCATATCTAAAAGGACATGGTCAGAGTGCTCATCTGCATTAAAACACTAGTAGAACCTATTCTTCTGCTCTCCTTAAGGATGTATGTATACTTTTTCCCAAATAAATTTGTACTTTAATAATTCCATACACATATTTAATGTTTTGTGATTATATTGTCCACTCATCCTCTAATCTCTCTCCAACCTATGTCAGGAGAAAGCCAGCCAAGAGCAAGTATACATTCATTCATTCTCACTCTTTTCCTACTTGTATGGCCTACTGCTATCCCCTGTACAAACACACAGTTAAATCTAGGAGGCACATATAATCAGAGACATGCAGTATTTGTCTTTCTGTTCCATGCAAGTAGAAAAGGGACTATGAGATAGGAAGAGGAGACCTTAAGGGAGGGGTGTAGTTGGAAAGTTAAAACAATACAATTCATGTGAAATGAAATTTTTGAAAAGAGACTTATTTGAGAGAGACAGGTTACTAGCAAGAAGGGCACAGAGAGGGACCCAGTGGGAGAAAAATGAATAACAAGTATGGACAAATGTGTGAAAATGCTATCATAAAGGCCATCATTTTAAATGCTAACTTGAAAAGTTATTTAAAAAGAAAATAGACTAAACTACTAACATTTTGAACTGATAAAAATCCTATATGCTATTATAAAAAGCTAAAGATGTTTTATTTTCCAGATGTAGGATAATTAACGTGTATATTTTAAAAATAAATGTGGTTAATTTTACAAAGTATTAGGCTAAAATAAATAGTAACAAGATTTAAGCAGCCAATAAAGAGAAATTGGCATATAAGATACAAAGGGCTGATGTAATATAAAAGACAAGAATTCACTGTATCTGCTTCCTCAAGAATCAGCTTCAAATAGAGATAATTCTATGAATATGCTTGATTATAATTATAATTAGAACTGAGAAAGCACTGTAACAACAGATCAATAAAGTCTGGCCAAGTGACAAAGAATTTGTCCGTTAAGTAAAACCTCTAAACAATAAGTATTCATATGTGTCTATTAAATGTAGTAAGTCAATTTCAAATCACACTTTCACAGGCTGCAAAGTAGGTTTAAAAAAATCATCTCTGCTAGTCATGACAGATACCCATCTATAGTTGGTTTCCCATAGACTAAGAAGTATGCCAGAGGTCACAGGGACAGAGCCAGCACATGAAACCAGAGCCTGACCATCAGTCTCCAAGTCTCTTTCATTTTGTTGTTCTACAATTTTCTTGTAATAATTATATTTTCAAAAGTTTCTCATAAAACAAATAGTGTATATATATATATATATATATATATATATATATATATATATATATACACACACCTTTGGCCCAAAGACAATTATCAAGTATCAGTTTAAAAACTATAAAGTATTCAGACATTTGGATATCGATCATGTTCTAGAAGCAAGAGGTAGTATTTAAAGATACTATTTCATGTTATCAAGGAGCTTTCTACTAAAAACAGCACCGTAACAATATTAGACAAGTGATTCCACATCTTAAAGAATTTATACCATATCAGTATAAGGGGTTTTGATTATTTTATGTTTTAATTTCTCTAAAAATAGCACAAACTAAATATTGATAAATTTCTCATGTTTAAATGAAAAGTAATACACCTTTTTAGGAAATAATGTATTATTTAATACTTATATTTGGGTTCTAATAGAGGTGAAACCTTCCATTCTCATCAAAAATTCAGGAAAAGCCAGGACTCAATAAAAAAATCTACACTGGGGGCTGAAGACATGGCTCAGATGTTAAGAGCATTGACTGCTCTTCCAGAGGACCTGGGTTCAATTCCCAGCACCTACATGACAGCTAGTAACAATTCTATGTCCTCTTGTGGTGTCTGTGGGCACCAGGAACTTATATGTGTATGTAAAACACTTATACATATAAGAAATTTTGTTAAAAAATCCATTCTTCAATGAAATTTATGACTTTAAGTGAATAACTTCACATCTATAAGCTTTACTTCTGCTTTCTACAAAATAAGAATCATAATGGCAAACAAGTTATAGGTTATATGAAAATATATTGCATGCAATATAGCATTTTCTAAGTGTATATATTATTTATACAATTAATAAATTTCATTGTGAAGTTTTCATACCTGTACATAATCTAGTTAATACTCATCCCATTACCATTTCTTACCCCCTTGCTATTTTTATCGCTTTCCCAATTCCTAATAATCTCTGTTTAATTTTTAGCATTTATTGTGTGTGTGTCTGTGTGTGTATGTGTGTGCGTTTTTGTATGTATGTATTTATGCTTTTAATTTTATTATAATGTTTTTTTATGAAGTTGGGTGTACTAGAGTTTGATGCAAATATGGTAAGTATTGTGGTATTTTCCTGATTAATTGATTTCTTGTTAATAGTGACATGCTCTTTGTCTCTGATTAGATTTACATGGAAATCATTTTCTCAGATATTTGCATAGCAATTTCTGCTTGTTTCTTGATCCCTTTACCTTGCAATACTTTTTTTCATTCTTTCATTTTAAGGTAGACCCTATCTTTAAAGCCAAATTTCTCAAAAAAAAGCATTCATATTCCCTAACTGTTGGGGAATTGTAAATCAAAATAGTTTTTTGAGAATTCATCCTTCCGCAGGAAGAATGGCAAACATCAACAAAACAAGTGACAAGTGCTAGGGAAGATGTGGACAAAACTGTTAGTACGATTCAAAACGGTCCAGCCATACTGAAAATCAGTGTGGAGAGCTCTCCAAAACCTACTGTAACTCTAATGTATGATCCAACTCCTCAGGATATCCCCAAAGGACTCAGCATCCTATTCTGCAGATGCTTTCTCAGCAATGTTAGAAAATGTAAACAATGTAAATATGGATGGATAATAAAAGTTGTTACATATATACAACATACTATCCAAATTCCCCACCATGTCACAGGAACACATGCTCCAAAATGTTCACAGAGGCCTTATTTGTAATAGCCAGAAGCTGCAAACAACCCTCAACCAAATAATGGATACAGAAAACGTGGTTCATGTACACAATGGAATACTACTCAGCTATGAAGAATGAGGACATCATGAGTTTTGCAGGCAAATGGATGGAACTAGAAAATATCCTGAGTAAGGTAACCCATACCCAAAGGGACATTCATGGTATGTACTCACTAATAAGTGAATATTACCCAAAAAGAACAGAATACCTAGAATAGCCCACAGAACTTTAGAAGTTTAATCAACAGAAAGGTTCAAGTGAGGATGCTTCAATCTCACTTAGAGGTGGGAAGAAAATAATCAAGGGAGGCAGAGGGAGGTAGGGACCTGGGTAAGAGAGAGGAGGGGAGGAGAAAGAGGAAACAGGATCAGGTATGGAATGGGAGACAGGAGAGAAGTCCAGAGGGCCAGAAGAATGAATGGGAATATGCAGCCTTGGGGAATGTACCATAGACCTGGGAAGTGAGAGAATCTCAGGACATAATGAGAGGGACCCTTGATGAAATGCCCAACAGTGGGGAGAAGGAACTCATAGAGTCTATCTCCAGTAGATAGACAGGCCTCAAGTGGAGGGATGGGGTTACCAACCCACTGTCAAAGTTTCTGACCCAGAATTGTTCCTGTCTAAAAGAACTGCAGGAACAAAAACGGAGAAGAGACTGAGGGAAAGGCATTCCAGTGACCAGCTCAAGGAGAGGCACCAAGACACTATTATTGATGTTATGATGTGTTTACAGTAGGAGCCTAACATGGCTGTCCTCTGAAAGGCCCAACCAGCAGCTGACTGAACAGAAGCAAATACTTACACCCAACCATTGGACTGAAGTCGGTTACCCCTGTGGTTGAATTAGGGAAAGGATGGAAGAAGCTGAAGAGGAGGGCGACCCCATAGGAAGACCAGCAGTCTCACCTAACCCAGACCCCTGGAAGCTAGCAGACACTGAGCCACCAACCACCAACCAGATCAGAAGCCTACCCCCTGCCCACCAACAACAGGACTGCCTGATCTGGTCTCAATGGGAGATGTGTCTAATCCTCCTAATCCTAGAGACACTTCAGGCTCCAGGGAGGGGAGAGGCCTGGTGTGTGTGTGTGTGTGTGCGCACGTGTGTGTGTGTGTGTGTGTGTGTGTGTGTGTGTGTGTGTGTGTGTGCATTCTCTCCAGAGGCAAGGGTGGGAGGGTGTGGACAATGTCTGAGTTGTAAATAATAATAATTTTAAAAAGAAAAATAATTCCATAAAACCTCAGCATTGAAAAGAAACAAGGGTCCTCTCCTCAAACCTTTACTTACTGGTATTCCTTGAGTCTTATCATATAGCTTGACCAACAAGATAGTTGGAGAAACTTGTTCAGATGTCGTTGATAAAACAAACAAATGAAATAGAACTCTCACGTGGTAAAGTTCATTTAACAGTTAAAGCTCAGACAACCTCTTATAATAATAAGCTTCAGTAGAAATACAGAATGGAGACAACTGCAGAGACCTTAGCACCTCTAGAGAATAAAACCTTACTCAACAGGACTACTAAAAGCAGCAGATCGAACGCCAAACTTAATTTCCACAAATTAGAAGCCGGTCAAGAAAATGCCTCTGGGATCTTCTCAAGTTAAAATAAACAAGAGAGCATACCCTCTTCAGTAGTGCTGTATTGCCTAGAAATTTGCTATAGTAACTGTTCTGACATGACTCGTGACAACTAACCTATATGAAGAAGCCCATACAGTATGACATAACGTCCTGCAATTTATCAAGGAAATGTGCATACAAAGAGAGAGCACATCATTCAATCACGTGGGTGGGAACACCCATGCATTATACACAGGCTCACTAACGATTTTTTAAAAATATCTGATTGATGTGGCAGCTTAGAAACCAATTGTATCCTTGTAGCTTCAAGTTGCAAAAATCAATTTTATACTGATTTAACAGATTGCTTTGGCGTGGGAGAAACAGAGCAATCAATGGTGATGTCAGCAGCCTCTTTGTCATGCAGGCCTAAAGGAGTTGGCTATAATCAGTCTGGAACAAGGAGCAGCCACTGCTGCCAATATTAGCAATGGATGTTCAGTTTCTCTGGTGCTGAAACAATCTCATATAAACAAAGGAAAGAAACCTTTGGGGTTTAAAATAAAACTAAAAATAAGGTATATATGCTGAAAACAGGAGAGACTTATAGCAAGAGTATGACCTGTGTTTATATTTTTCAAATATCGTAGAAAAGTGAGTTTGAATTGTTACGGAGTCCTCAAAGGGCAATGTCAGAGCTGATGGTAGAGTGCTAGAGGAATATCGTGCAAAGAAGAAAATTTCAATAATTAGTATTTGGAGGCGGGGCTTGTGTATAATAATAACAAGTAGAAAGGAAAGGGAGGAGAAAACTATTTTTACCCCAAGTCCTTGGCAAAACTCATTCACTGTATTTGTAACACATTAATAAATGGGGAAGAAAATAGAAGTATTTATCCATTCAGAAACTTGTCTATATTGAGATCACTTGGTATATACTATTTCTGGAGGTTTTGTAAAAATGAGGAATGCCAGTCTAATTGTTCTAGAATAACAGAGCTGGCTAGATCTTCCTTTCCTTCCCCTTTCTTCCCAAAGCACAGGTTCCTATCACTGCACTCAATCTACAGAGGTTTTCTTCTGAGAACCCTAAGTCATGTTGGATTTGGGATCACATTTTTTCATTTTCTATGATGTACCTACAGGAAAGTTGTAAATAGTGAAAGGAAAAAGAGACCTGATTATTTTTATAAACATAGCAAGCTTATGTCACCCATGCAGGTAGTCATAGGAAGCTAATAAAAGACAGCCTTAGAATTCAACTCATGTGCATATGTGACATGTCATTGAAAATACACATATATTTTTCATAGCTTTTTTCCCCCTCAGATCATGTTACCTTCTGCAGCGTATCCAATCAGAATAAGTAGCTATCTGAAAAAGAACTTACACGGAAATATTCTTGTTGACTTATTTGACTCTATGAACTTGGAAGATCACATGAGTTCCAAAACCCACTAATGTTAAGTTCTGAAAAGAAATTCAAAGTCCAGTGTAATTTTATCTATTTAGGAACAACTGAATGTCTATCACATGAAAGGCACCATAATGAATATATTAAAGATGCCAGCCATGCTTTCTTGCTTGAAGCAGCCCTTACTCTAATAGTAGGGCTGAGACATGCTGGCACACAAATAACAATGGAGCAAGAGACTGGAGACAGAGAGGAGGCTATTAAAATACTGCAGCAACCCTTTTATTTTTAAAAATCTAACTGAAACATGAACTAGTATGGCTAGCAATAGAATTAGAAAAGAATAAGCAAATATGAAAGCTGTTTCAGAAATAGACCTGGCAACTAATTTTACATGATAGATAAGAAAAGAAAGTTAAAGATGTCTTCCAAGTTCCCTGTTTGGGTAACATGGGGAATGATATTGATAGCAATAAATAGTTCAAGAGGAGGGATGGATTCATTAGAGGAATGGAGGACTTTGGTTCAAAGTATGATCTAACAGAAATTATCTATGTATATATTCCTTCAAAGCAGTGATCTTTAATTATTTTATGTTGGCCACAAACTTTGGGTGTGAGTTCTTTTAATTGGTATGCTGATCGTATTAACGTATCAATCTAATTAAAAATCCAAAAATGTAAAGAGTGAGTTAAAAGTGACTAGACGTGCCATACTAGTTTCATTGCCACACTTCAATAGATCGTTGTGCATAACCCCTGTAGTGTAGGAAACAACATAACTGTACAAACTCTTTCAAATTTGATATATAAGATATATTGATTTTTCCTAACCCAAATTAATAAGAAATTCATATCATAGGAAATAGAATACTTTGCTACGATAAATGTATGTATATTTGTGCATATTTGTATTAAAATTCCCAATATTACCTTAATAATGTCTTGCCATCACCTGGAAAGATAACAAGAATCTGATCAACTTGATTTGGTCCACAGATACATCTTTCATTTATGAAATGTTAAAAACCTAAGATTTCTCTGAAAAAGTTCAAAAAGTAGAACAGGAGGATGTGAACCCCATGAACAATTTTGTTTCATTTTTATACCTTTTGTAAGAAGGATTCAGGAGTTTAGGCTATATTTTGACTCTCCTTTAACCATCACAATACAATCCACTAGATACTGTCTGTGTTTATAAAACACAAAGCTTAGCTTGTTGGTCCCCTGAATAATAATAAATGATTGGTCCAATTTGAATTAGCTAGTATGTGTTTGAATGCAGATTTTAATTCAGTCTTGATATTAATTTATTCTCTTTTTTATTACACCACATTTGTCTTAAGCCCTTGGCTTCCTTTACTTTTCAAAGTGGAATCAATGTTACCAATATGTGGTTTTTTTTTTTTTAAACTTCACCTGGTTTCTAATACAAGTGCCCAGGAAGGAAGATCACTCTTGAAAGGAAGAGACTACTTTTCTTCTGTCGACTATTTCTCCTCATGGAACAACATTATATTCTCTCAACACTCTGTCTGTTATGCTGACTTGCAGGTAATTTTTTATTTAAAATGTTTGATTCTGAAACAGGAGTTCCATTACCTCAAATTTGAATTCTGTTTGAGGATGGTTCATATAATAAAAGTACTCGTAAGGCTAGGGACTTGCGATTTTAACTTTGCTAACTCCAGATAACAAACTGGCCAGACAGAGACCATTTAAAAAGATAGCATGGGTTAAGAGGTACAAGTCAGGCCAAACTAACCACAATTCCTTTTTGGAAGTGTAAATAATCTTAGAGGATCATATTAAAGCCTTACACCTAGAACTGAACAAAATACAATGCCCCTTTTGTTAAGAGAATCAAAATGTGGCTTGCAGAAATAGGATTTATAGTTAGGAGACAAACCATTCTCACCTAATTGTTAATAACAGTGGAAATTTATAAGGTCCTCTTTCTTTGAATTCACATTGTGATCAATGTCACAATTGAAAACAGAAAAGCAGTCCTTTCGAAATTGTCAGATCACAAAACTACAAAGGAAAGCAATCTGGTTTGATACTGGTTTAAAAGGAAGGGCAAATCTGACCATATTTAAAAGATTAAGAAACAAAGAAAAACATGTTTATTTAGTTAAAAATAACTATACAAGGGGAACTGTCTTGACAACAGTATAAAACTACATCTATAAGACATCATTGAAAATATTCTTGCTGATCATGAATATAGCCTGACAACAGTAAAAACTGAAAACCAAAAACAAGAATAGCATTTTGGGGGCATGAGCCAGTTGATAGGCTGTTTCCCTGGAATACACAAAGCCTTATCTTTGATACACAGTACTACATAAAGCAGATGTGGCATTACTTGCTTATAATTCCAGCACTTGAGAAGTGGAAACAGGAGAAGCAAGAGTTCAAGGCCAGCCTGACTACACAACAGTGTTGTAGCCAGCCAGAACTATTTGACATAGTTTCCCAAGAAAGGAAGAATAGAATAAACAAATAAATCACAACCATCAAGCAAAACAAGAAGTCAAGTCAATTTAAAACAAGGCTAATTTCATTCAAAACCAAATCCAGCATCCAATTCCAGCTGTAACACACTTTTCTGTATGTACTATATTACATGGAATGGGAGTTATTCTGCACACTCACAGATTACTAGCAAAGTTGTATGTAAATGAAAGCATAAAAGCTTCTCCGAAAAAGAGCTTGAAGGCCAGAAGGGAAATGATACTGTGCACAGAGCAGTTTTAAAAATCTACTTAAATATGAGATTTCAAAAGTTTTAAGAGCTACAACATATCCACTATATTTATTTCATTTCAATAACGCAGCAATTAAATTATCAATGAATGAATTTACTGTTTTTGATAACTGAATAATGAGACTTCAATAAGGTACTGAAATGAAATTTCTACAATATGTGTCATTGACTGACTGCACATGATGTACTTGTGGCACTTTTGGGTCTTCTGCTCTTGTGCTTTCATTTCGTTTTCTACAATAGCAACATACCTCAGAACAAGAGTAAGTCAAAGCTAGAGAAGGTTCCAAGCTGCTTTTACTTTTTACACCGGCTCTCACTATGCAGCACAGTTTGGTATTAGACTCCAAGCAATCTTTCTGCCTCTTGAGTGTTCGTGTTACAAGTATTGTCATCATGCCTGGCACAAAGGCAAGTCACAATGTACTTGACATCCAATAAGCAACATTACTACTGTATTCGTGTGTGAATTAAGAGCCCCCCCCCACGCACATGTATAAAGCAGAATTCTGACTGCACAGCATCTGTCCGCAGACACCTATATTCTGATTGGGAAGCAGATACCTATGTTCAATAACTCACCAGACATCAGGATCATTCTTAGCAGTTTGAAGAATTAAGAAAAATCATTCCATGTCTGTACTATTTCAAAATTTGAGTTTGAGCACTAACAAGGCAAATCTAAGAGTGAAAGTAATTACTTATAGGTAGGTCATCCTGACAGGAAGGATGAAAGAAAGGAAGTACAAAATTGTGCTTGGCTGCTTTGCCTTGAAGTAAAGGTCGGGGTGATGCATAAGGAGAAGGGTATGTCATGTGTTTGCACATATATGTCTCAGCTATTTAGAATTAATAGATGAAATGTTTTCCTCACTATCTATGCCCCAAGAAAATGCCTGAAAATTCAGATCTAGAAAGAGCAATCATACCTGTTTTATTTTAGCTAATTAACATGGGGAGAGAAAAATGCCCATTTTCCAGCTTACCTCAATCAAAACATTAAGAAAATGATTTGCAGAGAAGTTATGTGCTCAATCTCAGACACCAGATTTGGATGCCGATCCTGATACTATCTAGAAACATTAACCAATGACTGGTTATAAAGAGAAGTGACCCTCACTAGGTATGAAACTCACTGTTTATCACCAAAGCTTTGCAGTTTGGGCTAGGGTAGCTCAGTGGTAGTAGCTGGCATGAAGTGGCCAAGAGTTTTATCCCCAGCACTGATTAAAAACACACAAAGTACTAATTCTGTGCTGGTAAAAAGGAGAAGGGGATGGCTACTAAAGAAAACAAATTTGAATGCTGAAAAGTTGTTCAGTTATACTGAGCCACATTAGCCATAGTCCCCAGGAACAATCAGTGACAAGGTAGTTTTTCACTCTGAGGTTTCCATGCCTGTTGTGAGAACACTTGAAAAGCTACTCACCACAGAGAAGCTGGCCCTTCACATTCATCCAGAGGCTTCCAGCCTGCTGCAGTTGGAGGGCACAGGACCAAGAAGCAGGAGTCCTGGTTTTGGAGTTCCACCTCTGCCACCTACTTGCTTTGTGACCTTGCAAGTTCCTTTACCTCTAACACTGGATTTAATCACAGACCTGAAAGCAGTTTGCAAAGCACAGAGCACCGCAGAAGTGTGAGGGATGATTATCCAAACAGCTTTCATGCCAAGTCTTCTGGTATCACCCTAAAGGCCTCCTCAGCTTTGGCACAGATTTCTCAATTCCCTGGTTGCTCCCTCCAAGCCATATCTGGCTTGGGAGCAAGAGCCCTAACCCTCCCTTCTCTTGCCAGCTTCCTCCTTAATGGATGCAGCTGAATATAGTTATTCTTCATCAGCTCTAGGCTATCCTGGAGAGGTCCAGTTTTTCTCAGGAAAAGGAACTACCTTTTAACAAATACCAACAACTCTTCAGAAATAACCTATCAGTGATAGGTGTGAGAGAGGGAATAAAAAAAAAATTGGAGCAATCTTCGGCTTCCGGGAAGAAATAATCGATTTGAGTGAGACTTGCTCAAGGAGCTCTGAGTGCTCAGAACCAGAACGCATGCATGTACGCACACACACGTGCGCAAGTGTACGCACGTGCACAAGTACACACACACACACACACACACACACACACACACACACAAGCACCCACACGTGTATACACATACAAATCCTTAATGATTTCACAGTCCACATACTATAGCAAACAGAAATCTTACCTGAATGCTGCTTTCTGCTTCTAAGCCTGTGCTGGCCACTCTGACTGCCTTCTCTCTACCACCTGTGAAGATTCTAATTCAGTGCAGCCCATTTATACCCTTTTGGGAGTGGCAGGACTCCAGGAATCCCTGTCCTCACCAATCACAAGTGAGGACTTCTCAGTCTTTGACCATGTCTAATTTAACCCTGTCTATGTAGACATTATATCAGTGTTGTCAGCTTCCTAACTGGGAGGCCGACTTGGCCTCAAAATTAAGGAGCTGCTGTCTTCTGCCTGCTGTGGAGAAATTGTACCTGGTTTCCTTCGTTCTCCCAGACAATTTGGTGTGCCAGCGAGAAAGCATATTTTGGTGAGCAAGTCTTACTCATAAGCAGTTTGTGGATAATAGGAAGAAGAAATCAACTGCCGTGGCATAAAAGGGTCAAGACATAAAGGGTAAAGCTAAGGTCAGAGACTGGTTCACTTGTAAAAATGGAGAGAACAGGAAATAGACGGAGTTAAAATAGGCAGTGGGCTTAATGCTTTCTGAACCAGGCTTGGCACAAACGTACATACTAAAGCAGGGTTCTAACATGCAAGCAGCACTTGGTAACTTGACATCCTAACTGGCACAGGCAGAAGTGGATTTCTGAAGATAACCCACGAGCAAAACTAAAGGCACAAATTGATCCAAGGAGGATGCTCTGAGCTTCCTCCTTGTAATACATCTCCAAAGTACCAGCAGAACAGAAGCCACTGTGTGTCTGAAATTTTATGGCTGTAAAGTACAATTTTCAGTAACTGGACTGTTATGAAATCACAAAATTAAAGGGCATAAAAAGACATCATAATTGAAACTGTAGTATGGAAATAGAGGACACCACCAAGCCTGACGAAATTCTAAGCTGATGATGGAAATATCTCAGTTCGCTGTCAAGCCTGGTGATAGGACTAGCGGGCAAATTAATTTCTCCTTTTCTCATTTTATGCTCTCTACAGCTGTTTCATCTTTTAAAATTTATCCCAAATTTAGGCGTATTTGCTACTGAATGTACCTGAAGACCTGGATTTGCATGTCAAAAAGAAGTCTAATTTGCTTTTATTTTTTACAGCACAGAAATAGCAACACAAGGTTAGATAGAACTCATGGAAGAATAGCATTAGCATCGTACTTTTATGCAATGCCAAAACTGATTCCCAACAGCAGTATTTGGGATCATACGAGTGCTAAAGCAGTGGTTCTCAACCTTCGGGTCTCAACCTCTGGGAGGAGTCAAACAACTGGTTCTCTGGGTTCTAAGTCCATCAGAAAACTCAGATATTTACATTATGATCCATAATAGTAGCAAAATTAAAGTTATGGAGTAGCAGCAAAAATAATCTTATGATTGGAGTCAGCAGAGCACCAGGCGCTGTATCAGAGTCTCTCAACAGTAGGGAGGTTGAGAAGCAGTGATCTAAGGCATGCTGCTTATTCATAAAAATAACTAGAGGCATCACTATTCACCATGAAAATGGAACAGATGAATGGCACTGCCATAATAGGGCCCAGGTGGTAGCAAATATTGTGCCAAGGGTTGAAGGTGTGAAAGGGTGAGCAGATGTTGAGACTGTGTAGAAAAATCAAAGGAAAAAAATTAAATGTGTTCTCCATTTAAATAATATTCACATAAAGGTTTTCTTGTAAGATGGCATGGTGCCTACTTAGCACAGAAAGTGAAAGATAGTAAACCCCCAGTAAATTGTTGCTAATTGAATGAAGCATAAATTATATACTAAAACACCCAGGCAAACCTTTCCAAGTCCTTTAATCACAGCTGGTGAAAGATACAAAGTTGTAGTAAAATTCTTGTAAAATCAGTGACCTTAAAAAGTAAGTTTACATTTTGGAAGTTTTGTTGTCTCCTATCATGGTTTGAAGGACTTAGTTGTCTACAAGTATTTTTGTAGGTGTAATGGAGAAAAGTATTTAAGAGTTATGTTGAATCATATGCAGTGGGAAAGAGAAGTCAACCAACTGAACATAGAAAGGAAGAAAAATTTCTGAAATTGGATGAAACCTATCTTTCACCTCGCTAGTGTAATAGCAAAAGTTTGCATTTTAAAATGAGTGATAGCTAAGAATAAAAGGATGGGCTTGGGTTCTCAGTAATACAGTACTTTCCTAACATGGGCAAGACCCAAATGTAATTCCCAGTAACATGATGAATGAATGAAAGAAAGAGTGAATGAATGAGTGAATGAGTGAATGAATGAGATACATACTCTAATTTCTACTGTCAGTAATTGCTATTATTTTCTTAAATTTATGTTCTATTTCAATCAATAGTAGCCTAATATGTTCTATATCACATTGAAAGAAGACAGGAGAGTTTATGTGTAGTCCTAAATTAATATACAGACTGGCTTTTGAGGTACACAAGATTCAAGGAAGTAGAAGTCTCAAATTTGGGGAAAAATCATAGATAAACCAACTGAATTATTGTTAATCTTAGGGTAGCAACTGTTTGATTTTAATCTATTCCTAGGATGTAGTTATACTGGCATGAATCACAACTAGAAGAAATTAAGAAACCATTAAGTGGGGGCCAAAGAGATGTCTCAGTGGATAAGAGAACTTGCCATCAAGCCATATGACCAAAGTTCAATTCCTGGCATCCACACGTTGTTCTCTGACCTGTACACATAGAATGAATGAATGGATGAATGAATGAATGAATGAATGCAAATGTAGAATTTAAAAAAAATCCTGTAAGTGAACTTGACCATTTTTGGAGAGCCAGAGAGAAAATGATAGATTCAATTCTATTTTTGTTCGTTTGCTTCTTTCTCACAGGATTTCTCTCCTGAATCCTAGGGTTAAAATTTGGGACTTGTCTTCTTGCTTACTTCCCCAGGCTTGCTGTCTTTTCCATTCTGAAGGTTCTCCACTGAACTGCTTTTGTCCAATTCCCTAACCCTTTTTGCTTGTTCATTCCTTGGATCTTTGAAATACGTTAACATCATGTAACTATTGAAAATCCTTGTCTCTAAAGTTATTTTAAACCTGAATATATCAGGATGCCCTTGGCTTATCGTTCATTTGTAACCCCACAGGTACCAAGTTGACAAGAAAAAATAAAGAGAAATGAAACTACCTTCTAAATGTTAAGGGAAAAAATATCCATCTACCTCTGTACTCTTTTGTTTTCAAATTTTAAAGGTATCTTACCTTATTGTAATTATGAGTTGGACATTTGGTGATTTTAAGTTTTTTTCAATTTTATGAAGGAATGTCTATTCTCAGATGGTACTTCATATCAGTTAAACATTATGCTTGTGTTGAAGAAAACCTGAAGTTCTCTTAAACAGAGAAAATATCACGAGACTAGAAGGTTAGCATAAATTCCAATCTCTCTATCATTTTATTTTCTCATATCCTCGAATAAGTGGTTTGCCTTCCTTAGCATAAGAACAGTAATTATTAGTATAGTGACATATTATTTGCTATATGATAAAGGGAATAATTTAAGTGGCATAACCTATTCAATATTTATAAAACCATTACAAATAAAAGCTATTATAATAACCATATTATAGATTTAAAGTTTAAGGTGTTGAAAAATTGCTCAATGTTGAGAACTGAAGTTCAAGCAGCTATCAGGGAAGATTCGGTCTGTCTGACTCCACGGGCCACACTTAACCACTACAAAATGATGTTGGTTTTATAGCATTTTATTGAATCTTATTTTCTTCATTTATAAAACGAGTTTGTTAGGTGGATGCCTAGAGTTTCTTTCATCTCTAACAGATTAAGGGCCTAATACCAACAAGTAATACTCTGACCTTGGCTATTTGTTGAGAGGGCAATAAGAGCAAAATGCTGGGGAACAAATTCTTACTTTTCTATCACATGGAAATTGCCTTGTCAAATTATGGCTCTCCTAATGATTTGGGAAAGAAGAAAAAATGTGTAGCATCGAAAAGGTTCTGAGTCGCATGGATCAGGGTGAAGGAAAAGTCCAGTTTTTCAACTGGGAAAGGAAAGATCTGAGAGAAACATTCAGGTTCTCCACTCATGAATCTATGTTTGGTAGGAAGAAATAGACATTCTTTTCTAAAAATGGAAGAGAAAAATCCCTGGTCCTATTGGTAACCAATAATAATGAAGCAAAAAGCCTCTGAACTTGCTAAGGAGAATTCAGAAAGCCTTGGCTTTCAAGAAGGAAAGCCTTGGTATATTAATTTCAGTGTCATAAATAACGAATTACTAACAAGGAGTAATATTCCAGAAGAGAAGTACATGCCTCTGGTCGACATACCAAAAAGGCATGGAGCACTAGTGAGGCCAAGAGTTATTCCGGGAGTTATTCTCCCTTCACATTCTCTTCCTTTATGATCTTGCCCACTGCTGTAGCTGCAACTAGCACATCTATGTGGATGACTCCCAAATCTATATCTGAAATCCTATCCTATCACACTAGCTCCAAATCTGTATCTCAGCTGCCCCTTGGACAATTCCACAGCGACGTTTCGACGCCACTTCAAACTCCTGAAGTGCCAAACCTGATTCATTTATCTTTTGCTCAAAGCCAGTTCCTGATAAATTGAAGAAAGCCCTCCATAATCTGTAAAGGCAAGTACAAACATAAACTATTACTGTTTTTGTTTTTCTGCTATGGTTTCTGGAAACAGGGTTCTTTTGTATAGCCTATGCTGGCTTGCAACTTTCACTCTCCAGTGACAGCTTCCTGAATTCATCGATGAGTGAGAACCATGCTGTCAATGACAACACTGTTGTTCTAGGAATCTAAGCATTAGACTCCAGAGTACATGTCCAAGGGTAGACCCTTAGCTAAATCTAATAGTTTTCCTTTACATTCTCAATATCATCAATCACCACTACACTGATGAATCTTCAATCTTTACTTCTCACCTTATTTCAAAGAATGTACATTTGTAAATCACGTGGCATATGGTAACCACAAACTTTTTTTTTATTCTGCATGTCTTAAGCAAACCCTGTGAAAGGGAAGCAGAGACCACACAAGAGACACAGCTAACCAACTTGCTTCGCTGCCCCTTGTTACACAGCAGGGCTGCCTGCTCAGGGAGGCATCACCATGATGTGCTGAGCTCGCCTACATGAAGTAGAAATTAAAAGAACAGCCCACAGACATGACCACAGGCCAATCCAATGTAGGCAATTCTTCCACTGAAGGTCCCTCTTCCCAAGTATGTCATACTATGTTGGCTGAAAGACCAGCATATTTGAAAGGGTCAAAATTATTTTATTTAGAGTAACCACAAACTTTTAGGTGAACCCAGGTATGATGGAATATATCTATGAGCCCAGTGCTTGGGACATGAAAGTACTGGGATCAGAAAGTCAAGGCCACCCTAAACTTCATGAGACCCTGTCTCAAAAATATTAGATGTACTTTCAAGTATCAGCTATCTCTCCTTGGATAATTCTCTGGCACCTCACTTTCCAAATATCTGCAATTAAATGACGTTCCTTCCCTAAATCAGCGGTTTCTGATTTCTCAATATTAATTATTAAACACTACAGACTATTCAGTCACTTAAAAAATCAAAGGATAAATGTGGAAATAGAGCGCAGTGGTAGTGGGTACATGTACAATACCCTGGAATTTATTTTTAGCAATAAAATTAATAATAATGATGATGGTGGTGATAATAATAATCTTCATCATTAATTCGAGAGGCAAATTGTCTCTGAATTTCTTCTATTTCTTGGTAGCTGCATCTATCATCCTCTGAGCCACCAACCTTAAAACAACAACAAAACAGCTTTTGACTCAGATATACCTAGACCTAA
The DNA here is from genome assembly GCF_021556685.1 of Rattus norvegicus. Lineage (NCBI taxonomy): Eukaryota > Metazoa > Chordata > Mammalia > Rodentia > Muridae > Rattus > Rattus norvegicus. The sequence continues at coordinate 84,589,870 of NC_141554.1, forward strand.
ATTTGGTTTGACAACTTACTGTTCTGATGTGGCCAACTTTTTAAACCTTTTTGAGCCATGATTTCTTCCTTTGTAAAATGGTGATGACATACTTATTTCATGAGGTTGTTTTCTGCAATAAATGGGATTATTGTGTATACAGTCCTGGTAACAAAGTAAGTCTCCAAAATGTATTCCCTCTGTTCAACTCACAATTCGATTACAAATAGCTTCTTTTCTCTATTTCATTTATCTCTGCCATGGTCTGTATTTCCTTTCTTCTACTGGCTTTATGTTTCGTGTGGTTTCCTTTAAGTTCCTTAAGGTGTGAAGTTAGGCTGTTGGTTTGAGATATTTCTTCATTTTTTTTCGACAGTGCCTCACTCTTCTACCCAAGCTGGTGTCCAACTCTGCAGTTTGTGACCCTCCCAAGTAGCTGAGTGAACAGATGTGAGACACTGCACTGGCTCCCTTTCTCCATTTTGTAATATAGTAATTTATAGATATAAATTTTCCCTCCGGGTACTGTTGTCACTACATTTTACACATTTAAAATAGTGTTTTGCATTTTTATTATTCTTAAAGTATTTCAGAATATCTCTAGTGGCTTATTCTTTGACCCACAAGCTGTTTTCAAAATGTTTGCTTTGTAATAGTGAATTATTTCATATCCATGTATTTGTGAATTTTTAAAATTTGTAATTACTTTAAAAAGTATTTTTATGAGCATTGGCATTTTGCCTGCATGTATATCTATACGAGGGTGTCACATCTTGGAGTTACAGACAGTTGTGAGCTGCCATGTGAGTGCTGGGAATTGAACTCAGGTCCTCTGGAAGATTATTCAGTGCTCTTAACCATTGAGCCATTCTTTAGACCTATATTTGTCTCTTTACTCTTTACTTTTCTCTTTACTCTTAAGTCTGTTTTGACTAGTATTAGTATAATCTGATGGGTTTTTTTTGCTATTTGCAGGCAATACCTATATTTTTTTCACCTTCAATCATCCTGTTTCTTTGTGTCTAAGTTACATATTTTAACTATGTTTAAGGGTGCACACATGTAATCCTGACATTCAAAAAGAAGAAGCAGGACAATTGCCATAAATTTTAGACTAGCCTGTTATTCATAGTGAATTTCAGACAAGCCCAGGCTATAGAGTGAAACCTTGGAGATATATATATATATATATATATATATATATATATATATATATATATATATATATCATAAGCAGTATATAGATGAGGCAACATTTTTGTCTTTATGCTGATATCTATTTTTGGTTGCTTAATCCATTTACAGGTAAACGTTTACAAATATTTAGGAACTTGTGCTGTTTTTCTACTTCAAAAAATTCTTATACATTCTTTAAGAATTTCATACATGCATACAAAGTATTTTTGTTGTATTTACCCCACAATCTCTCTTCCAATTCTTAAACACCTCCAGTCACGATTCTTTCCCAACTTCATATCCTCTATTTTATAATCTTCTAAGTCCAATTAGTGCTTTCTATATGTGTACACGTTTAGGGCAATTCTAGAGCATGGACAAACTATAGTGGAACACATTCTGAAGAAAACTATTTCTCCCTTCTCCTTTATTTATGTCAGAGTGTGTGTGTGTGTGTGTGTGTGTGTGTGTTCCTTGGTTCCTCCACACTATTATATTTTTGACTTTGATTAATATTTTCTAGTATACAGTTTTGATTTCTTCATTTTATTTTCTGTATATGTTATAGTTATTTTAGAAGTTACCATGGGGATTATAGTTAACACACTAAATTTATAATAAACTAGTTTGAATTGATACCAAACTAATTTTGAACATTAATCATGCTCTATTCCAGCTACAACTCCTGTCCAGGTTTAGCTCTATCCTTTTCCCTTACATGACTTTAATTTTTATATATATTTAATCTTTGTACATATAAACACTTTAACAGTGATTGTGATTTCTACTTGCACTTGTCTTTTAAATCATATATGAAACAAATACAAACTTACAAATAAAATATACCAGTTCTAAAAATAAATATAATAAATCTAGCTGTACATTTAGACTTATCAGATATCTCTTTTTGTTTATACAATTTTAAGTTATGTTGTTTCTTTTCATTTCAGTCTAAAACTTTCCTTTTGTCATTTCCTGTGAGGACTAGGTATGCGGCTACCATTCACTGTAGTCCCTTAACTTTTACTTATCTTGGGATGCCTCAATATGAGTTTCACTTTCAAAAGAAAATTTCTAAGCATATTGTTTTCAGGTTTTGCGAGCATATTATTATCAGGTGAGGTATGAGTCAGCAACACCATTTCTAAGCATATAACTGAAGGAGTTGCCAACAATGTTCTCAACAAAAATCTTCATAATGCTGGAGAAATAAATTAAGGAAAAATCATATTTGAATAGTAATAAGCTACAAACAAGGATATCAGTAAAATTCATAAAATTAAATTAATTAAATAGAAGGCAATCATATGATAATCAAAATGAGTGCAGAGATCAAAGACAAAGAAATGTTGTTAAAGAGAAAATGATATAGAGGAATAACAAAATGACCTAGGAAGTATATTGTAAAAGAAGATAACATTTACAAAGGGAATTAAACATTAGAAAATGAACAACCAAAATTTCTAAACTAATGCAAGGAATTGATTTGCAAATCTAAAGGCTACGGTCTGTGCTTCAAGTAAATTTAGTATATGAATTGAAAAGGTCATATCCTAACTGCATCACTGCATTTAAAGAAGATAGCCACAACCAGAAAGCAGGTCATGTACACAAAAGATATCAGACAAGTTCCACCCCTTTGGATATAGCTAATATCAGAAGGCAATAGGAAAGTATCTATACTGTTATAAAGCACAGGATGAATCAAAAGTATTAGGAAAATTGTTTCATGATACAAATATCTATAGTAGTAGTAATCACCATGTGGTATGCATGTGACTGTTTGTGCTGTATGTGTATGTGCATGGATGGAGGTGAACGGGCAACTTGTGGAGATAGACTTTCTTTTCCTTCCACCTTTATCTGGGTTTCAAGTATGGGACTCAGGGTACCAGGTTTGTCTGGCGAGTGCCCACTGAAACATGCCACCACCAATTTCTTCCTTCCTTTCTTCTTGCTTCCATCCTTCCTCCTTTTATGTCTTGTTTTGTTGTTTTCTTAGTTTATTTGTTGTTTTTGAGACAGTCTTGCTATGTGACGCAGGCTGGCCTCAACATTGTTGTCATCCTTTCTCAGTTTACTAATTGTTGGGCTTACGAACACAAGTCCCTAGACTTAATAGGCATGTTGACGCCTAAAACAGCTCAGAATGCATAGCAACCATGAACCCTCCTTGAAGGAGAAAAATAACTACTGAATGATGCTATATGTCATTAAAATAGTTAATGATGAATGACTAACCAACAGAGAAGAATGTGTCAACTATAGAGAAAAGATTGGTAGTGAATATTTATTCTACTTGAGCATAGCCTCAAGAATTAACTGTAGGGTTTATGTTTACATGCAGGCTATAAATGTAGCATAAGGATAAAATTATAAGTGATACAGTATTGTAATTACTTGTACATATATTATATATAACATGAGTAAGTGTGAAAATATGACATAATCATAAAATGGTTGATGAAAATATAAGAAATATACGAGTGCTATTTCTTCATCTTTTATGTCAGGGCATTAAGATATACTATATAAAACTAAAGCATGAACTTAGTAATTTATGATTACGAAATTTATTTTTAATTCTACATTTTTGTATTCGTTATTCATAAAATATTCCTACCTTTCCAAATAATGTATGATTATTATGAAAGTTACCAATCCCAACTTATAAAAAGGAAGAAAGTATATTTTAAAGGCTAGAAATAAGAGCTATAGAGTTCTAAATTAAAGATCTGCCAGAATTGCCAAACTCTTATTACTACACAGTAGTCCCTAAAATGCCATAGCCTCACCAGGACTTATAAGGCAAAGGCAGATGTTACGGATTTGACTCCCTAAAGAATTAGGTGCATTAACCAGATAAATAAAACACTTTAACTAAATAAGCACTGAAGTACATTAAGGTGAATCCTTACTATGTCCAAGTGGGGAAAGAACGTCATTTTAAGAGAATTGCTAAGAGTAGAATGATTAAGGAGTAGTTATAGATAAACTCTAGGGCAGAGGTAAACCCTGGATGAGGGCAGGTGACCAAAGGCACACAGACAACGTATATCTTCACCGGGCAAAGTCCTTCTCTTTGGAACCTTCCAAAGCAGTAAACTTTGAGGTTAGCCGTGGTTCTACTCCAACTAGCTACGTGACTGTGGACACATCATTTAACCTCTCAACTCTAGAGGCCGCCACTGTCTGAACACTGATTTTAATAGTTTTTACATCGCAGAGGCTCTGATACCCAGGATCCCTCTCTTCCAGGGCAGGCTACATATACAACAAAACTTCCTAACCAGGACTACTAGGCATAGCATTTTTATTCATGGTCTTTGGCAAGACTCTGAAACTAGCAAGACTTATGATTAAAACTCTTCCATCTAACCTGTTCTAGTTGAAACTCTTGCCCTTTCTTGGTTGAGTAGACACTCCTCATCCTGCCGCTTATTCTCCTGCCCTAATCCTCCACCAGCTAATCTAAACTCTTTCCAAGATTGGCTGATAACAGAGCAAATAGTGAAGGCGGGGCAGAGATTAGGGAAGCATTTATAGGGAGAAGGTTTAACCTAGTGGGATTATGTAGGCAAAGGGAATAGTCCAGTTTGCTGGACATGCCGGGTAGATTTCTGGGAGAAAAGATTAGGAGCAATGTGGGGACTTTGTTCCACTGGGTTGATGCTTTTAAAATTAACTTCTTTGACAATGAGGAGGTTTAGAAAGTTTTGTCTAGGGGGTGATATGAACAGGGTGAAGTGCTGTTCTCTAAGAGCTCCAGTTAAAATGTAAATCGTATTCCTGGAGGAGAATGCTTAGTTCAACACCTTAGAAAGTCTATTATCAAAGAAGAAAGGGGCCTTAAGGTACTGGATCACAGGCGTGGGGCAAGGTAATATTGATTATGAAGGAAAGAGGAGAAACTCTGTTCCTAGGGTGGGAGGACAAGACCCTCTCCTTGTATCAGACTCATGCTTGAGAAACAAATAATGCATTATAGTTCTTTAACCTCATCTCTCTCACAGCCTCCTTTGAAAAATCTAAAATGAGATTAATGACTGCCTTGTCTAACATGTATTTGACACAATCAAATGAAGCAGCAGGTTTCATAGAATTTTGCAAGTGACAAATACTGGAATAGTATGAGTAGTATAGCTTGTTTTTCTAACTCACAGTACCTAGTAGAGAGTTGGACACTTTGTAACATTTATTAAAGTATAAATTTCGTACTGTATTTAGTATATTTTATAAGGATTATACGCAGATGAAAATTTTCTTAAAAAGCAAAGACCAAATAAGAAAAACAGTCTATGGTGATGGTCGATCTAATTTAGATTTCAGAAGCTATAAGGGTTCTCAAGAGAGAGAACAATTATTTACCATTACTTTCGGAATAGCTGCTGAATGATATATGAGTGCATTGTTAATGCACCTATTGCTTTAGCCTATCATTATTGCATAATTAAATACAGACTCTGAGTACTGCTCTGTGCTATTTAACTTTAAAGAAGTGATCTGGTATGATTTCCTTATTAAAATTATTTATTGTCTTTAGTTTCTAATATAAGAAATGGTAAATTATTTTGCTCAAAATATTTTATATCAGTAGTCATCAGTTTCATTCTACCTGGTTATATTTTTCCTGAAGCGAAGTGATCATTTGAGGATTTTATCGAAATAAAATGAGGGTAAAATAAGGTCTAAAATTTTAAAAATAGTGTCTAATTTTTCAAGCCACAATCTAATATGGCCTGCACCGGACATTGTGAAGTGCCTTGACAGTGACTTGCGCTGTACCATGTTTGCAATGATTTTGTTCTTTGTCTTCCTCCTGCTTTTCTGCTTCCTTAACCGTAGCTCAGTCTGTTTGACCACTCTTAACTTCATGAAATGCTCAAATTGATATAAATCAGTGAAATACATAAGAGTAAAGGAAGAAAAGATACTGGCCTACGGAACGCTCAGTTCTCAGAAAAGCATTGTGAGTTTACAGACCTTGGTCTTAGTACTGCTTAGATACTTACTGCTTTCCTGCTTTCGCTAAGTCACTTTCTATCTCGGAGCCACAGTTTCTCTATATGCAAAATAAATTACTTTAGTAGATTATATAGAAGGCATCTATCCATTAGTTGAATTTCCATGTGTGAGATTGTGATAAAATCCTATCCATTGCCCATAGTGAGTGATATCCAAAGGCACGCAAATATGTAGGTGCTGGCCCTCATAATTTCATTACTTTATACAGAACTCTTGGCAAATAATGTGGAAGTAAAAGCCACTTGACTAAGTATTCAGTTTGTAAGATTGGAACTTTTTGATAGTGCTTTCTCAGAATGCACAAGGCCCTCTGTATGACTATAGCATTGAAGAGCACAAAGGAAAAAAAAAGGAAATAGAGAGAAGAGTGACATTTTCAATTTTAGACATAGAAAATAATACCGTATAGCAACATTTTCAAGACTATCCCCACCCCATCTGCTGGCATTCCAAACTACATGAATACTGAAATCTCCTATATAAAAGTATTATATTTGCAAATAGCGTACATTTATCTTCCATATGTTTTAAAACACCTCTAGATTGCTTACAGTACCTAATTCAATGGAAATTCTCTCTAAATGGTTATTATATTGTTCGGAAAACAATAACAAGAAAATAATTCATACACGATCAGTACTGGTCCAATTAAAAACACTTTTCAGTGAGCAATCAGTCTAATGGAGTGATGCAGAACCCATAGGTGAGGGAGTATAACCGTATCCATTACATTTTCTTAAAAGACAGGATCGTGACTGCCTTACTGAGGTGTTGACAATTTCCCTTTGAAAAGTAGGATTTCCTGACAGTTTTTCAAAGCCAACTTGTCAGCAGCTTTTCTGCACTTGAGGTTTCTGGTAGGAAAAAGAGTAGAGAAAACAGAAGAAAAGAGTAAATTAGAGAGACAGACAGAGAAACAGAGACAGAGAGACAGAGACACAGAGAGAGACAGAGACAGAGATACAGAGAGAGAGAGAGAGAGAGAGAGAGAGAGAGAGAGAGAGAGAGAAGGCAGAAAGGCAAAACTAAGTAGTATAAAATAAAAATTAGTGGCTGTGACTAACACTGTAAGGAGTTGAAAAGCAATAGGCAAATAGTTTTTTAGTTTAAGTAATTTGTCACATAAAGAAAACAAAGGGAGTTTGGTTTAGTGTCTAACCTGCAACAGAATCCACTGGAGATCCTAGTGCTCATCCAAGTGACTCTCTTCAGGGAGTGCTGAGCCCGTTTCAGGAAGGCTTTCGCTTTACAATGCTTTTAAAGAGGTGGTGCTTAAAAAAAAAAGCATCCAAACCCTTTTGCTTACAGCTATATACTAATTTACCAGACAGACAAATCCCTCTGGGTGACAATGTTAGCCTGAGGTACAATGAAGAGCTCTATCTTGTGACTTTAGGACAAAGGGACATCCCACCCAGAATTATACTCCTTACTAGGCTATCTAAAATTCCCAGCCTCTGTTAAAATGCAAATATCATTCCTGGAAGCAGTAACACATTAACCAGTTCACACCATTAACATTAAATAGTTTCCCAGATGAGTTTTAGCAGGTTTTCTTGCAAGAAAAGTTCTAGGAGCATGAAATAAATGCCAGGGAATTTAGATTCTTATTTGAGAGGAAGATGGTATTGAGGAAAACTCTAGGAACAGAGTCCTTTTGGTAGGAAGGCCTAGGGCTCTTGAGCTAGCCACTTGGGTTTCTGGAAAGTGTTCCACAAAAAGGAACAATTAATGAAAGATGCTGGGGGGACAGGAAGATGAGGTGGAAGGAGAAAAGTCTGTGAAAACCAATTTCTTTAATAACTCGGTATGAGTTCTCTAGAGTTCAGTATTTTTGTTGATAAAATAAGGGAGATTGATGAGATAATATCTACACTCCTTTGCAGAATTATATACTAGGAATTTTTGTCTAAAATTTCTTTTTTGCTCCCCAACAAAGGACATTTAGCTTCTTAAAAAGTTGAATTCCTAGGACCTTGGCAGGTAACAAACACTGTGATTAGAAATGGGAGACAAAGGAAGTACTTAATAATAACTTGCTGCCTTTTCTTTCCGCTGATAAAATTCTAATATATCATTGGATTGGAATTAGTAAAGAAATGGTACTCTCACAGAGACTAGATATCTATACAGAAAGACAAGTAACTAGAAAGGATGTGTAAAGTTTTTCAGTTCCAACTATTTTCTATCTGAACCAGCAATCAAAGAAAGGAAGAGCTCACAGATCTTCAGCCTGATGATGTTACAAAAAACTACTAAAGTCACAAAGAAATTTCTTGGCCATTATATATTAGTTATCTCACAAGAAATAATGTCATTGTAGTGTGTGTGCCTGTGTGTGTGTGTGTGTGTGTGTGTGTGTGTGTGTGTGTGTGTGTACCCTTTCAGGGACTTACATTCTAGGATTATTTTGCTTCAATTTTTTTTTTTTTGCTCCCCAACAAAAGACCTTTAGCTACTAGGAAAGTTGGCAACTAACAGGCACTGTGTTTTTTTTCCTCATATATATAAAAGCTCTGATAGTTGTAGGGTAATGAAGAATCTTTAAGTCATATATTGATTGAGAAACAGTAGTATAACAACAAAGTAGTTAAGGAAGATATTTTAGAAACCTCCACTGGTGGCAATGGGGTTAGCAAAACGGAGCAAGGGAATTATTAAGAATTATGAAGGGTATAGAAAACATATCTTTTATATTATGTTATATATAAATATATGATAGTATAATAATATATTAAATATACATTTATATTAATATTTTACATATAATAAAAATATTATATATTTATATGTATGTATTTATATATTTATATATTTATAATATATAGCTATCATATATTTATATTAAAAATTATATAAATATAAAAGTATATAATATATACATGTAATAAACAAATATATAATAAAGAAATATATAATATATAATATAATAAATATAATAAAATCCACTTATATCTAATATCTAATATATGATAGATATATAAAGTATTTATATGTTATTTATAAATAATTCATGCATATTTACATGTCTACATACTATACATTTATATATTATATACTATATATAAATATTTATATATATGTTATGTATTCTTATATATACATTATATAATATAGAATAAATATATATCATATATATAATTTACATATAAGTATATATAGAAAGACAATTAACAGAGGCCTTATGGTAGCCTAGAATATATATATTATAATATATTGTATAATATATATTAGCTTATGGTAACCTAGAACTCACTACACCCCAGGGTGGCTTTGAATTCATGATAGTCCTCCTGCCTCAGCCTCCTGAGTGCTGGGATTGCAGGTATAAGCTACCAAGCTCACTTTAATTTATAGAGCTGTCAGTTTAAATCCTTTCAAATGACACTATTCAGGTAACCTTTACTCTCAAAATAGGTTTTCATGGAATACAGAAATACCTAAATACAACATTTTCTCATCTAATACTTTCTCAGAGGTCTGCCAGCATATTTAGATCTGAGACATCAAGGAGTGATGATTCTTCTTTCTAATTGCTCTAAGGAAAGCAGTAGCCATTTTGATTAGTGTTTGTGTACTAAGAGTCAAGAGGGAGTGGGTGGGGAGGTGGGGGATCACCCTCGTAGAAGCAGGGGAAGGGGGAATGGGATAGGGAGTTTCCATAGGGGAAACCTGGAAAGGGGATAGCATTTGAAATGTAAATGAGGAAAGAAAAAAAGAGTCAAGAGGGGGCGCTGGTGAGATGGCTCTGTGGATAAGAGAGCTGGCTGCTTTTCCACATGGCTTGTGTTCAATTCCCAGCAACCACATGGTGGCTCACAACCATCTGTAATGGGATCTGATGTCCTCTTCTGGTGTCTGAGTGTCCATGCAGATAGACCATTCATATACATAAAGTAAATAATTCTTAAAAAAAGAAGGCCAAGGGGGCTTACACTCAACCATTTCATTTGTTTTCAAATTGCTTCCATTTAAATGGAACTCTAAACATAAGAAAATATATCAGTGATTTTCATTTTCACCATCCCTTTCTATCATGTGTGAGTCACTGTTCAAATTGCTATTTTGCTAGGCAACCCAAGCCTGTCTGTTTCTTTCTCCTTGCTTTAGTCATTCCAGCAAGGCGTGACTTCCCCTGAGATTTGGGGATTGCAGCTCCTGTTATAACTGACATAGTCGTCAGATGGATTTGTACTGATTCAAGCCATAGTGACAATAAACAAGGCTAGTAGAATATATACGTCAACAAATAGACTTTGAGACTAAAACCGTATCAATATCTGCTAACATGTCACTGCTCTCCCAACATGCGGTTAGATTTTGTACCGGAAACAAGAACTGAGCAAAGCAATAAACCCTTTCCTTCTACAAATTATCTCTGGTCTTGTCAGTGATCTGAAAGGAAGCTAACAATTGTAACTTCAAAATAAAGTTAAACAACTTAAAAATCTACTTAGGTTTCTTTTGCTTTTCAGAACTGTACAAAAAGAGAGGGATGAGCCCTGGGCGGTCTGAAACTGTGAAGTCAATTCTGACTTTGAATCAAGTTCCAAAATTACAGGCATGTACTGCCACCCTGGCATAAGATTGCCTTGTGTTTGCAGACTTTTGTTTTTGTTTGTTGTTGAGACAGTTTTCAACAGGTAGCCCAGGCTGGATCTAAATGTTCGATAGTCTTTTCTCCTGCTCCCTGGGATTCCAAGTCCCGGCATTTGAAACTAAGGAAATCATAGGGAGCCAGGAATGTGAGTACATGCCTGTAATTCCAGCACGTGCTTCGTGGAGGCGGAAGGATCAATTCTAGTCCAGCCTCTGTACTAGTTAGTGTACAGTGGCTAGTGTCGCCTCTGCAGCACGATACGCTACATTAAAATCAGTAATGCAACAAATTAATGTTAGCATTTTATTCCAATTACACCAGTTTTCCGAGTCCGCAGGAAGACAGTGTAGGGGAGCTCTTTGCTCTCTCGTTTTACCTGTACTCTCGACCTACCAGCAAGGCAGAGAGTAAATAATTATAACAACAGCAACAAGAAATAACAAGAAAACAATATTACCTGGGTGAAGCACTGAGATAAATGCGCTGCCTGCTCTGTCACAACCTTCACCGGCGACTACTGCGACCACTGTGACTACAGCGACCTCTCAGTAAGGAAAAATCGCAAACGTTTCTTTCCATTAAGAAGATAAGGAAAGTGGAGAAAAGAGGTAATGATACAGGAAGTGATACAGGACTGGAACACAGGCCAGTATGGCTCCAGGGTTAACACTTAATCACTGGGTTAAACTGCCTTAACACCATGTAGCACTTTGGTCCCCAGGCCCATCCTAGAGTAGTCAATTGCTTAAATTGGTAGCTTTCAAATCATTGTCTAAAACTCACTCACGGGAAAATCTCCCAAGACATTTGTTTAAAATGTATGCCGCAAATGAGGGCACCCCACCAGTATACATTCGAATCCCACCAGTGAGCCTAGTTAGTTGTTTGTTGTTGTTGTGGGGTTTTTGTTTGTTTGTTTTTTGCTTTTTTGTTTTGTTTTTTAGTATAATTATTCAAAGTGACTTCTCCGTTTGAGAATCTTTGGTATGAACTATGTACTCCGATGTACCTTAAGGGTATGCTGCCACAATCCAGCTACCTATTCTCCTACCAGACTTCCCGGTGAGGAACGCTGTTCTTTTAATTTAGTGGCGTCTCCGGTCTATCAGCCTGTATCCTCCAAGCAGATAGAATCTGATTCTATAAGAAAGTCCCATTATGTTTTTACCAAGCTTCTGAAATTCTCATCATTTCTTTCCCCTTGAGCTCTTTGGGGCTTTCAGATCAAGTGAAATGATGTTGTTTCCTGTTATTTTGTATTTCCTGTGAGTAACTGCTAAATACTAACAATCTGTTAAAAAAGAATCAAGTTTGTACCCTAGCGTTTAGAATTATTCCTGAAAACCATAACCGATTTGTAACAGCAGCTGTTTCAGAAGAACGCAAAAATTTCAATTTTATAAAGGCAGAAAAATATGATTTAGGCAGAGCTAAAGTTTACAAATGTTGATGGTACCGTTTTGTTAAATTGTCACATTGCTAATAGTTCACTCTTAAATAAAATACATCTACGCCACTGCCTTATCTACTTTTCTTTCCTTCCACTTCTCTTTGCTCTGCGGCTTTTGCTTTGTGGCTTCTATGGGAGAATCGAGAGTTAAAAAAGTCATCCGGGGACTTTACTATTTATTCCCAGTAAACACACAGCTTCATCTATAAATTCTGCATCTCCAGGTCAAATTCTAACTAAAGCAATGAAGGCTGTATAGACTTACAGGATAGGGGAGAAGTTATAGGATCCCTAGTTCAAACTGTTCTGAGTCCGTGAGATGGATCTGCCGGGAGCCATGTGAAACTTCAGGGGTCCGGACTCTCACAGATGACTTTTCAAGTCTCTGAGAGGCACCCAGGCAAGTAGTATACGTGTTTATTTTTATCATACTTGCTAAAGCAAAATAATTTACACCACTGCTTGTAAAGACAATATACCATATTTTAAGTTTCAACGCCCCACCCCGTCCCCGCCCGCAAACTCTTGGTCTACCAAATCGCAAGAATTTCCTATTTCCTAAGTAATCCGGAACCTGTGAAATGCATTCCAAAGAGACATACTTTTAAACTAAAGCAAAGAACGTATCCCGCTAAGACGGAACAACCTTACTTACCTGAAGAGAGACTTCAAACTGCAGCGCGGAGGTCAGATCAGAATGTGCAAGGAGGAAGCACCTTCCGTCTTTCACCGAAGTCCGGACTTTCTGGCTCTGGAGGCTTCCTGCCCTTTGGAGTCCCAGAGCGAAGTGGCTCAAGCAGAGAACGTCTGTTCACAGGTCTCTCAATTTATATGCTCACACCCAACAAACAGGAAGGGTCATGACCCAGTCCCAAGCTCTGTTTTCTCTTATGTCCTACTTATCAGTTCTCAATCAGGACCTGGGTTGAGATGAACGGGTTTGGTATCTTCCATGCACGGCAGAAATGCACAGTAAAAAACACCAGTGATCCAATCTCATCTAGAAGCAACGCCAGCATTTTTTTACTTCCTTGTTCTGTGAGCAGTGCCTCTAGACAAGTTTTAAATGCAAAGAACTTGATTCAGTACTCAATATGTGCAATGGCAAAGGAAATAATGCCTGCACATATGTCCCGGGGGAAAATTACCTGTAATAAACCAAAGTTTGGTCTTTTATTCTGTCAAGGCTTTAGAGCTACCTGCTTCAGTAACAAAAAAACATTTTTGTATACTACTGGGCACATGGCATTATGCTAGATGTGCTCATGATTTGATGTTGTTTAGGGAAAATTGGCCTCCTGCTTTTTGAGTAGAGAAACTCCAATTAGGAGTAAAAGCTTCACAAGGCTGTTCCTAGGTCAGTAAACAGAACTGAATAAAATCAGAAGAGAAAAATTTCTCTTTATAACTTGGTTCAAACAAAATAAAGAACCACAGTGCCGGATTTTAACTCACCGTGTATATAAAATAAAAAGCCATGCATAACAGCTTCTCTATTTGGTATTATCCTCTGTAACATAAGTAATTTTAATTATTTAAAATTTGAAAATATTATATATACATCAACTCAAAAATAATCATTTTAGTTTAAAGTATAGTCAATAGTTTTATAAAAACATACTGAAAATAAATATGTTACTAATTTGTAAAAAAATATCAAACTACATTTTGTATAAATAAATTAATGAATAAGTAAGTAAATGAAATTATTATTAGAAGTTCAGCTAGTAGATATAAAAAAGAGTATAAGTAAAAATTATTATTTTGAAAGTACCACAGTAATAACTATTTCATCCACATATGAAGAAACTAGTGGACTGAACCATTATGAAAATAGAATATATAAATCAAAGCATATAATTAATAATATAATTAATTAATAAAATAATTATCAAGAGAAAAAATGACTTTAGAACAGAGAAACCAAAGGATCAAAATTAACATCAGTTGTAATAGGATGTATAGACATCATTTGTTTCATGAGATGATAAACCTAAAATGAAGAAAATTTTACAAAATAAATATCAAAATTCTTTAGAGGTGTCAAGGTCCTGAAAGTAAAAGGACCATCGTGACACCACTTCACTTTAAAGGAAACCAAGGCAGTTAAGGTAGTATACGATCTTAAATTTACATACTAGATAAGAAAAGGTTCATTGCCAGGCTTGGTGGCACCAACCTTTAATCCTAGCACTTGAAAAAAAGAGGCAGGCAGATCCCTGCAAGTTTGAGGGCAGCCAGGGCTACATAGTGAGATTCTGTTTCAAAACAATGTTGATAGGTGTGGCCATTGGTAGATTTTTTAGAAAGGTCTCTAATAAGCTTGGAATAAATTGTTTAGATCAGATACTATCATGTTGTAGCTAATTTCATGATTTTTAAAAACTGTGCTATGGTTATGAAAGATGACAATGATTGGATGAGAACGATGAAAAGTATTTAAGTATCTGTTCTACAGGACTAAGGGTATAGCTTAGTGGAACAGTGGTCCTGGGTTCAAAACAAAACCAAAAACTAAGCTGAGTATGTGATCTCAGCACTTGTAGGAGGGGGTAGGGATCGTTCAAGGTGACCCTCTGCTATAAAAGAACTTTGCAACTCTCCTGATCTCCATTAGACTCTGTCTTTTTTTTTAAGTAATATGGTATTTATGATTTTTTGTCTGAATTATAAAAGGCAAAATCAAGACAAAAAACATTTAAAAGTTGAATTGTTAATGAATACAACACTTGTCTTTGTTTCCTTATTAACTTGCTCCAACATTTCAGATGGACTGCTGCTTGGTAAGATTGGCTTGGAAAGATTCAATAGGTGTTATGTTGAATAACTCTTATGTGCTAGCTACGCCAAGACACAGAAGACCCCCAAGTGAAATCATTTCCCAGATTTCACTATATTTAAGAGCAAAGGCATACTCAACTAAGACAAAGTCCTGTAATTAGTGCTGTAACACAGATGAAATAGTGTGTAATAAACACTCAGAAAGAGTTGATTTCCAGCTTGAGTGTATCAGAAATAAAGGCCACTGACAAATTAATCTTTGGGTTAGGATTTGAGAGCTAGCAGGATATTGATGGGTAGAGATTGAGAGTTATGGTAGCAAAGAATACAGAGGGCTAAGAGAATGACAACAAGAAACCTCAGAAAAGGAAAGAAAGTGCAAAGACCACCCTCCCTCAATGGTTCAGCAGAACTTATTTAAACTTTTTGTTCTAAGATATAAACTGCTATAACTTGTTTATTATGCTTTTCGGCTACTGATGAAATTTTATACTCACATATGCAAGATACTCAGTTTGGGAGATATCTTAGGATTCTGTCTAATGACTTCACCTTTCTGCTGAGCTAACTGTGGTGGCTCATCTAAGATCTTGCAAAAGGAGTGGCAACAGAAAGTCTAGGACTCCGAGCCTGTCTCCAGGTTTATCACTCCATCTCCTCTGACGTTGTGAAACTTTCTTTAAACTTTGAGATCAGTGGGATGCATTGATCCTCATGCTGGATTCTCCAGGTCCTTATCATCCCAGGATTAGGTCACCCTGCATCTGGCTCCCTTTCTTTGTGCCTCTCCTATCTTTGTGATAACGTTTCACAGTGAATATAGGCATAAAGGAACAGTTTCAAGGTACTCTGTGACAGCCACCAAATAGCCAGCTATTAGCTAACTTTAACGTTCTATTCTCAGGTAAGCCCACTCATATGTTCATTTCTTCTGGTTGTAATTGGCTGATGAATCATTCTTTAGTCTAAAACAAAACAATCAACAGAAAAGCCAAATTATCCTGTCATTTGCATCGTTCAGGTGAAGTCTTCTTAGGCAACCTACACACCCCTCCCTCAGAGTCATGTGCTTACTTTACTTTTTGAAAAGATGACTTACAAATTCTAAAAATGCACTTGCTGAAATAATAATGTTTCCAGAAGTCATGAAGGTAGTCATGAGGGAGGAAGTTAGGTCAGAGGCTGGAAATGAATAATTTCTTCTTACCCACACAACTGTCTGTGTGCTCACTGAAGGCTTATCTCTAACAATTTGCTCCTTGCTGTAAAAGCAACCCTATCATCCCTCAATTCATCACTCTCATCTACGTGCATGTAGGTCAGATTTATGTGCCTGGCATAGACAATTACTGGGGAGACGGAGTAGGGATTTAGAGATCTCCTCACCTCGCTGCTCACTAGGCCTGCCAGGTCAAAGGGACACCTAGAGATCCTTCTGGAATTCTAAGCAGTTTGCCAGTAAATGTTGAGATCCAGATTGCTGGAGAAATAGTCCCCACCATTCGCAGAGACAAAATTAAAGCCATTTAAATTTGAACCCAAGCATTTTAGCTGGCCTTGACTAACAATGAGAAAAGCACAAAGCACACGGAGATGATATGGACAGAAGCAAGACACTGTGGCCGGGTCAGCAAAAGGAATACCACTGGGCTTTCCTTTGTTAATGAGTAATTAAAGGAGGAAGAAAGCAGCTAGTTCTCTTACACTTCTGTTTAGAAGCAGCTGTTCTTATGATCAGGATCATAATTAGAATGTGTGAAGGTCCTGACTTTTAGTCTGGGACACACACACATATACCAAATTAATCAAGGTCATATTGTCTGTCGGCTTTCTTGCATTGGGCAAGTATCTCCAAGATTCCTATGTCCCTCAGGACTGTTCATCCTCATTGGTCAGAAGGTCAGACATGCTTGTCTTTGATTTTCTTTTCTTATTTTGTACTGCTGTCTATTTCTTCCTTTCCCACCATCAATTGGGTCTGCCCGTTGTTATATTTTGCCAGGACATTATATAAAGAACCTACTTAAGTGGTTGAGACTGGTGACTAGATACTACATTGTCCATAACAGAAATATTCATATTTTAATAAGACCCACTGATTCCTTAGAGAAGGAGTCCAGGGCTCCAGAAGAGCAGAATAATGTACCACATTTTGCATAGTGGTTCTTTTGAAATAGTGTCTCACTCTATCCCCAACACTAACCTCGAACTGGCAATCCTTCTGCCTCTTAACTTCTGGAATTACAGGCATGCTTCAGCATACTCAGTCAAGATACTTAAGAAAAAAAGTAGACAGCTTCTTATGTATTCCAGGCTGGCTTTAAGCTCATCATTTAACCAAGGTTGACATTGAACCTCTGATCCTATAGCTTCCACCTTCCAAGTGTCAAATTATAGGCATATGCCATGACACTTTAAGATACTTTTTATACCTCTTCACATCACTGATTGAAGCATATCCTAGCTGCCTATTTTACCCTATCTGTAAAGATGTTCCAGTACAGTAAAGAGCTATGTGGATGCTGCTTTGATAGCAAACAGTGTATTTACTGTATACTCCATGGAAATAACCTACATGAGTTAATAATACAGAGTACAAACAAATTAAGATTCTAATAATGGGTTCACTGAGAAGATGAGCAGTTACTAATTTAACTTTTTCTTGAATAACCCATCTTCTCCATCCACATACCCCTCTTGTTATGTCCCCTAGGACTGCTAAAATTGCCTCCAATATAACATTCATTATCCATCCTGCTCAAACCCACACCACTTTGGATGCTGCTAATTAGCTCTCTTTATGGATGGACACCATCTGAGAATTATATAATGAGAACAACCATGAGGTATATGACTTTTAATCTTTAGCTCATATAGCTGCTTTGTAGACATTTCTAGCCATTCTGAGACAGAAAAGATCTTCATAATTTAGATGTTATCGGAAGAATAGGATTTTCTGTTTTATATCTTGGCTACAAAACAGTTTCTGAGATGGCAAATCAAAAATTGGAAGCCACTTCAAACAAATTAAACATCATCATAGTCAATATGTTTTTCCTTTCCTTTTACTGTTTCTATAATAGGTTCAAAGTCACAGAGTTGGGCTTCTCAGCCCTGGGGAAGCAAATTATCTCCAGGGACAGCATGACATTTTCCAAAAGGAAATTATCTTTAATTCTAAGCTGAAGGAAATAAATATTACCCAGACAAGCATTTTTTAGGAAGCAGGTGGGGTCATGTGTGTATTAAAAATCAAGCAGATGACAAGGTTGTCTTGACTTTCCCCTATATCAGAAATAAATAAAGAGAAATACGTAGGTAGGGAGAAAGCTGACAATGGAGCCCTCTCAACTAATTCTCTCAATGTAAGAGTCTCGGGCAGGAGCGGAATTAAAAATATATATCTTACACAGTCATCTGAAGGTCAGTGCCCCAAGCAGAATCCTTTCTGGAGTAGGGAGTTCCAAAGGCAAAAGAGCTATTTTGGCTTAAGGCAGAGCAGAACATCATCAGGACCTGAGTGGCAGGTATACATTTTGGGTGACAATGTGGAAGAAATGACTATCAAGCAGTTGTATGTGTAAAAAGAGGTCCTAAGAATGAGAGATGTGTGATTGATCCTTGAAATCAGAGCCTAAGTAGTTCCATTCTGCCACTTCGTGTGAGGGTAGGGATTAAAATTAACATTTTTAAGAGGCAGGAACAAGCACTGTAAAGTAATATGGTAAGGAAATCCAAATGACAGTTTAAATATACTTATGAACAAAACTGTTAACTTGCCTGCCAATTTAAGGTATCGAGGAAATGGCTAGTGTAGGTAAAAATATTAAAGTCGAGGTCTAGCCTGTGCTTTTGGTTAACTATTTTGTCAAAAAAAATTCTTTTACTAAAAGTTTCAGCTTCTTTAATATTTTAATAAAATTTATTTGTTCTTTATTTACACTTGTCAGATCTAATAAAAAGGTAAGTTTCAAATTTATGCTTGTCTAATTTCTTTCTTACCAATAAAGATATATCTTATAAAAGAGGGTATAGCTCAGTTGGGGAAGTTCTTGCCTGGCCAGCATGAAAACCTCTATCAGGTTCCTAGAGCCCATGGGGGGAAAAAAAAGCTTGGTGTGATAGCCTGAATACCAGAAAACCAACACAAGAAAAGCAGAGACAGGAAGTTCCTAGGGCTTACTGGCCAGTCAGCCTGGCCTGCTTAGTGAGCTCCAAGCCAGTGTGTGTGTTTCACAAAACAAGATGAGTAACAACTGAGGAACAACAGCTAAGATTGTCCTCTAGTCTCTACACACAGTCATACACCACACACACACACACACACACACACACACACACACACACTCACAAGAAAGAGACAGAGACACCAAAAAACAAAAGAAAAAAATTATCCCATGGTCTACTGTTGCCATTATCTGTCACCTGTTAACTCTGGACAAGATAGATGACCCATATTCCACTGAGTTATTATGGAGATTAGATGAGTCAGGACACATAAAGGTTTTGAATACTATCAGAGTGAATATTTATTCTTGCTATTTTATGATGATCATCATTAACTCATTATATATAATTCAATACAAAATTATGAAACAATATGATTATAGACAAAGTTGTTCTGTGAATTGAAATTTTTGAGCCAGTTGTGGTGATCAACACATGTAATCCCAATATTAACATGGTGAAGGAAGGAAGATCAGAACTTGAAGGCCTGCCTCAGATAGATAATGTGTTCAAGACTAGTTATAGCTACATGAGATCCTGTTTCAAAAACAATAAAAAAGCAGCTTGATATATAATTCAATTTGACCTGACAGTTCTTAAAAAACACTCTTAGAGGCCAGGACAAATTTAGTATTTGGCAATCATTCTACTAAGTGGTGTTTGACTGTTTGGTGCTTGTTTATGAGACAGGATCACATGTAGCCCACTCTGTCCTTAAACTGCTGATATTCTTGATTCAACTTCCTGAAATTCTAGGCATGAGCCATCATACCTGTTGGATAAGATGATCTGAAGCATCACTTCCAGCACTAACACATTATTCATAGAGGCCATTTACAATCTTACAAATAGCTACTTAGTAATATAACACATTGAACTTTATGGGACCACACAAAGCATTTACCAGTATTAATTCAAATGAATTATTGAATTATAGCAAAATTGAGAAGTTTTAAAACTTGATTTATCACCTCTTTTCTAACACTAAAAGATAATTTTCTCTTCTTCCATCCAGAATGAATGTCATGTATTCCTACTAATATCGTTTAGACTTCCATGTCTAAACCTTTAGAATTGCTCTTAGTCAACTATTATAATCACTGGCCAGTTAATTAGACAGAGGTGACTTGAAAGTGAAGCTTTCAGGTCCAAGGAGAGTGTGGAAGGTAATTAGTGTCACGAGGGCTTGATTCACAAAGTTAGTTCAGGGAATATCTGTCCAAGGGCCATCTTGCTGTGTATGAAGCTGGTAGCTAAGGGAAAGCACAAAAAAGGCCTTTGAAATTTAATGGTACAGTAAAATATGTGCCAACTTCTGATTCAGACGTGAATCCATTTTACAAAATATTCTTCATGGATAATTAATATTAACAATTCCAAGGCCTCCTCACACAGGGTTTCCATTCCTACAATGTTGAGTCCTTACTGTTCTTTACATTTTCATAGTTTGCTAGTGTCACTCCTTTTCTTTGGCTAACTACCTTCTATTTGTGTCAAATAGAATTACATTATCTTGGAAATTATTGTCTTTTTCCTCCCAACAATTAAATATATTCTGAAGACAGAGACAGTTCTGGTTTTGTAGCTATCCCTCATAGCACCAGGTTTCATAATTTACAGAGGTGTTTTATACATTTCAAGAAAGAGGCAGGCTGGCTGTGTTGAGTTTGGTGTCACCATCATCTTCCCAGAGTCACAAAGGCAACATGAGACTGAACATATAAGTGTCCTTCCCCAAATGCTTGGATGCTAGTATTAAGTTAGATTGTCTGAGCTTGGTGTGAGGGTGCACTCCTTAATTCTAATACTTTAAAAAGAGGGGTGGGAAGCTTGCCATGAGTTTGAGTGCAGCCTAAACTTCACAGTAAATTCCAAGCCAGCCTGAGCCAGAATGAGATTTTGCAGCAAAAGAACAAGCAAATGGAAGAAAACATAAATACATCAAAAGAAAACCAAGCAAACCTTCCTTCGTTCCTTCCTTCTTTCCTTCCTTCCTTCTTCCTTCCTGTCTTCCCACAGAATCTGAGTGTGTATCTAACCCTCACTGGCCTAGTATTCACCCTAGGCTCACTTTGAAACTCACAGAGATCTGTCTGCCTCGCTGCCTCTTCTCAAATGCTGAAGACAAAGGTGAGCACCATCGTGGTCAGTTTAACTCTAAATTATTAATATGTCACTGAGAAGGTATAATTTTGGCAATGTTTTAGGTCTAGATATCAGTGGGTCTAACCTTTGCCTAAAAAGGAGTAGTACTGACTTCCTCAAGAATTATTTGGCTGCTTGAGTTCAGTAGGTCACTGAAAATGCATGGTTTTGAGAAGAACCTTCCTGTTTCCGATAACCTTTGTATAGCAGGCAGTACAGTCCAGTTTTTCATGTCAAGGTACATTTACAAAACCATATTCTGTATAAGTTACTGGAGTAGAGGACAAATGGACAGAGGGAACCTTGAGTCAAGGTATCATAGCCATTCCAATGACTAGGAAAAAATAACTTACACACCTGCAATCTAGTCCTAAAGACTAGCTGAGTTTGGTAGTTGGGAATTTCTGGCAGACATCACAAAATGGTAGCATGATGGTGGTAAAAGCTTGGCTTTGCAAAATCAAGTGACGTGCCTGTTACAGATGCTGTTTCTCAGAGATACAATATGTTGATGTTGGTAGGTAAAAGAGACAGCCAGGAAAAGGATTTGGTGAGAAGTACAGTTTTAGTGAGTCCTTAAACCTTTAGGAATTATAATCTTAAATTGTCACCACTCGCAATGGTACAAAAGTCCAGACCACTATAAATAATCAGATGGTTAGTGAAATAAACAGGAGAACAGAGAGGATATAAGAGGCAATGGAAGGTCAACTAATTTCAGGGTAAGCAGGGGTGAACTATAACCAATTGAATACTCTAGCAAGTTTCACAGCACAATATTACTAAACTTATAAACCACCCAATCTTAATAAGAAGACAGGAGTTAAAATGGAGAAAACATTTCTCTTCACAAAGAGAGTAATTATCAAGACAAACATAGGACTGTATAGGTAGTTGTTTGACACTTTTCTTTAATAGTAGATTATTAAACAAAATAATACTCCTATAAGTTGAAACATAAAGAATTAAATCTTTGTGGGTGCTTTGGAGCTTCTCCACTTCACCCATACCTAGAGTTTATTTTCAAAGAAAATGAGATTTTCGGAGCTCTTTTCAGAAATCAGACTAACTTTGGACTAAAGGTCAGGCTGAATGTCATTGTAAAAATTGTGCCTGACATTTTTCCACTTTGCTCAAATAGAAATTTTACACAGCCATGAAGTGAAAGTTCAGAAAGGTTCTTTGGGAGAACTCTAGTTTTTTATGGGCTTTCAAAATAAAATTATTATGCTTTCGATGCACTGTGTCCCAAGAGGCTCATGCATTTGGACACTTGTTTCCCCACTGGTGCTTCTGTTTTGAAAAATAGTTGAACCTTAGGTACTCAAGGCCTAGATGACAGATGTTTATCACAGGAGCTAGTTTTGAAGGTAATATCCACCTTTGGTGTCGTCATGAACTGTTTGTCCCTATGAACAAATAGTACTAATAGTTTCTGCCACTATGAACATAACTGACATAGCCAGCATGACTTTACCAACATAATGAATAGATGGATATCCTCTGAAACTGTGAGCCAAAATAAATATTTTCTCCATTAAATTATTTATGTCAGCTATTCTGTCATAGTGAAAATAATGCTAGATAATACAAATGTAAATTTATCTGTATTTCTATATTGCCCTTTAGAGAGAGAATTCAGACAAACCCACCAATTAACAAGGACCATATCATCCTTTTCATTTCACAAGTCAGGCTGTGCCCAATCACTGAGATGAATGAGACATAAAACTCTGAAAGACAGAACAGTGATCAATTACTCACCATAATCATGTTGGCCTTTCTAAAGGTTGTATGTAGATGGGGATATCAGATTGGCTCTTCTGTCTAGGTTGATAGATCAGTTGAGTCATGCAGCCAAAATATTTAATAGATTATTTTCACTTCACTGACAGAATTGATTGATCATTTTGGTGTCAGTAGACTCAGCTTCAGTATTTTCAGGGATTCTTCCTTGTGGGCATCTGTTCATTATATTTAGAAGAAGTAGGTTTAGAGAATGTGTGGAATTATGTTGTGCATGTACAAACACACACATAAGCACACACACATATTCATACACATTTTCTTTTGCTTGTTTGTTTTTTGAGACAGAAACACAAAGCTGGCCTGGAAATCAGCATGCAGGCCAAGCAGACCTCAAGCTCATGGCAGTCTTTGTGCCTCAGCTTTCCAAGTGTCATCTAGTGACTCTCATTTGTATTACCATTTTGATATTCTTGATTGTAACACAAAATAGATAATTTTTGTCTAAAAAGTGAAGAATATCAAAGTAGTATGGTCTAGTTAACTTAAAAAACTAGAAGGTTGTAATATTTATGTTTAACCTGTTTTGGAATACTGTTCCCACTTTGTGAATTATCAGTAATACAAGGAGTATAACATATAACTATCCTGTCTTTTTACTTATGTACACCTTTAGTCTAGTGTTATGGATTATATGAATGTCTTTTAAAATGATGTGCTTGTCCATGCAAGTCCAAAGCAATCAAATTACCCCATGCAATCCTTACAAAAATCTCAAGGAGAGGTTTTACAGAAAGAATGAAACAGGCAACTTCGGGAGGTAGGAGGTGGGGGGGGCGTGCTCTAGAATGTACCAGAGACCAGGGAGGTGAGAGACTCTTGGGACTCAAAGGGAGGAACCTTAGATGAAATGTCCAACAGTGAAGAGAGGGAACTTGTAGAACCTATCTCCAGTAGAAAGACAGGGCATCGGGGTTGGAGATTTAGCTCAGTGGTAGAGTGCTTGCCTAGCAAGCGCAAGGCCTTGAGTTCAGTCCCCAGCTCCGAAAAAAAAAGAAAAGAAAAAAGAAGAAGAAGAAGACAGGGCATCAAGAGGAGTGATGCAGTTGCCATCCCACAATCAAAAACTCTGACCCATAATTGTTCCTGTCTAAAAGAACTGCAGAGATAAAACAGAGAAAAGACTGAGGAAAAGTGTTCCAGTGACAGGTACAAATTGGTATCCAGCTCAAGGTGAGGCTCCAAGGCCTGACATTATTACATTATTATGGTATGCTTACAAACAGGGGCCTAGCATGACTGCCTTCTGAAAGGCCCAACAAGCAGCTGAAACAATCAGATGCAAATACTTACACACAACTGATGGACAGAAGTTGGTGACCATGTAAAGAGGGAAAGAGAAAAACTTCACAAAGCTATTTTTAGATTACCATATGTGAGCTTTGGATACATGTACACATACATATTCTCTCTGTGTCTCTGTCTCTTTCTCTCCCTTTCTTTTTTTCCCCATTTTTTCTTTATTAACTTGAGTATTTCTTATTTCTCTCTCTTTCTTTATCTTCCCCTGTCCCTCTCCTTCCCCTCAATAAAATAGTTAATAGTTAAGAAGGTACATTTTATATTATGTTGTTATATAGTTTAACACGTGTATGTCTCTCTCTCTCTCTCTCTCTCTCTCTCTCACACACACACACACACACACACACACAGAGAGAGAGAGAGAGAGAGAGAGAGAGAGAGAGAGAGAGAGAGAGAGAACCAACTTGGGTTCCATCTCAAGGGGAAGCTCCAAGGCCTGACACTATTACTAATGCTATAATGTGCATGACTGCCCTCTCTCTCTCTCTCTCTCTCTCTCTCTCTCTCTCTCTCACACACACACACACACACACACACACACACAGAGAGAGAGAGAGAGAGAGAGAGAGAGAGAGAGAGAGAGAGAGAGAGAGAGAGAGACATGTAACACTGAGTGTAAGAGCAGCGATCAGACAACAATTCTCAGAAGTAAGTTCTATCACCATGCCGTTCCTAGGGATTGAACTTAGGCTGTCAGACTTGATAGCAAATGTCTTTACCTGCTTAGTCATCTTGCTAGCCCATGGATTACATTTTTACCACAATTTAAAAAACATATTCTAGAGAGATCATCTTCTTAAGACTATTCTACTAGTAATTAAATAATTTCCATGAG
Source organism: Rattus norvegicus (assembly GCF_021556685.1). Taxonomy (NCBI): domain Eukaryota; kingdom Metazoa; phylum Chordata; class Mammalia; order Rodentia; family Muridae; genus Rattus; species Rattus norvegicus. The sequence continues at coordinate 84,615,196 of NC_141554.1, forward strand.
ACGTCATGCTTCCTGCTCCCAGTGTAATTTTAATTAGGTATTTTAAAGGTTCACATCTTGGCATATGTTTCTGAGACATTATATTTTAATATTTAAAATATGACTCAATTTTGACATTTTGTTCAGTCACACGATCTGGGTAAACTAGTTTACTTCTTTAGTTCCAGATACTGCACATAAAGAGATACAGTGTAGCTCTTTCAATATCCTTCATTTCATCTCAACTTCTTTCTATCATACTCTACAGTCCCAACATATATAATGAGCAAAACAAAATGGTGCCCTCATTTCTCTCAGTGGAAACTCATCTGACATTGGCTCCACAAAGACATTGTAAATGGGAAAAACTTCTGACCTGGTTGAAGTGTTCAACTACTTCAAAGTTTATCTGATTATTCTCAATCAGATAGTCTCCTTCCTCTGAACACAGGAATATCACAGTAACACCATTCTTAAAGCACTAAGATCATATTGCTAGGATAAAGTTAATTCTACTAATTTCCTTCTTTTAATCCTAAACTCTTTAAAAATCACATTTCATTGAACTTTATATTCTCTGTGCACAGGAGACTAATAAATATTTCTTCAATGTGTACATAAGTAAAATGTACATTTAAAATAGAACAAAGAGGCTATGAAATCAAACACTAACAAATATATCTAATCCATAAACATCTTGTGATGATCAAACCAGAAGGATCTAAGTTGATCAGAGACCTGGGAGGTGAGAGATGCTCAGGTTCAGAGGGAGGGGCGTTAAATAAAATAGCCAACAGTGAGGAGAGAGAACTTGTAGAATCTACCTCCAGTAGAAAGACAGGATATCAAGTAGAGGGATGGGGTTGCCATCCCACAGTCAAAAATATCTAACCCATAATTGTCCCTATCTAAAAGAACTGCAGGAACAAAAATGGAGAAGGGACTAAGGGAAAGGTGGCCCAGTGACTGGCCCAACTTGGGTTCCATCTCAAGGGGAAGCTCCAAGGCCTGACACTATTACTAATGCTATAATGTGCATGACTGCCCTCCGAGAGGCCCAACAAGTAGCTGAAAGAGACATAGGCAGATACTTACACCCAACCAGTGGACAGAAGCTGGGGACCCCTGTGTTTGAATTAGGAAAAGGCTGGAAGAAGCTGAAGAGGAGGGTGACCCCATGGGTAGACTAGCAGTTTCAACTAACCTGGACTCCAGAGATCTCTCAGACATTGAGTCACCAACCAGGCAGCATACAGGAGCTGGTCTGAGGCCCTGACACATATACAGCAGAGGACTGCCTGGTTTGGCCTCAGTGAGAAAAGACGCACCTAACACTGAAGAGACTTGAGGCCCCAGGAAGTGGGGAGGTCTGGTGGGGTGGAGGGTGGGGACATCCTCTTGGAGACCAGGGTTTGTGGGGGAAGGATTGGCATGAGGATCTATAGGAAGGTGGATTGGGAGGGGGATAACAACTGGACTGTAAAAAAGGATTAAACAACAACAACAATAATATGAAAAAAAGAAATGGGAGATTCTATTAAATAAGTTGTATTTTAGTTAATGGATACTATGATGACTTAAAGATGAATCTGAGAAGTTCCCTGAACTTTATGAGTTTCTAACCTTTATAATACTTTATTGGTATTATATATATATATATATATATGAATATATATGACTCTTCCACTACAATAAAAGCTTTAAAAGTATAAAAATGTCCATCATAGCCAATGCTATATCACTAGTAAATATTTGTCCAAAGGGTAAAAGAATGATTAGCAATATCTAGTGGAGAAATTGACAATATTCAACAAATATTTACTAATCTGCTTCTACAAGCAAGATACTGAAAGATACAGAAGTGAGTAAGAAGACAGAAAGGTGAGAGAAAATCTGTGAAAGTCTGTAAGATTTCATGGAGTGAGTGTTTGCTTTGGTGCTTGACTAACAGGGTGAATTGGAACTATTAGAGACGATCAGAAAATATGTAATCAAAATAGCAGCATGAGTAAAGGCACAAACTCTAGGAGGGTAGATGCACTTGGCAAATTCAGAGAGACCTCTATAACTTGAGCATATGATCCAGAGGAAGTAAAATGATTGAGACAGTACTGTTCAGGGCTTTGGATGAGCCAAAACATAATTTGTCTGAATACGGAAGAGTTTTGCACTGTATTGCAGGGAGTCCAGGGTTAGGCTTGATGACTTAGAAATTCACCCTCGACCCATTATTTTCTGACCTTTAATGCTGTTACCAGTTTTGTTACTTTAGTTTAAAATCCAATTATAAAAAAGGTAGGGTCCTAGAGGTGAGTTTTAATCAAAGATATTTTCTGACCCTGTTGAAAATAATCTTGGCATTTGGGGAGAAACTGTGCTTTTGCCAGCAAGAAAAAAATCTGAAGTAAAATAGCAAACAACGGATACAAGGTCTGCTGACTGTCCATCAGACATTTGACAAGGCATTCGCTTATATTTTATCTTGTTTGACTCTCCATAGATCAGTACAAATGAAGCAATAGCAAAATAGGGCATAGAAAACGCAAATGAGATTTTGAGAAAATAGCTTCTAAAGCATTAATGATCAGAAGGGAGATGTAACAAGTAAATCACCAAGGTCAGATTCACCTGGCTGCCCAGTTGGAACAGTAGGAGGGACATGCTTACATTCTTACAGGGATGATTATATATGAACACAAGAACTGTTCTTTTAGTTGGAAAATTTGAACAGTGATGATTTTGTTTCTTCATGCTAGCTCCAGTGTGTTTTCGCACAACCAGCCTGCAAACTGTTTCAGAGTAGAATTGTAGCTCTACTTCACTACTACTGAAAATCAACATCTGAAACCAACAAAACAGATTGCTTTAAACGTCTTCTTCCCTGAACACATAGTCCTGCAGCACTGAGCTTGATACGAACCATCATTATCCACTCGTTAATTCATCCATCTACCCTGTGAGTATATACAGTCAATAAACAAGCTCTACCCAGTATGAACTCATTTCCATATACACTGCCAGGCACTAAGGTTATTGTATTTTCTGTTATTAAAGTGATGTACATCGATCTCCAGCATATTTACAGGCAGTCTAGAATGAGTTTAGAAAACAAATCTATTTGCTTGTATTGAAAGCTACCTAAAATTTTGAACACTTATGATTTGCTTTTAATTGATTGGTAATTCCCAGAGGCTAAATGCAGTACTTTAAAAAAATATTCCAAATTAGTTTCATTGAAAAGCTCTGATAACTAGACAAAATATTTCTTTTTTATAGGAAGCACAAGATTTTTCAGTTGCAAAGAATCTTGTAATCTGATCATTTAATTCTTTGCCTGGGCACGTAGGTGTTTCATTCAAACTGAGCGAGAGAGTTTCTACCATAACAACATCCATACCAATACAGATGAGGATGCTTGCAGCTAACCATGTGGCTGAACAAGGGGACCCCAATGGAGGAGTAAGAGAAAGGACTGAAAGAGCTGAAGGGGCTTGCAATCCCATAAGAACAATTATACCAACTAATCAGAGCTCCCAGGGACTAAACCACCATTCAAAGAATACACATGGACAGAACCACGGCTCCAGCTGCATATGTAGCAGAGGATGGCACAGTCTGGCAACCATAAGGAGGAGAAGCCCCTGGTCCTGTAAAGGCTAGTACCCCAGTATAGGACTCACTTATGGAACCCTGGCTGTCCTGGAACTCACTAAGTAGACTAGGCTCTTCCTGGAACTCACAGGTCTTCCTGCCTCTGCTTCTAGAGTGCTGGGATTAAGGTATGTGCCACCTCCACGCTCCAGTGTAGGAGAATGCCAGGGTGGGGAGGCAGGAGGGAGTGGGTGGGTGGGTGGGTGGGGGAGCACCCTCATAGAAGCAGGGGGAGGGAAGACCAGAGACAGGGGAACTGGGAAAGGGGATAACATTTGAAATGTAAATACATAAACTATCCAAAAAGAAGAAAGGCAATCCATACAGTGTCTAAGCAGCTGTAGTGACTAGGAATCACTTTGTAGATGTACTGATCTTTTACTGATCTCAGAACTTCCCTCTTTAGAAGATGTAATTAAAGTATTGAAAATCCAATGTTTAATATTTCTTTTTCATGGAAATAACCAGTTCTCATAAACCTCTCATTTGTTATAATATTTTTCTATCAAGCAGTCCTTTTTTAATATGAATTCTACTATATTTATAGCAAGCCGTTTTGTGGTATACAGATAGTGAATACAGAAGTCCTGCTTGCTTGTGGCTTTTGAGTTTTTGGTTTGTTTCTTACTGTTTTTTGTGTTTTGCTGCAACAGGGTCTCCTGTGGCCCAGGTGATATCCAGGCTCCTTGTGTTGCTAAGGCTGTGCCTGAGCTCTGGCTTTTCCCGCCTTAACTTCTTTCTTGCTGGGGTTACAGGAGTGCACAGCTGCCCTCCTGGTTTTTTCTGATTTTCTTTTAGGTTGGCCCTTGCTATCTCTGTTTTTCTCCTGGCCAGCTAAATTTCAACTGGAGGAAGATAACGTTAATCTTTTGGTCCAGTGATTTCAGTTGTCCTTCTAGGCTAGGCAGATTTTGTGTCTGATTTTGGAACCACCTGCCTAATTGTTGGAAAAGACCAGGTCTGCTGTACATTGCGAAAGTGCCCATTAGGGAAGAAAACCTCTGAACAGAGACGACTTGAAGAGATTCCACAAATATGAGGAAGAGTTCTTCTGTCACTAAGGTAGTAAAATGTGAATTAATAGGTAGAAGTTAAATGAAGTCAGTTTTTAAAAAAAGATATTTAAGGGTCTTCCCAGTAGGATTGAGTTCCTGCTGACAGAGTAGAATTCCCATCACTGGATGAGTTCTGGTAGATTTAAAGATTTTGGACTCCAGTGTCTGCAGAGATTTCTTGTTCTTGTGAACGTTGACCTGAAACTATTTAAAGTGGCTTCTGCCTTGGAGACTTTATGACTCTATTCCAAATCCTCCCCGGTGGATTTTGTCCCATGGGATCAGAAGTTATAGAGTAACATGGCACTTCGGCAAACTGTTTTTTGGCTGACTATGGTATACAGAGTTCTTTACTCACTCTTTAAGTATATGGACACTGCAATATATTATCAGATATGATAATAGATTATACACTCCTAACCCCATAGGTAAATCATAAGATGTATTTCTAGCATATTTTTTTTTTTGCGATCCCATTTTGTTCCTGAGAAACATTAGAAAGCTCAAAAACTACTAATTGGAATTGTTTGGTTCAAAGTGCATAGCACATGAACCTAAGGTTCTTGGATTCTATCCTTACTATTTTCTCATCTGACGGAGACAAGCCACTTGTGTTGTGCTGACTTTTTTTCAGCACTATTTGTTTCTAAAGTACTTCTGTGTTACTGTTAGTGTTCAAATATTGTGCAGATCCCACAATGCAAACTACCCCATGGCAGACACCCTCTTCAGCACCGTGAGGTCATGAATGTAAAAGTGAAGGACAATAATTTTATTAACTAGACTTATAAAATTGACTGGAGAACAGGCTTAGTCTAAGTGTTTAATAAGAGTCTTTTCTGTTCGGTGAAGACCCAACTCACTATGTCAATCTCCAACGGGATTCTTCATATAAAAAATTCAAGTGATGTGGTTGAACAGAGGCTGGCTGGAAGCTGAGTACCGTGTATTTTGACCTAGCTTTCTTTTCTTCCCGTGTTTTCAACCAATAATATATTTTTTTACTTTTTTTTATTAACTTGAGTATTTCTAATTTACATTTCGAGTATTATTCCCTTTCCCGGTTTCCAGGCCAACATCCCCCTAACCCCTTCCCCTCCTCTTCTTTATGGGTGTTCCTTCCCCATCCTCCCCCTATTGCCCCCCTCCCCCCAACAATTTATTTTTTAAATTCACTTTACATCCCGATCAGACTCATCTCCCACTTCTCTTTCCAGTCCCACCCTTATGAATCCCTCTCCCCACTGCCCCTTCCCTTCTCAGAGAAGGGGACCACCCACCCCTTGGGTACCACTTAATGATGGTAACATCTAGTCACAGCAGGATTAGGCAAATCCTCTCTCACCAAGGCCCAATAAGGCAGTCCAAGTAGGGGTAAGGGGACCCAAGGGCAGGCAACAGAGATGGAAACAAACCCTGTTCAACTTGTTAGGGTACCCTCATGAAGACCAAGCTGCAGAACTGCTACAAATGTGTTTGAGACCTAGGCCCAGACCTAGCATGCTCTCTGGTTGGCGGTTCAGTCACAGTGAGTCCCCATGGGCTGAGGATAGGTGCTTGTCCACTTCTATCCCCACTCTTCCAAGAGACTCCCCGAGCTCTGCCTGATGTATGGCTGCGGGTCTCTACATCTGTTTTCATCCACTGCTGGGTGAAGCCTCTCAGGAGACAGTGGTGTTAGGTTGTTTCTGTCTGCAAACATAGCAGAGTATTAATAATAGTGTTAAGGGTTGGCTCTCACATGGGCTGGGTCTCAAACTGGGTCAGTCATTTGTTGGCTGCTCCATCTTTATCCCTGCATATTTTGTCGGCAAAAGAAATCCTGGGTTGAAGGTTTTGTGAGTGGATTCATGTACCCTTCCCTCTGGAAGTCCTGCCTGGCTACAGGACATAAATGTCAGTCTCTTTAACGTCCTCTGAGAGGAATGTGAGCTAAGGTCACCCCTAGAGACTCCAGGTATTCTCTCCTATCCCAGGCTTCCTGATAGTCATCAGAGATGCTCCCTGCTGATTTCCATTCTCATTCCCAGCCTTCTCCCGAGGCTCCGAGGCTCCGAGGCTCCGAGCTCCTCACACCTGATCCTTATCCACATTCCTCTCCTTTTCCCCTCGCCTACCCAGTTCTCACTTTTCACCCACCTCAAATTGCTTTTCTCCTCCTGAGGGAGATTCAGGCCGCCCAACCTTTTTCAAGCTGCAACCTTTTAATACAGTTCCTCACAATTTGGTGACCACCAACCATAAAATTATTTTTTAAAAGATTTATTTTTATTTATATGAGTACACTGTAACTGTCTTCAGACACACACCAGAAGATCACCACGTGGTTGCCGAGAATTGAACTCAGGACCTCTGGAAGAGCAGTCAGTGCTCTTAACTGCTGAGTCATCCCTCCTGCCCCACAAAATTATTTTCATTGCTACTTCATAGCTGTAATTTTGCTAGCGTCGACTCATAATGTGGATACTTTTTAAAATAGAGGTTTGCCAAAGGGGGCACTACCCTCAGTTTGAGATCCACTGATCTAGGGTTTGAGGTTATGGATCAGATCTAATTTTGGATCTCTAGCTCCTACATAAAAAGTCAATAAACCAGATGCAGCATGTGCCGCCTGTATTCTCAGCTCCAAGGAGGCAGAGATAGATGGAGCTCTGAAGCTCCTTAACCATTTAGCCTAGTGGAATTGATACACTCCACGTTTAATAGAAGCTCCTGTCTCATAAAATAGGGATAGTGGTTATCCTGAAATTGTCCTCTGGCCTCCACATGTATACACATGCGGACACACACACACACACACACACACACACACACACACACACACGAATACATGAATATAGGGCATAGGCATGCATACATACACAAGAATAAAATATGATTAGATAATCTCTACACACTAATGTTTACTAATGGTTATTTCTTTTTTTCTTTTTTGCCTATTTCATGGGGGAGGTCTGTTCATTGAGACAGTCTCACTTTGTCCTCCATTCTGGCCTCTAACTTGTATCAATCCTTCTGCCAGTTGAAATACAGGCTTTAAGTCACTATGCCTGACTTGTCAGTGATATTTTCATGCATAATTTTCTCATCCAATAGCAACAGGTAACCCAATTATTGTCTTAGATACAGTAGTTAGTGACACCTTTCTGTGGATTGTTATTATAGGTGCTATGTGTGTGCTATTTTGCACTGTTTTTCTTTCTAGGATGCTGAATAACAATTTCAGAATGTATGGAAGTTTCTCTGTAAATAATACTTTTAATTTATAATTTGAAAGTTTCCTATAATTTTCAATGTATTTTTAATCATATCTGTCTACTACCTTCCTTTAACTCCCCATAATGCTGGTCTCCATTTCCCTCCTCACTTCATGTTTCCTGGGTGCTGTTTATCTTATGTTAGTTTCTTTCATTTTCTTTTACAATGCTTAGGGGTGAGCTGAGAGCCTTATTCGTCTATGCAAGTACTCTACCATGGAGCTACATCTCTAGGCTGAAGTGTTGCATTTAATAGAATTGTAATGGCCCTTTCCATGGGGTCGGCATTTATTGTTATAAGACATTGTAGATTTTGTGAGCACCAGGTGCTCCGCTGTAATACAGAGTTCTTTCTTACTTTTTGAAAACACCAAACAGATATTGATTTATGAGTAACAATTCAGTCTGGGTCGTTGCCATGGTGGTTGTGAGGTAGCCAATTCTGCTAGAGGAACTAGAAATCTCAAGGGTATAAAGGACTTCAGTACTAAGAAGGAACTTAAAAAGTAGACTCTTCCTATCAGCAAAGGTAAAAGCGAAGGCAAAACCTAACATATATAAATGAAGCTCTTAATACCATGATGAATTTTAAGTACAATAGCAACATAAAATCACAGAAAAAATGAATATATAGTCACTAATTGCAACTTCAATACAGTTTCTTTGAGTATTATATGAGGAGAGATTACATTAGAATCACTTGGGTAAAAAGCCATTGACAATTTAAACATGTTAGCACTAGATAAGGGAGTCTGGTTGTGGACACCATTAAGGGAGTCCATCATATTCCCAAAATAACATAGGCTATTGTAATGGCTATTCCTTTTTTTCCTCCATCGTTATTAAATTGGGTATTTCTTATTTACATTTCAATTGTGATTACCTTTCCAGGTTTCCAGGCAAACATCCTCCTAACCCCTCCCCCTCCCCTTCTATACAGATGTTCCCCTCCCCATCCTCCTCCCATTACCGCCCTCCACCCAAAAATCACGTTCACTGGGGGTTCAGTCTTGGCAGGACCAAGGGCTTCCCCTTCCACTGGTGCCCTTACTAGGATATTCATTGCTACCTATGAGGTTGGAGCTCAGGGTCAGTCCATGTATAGTCTTTGGGTAGTGGCTTAGTCCCTGGAAGCTCTGGTTGGTTGGCATTGTTGTTCATATCGGGTCTCAAGCCCCTTCAAGCTCTTTCAGTCCTTTCTCTGATTCCGTCAATGGAGGTCCCGTTCTCAGTTCTGTGGTTTGCTGCTGGCATTCGCCTATGTATTTGCCATATTCTGGCTGTGTCTCTCAGGAGAGATCTACATCTGGTTCCTGTCAGTCTGCATTTATTTGCTTCATCCATCTTATCTAGTTTGGTGGCTGTATATGTATGGGCCACATGTGGGGCAGGCTCTGAATGGGCGTTCCTTCTGCCTCTGTTCTAAACTTTGCTTCCCTATTCCCTCCGAAGGGTATTCTTGTTCCCCTTTTAAGGAAGGAATGAAGCATTTGCATTTTGGTCATCCTTCTTGAGTTTCATGTGTTCTGTGCATCTAGGGTAATTCGAGCATTTGGACTAATATCCACTTATCAATGAATGCATACCATGTGTGTTTTTCTGTGATTGGGTTACCTCACTCAGGATATTTTCCAGTTCGATCCATTTGCCTATGAATTTCATAAAGTCATTGTTTTTGACAGCAGAGTAGTATTCCATTGTGTAGATGTACCACATTTTCTGTTGAAGGGCATCTGGGTTCTTTCCAGCTTCTGGCTATTATAAATAAGGCTGGTATGAACATAATGGAGCATGTGTCTTTGTTATATGTTGGAGTATCTTTTGGGTATATGCCCAAGAGAGGTATAGCTGGGTCCTCAGGTGGTGCAATGTCCAATTTTCTGAGGAACCTCCAGACTAATTTCCAGAATGGTTGTACCAGTCTGCAATCCCACCAGCAATGGAGGAGGGTTCCTATTTCTCCAAGTCCTCGCCAGCATCTGCTGACACCTGAGTTTTTGATCTTAGCCATTCTGACTGGTGTGAGGTGGAATCTCAGGGTTCTTTTGATTTGCATTTCCCTTATGACTAAAGATGTTGACCATTTCTTTAGGTGCTTCTCAGGTAACGGCTAATCCTAGTCGTTAACTTGACTAAATCTGAAATTAGCTACAATCCAGAATTGGAGGGCTCACCTGTGATCCAGATCTTGAGTCTGGGAGTCACAAGTTTCTGACCTCGGCCTTGGCATGGAGATTTTGAGGCATAGTGGTTGTAAAAAGCTTAGGCCCAGGAAAGGTAGTATACACCTTTAATCCCAGGTGACTAAGGCAAGGAGATCTCTGAGTTCAAAATCAGCCTGAGACAAAACAAGTCCCAGATCCAGGCATGGTGGTAGACAACTTTAATCTGGGCCATACCTTCTGCTGGATTCCTACATAAGGGCACTGGAAGAAGGAAGATTCGCTCTTCTTCACCTTCTTGCACTTACTTGCCAGCACATCTGTTGGAACCTACATTAGACCAGCTGAAACAACTAGCTTTGTGGGACTGAGCAACTACTAGATCCTTGGACTTCCCATTCACAGATGACCATTGTTGGGGAGGTGGACTACACACTATACGTCATCACAACAAATTCCCTTACTGTATAGAAACTAGTCATAAGTTCTGTGACTCTAGAGAACCCTGACTAAAAAAGAAGTTGGTTACTGGGATTGGCTGTAGAGAAGTAGAAGTATAAGGATGAATCTTTTAAGAATCTGGAGTTTAATAATTCACCAGCACCTTCAACTACTGAAACCTCTTCAGATACTCTCTTTCCTGGGAGCTTGGAGTATATTGAAGGCCCATGGTAGAAACTATATTTCAAACTTAAGAAGCTGATACCTTTGATTATCTTGAATCCACTCATTGTAAATGGCAATGAATTAGATGATCCAGTGTACAAAGCATTCTACAAGTTGGGGGAAAAATTGGAAAACGATTTTGCTGGCTGGTTGCTTTTAGTATCTCTGGAAAAATTGATGAAGCAAAAGAATTAGCTGTATGATAAAACTGAAGAGCTCCAGATGCTAATAAACAATGTAAAGGTTTCTAAGTGTGCCCTTGAAGAGAATGCTCTCCAGCAGCCACAGAGCTCGAGTTGTAGAAAATCAAACTGAAGCCCTCATTATAAGGTTGGCTGAATTACAGAAGAAGTTCAAGTCAGTCTCAGAGTTTGTCAGCAGTTAAAGTAAGGGCATTAATTGACAAAGAATGGGATTCTATAATTTGGGACAAGGGTGTGTGTGAGGACCTGTTGAAGCTGAGAACTTTACATCTTCAGATTCTTAAAGGTTTATCTCACCTTAGGAAGTAGGTACCCTCAGCCCCAGTCCTTGAAATAATGCCTGTTTCACCCAAGGAAATTAATCCCTCAGAGTCTGATAAACCAGCAGTGCCTTTCTCAGAAGAAAATGCCAGACAAGATACTACTGATGTTCCTCAAGGCCCACCAATAGTTTCTTCTCGACCTATAACCAAACTCAAGGCAAAACAAGCCCCTAGAGGGGAGGTAGAAAATGTAGTCCATGAGGAAATGTTCTACACTACTAAGCAGCTTAATGAGTTTGCTAATTCATTCAAGCAGAAGTCTGAAGAATACATGTAGGAATGGATTTTAAGGGTGTGGGATAATGGCAGAAGGAACATAAAACTAGATTAAGCTGGGTTTATTGACATGGGCCCTCGGAGTGGAGATTCTAGGTTTAACATGGAAGCCTGCACATGTTAAAAATGTGTCAGAAGTTTGTTTGAAAGGTTGACTGAAACATTTATCAAATGATAACCTACTGAAAAGGAGTAGGAGATGCCTGATATCCCTTGGCTTAGTGTTGATGAAGGGATTTTAAGGCTCAGGGAAATTGCAATGCTAGAGTGAATACGTTGTATAAAACCTAATTCTCCACAATGAGAAGGCCCAGAAGATATGCCCTTCACAAATCCTGTAAGATGCAAATGGTGAGAAGGGCACCAGCACATTTGAAGAATTTTGTTCTTACCCTTTTCCTTATGTCAAGCCTAAAGGTTGGAGATGTTGCTGCTCAATTAGATGAATAAAATGCAGTGGGTTTAATTTGACCTCCAGGTAGCAAGGGCCAGGTGGCAGCATTGAAACACCAGAGACAAGGTGATCTTAGTTATTATAATGGGTAGCGTAGACAAAACAACATTTATAATGACATAGCCTGACATGGTCAGCACAGAAGAGGTGACATTTATAATGGCATGACTTATATGGACCTTCGGTACTGGCTAATCAGTTATGGTGTTTCCAGGCATGAAATAGATAGGAAGCCTACTGCGTATGTTTGATCTGTATCAGCAGAAATTCTCAAACAAATGAAAGAAAGGCTACATTGGATCATGGCAAAAGGCAATCTCAACCAGTGTCTTAGTTAGGGCTTCACTGCCATGAACAGACATCATAATCATGGCAAATCTTATAAAGGACAACATTTAATTGGGTAAGGTTCAGTCCATTATTGTCAAGGCAAGAGCATGGTCACATCCAGGCAGGCATGGTGTGGGAGGAGCTGAGAGTTCAACGTCTTCATCTGAAGACTGCTAGTGGAAGTCCACTTCCAGGCAGCTAGGTGAGGGTCTTAAGCCCACATCCACAGTGACACACCTACTTCAACAAGACCACACCTCCTAATAAGAGCCACTCCCTGGGCCAAGCATATACAAACCATCACTACCAGTGAACAATTTCCAGACTTAGCCAGTTTGCAGACCCAGAACTCCTTGAATGATGATGGGTGGCCAGGTTCCCCTGAGGAAGGATCTTGATAAGACTCCTAAAAGTTTAACTGTTAGCCTTTCTACAGTTCTTCCCCAGAGGGACCTATGGCCTTTTACAAGGGTAACTGTACACTGGGGAAAAGGAAATAACCAGACTTTCCAGGGTCTATTGGATACTAGTTCTGAATTGACACTGATCCCAGAAGATGCCAAGAAACATTGTGGCCCTCCAGTTAAAGTAGGGGCTTATCTAAGATGTGATTAATGGAGTTTTAACCAATGTCAAACTCATAACAGGTCCAGTAGGTCCCCAAGCATATCCTGTGGTGATTTCCCCAGTTGCAGAATGTATAATTGGGATAGATATACTTAGAAATTGGCAGAATCCTCACATTAGTTCCCTGACCTGAGGAGTAAGGGCTATTATGGTTGCAAAGGCTAAATGAAAGCCTTTAAAGTTGCTTCTGCCAAAAAAAATGGTGAATCAAAGGCAGATTTTAATCCTGGAGGAATTGCTGAAATTATTGCCACCATCAAGGACTTGAAAGATGCAGGAGTCGGGGTTTCCACCACATCTCCCTTTAACTCTCCTATTTGGCCAGTGCAGAAGACAGATCATGGAGAATGACAGTTGACTATTGAAAAATAAATAAGATAGTAACTTGATTGCAGATGCTATATCAGATATGATTTCGGTACTTGAGTAAATTAGCACATAACCTGGTACCTGGTATGCAGCTGTTGATCTAGCAAATGTCTTCTTCTCAGTACCTGTCCATAAGGACAACCAGAAGTAATTTGCTTTCAGTTGGCAAGGACAGCAGTATGCCTTTACAGTTTTGCCTCAAGGATTTATTAACTCTCCTCCCCTGTGTCATAACTTAGTTAAAAGGGATCTTGCGTATTTTTGCATTGATGTCCATGAGGGAAATTGGTCTGAAGTTCTCTTTTATGGTCTTTGTGTGGTTCACGTATAAGCATAATTGTGGCTCCAAAGAATGAACTGGGTAGTGCTTCTTCTGTTTCTATTTTGTGGAATAGTTTGAAGGTCTTGTTTTGAAGGTCTGATAGAATTCTGCACTAAACCCATTTGGTCCTGGGCTTTTTTGGTTGGGAGACTTTTAATGACTGATTCTATTGTTAAAGGGTTTGTGGGGCTGTTTAGATTGTTTATCTGATCCTGATTTAACTTTAGTATCTGTCTAGAAAATTGTCTATTTCGTCCAGATTTTCCAGTTTTGTTGAATATAGACTTTTGTAATAGGATCTGACAATTTTTTTAATTTCCTCATATTCTATTGTTATGTCTCCCTTTTCATTTCCGATTTTGTTAATTTGGATACTGTCTCTGTGCCTTCTGGTTAGTCTGGCCAAGGGTTTATCTATCTTGTTGATTTTCTCAAAGAACCAGCTCCTAGTTTTGTTGATTATTTGTATAGTTCTTTTTGTTTCTACTTGGTTGATTTCAGCTCTGAGTTTATCTCCTGCTGTCTACTCATCTTGGGTGAATTTGCTTCTTTATGCACTCACTGATAAGTGGATATTAGCCCCAAAACTTGGAATACCAAAGGAAAAAATTCACAGATTATATGAAGCCCAAGAAGAAGGAAGACCAAAATGTGGATTCTTCATTCCTTCTTAGAAGGGAGAACAAAATACTCACAGGAGGAAATACAGGGACAAAGAGTTGAGCAGGGACTGAAGAAAAGATCATCCAGAGACTGCCCTACCTGGAGAACCATCCCATATGCAATATTCAAACCCAGTCACTACTGCTGATGTCAAGAAGTGCTTGCTGACAGGAGCCAGATATGGGTGTCTCCTTAGAGGCTCTGCTAGAACCCTACTGATATAGATGAGTAGAGTTGCAACTAACTATTGGACTAAACCAGGGGACCCTAATGGAGGAGTTAGAGAAAAGACTGAAAGAGCTGAAGGGGTTTGCAACACCATAGGAAGAACAAGGATATCAACCAACCAGACACCACCAGAGCTCCCAGGGACTAAACCACCATCCAAAGCATACACATGGAAGTACCATGGCTCTAGCTACATATGTAGCAGAGGGTGGCATTGTCTAGCATCAATAGGAGGAAAAGCCCTTGGTCCTGTGAAGGTTTGTGTCCCAAGGGTAATACTAGGGTGTTGAGGTTGGAATTGGTGGGTGGGAGTGGGAGCATCCTCATAGAAGCAGGGGGAGAGGAAGGGGGGTATGGGAGAGAGAGAAAAAATGATAACATTTGAAATGTAAATACATAAAATATCCAAGAAAAATAAAATTAAAAAAATAAAAATAAAAAGAGAATGGATCTTAATGGTCTGTTCTTCTATAAAATATCACATTGGTACACTATATATTGATGACATTATGCTGATTGGACCAAGTGAGCACTAAGTAGCAACCACTTCGTACTAATTGAAGGATGGGAAATAAATCCAACCAAAATTCAAGGACCATCTACTTCAGTGAAATTCTTACTCCAGTGGTATGGGGAATGCAGAGATATTCATTCTAAGGTGAAAGATAAGCTATTTCACCTGGCCCTTCCCACCACCAAGAAAGAAGCACAAACTTTAGTGGGTCTATTTGGATTCTGGAGACAGCACATTTCTCACTTGGGTGTATTACTCAGGCCCATTTACCAAGTGACTCAGAAAGCTACCAGCTTTGTGTGGAGCCTGGAACAGAAGGTTCTTCAACAGTTCCAGGCTGCTGTGTAGGCTGCTCTACCACTTGGACCATATGATCCAGCAGACACAATGGTACTTGAGGTGTCAGTGGCTGTTTGGAGTCTCTGGTAGACCTCTGTAGGTGAATCACAGAAGAGACCTCTGGGATTTTTGGAACAAAGCTCTACCATCCTCTGAAGAAAGCTATTCCCCCTTGAAAGACCCCAGCTTAGCAGCAGTAACGCCATTTTGCAAGGCTGTACTTAAGATGACTGGTTCAGGGAAAGGTTAGAACACTGAGTACACAGCGGCTGCCAAGCAGGATGTGTTTGGTTGAAGGCCTGGCAACAGGACGACTTCGGTTGAGCACCTGACAATGAAAAAAAAGCCCCGGGAGAGGTCCCACACCCTGGTGGGGGGCCGAGTCAGTCGTTATGTTTCAAGAAGGTAGCTAAGAAACTTGCCCCCGGGCTGAACCCTTGGGGGGCCGAGTCAGCCATTATGTTTCAGGAAGGTAGCTAGGAAACTTGCCCCCGGGCTGAACCCTTGCCACATTAGAATCCACCAATTATATCCCTGTAACCATGCATCTGCTTCTGTATGCTTGCTTCTGCTCCCCAAAATCCTATAAAAAGCCCATCCTTGGTTCCGTGGGGCGCGCCAGTCCCCCGAGTGACTGAAGCGCCCGCAGGTGCCTGTGCCTGTGTATCCCGACAATAAACCAAATCCTCTTGCTGATTGCATCCTGTGGTGTCTCGGTCTGGTCTTTAGAGTTGGAGGGTCTCCATCCCGAGGGAAAGTTCTTCCTGAGAGCTTTTCATTTGGTGCATGGGCCGGGAAAGGAGATCCTCCACCCAGGGACCACCGACCACCCACTGGGAGGTAAGCGGGCCGGCGTCTGTCTGATTCTGTCTCGTTCTGCCCTATTCTGTCTGTTCTGTGAGCACTCAGCCGGGTCTGTTCTGTGAGCGCTCAGCCGGGTCTGTTCTGTGAGCGCTCAGCTGGGTCTGTTCTGTGAGCGCTCGGCCGGGTCTGTTCTGTGAGCGCTCGGCCAGGTCTGTTCTGTGAGCGCTCGGCCAGGTCTGTTCTGTGAGCGCTCGGCCAGGTCTGTTCTGTGAGCGCTCAGCCAGGTTGTTTAGAATTTGGGCGGGACGAAGAAGGAGCTGACGAGCTCGGACTTCTCGCCCCGCAGCCCTGGAAGACGTTCCAAGGGTGTTAGGGGCCCGACTTTTCGGGGCCCAATCTGGGACTCTGGTTAGAGGAGAAAGATCCGGACTAACGGCACCTCTGTCTGTATTTTTGGCTTTCAGAGGGCCCCGGACCTTTGCCACCTCCATCTGACTTTTTGCTTTCAGTTTGGTACCAAAGCCGTGCAGCACGCCTGTCTGTTGTTTGTTTGACTGTTGGTGTTGTTTGTTTTCTCTGTGTCCTAATCTTCCTTAGAACTAACATGGGACAGTCCCTAACAACGCCCCTAAGTCTCACTCTTGATCATTGGAAAGACGTCCACGACCGGGCACACAACCAGTCCGTCGAGGTTAAAAAAAAGGAAAATGGCAGACTCTCTACACATCCGAGTGGCCCACTTTTGGAGCGGGATGGCCAGTGAATGGCACATTTAATAAGATCATTATTTTACAGGTTAAAGATCGGGTTGTCCACGGACATCCTGACCAGGTTCCTTATATTATCACTTGAGAGAGTCTCGCCTTAAACCCCACCCCCCTGGGTGGAACCCTTCGTGGACCCGAATTGGCCTCCCCTCAACCCTCAGCCTGTCCCCTCGGCCCCGCCTGGTCCGCCGGCCACGTCTTCCTCTCTCTACCTTTGTGAAATCAGAGCCTTCTAAGAAACCTGTCCTCCCGGCAGACCCAAACTCCCCTCTCATAGATCTTCTCTCTGACAGGCCCGGCTAAAACGGAGGAGGCAGAGCCGCCGGCCAGATCAGTTGCCGGGCCACAGTCTGATAAGGGTTTCTCCCCTGTCGCAGGGAGATTGCGCAATAAGCGCGAGGTGATGCCAGATTCAACCTCCCAGGCTTTCCCACTTAGACAGGGAACCGGTGGCCAGACCCAATACTGGCCGTTTTCAGCAGCTGACATTTACAATTGGAAACAACACAACCCTTCTTTCTCCAAAGATCCGGTGGCACTCACCGACCTAATAGAATCTGTTTTACTTACCCACCAGCCTACTTGGAATGACTGCCAACAGCTCTTACAGGCCCTCTTAACCTCAGGAAAAAAAAAAAAAAAACAAAGAGTGTTCCTAGAGGCCAGAAAGCATGTTCTGGGAGATGATGGGCATCCCACCCAGCTGCCTGAGGACCAAACTGAGATTTTAATACAGCTGAAGGTAAGGGACACCTATGCCTTTATCGCCAGTTGCTTCTAGCGGGTCTCCGAGGGGCTATACGACGCCCTACTAATTTGGCTCAGGTAAAACAGGTATTACAGGAAGCAGGGGAAACTCCCTCCGCCTTTCTAGAGAGACTTAAGGAGGCCTACCGTATGTACACTCCCTATGACCCAGATGACCCAGGACAAATGACGAGTGTCTCTATGTCCTTCATCTGGCAGGCTGCTCCAGATATCAGGACTAAGTTACAGAGGTTAGAAAATTTGCAGGGCTATACATTACAGGATTTACTTAAAGAAGCTGAAAAGATTTTTAATAAGAGAGAGATAAAAAAGAAACAAAGAATTGAGTCGAATCTTGGCTGCCGTAGTTCAGGGCCAAGAAAGGAAGGGAGATGGGGGGGAGCTCGAAAGGGGCTGAAGCTGGATAAAGATCAATGTGCCTATTACAAAGAGAAAGGACACTGGGCCAGAGAGTGCCCCAAGAAGCCTGGCGGACCCCAAAAGCCTCGACCATGAACCTCCCTCTTGGCTCTAGATAAAGATTAGGGAGGTCAGGGCCAGGAGCCCCCCCCCCCGAGCCCAGGGTAACGCTTAAAGTTGGGGTGCAGCCGGTTACTTTCCTGGTAGACACAGGAGCCCAGCATTCAGTCCTCACCCAAGCTTCAGGACAACTCAGCGACCGGACGGCCTGGGTACAAAGAGCTACTGGTGAGAAACAATACCGATGGACTACGGACCGCCGGGTTCAGCTGGCTACCGGTAAGGTGACCCATTCCTTCTTACATGTTCCGGACTGCCCGTACCCTCTGCTGGGCCGTGACCTGCTCACCAAACTAAAAGCATAAATTTATTTTGAGGAAGGAGGGGCCCGAATAACTGGCCCCCATGGAACTCCCCTTCAAGTTCTAACCCTACAATTAGAGGATGAATACAGGACAAGCCACAATCCCTAGAAATAGACACTTGGGTCACGAATTTTCCACTGGCTTGGGCAGAGACTGGTGGGATGGGGTTGGCACTCCAACAGCCCCCCTTAATTATACAGTTAAAGGCCACTACAACTCCAGTCTCCATAAAACAATACCCCCTGTCACATGAAGCTTATCAAGGTATAAGGCCTCACATTACGAGGCTTCTGGATCAAGGCATCCTAGTCCCCTGCCGGTCGCCTTAGAATACGCCTCTTCTGCCTGTTAAGAAACCCGACACTAGAGATTATAGGCCAGTACAAGACTTGAGAAAGGTCAACAAGAAGATAAAAGATATTCATCCGACTGTTCCAAACCCTTACAATTTGCTCAGTAACTGTTCATCGATGAGAAACAGGGGTATGCTAAAGGGGTCCTAACACAAAGGTTGGGACCCTGAAAACGCCCTGTGGCCTACCTGTCTAAGAAATTGGACCCTGTGGCCTCCGGCTGGCTACCGTGCCTAAGGATGGTGGCTGCTATTGCTGTCCTGATCAAGGACGCTAGAAAATTGACTTTGGGACAGCCACTCACCATCCTAGCACCCCACGCAGTGGAGGCCTTGGTAAAACAGCCCCCAGACCGCTGGCTCTCTAATTCTCGCACCAAGCCTTGTTACTGGATGCAGAACGGGTTCAGTTTGGGCCCGTAGTCGCCCTCAATACTGCCACCTTGCTTCCTCTACCAGAGGAGGCAAAACAGCATGACTGCCTACCACACATGGTACACAGATGACAACAGCTTCTTGGCAGAGGGAGAGCGTAAGGCTAGAGCTGCGGTCACTACGGAGGACAAAGTGATTTGGGCGAAAGCCCTGCCTGCTGGTACCTCTGCACAACGGGCTGAACTCATCGCCTTGACTCAGGCGCTCAAGATGACAAAAGGTCAGAGGCTAAATATATATACAGACAGCCGTTATGCCTTTGCCACGGCACACATCCACGGGGAGATCTACCGGAGGCGGGGGCTGCTCACATCTGAGGGTAAAGATATGGCTAAAATTCTGGCCCTCTTAGAAGCCCTATTCTTGCCCAAAAGACTGAGTATTATACATTGTCCAGGACACCAGAAAGGGCACAACCCAGAGACACGAAGAAACCGGCTGGCCGATGCCATGGCGCGAGAAGCGGCCATGAGCAAACAAATCTTGCCCTTAAATAGCCCAGACCAACCCACGCCCCCACCAGTGGGACAAACCAGTTGGGTTTATGCCCATGAGGACATAGAGCTCCTAAAAAAATGGGGGCCATCTACCACCCTCAACTAAAACAGTGGGTCTACAAAGGACTTTTGAATTGATCTCCTTTTTACATAAATTAACCCATTTGGGGTTTAAGAAGATGAAAACCTTACTAGATCAGGAAGAGATAAATCTGTGTTTTTTGAATCGGGACAAAGCGATACAAAAGGTGACTGAGAGTTACAAAGCGTGCGCTCAGGTTAACCCGGGAAGGACCATGATTGGACAAGGAGTTCATCCTAGGGGACACCGTCCCGACATCCATTGGGAAATTGATTTTACTGAAATTAAACCAGGTATATATGGATACAAGTATCTCCTAGTGTTTGTAGACACCTTCTCAGGATGGGTCGAAGCCTTCCCCACGAAGCACGAGACTACAAAAATGGTCACCAAGAAGCTCCTCGAGGAAATCTTTCCCAGGTATGACATGCCTCAAGCGTTGGGGTCGGACAATGGGCCCGCTTTCGTCTCCCAAGTAAGTCAGTTGGTGGCCAAATTGCTGGGGATTGATTAGAAATTACATTGTGCCTATAGACCCCAGAGTTCAGGTCAGGTAGAACACATGAATAGAACAATTAAGGAGACTTTATCCAAACTTACGCTTGCAACTGGCTTAAAGGATTGGGTGGCCCTCCTTCCCCTAGTTCTATATCGGGCCCGGAATACCCCGGGCCCCCATGGTCTAACTCCTTTTGAAATAATGTATGGAACACCACCCCATTTGTCCATTTCTTTGATTCAAACATTGCTGATTTTGCTGACAGCCCTTCTCTGAGGGCCCATTTACAGGCCCTACAGATTGTGCAGAGAGACGTCTGGAGACCTTTGGCCGCTGCTTACCAGGACAAGCTTGAACATCCGGTGGTGCCACACCCGTTCCAGATTGGAGACACCGTGTGGATGCGCAGACACCAGGCCAAGAATCTCGAGCCACGGTGGAAAGGACCCTACACCGTCCTCCTGACTACCCCGACCGCCCTAAAGGTAGACGGAGTCTCGGCTTAGATCCACGCACCACACGTCAAGGCAGTCCGGTCTGAGGAGTTGACTAATCACAACACTACACCCCAGACATGGAGAGTTCAGCGCACTCCAAACCCCTTAAAGTTAAAACTCCTACGTGGCTCCTCCTAGCCCTTTTGTGGCCTAGAGTCAGTGGGGGAATAAGCCCCCACCAGACAGAAATTTCTTGACCAAGTCGAGTGAAAGATTTCACTCAAAGTTAGCAAAAAAAAAAAAAAAATGGGGGAATGAAAGACCCCAGCTTAGCAGCAGTAACGCCATTTTGCAAGGCTGTACTTAAGATGACTGGTTCAGGGAAAGGTTAGAACACTAAGTACACAGCGGCTGCCAAGCAGGATGTGTTTGGTTGAAGGCCTGGCAACAGGACGACTTCGGTTGAGCACCTGACAATGAAAAAAAAGCCCCGGGAGAGGTCCCACACCCTGGTGGGGGGCCGAGTCAGTCGTTATGTTTCAAGAAGGTAGCTAAGAAACTTGCCCCCGGGCTGAACCCTTGGGGGGCCGAGTCAGCCATTATGTTTCAGGAAGGTAGCTAGGAAACTTGCCCCCGGGCTGAACCCTTGCCACATTAGAATCCACCAATTATATCCCTGTAACCATGCATCTGCTTCTGTATGCTTGCTTCTGCTCCCCAAAATCCTATAAAAAGCCCATCCTTGGTTCCGTGGGGCGCGCCAGTCCCCCGAGTGACTGAAGCGCCCGCAGGTGCCTGTGCCTGTGTATCCCGACAATAAACCAAATCCTCTTGCTGATTGCATCCTGTGGTGTCTCGGTCTGGTCTTTAGAGTTGGAGGGTCTCCATCCCGAGGGAAAGTTCTCCCTGAGAGCTTTTCACCCTTTGAAAAAGAGCTCTTGCCTTGCTACTGTGCCTTAGTGGATACTTAGTTTGATACTTAGCCCTTAGTTTGATGATAGGACACCAAGCTAACATGCAACCTGAATAGCCCATCATGAGCTTGGTGTTATCAGACCCTCCAAGTCATAAAGTAGTACATGCACAGCAGCAGTCTATTATCAAATGGAAGTGGTATATATGTGATCGGGCCCAAGCAGGTCCTGAAGGCACAAGCAAGTTACATGAAGAAGTTGTTCGAACGCCTATGGTTTCTACTCCTGTTACAATGCCATCTGCTGCCAAGCAGGCAACTATAGCCTCATGGGGTGTTCCCTATGATTAGTTAACTGAGGAAGAGAAGACTAGGACCTGGTTTACTGACAGCTCTGCACGTTATGCCAGCACCATCCAGACATGGACAGCTGCAGCATTACAACCCTTTTCTAGAGCAACCATGAAAGATACAGGTGAAGGAAAATCTTCATAGTGGGCAATACTTCAGGCAGTACACATGGTATTAGTTTGTTTGGAAGAAGAAATGGCCAGTTGTACAATTGTTCACTGACTCATGAGCTGTAGCCAATGGATTGGCTAAATGGTCAGGGACTTGGAAAGATAATGATTGGGAAATTGGTGAAAAGATATCTGGGGAAGAAGTGTGTGGCTGGATCTCTCCAAATGGGCAAAGGATGTGGAGATATTTGTGTCCCATGTAAATGCTCACCAAAAGGTGACTTCAGCTGAGGAGGAGCTCAATAATCAAGTGGATAAGATGAACAAAATAGCCATGGTAGTCAATATGGGAGTTATGCTTGGGCTCAAAAACATGGACTTCCACTCACCAAGGTTAACCTAGCTACAGCTGCTTTGGAACAACAGATCCAACACAGAGACCAACACTGAGTCCCAGATATGGCACCATTCCTCAAGGTGATCAGTCAGCAACCTGGTAACAGGTTGACAACATTGGACCAC
The DNA here is from genome assembly GCF_021556685.1 of Rattus norvegicus. Lineage (NCBI taxonomy): Eukaryota > Metazoa > Chordata > Mammalia > Rodentia > Muridae > Rattus > Rattus norvegicus. Next base: position 84,637,975 of record NC_141554.1, read on the forward strand.
TTTCTCTGTGTAAAGGAAAAATGTTTTGTTTTTACTGGAGTAGATACTTATTCTGGTTATGGATTTGCCTTTACTGCACATAATGCTTCTGCCAAAACCACTATATGTGGACTTACAGAATGCCTTATCCATCATCATGGTAATCCATACAGTATTGCCTCTGAGCAAGGAACTCACTTCATAGGCAGAGAAGTGCAACAGTGGTCCCACAATCATGGAATCCACTGGTCTTACCATGTTCCCTATCATCCTGAAGCAGCAGGTCTGATAGAAAGATGGAATGGCCTTTTGAAGATACAGTTACAATGCCAATTAGTTGGCAGCAGCATGGAGGGTTGGGGGAAAATTCTTCAGAAGACAGAATATGCTTTGAATCAGCGTCTCATATATGGTACAGTTTCTCCCATATCCAGGATCCATGGGTCCAGGAATCAAGGGGTGGAAAAGGTTATAGTTCCACTCACTATCACTCCTAGTGACCCTCTATGAAAATTTTTGCTTCCTGTCCCCATAATCCTAGGTTCTGTTGGCCTAGAAGTTTCCGTTCCAGGGGAAGTGCTCCTACCAGGAGCCATAACAAACATTCCATTGAACTGGAAGCTCAGACTTCCCTCTGGTCATTTTGGGCTTCTAATGTCCTTAAACAAACATGCTAAGGGATAACAGTATTAGGAGGGGTGATAGATCCAGATTTCCATGGGGAAACTGAATTGCCTCTCCATAATGGAGGTAAGAAGGATTATGTCTAGAGTGCAGGAGATCCCTGAGGCCATCTCTTGGTACTACCATGTCCTGTGACTAAAGTCAATGGGAAACTACAAGGGCCTAATCCAAACAGGATGACAAAGAACACAGACCCATCAGGAATGAAGGTATGTGTCACTCCTCCAGAAAAAGACCCAAGACCTGCTGAGGTGCTTGCAGAGGATGGAAGAAATACAGAATGGGTAACAGAGGAAGGTAGTTATAAATACCATCCATAGAGACCTCACCGCCTGATCAGGTGGGCACTCCTGAGGCTGCAGAGCGGAGGAGACTACCAACACTGCCCACCCCTGCCCACATCCCTGGCCCAAGAGGCAACTGTATAAGGCCTCTGGGTTCCCGTAGGGGAGGGCCCAGGAGCGGCAGGATCCCTGCGCCTGAGACACCGCCGGAACCTGAAGGAAACAGACCGGATAAACAGTTCTCTGCACCCAAATCCCGTGGGAGGGAGAGCTAAACCTTCAGAGAGGCAGACACGCCTGGGAAACCAGAAGAGACTGCACTCTGTGCACATCCAGACGCCAGAGGAAAACACCAAACGCCATCTGGAACCCTGGTGCACGGAGGCTCCCGGAAAGAGCGGCGCAGATCTTCCTGATTGCTGCCACCGCGGAGAGGACTTAGGCAGTACCCCACGAGCAAACTTGAGCCTTGGAACCACAGGTAGGACCTTTTCCCCTGCAAGAAACCTGCCTGGTGAACTCAAGACACAGGCCCACAGGAACAGCTGAAGACCTGTACAGAGGAAAAACTACACGCCCGAAAGCAGAACACTCTGTCCCCATAACTGGCTGAAAGAAAACAGGAAAACAGGTCTACAGCACTCCTGACACACAGGCTTATAGGACAGTCTAGCCACGGTCAGAAATAGCAGAACAAAGTAACACTAGAGATAATCTGATGGCGAGAGGCAAGCGCAGGAACCCAAGCAACAGAAACCAAGACTACATGGCATCATCAGAGCCCAATTCTCCCACCAAAGCAAACACGGAATATCCAAACACACCAGAAAAGCAAGATCTAGTTTCAAAATCATATTTGATCATGATGCTGGAGGACTTCAAGAAAGACATAAAGAACTCCCTTAGAGAACAAGTAGAAGCCTACAGAGAGGAATCGCAAAAATCCCTGAAAGAATTCCAGGAAAACACAATCAAACAGTTGAAGGAATTAAAAATGGAAATAGAAGCAATCAAGAAAGAACACATGGAAACAACCCTGGACATAGAAAATCAAAAGAAAAGACAAGGAGCTGTAGATACAAGCTTCACCAACAGAATACAAGAGATGGAAGAGAGAATCTCAGGAGCAGAAGATTCCATAGAAATCATTGACTCAACTGTCAAAGATAATGTAAAGCGGAAAAAGCTACTGGTCCAAAACATACAGGAAATCCAGGACTCAATGAGAAGATCAAACCTAAGGATAATAGGTATAGAAGAGAGTGAAGACTCCTAGCTCAAAGGACCAGTAAATATCTTCAACAAAATCATAGAAGAAAACTTCCCTAACCTAAAAATAGAGATACCCATAGGCATACAAGAAGCCTACAGAACTCCAAATAGATTGGACCAGAAAAGAAACACCTCCCGTCAGATAATAGTCAAAACACCAAACGCACAAAATAAAGAAAGAATATTAAAAGCAGTAAGGGAAAAAGGTCAAGTAACATATAAAGGCAGACCTATCAGAATCACACCAGACTTTTCGCCAGAAACTATGAAGGCCAGAAGATCCTGGACAGATGTCATACAGACCCTAAGAGAACACAAATGCCAGCCCAGGTTACTGTATCCTGCAAAACTCTCAATTAACATAGATGGAGAAACCAAGATATTCCATGACAAAACCAAATTTACACAATATCTTTCTACAAATCCAGCACTACAAAGGATAATAAAGGGTAAAGCCCAACATAAGGAGGCAAGCTATACCCTAGAAGAAGCAAGAAACTAATCGTCTTGGCAACAAAACAAAGAGAATGGAAGCACACAAACATAACCTCACATCCAAATATGAATATAACAGGAAGCAATAATCACTATTCCTTAATATCTTTCAACATCAATGGCCTCAACTCCCCAATAAAAAGACATAGATTAACAAACTGGATACACAATGAGGACCCTGCATTCTGCTGCCTACAGGAAACACACCTCAGAGACAAAGACAGACACTACCTCAGAGTGAAAGGCTGGAAAACAACTTTCCAAGCAAATGGTCAGAAGAAGCAAGCTGGAATAGCCATTCTAATATCAAATAAAATCAATTTTCAATTAAAAGTCATCAAAAAAGATAAGGAAGGACACTTCATATTCATCAAAGGAAAAATCCACCAAGATGAACTCTCAATCCTCATCTTCGATTGGTTTATATACAAGTGTGCAATTTCTAGGCTTGAAAGTAAAATGATGCTATCTGGTGCTGGATAGAGGAGCCTTATTTTTTATTATGGCAGCTTGCTATTTTTGTAACATGGTGATTTGGTTGAACACAATAAAGTACAGTAGTAACTGATCTCCCCCTCTTCCTGGATGAGTGAGGAGATGATTAAATGTTGATGTCAGCATCCATGAGCATATTCAGATGAGCTTCTGCTTCTGTTGAAAAGGATGCTGTGTTTGATTGTGGTCTGAAGCTTTGAAGCACTACTTGGCATCTCCTTCCTTGGAGGTCTCACTGTTTAAACATAACAGATTCGATAGCTTGTTGGTAAGGTGACGTCCAGCTTGTCTCCACTAGGTCATCTTCATGTGAATCCGGTGGTTATACGGTTTTGTTCTAGGGATATTTCATTTTTTTAATAACGGTTTTAGCTGACATTCATGGAGAGAATGAATCCTTAGAAGTGTGCCACTAGTGAAAGGAAATCCTGTCTAGAGTATGTTTCTTTACAAAGCTGTGTCACACCATCCTTTGGGCCCTCTGCTGGAAAAGTAGAATCAAGTCTCAAATAATGCCTTTTAAATTGTATCCTCTAGTATTATAGATGTAGGACAGTACTGTATCATACCTCTGTGGATGTAAAATAGCTTGTACCTGCTTTATGATATGTAGTAGTGACCGTGCTTTATCAGAGCTGTTTTTAATGATGTTGCTCAGAATGTTTTCTTTCCAGATGATGATTGAGAAGCTAATTTAAAAAAATGGTGCCAGGTACCACAAGAGTAACAGAACTGTGCTGTTTTCTCAGGTTTTGTTTTTTTACTTTTTTTTTTTTTAATGGAGTGTGCTGGATGTCTCTACAGTTTTGTTCAGATGACTGCAGAACCTGGAAAAGCTGTTGCTGCTGTTGATGCATAACACACTGCTATTATTGGTCTTTTTATATAAATATAAATATATATATACAGATATATAATTTGAATTTTTTGAAACTTTACCTGTGCTGTCAACTTTCGAAAAAAGTATCCCCGTTTACTGTGTTGAGTTGGCACTGTACAGAAATTAACAGCCATATTGGTCTAGAAATGTTGAACTTAAGTTTTTTCCATTTGTACAGGGGTAACACACTGCATTAAATATGTAAGGTCTTATATACGTGGGTTTGATTACAAAAACTAATAAAGTATTCTCTAAATTAAAAAAAAAGAAAAAAAATACCATCCATGGTCTTGCACCAGTTACAGAAACAAGGATTATAAAATAATATGAATGCTTCTGTTTTTTGTAATGAACACATTTGTATAGCTATTTGTGCTTTCATCTAATTTCTGTAACATCAGTTGGTATTTAAGTTGAGATACTAAAAAATGTTCACAAGGGACATTGCCCTATTTTAAATTTACAAATGTGTTTGTGATTCTATCAGGAATAGTTATATAGGCATGTTCATGACCTTGTTATTGTTTCATGTATAGGTATATTTGACATGAGGTATATTTGTGTCAAGTTGACAAAGGGTAGATTGTAATCCTGGTTGTCAACTTGACTATATCTGGAATGAGCTACAATCCAGAATTGGAGGGCTCACCTGTGATCCAGATCTTGAGTCTGGGAGTCACAAGTTTCTGACCTCGGCCTTGGCATGGAGATTTGAGGCATAGTGGCTGTGAAAAGCTTAGGCCCAGGAAAGGTAGTATACACCTTTAATCCCAGGAGACTAAGGCAAGGAGATCTCTGAGTTCAAAATCAGCCTGAGACAAAACAAATCCCAGATCCAGGCATGGTGGTAGACAACTTTAATCTGGGCCACACCTTCTGCTGGATTCCTACATAAGGCCACTGGAAGAAGGAAGATTCGCTCTTCTTCACCTTCTTGCACTTGCTTGCCAGAACATCTGTTGGAACCTACATTAGACCAGCTGGAACAACTAGCTTTGTGGGACTGAGCAACTACTAGATCCTTGGACTTCCCATTCACAGATGACCATTGTTGGGGAGGTGGACTACACACTATACGTCATCACGACAAATTCCCTTACTATGTAGAAACTATCCATAAGTTCTGTAGCTCTAGAGAACCATTACTAATACAGCTTTTGTTGTTGCTTTGTTACACAGGACTTAAAGGAATCCAGCTAGGTATGGCTTGGAAGTTCTACCCTGAGGACTAGCTTTCAGAGTACTAGTTGTGATACTTATGGCCCACAAAAATGATCAGCACAGATGCTTTGCTATTCAAGTGCTCTATCTATTGCTACAATTCTAGTTGGTAAGTGTTGCATTTTCTAGAATTGTACAGCACTTATAACTTGGTGGTAACAATCAGTTGTTTAATATAGTTAAAGCCCCAGGTTGGGGATTTAGCTCAGTGGTAGAGTGTTTGCCTAGCAAGCGCAAGGTCCCCAGCTCCGAAAAAAAGAAAAGAAAAATAATATAGTTAAGGCCCATTTAATAGGAGAGAATTCATGCCATGTCATCCCATGCCATCAGGTTGGGAAGCCATAGAACCTTCTACTGTCACTTCCCTAGACCAATATAATTTCTACATTCATTATAAATACTTACCTTGGGGTTGGGGATTTAACTCAGTGGTAGAGCTCTTGCCTAGCAAGTGCAAGGCTCTGGCTTTGGTCCTCAGCCCTGGGAAAAAAAAGAAAGAAAAAGAAAAAAGAAAAGAAAAGACAAAATAAAAATACTTACCTCATAATCACAGATAAGTGTAGCTCTCAACCTTCACCAAAAAAGGATTCATTTTGGCAGCAGACAGGCCAGACAAAAAAGCCACAACTGGTTAAAATGCCGAGAAAAGCTATGTGTTGTCCATCTACATTGGATACATCTAAATTCCCCTATATGTAAGGCTCAGGGAACATTTCAGGAGAGGTGCAGAAGACTATAAGAGGCAGAAAATCAATTTGTAGGTATGATGATAGTATCTTTGGCATGGCAAGGAAGCTGTACCCATGACATCTCATCAGCATGGCTGTCTAAACAAGACCTGCAGATTCATCTTATACATTATTTTACCTTTGACATCTCCCTCTTCCATTTCCTTTCTCCAATCCCCTCACCTCTCTTCCTCTTTTTCAAATTCATGGTCTCTTTTTTTCCCATGAATTGTTGTTACATATTAGCTTTGAGAATCATTGCTTTAAAGATATATCTATATCCATATCCATATTTATATCCATATCTATATCTCTTTAGCTTAGTAAAATAAAGTACTACTCTAAGATCTAGTATAATGGGAAAAACAGGAACCTTGTAGGAGAAACCTAGGGTAGGGTCTATTCTAATTTTACCATCTATTATCTTGGAGTACTTGGGAAGATGCTATTATCATCTCTTTGGCCACCATTTTTTTTATATAATCCTGACAAATTTGGTCCAGTAAAACACTATGATATTTGTCAGTATTAACATTGTATAGATCTATAATCAAATAGAACCATAATCAAACATTCCAAGAGATTCAAACATAAAAGAACCATAATCAAACATTCCAAGGGATCATAGGATCTAGCACCCAGATCTATAGCTGGCACATAATATGAATTCAATAAGTACTAATTATATGAACATAGATGTGAACTACGAACAGGTAAGAATTAAATAGTAGTTAAGTGAAGAATATATAATGGCAATATGGCCCTAAGGAAAGCTAATATGTTTAGAAAATATTTTTAAAACTGTGAAGAGAATCATAAGTTTAATTGATATCACCTCTTTGTGGACATCAGAAATTTAATTGTCTGAGTAGTTGTATTTGATTCCAAACCAATTCAAAATAACATTTTACAAAAAGTACTGTTTCCCTTCCACTAGCTCATCACTTTTCTTTTAGCAGTCAGTCTAAGATATACTTTGTTGAATTGTATGCTGCTTTTCATGTTTCATTTTATGTATTTAAACATAAATTTTTAAGTTATGACAAACTCCAGCAGACTAGAGAGTATATTCTTTTCTTTGGGGCCTCAAAGCCCAATAGTTTTGAATGCATAGGTTAATTGGAATAGTTTTAATCTTTTACATTTCAAAGTGTCTTTTAAATTATAAAGTTTTCTTACAACCAGTTTCTTTTATATCCATAATCAGAGTTGTAGGCTTCAAGAGGAGGTATATTTATTACCATTTTACAGATTAAGAGTTTGGTGTTAAAAGAATTTTCTGGCATGCACAAGTTCTCGCATGAGGCGCTAGTTTCTTCTTCCTACACACCTCCCCAAGTTACGTGCATTTCTGTTCCAGATGCACATGGTATCCATGGTATTGGGAAGTGACAAAGTATACAGATTTTGGAAGGTTAAGTGAGGTTGGGACTCCATCTATGAAGCTACGGGGAAGTCACCCATATTGGGGTAAGTATTCAGGAATACTGTTGTTTTGCAATGACTTATGCTCTGGCAAGTAATCCCTTTCCCATATGCTGGTTATTATTTTTTGTCAACTTAACACAAACTACAGTCATTTGAGAAGAGGGAGCCTTAGTTGAGGAACTGCATCTATCAGATTGGCCTGCAGACATGAGTTTAGGACATTTTCTTGATTGATAGTTGATGTGGGAGGGCCCAAGCCAATAAGAGTAATTCAATCCTATACATATACAGTCCTGGAATGTATGAGAAAGCAGGCTCAGCAAGAAATGGAGAGTAATCTAGTAATCCTTGTTCTTTCTTGGAGTCTGCTTCAGTTCCTACTTCCACGTTCATGCTTTGAATTCCTATTCTGCAGTTCGTCTAAGATGACGAACTGTCCCACCAGTCTGATTTTATCATAGTGTTTATAACACCAACAGAAAGCAAACCATGACATCCAAGTTTCTGTGAGGAAGCCAAATAAAGACACTGGTTTGTCAAAGTACACGTGGATAGAACCATTAGTTTGGGTGGTTATTAGTGCCTTATCTGAAATCAGTAGGTATTTCTTTACATCTCCCCAGAAAGAATTCATGCAACAGTAGATATGCCAACCCTCCCCATGCCCCAGACCGTTTTCTTTGATTTTTTTTATTCTTTCTTTTCCTTCCTTCCTTCTTTTTCTTTTCTTTCCTTCCTTCTTTCTTCTTCTTTTTTCAAGACAAATATATACCCTGTAGGCAGGCTGGCCTGGCCAGCCTCAATCTTAGAGCAATCCTCCTGCTCCAGCCTACAGCGCTGAGACAGACATGATCCATCATGCTTAGTGTTCTAATGCTTTTTGTAGGAAAACATATATAATACCAGAGTATATGGTTTCTTGTTGGACAAATGAAAGGTTGAGGGATAGCATTCACAACCATAATGTTTGCATCATTAAAAGAAAAGGGAGAAACAAGAATTAAGCCAAGACAATTTGAAGCATTAATTTGTGAGTACTGGTTTACTTGCATTTCAAATGACAACATCTTAGTTCCAAGGTATTCTAAATTTATTCCACTGATCTCTTGTTTTCCTTTCAGGTTTTTAGTGATCATTTGTATTCAACTAGACCAATGTTTATTTCAAATGAACTTGGGGTTTCTTAACCTTTTGTTATTGTTGTTCCGATTAAGATATCTGATAATTATCTGAAAATAGAAGGAACAAAAGTTATGAGGTTAAATAAGAATGAATCCCTTAAAATATTTAATTGGTCCAGAGCCCCTTTTATGTTTAGAAAAATAGCTTTGTGTGCACTAAACAGTCTTTACAAAAGGTCAAGTGACCCTTTCCTTTGACTCACTGTATCAGCAGAGATAGAAGTTATGTAATTTTTCATATAGGGGTGAACTAAGTCTTTGAAATGGTATGCAAAGTGTGTGTTCATGAACAAAATCGGAGGAAAGCATGCAGGTACCAAACCCGCACTTACGAAAGCAATGATGCAGATCACATGCAAAATGAAGCATGCTTGAACCAACGATGCCAGTCTGCTTCAGAAGCAGTAATGACTGGGTAAAATTTACCCAGTAGGAAACATAATGAAGTAGAACAAAACAACTGCACTCAAATTTCTGTAAGTCATTTAAAAAACCAGTTTCAGAAATTTACCATCATTTGCACATGCATTAAATTAGAGAGCAACATTTGATAAAGTGAATTGAAGTTTTAAAGAAATAGGTTCTCTACAGTGAGTTTGATTCATGCAATTTTATCAAATATGTAAAGATACCTATAGATAATGGGCAGTAAAAGTGGATGAAATATGTTATGAAATATGTTACATGGCATTAATGCTTCATTCGATGCAAAGCAAGGAGTCCATTTAGCTCATACCTCTAGCTGCTAGAGGAAATGCTAGAGTCTAGCAGTTCTATGGTAAGGAGAACACCAAAGGCCGCCTAAGCAAAGCACATTACCTTCTGAGTGTGACAGCTGTGCTAGTCATATTCTATAGGTAGATGAAACTTTTGTTTTGAATTCGTCTCTACTCAGGGCCAATTTATTTTATTATTTTTATTTTGTATTCACTTTGCATCCCAATCACAGCCCCCCCCCCCGCCCCGAGTCTTCTATCTCCCCAGTCCGACCCTTACAAATCCCTCCCACATTGACCCTTCCCTTTTCTTCAGAGAAGAGGATCCTCCCCACCCCCCTTGCGTACCATCCCACCTTGGGGCATCTAGTTCCAGCAGGTCTAGGCATATCCTCTTCCACTGAGGCCCAAGCAGGCAGTCTTAGTAGGGGAAGGGGTTCCAACGGCAGGGAACAGACTTAAGACAGCAGAGCCAAATTCTTGAAGTCAAAGTTCTCAAGTTTCTTCAATCTGTTCCTCCCCACATTTGTTTTTGGAAAGCAATAATAGTATTGGTATCCTAAACACATTGTGTTCTGAGGCATTGTGATGAGCACTATATGGCAGGTTATCCTTCTCATTGCCACATAGATACCATCATTATCAGACAGGTCAAGCAACTTACCACATCCCTGCAATTTAAAAAATATTTAGTTTTAAAGATGCATTTATTATATGTATCCGAGCCTTTGTGAATTTATGCATACCACATTGCACACAGGGGCCCATGGAGACTAGCTGGAAGGTGTTAGATCCCCTGAAACTAGAGATACAGATGGTTGTGAGCCACCGTTTGGGTGCTAGGAACTGAATCTAGGCCCTCTGCAAGAACAGCCAAGTGCTCTTACCACGGAGTCATCTCTCCAGCCTCTTATATTGTTTTAAATTATGTGTATATGTGTAGGAATGTGTACATGTATGTACAGGTGCCCACAGAGAGCCAAAGAGTTTATTAGATTTCCTACAGCTAGAGCCCCACACAATTATGATCAATTCAGTGTGGGTGCTGGGACCAAATTCCAATCTTCTGCAATACGACATGCTTTTAACTGGTAGGCCATCTCTCAAGCCCTACACCTTTATGTCTTAACTCCTATAATAATCTAAACAGTTACTCAACTTGGCCCTCAAGCATTATACACCTTGTTGATCCAGAATCTTGACTTCCTCTTGCTCCTGTCCACTGGTCAGTTACTGTCATTATAATGATTCTATCAAGACTTTTTAGAGGTTTTTTATATTGTGTCTTCAACTTTAATCACTAACTCCACCGACTGTCAGAATCCTGGCTATTCATTCAAATATTGTAAAGGATGCAGTCGATTAAGCAAATACCATCATATGAATGAATGTCTGGTAGGTACTTCTACCTTTTCTTAAGGATGACTGCATTGTCACAAACTATCCCCAATGACTGGCAACTAGTAAACTTACCACAGAGGTATGTAGTAGTAGAGACTATGTAAGATAGCCTCCTCAACATCCAGCGTTTTGTTTATAGAAGTAACATGTAAGATTGACTATATCGCCTCCTGATCCTATGTGATTAGTGACAGACTAAAAGACAAGGTTCTGAATACAAATAAATTATGAGGGACTTTTCTTGTGTAAATAAACTTATCTAAATGACATTCAAGGCTGTGCCCTAGGTATTAGAACTGTGAGCTATACAAATTAAGCTAACAAGAATCATTGATACAAACAACATCAAGCATTGGGGACATGGGCAGAAAAAGCCTTTTAATAGCTTGAAATAGTAATTATTTTTAAAGGTATAACATCTTGTGTTTGGATCCCTACAGTCTATTACATTTTGCTAGGCATGCTTGGGTGCCTACAATCCCAGAATTTGAGAGAATAAAACATGTAGATTGCTGCAAGTTTGAAGATAGGCAGGACAACAAAGTAAGATCCTGTCTCAAAACAAAACGACAGCTGGAGAGCTGGTTGAGCAGCTAAGAGCACTTGCTGCTCTCCAGAGGACTTGGGTTTGATTCTCAGCACCCACACAGTAGCTCACTCACAACCATCTATTTAACTCCAGGTCCAGGGGACCTGATACCATTCCTGGCCTCTGTGGGTACCAGGCATGTATATTCTATACAGACATAGATGCAGGAAAAATAGTCATATACATAAAATAAAAATTAAAAACAAAACAAAGTCTGCCCTTTTTTAAAAATACTAGTAAGAATATTAAAACTTCTTTAATTTTGAGGAATGTGAAAACTATCACGTAGTCTTATGAATATATTTAGCTATGAATTTGTCTTTTGAGGAGATTTTAAGGATTTTCCTTCGTTTGTATGAAAACAAAAATTTTTACCCTCTTAAGTCAATTCTTTTGAAGATCTTGGAAGGACCTGAATCATTTGAATGTTTGTATGTGATATTTCTCCTTACAAGAGTTTGAAAAATCTATCAGCTGGGAAGGAAAGCTGCTTCTGTGTTACTTTAAACTCACACTTTGCCCTCCACTAGTTAGGCAACACAAAGAGTTTTAATTGGTATCAGGCTTTGACAAAGGAGTCCTAGGCATATTTTATCCAAATTAAAAGCATGCCAAATTAGTGTCGGAGGGAGGCAAGACAAGTCAGATGACACTTTAGTACTTAACAAAAACCTTATAAAACCTGCCATTTTTGTTTGCTGTTTATACTGTAGCAGTGTATTTGGTTGTCTTACCATTTAAGTATGCTACTGAGGACAAACCTGTTGCCTCTTATGGAATATTCACTTCACCCCATTGATTCTGGCATTTCTTGGCTTTGTACTCGTCTATGTAAAGCTCATTGGAATGATATACATGGGAATTTAAGATGTCAACCAAATTTTCACTTGAACATTAGATGTTCTCCCTTCTTTGAACCCCAAACACCCTATTATTCCTCTCCTTATGAGAACCTTATCTGAGGGAAGAAATAACTCCCTTTTAAGAGGAAAAACACAACACAAAGAAAAATGAATCTTAAAAGACAGGTCTGTTAGTTGGAAATCATTTATTGCCTCTATAAAAGTTTAAATAAAAACTCTACAAAAATTCACATTACAATCTGATATGGTTTTAAGGAGATAATATGTTTCAGAGGTAGTACCAGTAAAATGGGATGCAGGATTGCTAAATGGAATTACTCAGTAAGTTAATGCAAAATAAAATTTCAATGAAGAACAAAATATACCCAGTATACAATTTAATGGAACAATCATAATTGTATTAGCATGAAAATATCCCTTTCTTCTCCCACCCCTTGGCAAATCTGTTCTTAATAAAGGCTTGTTTATGTCAACTGTAGGTTCACAAGTTAGTAGGCTTCTCATTAGAGCATTATAAAGCAGAACTTGGCAAAGGGCATGGCACAGTGCTGTCTGTCAAGGTTAACAACAACTTAAAAACAAATCTAGCCACCATTTAGAAACAGTGGCACAGGTAACACTTCAAAGCACAAAAACTTTTTTTTTTTTAAATTCGGGGGATGTGATTAAAAATAAATTTTGTTAAAAGGACACACCATTCCTGGTATTTCATCACTACCTCCTGGATAAAAGGCAGCAGTTAACATTTTCAGGATTTCGTTCAAAGGTGATTATAAACAATCAGGCTAAGTGGCTGAACAACCCTCCACAAAAAGGGAGACAAAGTCATTTTGATCAATCAGTGTCTGTTTATATAGGCCACTTAACATTTCTCTTACAAACTGGTAAGACTCCCTAATAAAAGGGCCCTAAAAGAAGCTGTCTCTGTCTTTGTAGAAATAAGCTCTTGGACATTTTTTGAGGTCCCGATATTAACAATATACTGAACACAGGATGTGAGTGGGCCACAGCATTTTCTTCTCCAATAGTAACAAACATTTCATACACTGATTACTGTTGCTGTGGAAAAGTCCTGTTGATAACTGACCTTACAACAAAACATCCCCAGGTTCCCTAAACAGGCCAATTTTCTTTTAACATTTTCTTTGCATGTGTTAATTTTCCTATTCTCCAGGGCAACTGCAATTTTCATTTCTTGCAACTAATTTTAGCTTCACTGAATGAGGAAGGTACCTTCTTTTTGTTGTTATTGTAGTTTCAGCGTTGCACTTTTAACTTGCATTTTAGAACATAACTATTCTCAGATAAACATTAGAAAGTCCTTGATATCCTAAAGTTAAGCATTTAAATGCAAGTAAAAGTAGGAAAAAAATTTCCCATTTACTTCTGCTTCTCGGAGTGATACTTCTGGTAGTATAAAATGTTTTTAATACTGTCAAGGAAATGCTAGTTAGTTGATTTTCACAAGTCAACAAATATGTTCATGAAAACAGCCAGCAGCTATTATTTTTCCTGTTTTTTAAAAACAATCTCAAAACCAAATCCACTACATATATATAAAAAATGTTTCCATTATAGTAGTTTCATGGTTTTCCTATTGAAGTGCTTGGGATTGAACCTGGGGGCCTTCTGTACATGCTAAGCTAGTGTTCCAATTTGATAATCATTTTATAATACTTGATCTTGACTTCTTCAAGGTCATTGCTATATTTTCAATCTGCCAAAGATGGTTGATTTTGCATTGACAAAGCTATTTCCTTTGTGTCTTGCTATAGAACACCGCCTTTTGGCACTTCAGGCGTGATGGCAGCATGGTGGAGCTGTAGGTGATGTGTGGAGGCAGAAAAAGAAAACTGTCAAGGGCCTCGACCATTGAGTAAATGTCTCTTGAATGAACCTGAGGCATCTGGTTTATTGGGTCAGCTGACAGCAGAAAATGAAAAGTAGTGTGGCACACGTGAAACAGTCCTCTGGGAGACAGAAGGAATAGCCACAACTCGTACCTCTGGAGCTCCTCCCCCAGAAGACAGATACGCAGAACAAGAATGGACCCCCGCCCCAACACACACATAGAGACTACTCTGACTACAGCTGGTCAGACCATGAGGGTTCTAGAAGAGGATACTCTTACAATGACAGCAGCATGGGATCACAAGGTAGGGACTGAGCAAAATGCAGAGATAGATCTGCAGATCATCAGAAACAGTAACAGAAATTTCCATATCCTGAAATGAGAAACCCAGGCTGAGGAATAACCCAGAGTTCTACTCAGGAAGAACCTACATAGAAGAAGGATGAGATGGATCTACTGCTCACCCACACTTGGGGAGCATATATTCCTCTGACAAAGCTCAGGATGATGCAGGAACAGGTTACAGATAAAAACAGCTTAGCAGAACAGAGGATGAGTTGGGAGGCCCTGAAGAAATCAATCAATGTTCTCCTCAATAAGGTCAACATCTCCAATATAAGTATTATTTATCCAAGAGCTCCTTCAAGAGAACACAGTCAGAGGGAGAGGATGGCTGTCCAGATCTGTTCTGCAATCACCGAGTGCTTCTCCAATCTTCTACTCATGCTTATGCAGCTTTGGTGGCAATGATCAACTCAAAATTCCCACAAATTGGAGAATTAATCCTCAAGAAATTAATTCTTAATTTTTGGAAAGGATATCAAAGGAATGATAACAACTACCTGGCTGCTTCAAAATTTTTGGCACATCTTACTAGCCAAAATGTGGCACATGAGGTTCTGTGACTGGAGATGCTCACTTTGCTTCTAGAGAGACCAACAGTCTTGAAGAGTGTTGAAGAAGCTATCAGCTTCCTCAAGGAATGTGGTCTCAAATTAAACCAGTTGTCACCAATAGGAATCAATGCAAACTTTGATGCCTGTGAAACATTCTACATGAGCCTAAGGTGGACAAAAGAGTTCAGTACATGATCGAAGTGATGTTTGCTGTACGGAAGGATAGATTCAAGGACCGCCCTGTTATTCTGGAAGGCCTTAGTGGAAGAGGACGGTCAGTTTACACATATGCTCTCCTTGGAGATAACTTCAATCTTAATGTTTTTAAGATGGGTCACAATTTTTATGGAGAATGAAGAGAAGTGTGAGGCTATTAAAAAAAAGGAAATCCTTGATGAAGGAGACAGTGATTCAGACACAGACCAAGAAGCTGGAAGTAGTGAATATAAGGAAGAGAAAGAAGAAGAAAAAGGAGAGGAAGGAGGTCAAAAAGTAACTATTCATGACACAACAGAAATCAACCTAGGCTCATTTTGTTATACAATGTATCTTACCATTCAGTCAAGTTTAGATTTTGAAGAATGTGCACACAAGTTGCTGAAAATGGATTTTGCTGAGACCCAAACAAAAGAACTCTGCCACATGAAACTTGATTGCTGTGCCCAACAAAGGACCGATGAGAAATTTTTTGGCTTGTTAGCTGGGTGGTTTTGTATGCAAAAAAGAGAATACATGGAATTATTTGAAAGTATATTCAAGATACAATCCAACAGCATTCATTGCTTAGAGACAAATTGAGAAATATTGCTAAGATGTTTACTCACCTTTTATATACAGATGCAATTCCATGGAGTGTTCTCGAATGTGTAAAGCTGAGTGAAGAGACCGTGACATCATCTAGTAGGATTTTTGTCAAGATCTTCTTCCAGGAACTGTGTGAATACATGTGACTTCATAAACTGAATGCGAGGTTAAAGGATGAAACTCTTCAGTCATTATTTGAAGGACTGTTACTCCAAGACAACCCACATAATACCCAGTTTGCCATCAATTTCTTCACTTCCATAGGTCTCTGAGGTTTGATAAATGAACTTCGAGAACATCTGAAAAGTACGCCCAAGGTGATTGTAGTCCAGAAACCAGAAGCTGAGCAAAAGAAACCAATCTTGACATCTCCATTCTTCAGAGTCTTTCTTGGCGTCTGATCCCTCTGACTCAGATTCTGACAGCAGCAAGAGCAGCTTAGAGTCCTCCAGTGAAGCAAGTGACTGCTCCTCCTACAGCTAAAGGTACAAGAAAGAAGAGACAAGAGAAGGCCAGAGGTAAAGAGTAGATAAGTTAGCCAGGGGCCACCAGACACGTGACAGGAGGTGAGTAGTCAGGGAGGACCAAAGGGAGGACTGAGAGAGCAAGGTCTGAAAGACACAGAGCGCAGAACTCACGAGATGCAGACTGGCAAGATCCCCTAGCAAAGCCCATGGAGGACAGAAGCCGTGAGAATAGTTACAGCAGAGTTGGCAATGGCAGAAAGAGAACAAGGCTCGCACAGAGAGCTAGAAGACAAGCATGGTGAGCCAGGGAAGAAGCAGCAAGAGTGAAGATTCTTTTTCTGAAAATTGGAAACAAAGAACATGAAATCAAGACAGTGATAATATAAGAAGAAAAGATCACTCCAAGCCAGGGGAGAGGAGTAGAAAGCATTCTGGTCATAAAGGAGATGACGATGACAACAGGTGTCAGAACGGTGCCAAGAGACACTGCGAAAAACCTAGCAGATAGAGAATCAAAGAGAAGTCAGGACCAGAGGAGAGAAAAGTCTCCAAAAGAACAAAAATAATTCTAATGACAACTGAACATACCTTACATTCAATCCAATGTCTTTTTTACATTGATGGATTGTATAAGTACATACTTGTAAACTTTTAAAGATGCTTTCTTTTTGACATGTTTTATAATTGATATATCTCAAGGTCCTTTGTGTAAAATCATAAAGAAAAGAGATTCAACAAAGGGGTAAGTCTTATGTTTTGTGAATAAAAGGAACAAATGTTTTAAAAACAAAAACAAAACAAAAGAACTCTGCCACTTAAAATTTTTAAATGTTTTAATTCCTATGTTCATAAAAGATATAATCCTGTGGCTAGAAGAAATACACCAGGATAAAAGTAGTCCTATTAGACTGTTAGGACACATAGCTTCTATTTGAATGAAACTTTAAATAGGAATAATAGAACAGTTTATACATCCTTCCAAAATTAGAGATGTAAGATTCTTTCTAAGAATCACATCTATAAGAATCCTTCAATCAATTATAGCTGCCATTTGAAAAACTTTTATTAACAGACAGAAAAAGGTTAACAGGAAATGTTTCTTTGTGTTTTGAAGCCAGCTTTCCTCAGCCTACACAGTGCTGGAGTTATCGCTATGTGTCCTAGTACCCAGCTGAAATAATTTTTTATAGTCCATAGATTATTTAAAAATCCAGCGTCTGGCACAATATCTTTCCTATAGTGAGAACTCTAAGGATATTTTTAAATGTAGTGACACATTTCTAAGATGTGAAAAATAAATTTTTGTGTGTTAAAACACATAGGAAAGACTCACCTGATTTACTCTGCAATGAAAACCAACTACGAAGATTCTTAAACTGAAGCAGTTTAAGTTTATAGAGAAACTCAATGATACGAAAGAAAGTCACAGAGAGACATGAGACTATAAATGTGCTCATAATAAAAGAAATCCATCCTGGCATTTGGGAAACAAAGGCAGGAACAGCAGAACTCCAAGTCATCCTCAGCTATATTGGGAGTTAAAGGCCAGCTTGAGCTACTGGAGAATTTGTCTTAATTCTCCATATCATAAAATAATGGATTTGGTATTTGTTGTATAGAGTGAGGACTCTTATTTTATGGAGAAATTTATGTGACCGAAGAGCTTAATCTGAATGTTTGAGCTTCTGTTGCTCAGTAGTCTTTCCCCTGAATGGAATTTGGTTTGTCAGCAAGGAATACCAAAAGTTGTTTGCAAAGAACCACATGACTCTCAGTTAAAGGACATGTTTAGCTGACTACTGAAATATTTCTGCTGACAAGGAAGCCATAGAGGTTGTGTGGCAACAGTGTAAAATCAAACATTTGATGAACTGAATGGTCACCAATGAACTTTACTTGTATATATCGATGAGAAGGGACATTTCTGAGCTAAAGGGATTTATGAGGGTCTTTCTGTAATCATAAATTGGTATCAGTAAATTCTGAGACCAGAATAGCTGCAGTTAAGAAACTTATCTGAAAGTTGACAATTGAAACAGTTTTACAGATGCTTCAAGCATCTTTTGGGAATAGATAATAATTTAATTGTGTAATATAGTTCCATACAACCTAGTTACAAATACATGACATTGTAAGTTTAGGCAGAAACTAGTATTTTCCCATCTACAGACCTTAGTAATGCCATCTGGTATTCCAGAAAGGGAGATGCAAAAAGATGTCTACAGTCTGCTGCCATTTGGTACCTACTAATAGTAACAACTGGGTACCATGCCCATTTTCGGTGTGTATTCATAGAATAGCATCCAGGAGATTCAGGTCTTTGATCTATAATCAAAGTACTATAGTTCTTTTTTTGACATTATTGTTGGCTCTGTGCAGGCCTCATATGGAAATGAGGTAAACTTTGTGGCAAGGTTGTATGTCTAGAATTAAATAAAAACAACCAAATATCAGTGGCATACTTTGATTTCCTGTTTCAAAAATTTTAAGATATGAAAAATATTAAGAAAATGTTGGTAAACTTGAATATTTGTGCAATATTTTGTCTGACTCAATTATATAAATTTACTATATGGTAGAATATGAATCAGCAATACTATCACTCACTTTATACAAGAATTGAGATTAAAAGTGTTTTTTACAAAGTACAGTCTTTGTGTACTTAAATGTCTTGATGATGAGTCGACTTTTCAGAGGATTTTCCCCTTTCCCCAGTGTCAGGGGAGTACCAATAACTTAAAATTACATCCTATAATTGCTTCGATTTTCAATCATTATCTTAGGCCAAATTCTCATAGGAGTTGAAAAATAAATCCCAGGATTCATCCAGGTTAAATATATGATTAGGTCTGTTTTAAAATTTTAGCCCACTTTCCTGAGTAAAAATGTATATGAATCATAAGAAAATGAAGTAGGAAGAAAGATGTAATGGCTACAAAAATAATACTAACCAAGTGTTAGCAACTTAGTAATGTTGAGATGTGCTCATTTCTATATTTCTGAATAAAATTAAGATTCTTCTTAAAGAATAAGCAAAAAAAAAACCTTTCAGAAGTCAGATATAATAAATTTCATAGCTGAGTTGGTCAAAATTTATAATTTTCTAGGATTTTATAAGTTTTAAAAACAAACCATTTCAAGTATTTTACATGCTTCTTTTGTACTGTAGCCATTAAATCTTGTCATTCCTTCACAGCATACGTCTGTTTTAACAATGTGTTTTTCCAGTTGAAGACTATTTGGGAAACAGAGTACAGTTATCTTGAAACACACACCAGTTAGGCAACCAAGAGACTATATCATCTTTCCCACCCCCAATCACAAACTGTCTGAGGCATTTTTCTCTGATAATGAAGACACACTGAATGAGGTATCATCAGGATCTGGTGAGGCATGACTGAAATCCATCTCTTCTAATTCTGGAGGTAAATCTGACAGCAGTGCCTATGTCAAAAAAAAAAATCAATTGTGTTAGATTGGTAAGGAGAAGGCCTTTTTTTTTGACAATTTTATGTTGATAGTTGTAGTTCTTTTCTTTTAATTTATTATTGTTATTAATGTTATTATTAATTATTATTTATTATTTTAGTAAAGATAAATATTTATTTTTAAGGATTTTACACAATTCCTTACCTAAAACAGTAAGTTTTCATATATTAGGAAAGAACAAAATATTAGATGCCAAGTAGAGTAGAATCTTAGACAAAGGGGAAATCAAGAAGGAAATGAAGAGCTATTCTGATGATGCCAGTATCAGAAGGTACTATGGTTATAAACATTAACAACTATTTCAAACCAAGGACCCTTAGCAAAGGGTTTTCAAGTGATTGAAGCAAGTATTTTTCATGCTAGTTTTGTGTGTTCACTGCTTACTCATAAAAAGCTTACCATTCCCTTTCCTTCTTTATTGGAAATATTCATGCTTCATTGCCCTTTAAGGAAACCCACATTTTAACAAAGACCTATTTTGTTTTGTTAAAAGAATAAATGTAACAGTCAGGGGAGAAATTCTTCTATTTTACTATAGATAAAAGTTTAACAATTGGAAAAGACCATGTGGAGTTTTTATTTGTTTGTTTCCTTTCCTTAGACTGTCCATACAGGAGGCAAAGCACCCACTAAGGATAGCTCAATATAAGATATGGCTGTTTTAATGATGTATTGGCATATTTCTTTACTGGAACAATTAGGATATGCCAACATTTATGAGCTAAGCTTACCCATGTTCTAATTGTTTCATCTGTATTTGTAGAACATGTGTCTATACTAGAGAAATAGTCAACTTGTTTGTGGCTGACAATGCTGCTACCCATTTAACCATAAGAAATTGGACCTAAAATACCATAGTCGATGAGGAAATTTTTCAACAGCATTACTTGTATTGTGGGTTTGGGGAGATTAGTAAACAAGAAGCAAGAGAATAGAAACAAATGAAAGCTGACTAGAACCCAATTAAGGAGCAGAAAGGCCAGGGCATGCTGGGGAAACATAAGAAATATAGTGTTGAAATAAGATCTGATTCTCTTCTTCAATATAATAGTGACAATTATATATCATATAATTTTTGCCTTGTGGCAAGCAAATAAGAAGGAAACATTCTAGTTTTTGCCATGCTATATAAGAAAAAAACTAACATATCTGGAGAAAGTTATAATTTATTTTTGTATCACTAAATTACCCATGGATGTATACTGAAGACACCACATGCTTTCTGAGGTACTAAGTTGCAGTAATTGAAACATACCAATTTCTTCTAGGACACTGAGCTACTACTGCTGATCCAGTGCAGGTACAAAGGGGCCTTTGCTAATGCAGGCTGTTCAGAATGTAACATCAGTAGATCCAGTTCATGTTGCAGTGTTTACTCTACCATGTTAATAATGGAAAGATGTTCAAATTGGCACTGATTGAATAGGAGCTTCATAGATTGGGAAATCAAGTGAATTAGGAATTTTCATGATATTCTAAATTCTAGCCGAAAGACCCCCAAAATAGAGAAGTGGTATTATTTATTTCTTCTTTATTTCATTAGAACAGTTGACTGACTAAAATTGAGAATAGAATTTAAAATGTTCATTATATGAGGTAGTTCATAGCACTGTTGATGCATGGATTTCACTGCAAAATTATTTCAATATCTTACTGGACAGAAATACTGGGGACATTAAACAACTCTTTGTCAATGATTGAAACTGCCCTTTTCACAAAGATACAAGTAGACACAATTAAATGTCTTCTTTTCTCCCATCACCCATATTGCAGATTGAACCCAGGGTCTCATTTACTCTGAGAAAAACACTCTGTCAATGATTCACATCTACAGCCTCAATATTTTTTATTACATGTTTTTCATCAGTAACAAGTATTTTCGAGCTCTGACCAAATGCCATTTTTCCCAAGAGATCATTAACACTTTCTCCAAATACACGCTCAGTGTCTGTAATACTTACTCTAGGCTCTAAGATGTGAATGTAAAATTGATAATCATTCTTATCCTCCTTGCAGAGTGGAGAAATTGAAGTTTAAGAAAGGCGATCGATCTGGCTAGGATCACACAGTGAATTATCAGGGGAAGAAAGACCATAACTAATGACTTAGAGCAATGTTGGCAACATTATCTGGATGTTAAAATGGCTATTATTGATTTTAAAAAGACAACCTTTAGGTAATCTAATGTTTCAGTTGGGAAGTACCATATATATTTTTAAACCCTGGACTTCTTTATAGGGGCAAAATATCCCATAGATCACTTATCCAACTTATCCAAATAAAGATTAATGAAAGAAATACTGTATAGCTTTTAAAAATAAGAAGGTAATGGCAAGTGTTTCTATTTTACCATATAGGATAATGTATATTTCCAGAAATATCATCAGTTTAAGATATAAACTGGATTACTTTTGTTTATCACTACTAGTATCATGTGTGTGTGTGTGTGTGTGTGTGTGTGTGTGTGTGTGTGTGTGTGTAAATTATTTTTCTGCTTAGAGGCTATACACATGACCTTCCTGTCTCAAGTCTTTAAGTGATTATAGGTGTGTGTCACCACCATACCTAGTGTCTTTTATGCTTGGAGAAATTACTTTGAAATTCATTATACTTAAAAGTACAAGAATAACACAGTTTTTATTTAGGCTGCTGACTCTATAAGCTGTGACATTTAGTATAATGTGGTATCATTTTTCTATTTCAGCCCATGTTTTGTTCATATCTTACTTTACAAGTCTTTTATCAGAAGAAAACTAGAAAAAGAAAAGCAACATGCATGTTCCTCTCTTATTTGTTAGTAATCCTTGGGAAAGAATGAAAGTAGAGCTGAAGTTAGAAGTAGAAATTCAGACTACGAGTTTATACATTTTCAGACAAGAAATACATTATAAGTTAGTCTAAAGTTGGAGTCTATTTGTGTGTGCTAGCATGCGTGCGTTCATGTGTTCTACAGCTATTTAAAGCTATAATACTATTGGGGTTGTGTTCAATACTATCACTCGTATTCATTTAAAAATCAATTCTCTCTCTCTCTCTCTCTCTCTCTCCACCCCTAGCTACATGCTCTTTTCTCTCTCTCTTTTCCCCCTCTCCTATCTCTTCCTTCCCATGGTGATTTCCTTGGGGCCAGTGAACCCGCCTGGACTGAGCGTAGCTTACCAATAAACCTGTGGGTGTGTGTGTGGGGGGGGTGTGGGTGTGTGTGTAAAAAGAAAAAGCTCTGTATTTTAGGTTCTTAAAAAAACTTTGTTTTCTTTTTTTAAAATTTGCTGTGCTCTGCTTGCTTTTGTTAGTTTTAAGGTAAATTCTCAATTTATAGCCAAGGCTGAACTCAAATTCACAGCGCTTGTACTATCTGAGCTTCCTTAGTGCTGGAGTGACGGCATAAGCCACCATGACTGTTCTATAAACATGTTTTCAATATGCCATGAAATGTGTATCGTGTGTAATGAAGCACTACATTTAACACTAGCCCAGGCACCTAAAGGCTTCTGAACTGTGGTCTCTATATACGGTCAGAGTTGAAAGAGTAAACTTCATGAATCTGGATAAATAATAGTCATGCTGGCTTTAGCCCTTTGAGAGGACTCTTAGAGCTTGAATTTTGTGTTTCAATATAACAGTTAAATAAACAAAGATCTCTTTCTTTGAAAGAAAGGTGAATTATGGGATGTTCAGACATTAACCTATTCCCTAGAGATGTCTGGGATGGGCTATGCATGCATAATGTTCTTTGGGTATTTTGTTTTGTGGTATTTGGGGGTATATTTTATTTGGGTTTTTACTTGTGACATTTTTTGATGGATAAAATCTTCTCAGGTAATTTAGTAAAATATACCTACCTGCATTTCATACTATGCACATATAACTTTTCCGATACGGAATCAACATGGTGATATATAACTCAGCAACAAATCTGACATTTAATATTAAATATAATTTTATAGTCAGGCTTAAATATCCATATATTATTGTATTGTATGATATTATTTATATTATATTAATGTTGTCTTAAGAAAGACCTGAGGGCCAAACGTAATTTGGAAGGAATGTATAAACAAACAGCCACAGCAAAACACAAAAGGCATTCCATTGGTAGATGGGAAGACTCAAACAGTTTTACTTACATTGCAAAATGTGATACACTATGGTCACAGAGAATTTCATGAAGTAATTTCATGCAGTGATTTCATGCTTTCTTAGTGAGGAGCAACATATTATAAAACAGACTATGTCCAAACATTTGTGAGTTCCAGCAGCTGCTGGTGGATAAATAAATGCCTACTTTGTTTCATTCAGAAAAAGTCCCCCAAACATTCAGTCTAGTTATGGGTTGAGATAGCTGTACAAGAATAGCTCTACAAGAATTCTGAGGAATTTCTTGAAAACTAATTTCAAAATTTGGTTTTGTCTACTTAAAGGCTATCCTAAGATTAAGAAAATATTCTAAGCAGCTATTTAGAATTTGTATTATAGTAGCACACAGACAGAAATCTGAACCTCAAAAAGATATATGTATAAAAAGATCATAAAATAACCATTTGCACGATGAAATTCCAAGCTGGAGTGGAGACTACAAAGGAAGAGATATGAAGAATGCGAATATGACATGCCATTTTTCAACCTGACACATTGCGGCTTCCTCATCTCTCCTGGGACTTACCTGCTGCTGCTCTTTATCGTCAGCTTTCATAGCGAGGATCAGGTTTCTCACAAAAGTCTGGAGCTTAAAGTATTTTTGCTTCTGAATCTCTAACTCATTTTCAATGAATCTGACTTCTTCGTTCTACAGGAGAAAACATCAAGCAATAAAACTACCACATGTAAACTCAAGCCCGTACAGGTTTGATGAACAATAAAGTGCAAAAGCAATCACAGGATAGAAACAATAAAGAAAATAACATTTTACCATAAATAAAACACACGAGAAAATTATCCTGGTATGCAAAGGCTGCATTTTAAACAAATCATCAATAGAAAACAATTTGCAAATAGATTCCAGGAAGAGAGGGAAACAAGAAAGACTTATCTTCTTGGAAACAACTTTCCTATATCAAACTTAATTAGCATTTTGATTAGTGTTAAGGATAGAGTCCAATTAACCCCAAGAACAATAGGAGATGAAACAACATGAAGTATATTATTCACAAAGTCAAACTCTAAAAGTTAAAACAGTTATTTTGTACCAGGAAGGGACTGAAATTACTAAACTTTTAAGTATATATTTCACTGAATGTAAAATCTAAAATAGTAAAATGCCAACAATAAAATAGGAAGAGGAGGCAGAGGATCAGGAGTTCAAGTCCAGTCTTGACCGACTACTGGGTTGAGGCTACATGGAGACTTAAGTAAAACAACAAAAACAACAACAACAACAACAACAACAACAAAAAAAGAATTGAAAGAATCATTAGAAACATGCTCTAAAATTAAAATACAAACTACATACTGGAAGAAAATACTCAATTCACATAAAGGAAAAAAGATCAATTTTTTACATTTTAAAACTAATCAGACAAATGAAGGCAAAAAGTTCAAGCAGACATTTCATGAAAATTTTATATATTCAAATCATAACAATTTTCATTAAGGAAATGCAGATTCCACCTCACACCAGTGAGAATGGCGAAGATCAAAAACTCAGGTGACAGCAGATGCTGGCGAGGATGTGGAGAAAGAGGAACACTCCTCCATTGTTGGTGGGATTGCAGACTGGTACAACCATTCTGCAAATCAGTCTGGAGGTTCCTCAGAAAATTGGACATTGAACTGCCTGAGGATCCAGCTATACCTCTCTTGGACATATACCCAAAAGATGCCCCAACATATAAAAGAGACATGTGCTCCACTATGTTCATCGCAGCCTTATTTATAATAGCCAGAAAATGGAAAGAACCCAGATGCCCTTCAACAGAGGAATGGATACAGAAAATGTGGTACATCTACACAATGGAATATTACTCAGCTATCAAAAACAATGACTTTATGAAATTTATAGGCAAGTGGATTGAATTAGAAAATGTCATCCTGAAACCAGAAAGCTCTGGAATGTACAGGTATGTAAAATGTGACTGAGCTGAGGTCTAAGAAACTGAAAGGCATGTAAGCAAATGGTATTCCAAAGCATGTCCTCGGTGTGCTGTGTACCCACCTCCTAATAACTATAAATAAAATACCTTGGCAGGGTGGCTTTTGTGATCTCAAGGACTCTTCTTGTCACATGCCACACCTGGGAGCCCTGCTCCTGTTTGGGAAATCTTTAAATTTAATTAACCTAGTCTTAATCCAACTGCTGATAACTTAGCTTGATTAAAATCTACTATGTTATCTTCAATCCTATAATAATATAGGCAGAGGAATCTATAGCATGGTTTTTCCTCTTCTCATGATACCATAATATTTTAGTTGTGGTGGTAAAACAGGACTGTTTTCTACTTTCTCAATAAAAAAAAAAATTGAGGGGCTGGAGAGATGGCTCAGTGGTTAAGAGCACTGACTGCTCTTCCAGAGGTCCTGAGTTCAATTCCCAGCAACCATATGGTGGCTCACAACCATCTATAATGGGATCTGATGCTCTCTTCTGGTGCATCTGAAGATAGCTACAGTGCACTCATACACATAAAATAAATAAATAAATCTTAAAACAAACAAACAAACAAACAAAAGAAAATGTCATCCTGAGTGAGGTAACCCAATCACAAAAACACACATGTTATGTACTCACTGATAAGTGGATATTAGCCCAACATCTCGAATTACCCTAGATACAATCGGCAGACCACATGATGCTCATGACAAAGAACAACCACAGTGTGGATGTTTCAGTCCTTCTTAGAAGGGGGAACAAAAATATTCATAGGAGGAAATAAGGAGACTAAGTTTGGAGCAGGGACTGAAGGAAAGACCATTCAGAGACTGCCCCACCTGGGGATCCATCACATATACATACAGTCACCAAACCCAAACACTATTGCTGATGCCAAGAAGTGCATGCTGACAGGAGCCTGATAAAGCTGTCTCCTAAGAGACTCTGCCAGAGCATGACAAATACAGAGGTGGATGCCTGCAGCCAACCATTGAACTGAGAACTGAGTCTCCATTGGAGGAGTTGGAGAAAGGATTGAAGGAGCTGAAGGGGCTTGCAATCTCATAAGAACAACATTACCAACCAACTAGAGCTCCCAGACTAAGCCACTACCCAAAGAGTACACATGAACTGACCAATGGCTCCAGCTGCATATGTAGCAGAGGATGGCCTTGTTGGACATCAATGAGAGGAGAGGCCCTTGGTCCTGCCAAAGCTCGAACCCTGGTGTAAGGGAATGTCAGGGCTGGGAGGCAGGAAGGTGGTGGAACACTCTCATAGAAGAACAGGGAGGGGGATGGGATAGGGGGTTTATGGACAGGAAACCAGGAAAAGGAATAACATTTGAAATGTAAATAGAAAATATCCAAGAAAAAAAGATCTCAACATGGCTTGTAGGATGTCAGACAATAAGGGCACTTTGTAAACATTTACCATAAAATTCAAAATACTCTTAGTAATTCTACTATTAATCATTTAGTTTACAACAATGAAAACACACGAATTCTTTTGCAGCTTTATTTATAATAGCCCCCAAATGCAAATAGTTCAGGCTTCATTCCATATTGTTGTAGTTTGAATGTGAAATTCCTGCCTTAGGCTCCTGCCTTGGAGGTTGGGAAACATTTATGAGCTAGAGCCTTGTTAGAAGACGTGAGTCAGTGGCAGCTGTTGTGTTATAGGTGCTACCACTTCCTGTCTTCTGTCTGCTTGTGGATAATCCATGCAATGTGACCAAGCCCCTCATACCAAAGCCCTTGTGCCTTTCTGGTCATAATAAACAGTGTTTCTTTGAGCTGCACACCAAAACAAAACCTTAAATTGCTTCTTCTCAGGTATTTGATAATAGCAATGAGAAGAAGAAACTTAATTCATGTTGTCTAATAGGTACTTTGCACTATTTGACTATTAACCGTCTCTCGATCCTTTCAATGCAGGGTTGGGTGGCCACCATTCTATTCTGTTTCTTTGAGTTCAATTATTTGAGATCAAAATGTAAGTGGGAAAATGCCATATTTATATTTCTGTGCCTGGCTTATTGCACTTAGCATAGTTTATGTTCTCAAATTTTATTCATACTTTCACAAATGGCAAATATTATTTTTGTCGAAAAGTACATGGGGAGAATATTATAAATAATATGGTTCCCATAATTATTGAAAAGGCAAAATTTGAAATTCTTAATATAGAATAAAGTCCTCAAAGTGATGGATAAGTTAATTCACTTAATTTAATTATCTTACATGGTATTCATTAATCATATAACCGGTAGCTCATGAATATAAAAAGGTAAAGTTTGTCAATCTGCAATTAAAAAATAAATTATTTATAAAAATAAATAGAATAAATTATCAATCACCCTCCTTGACAAAAACTGTAGAAGTAGATGGAATATTCTTTCTAGCTAGAAACCTGGTCTGGGAATACAGCAGGAAAGGACTTTAAACAGGATTTGTTCAAAGTGCTTCCTAAAAACATATTAAGGTTAGTTGATTGTATGGCTATTTTGGTATTTCAGCCTGTATGGCTATTTTGGTATTTCAGTCAAGTGGCTGTTGTGGTATTAATCATATCCAGTCTGTGAACATGTTTCCTATGCTACTTATTAGTTCAGTTTAAATCTTAATTTATGTGATGAGACTGCTTCCTTCTAGGCCACTTAATAAGTGAAACATCTGTCCAAGCTAAATTTCTGTTCAGTCACTATACAACTAAGTTAAAAGTAACCATCTAAAGAAATTCAACATGCTTCTGACATGATCTGTTTTGCTAATTCTAAACCTTTCCTTTTATTAGAAGTTACTGAGTGTTAGTAAAATGAGGACCAGAAGATGGTTTTCACTGGTTTTGCTTTTGTTTGTTTCATATTTGATGAACATGCATGTGATATATGGATGGTATGTGTGGTATGTATATGCATATATGTGTATGTGAGTGCATGTCTGTGTTTTTTTGTGTGTGTGTATACATGTGCATCTGCATGAGTGTGTGTTTGTGTGTGCATGCGCATGCGCATGCAAGCATATATTTAGTTGCTCACCACCTGAAACAGGGTCTCTCACTGAACCTGAAAACCACTGTTTCAGCCATGTTCAGTTAGCTTTCTGTCTCTGTCTCTCCAGCGTTGCGTTTACAGGTATGTGTCACTAGGCTAGGCTTTTTGCGTGGGTGCTGGGAAACCAGACTCAGTTGCTCATGGTTTCACAGCAAGTACTTTACAGTTTGAGCTATCTTCCAGGCCCCTGTTTTGCTTCTGTTGTTGAGGTTTTTGATTGTTATTTCTATATTTCAGTCTCGTTGAGGCAGAATCTCATATAACTAGGCTAGCCTTGAACTTGCTGTGCAGGTTGAAAGTGCCCTTGAACTTCTGATCGTTCTGCCTCCACTTCCTAAATTGGATATATGTACCAAGCACACTAGGCAGAAAGTCATTTGAATACAGGCAGTATCCAACAGTGGCTTATTTGCACACACAGTCTTCCTGAGCTGTACTTATAGTCCATCAGAAAACATTTTAAAAGTATTAGTTCATATTTGCAAAAGTCGTGAAAGCATCTTTTCATATGCATATCTCTAATTTTCCATGCAAATATTTCCCTTCTTTGGTATTTGTAAAATGTTTAAAAAACATAAACAGCTTTAAGATAATTTAATATTACAGACATTTTCTTCTCAGAAATGCTTTTTGCAAGCCTATTAAATGCTTCCTAGTTTATAGGCAGTAATTTATGTGTACTTTAGAGATTTCCCTGAGTAAATGGAATACTTATGAAAGCATCGAGTAAGACTTTAACATTCACCAAGTGTTACAAAATAATGCCTACCTCATTTTGTTAAAAATCTCCCCTACATTCTCAGTAAATTGTTTATATTTTGCAAGATGATTGTTGTGAGACACAAGGCTTCAAATATGCCAGAGTTTTGATCTCTGGGAAGGCTATCAATGGCTACCAAATCTGATGTCCTATTTTATGATATATTTACTCATGCCACAGGTATTGTGTCCATCAATATGTCTCCTAAGGATTTGGAATTAGAACTCCCGGAGATATGGGTTTCTCATGATGTATATCAATCAGGAATGCTACCACATCTAAACTGTGTTAATAAAATGCACTATAGATATATTCTTTTAGATTACTATAATAAATCTCAAGCATAGAAGATAAATTCAATGTAGAAAAGTTTAAAAATGCTGTAGCCCCCAATACTAAATGAATTTATATAAATAAACACTTGGGAAATGGTATTAAGGTTATTTCCAGATGCATAATAATTTATTCAATGACTTTCTCATCAACTTCTTGCTAAACATTTATGTGCTAGGGTCTCCCGACCAAGTGATACAGAGGCGATTAAAATATGTTTCTGCCTTCAAGAAGCTTATGTTGAATATACATAAGAAATGAAAAAAAAAACTTCTCACCCCCAACGACGGTGTATATATTTAAATAGAGTAGAGCAATTTTCTTCAAGATATTAAATTTCTAAAGTGTCATGTTCTACAACACAATATGCAATGGCAACTCCAGGCATAAAGTTCACAGATAGTAAATGGAAGCATTTTAAAAATAATGTGTATAAAATATATATTCTCTCTATATATACACAAATAGAATTCAAGGAAAGAAGTTTAACTATGATAGAGATGATTATAAGGAATGTCCCTAATGACATATTACAGGATTCCTTGTTCCCAACAATATTTCCCACAATTGAAAACATTAGGTCACTAAACTGTTCTTTAGAATTCAGTGCAAACATTCGCTGACATTTCTGGGCTAGCTAATCTATGCTGCCTTCCTTGGTCTTTAGCCGCAAACCTTCTCAAGTGAACTGGCACTGAAAGGGCTCTCCTTGGAGGTCTTGGAAAGAACCCCCTAAGTCTTGGGCCCAACCCTATTTGACCTGTTCAAGAGTGCTAAGTGGGACACACTTAACAGCTGTGCAATCCAGTCCTCTCGCCTGGACTTTCCACAGCCTGTGCCAAGTAGTGACCTGGCCTGCAGAGTCATTTTAATCCTGAACCCAGTATTTAAAAGTATTATATGACCATGCAGGAGTCATTAGTGTGATCTCTTCTAATTCAGAACCAGCAATTTTATAATTCAGCTAGTTGAAATAAAAGTTTATTTTTATTGAAAATGTATTTATCCATTTTTAAGAAATGATCAGTTTATATAACCCAGGCTAGTCTTGAATTCATGAAATTCTCCTGCCTCAGCCTGATGACTCCTGGAATTACAGGTGTGACCTACCATATCAAGCCATAAATGAAGCTTAAATATAGAAATTTATTGTGCCTTTTGATCATTTAGCAAGTAAAATTAAAAACAATTTTCCTTTGTGTCTATAACACTCAATATTTTAAAACTTGCCATGTTATGAACATTAGAAAAACAATCTTCACAATGGCATTCATTTCAGTTCTACTACACCAAAACTGAAAAGGATATTTTTGAGAAAAGTGACAGCTGTTTTCTAATTAAATGGTGATCATAGTTACTATCATAAGCTGTAAAGCTGATTATGCTCCACAAAAAGAAATTTTGTATTTAGAAAGAAGCACTGTGTGCCAAAATTTCAGAAAGACCAAAGTTTCCTAGCAAGATAGGCTTCCGAATATCACTGGGAAAGCACTGTACATTTATGCAAAAACATATTGATAAACAGACTGATAGCTTATATCAAAATTGAGTAAAAACAAAATAATGTATGACACACTATCAAAGGATGTCATCCAATTTAGTAACAAGTGACATTAAGAAAAGGTCATCTTTATTCATATTCATCCTGTATTTTCAATGGGAATTGTTTTTTTAAATTCTTCTTCAAAGACACGGAAAGAGGAATTCTCAAATTCATCTGGAAACTCAAAAAGCCCAGAATAGCAAAAACAATTCTTAGCAATAAAGGAATGTCTGGGGGAATCACCATCCCTGACCTCAAGCTGTATTACAGAGCAATGGTGATAAAAGCTGCATAGAATTGGTATAGAGACAGAAAATGGAATAGAATCAATGGAATAGAATTGAAGACCCAGAAATAAAACCACACACTTATGGTCACTTGATCTTTGACAAAGAAGCCAAAAATATGCAATGTAAAAAAAAAGAAATCATCTTCAATATGTCTGTATGTAGAAAAATGAAAACAGACCCTTATTTGTCACCATGCACAAAACTCAAGTCCAAGTGGATCAAGGACCTAAACATAAATCCAAATGCACTGAATCTAATAGAAGAGAAAGTGGGAAAGAGCCTTGAACTCATTGAAACAGGGGGAAATTTCCTAAACCAATGCCTCACACTCTAAGATCAAGAATTGATAAATGGGACCTCATGAAACTGGAAGAAAGCTTCTATAAGGCAAAGACATAGTCAATAAGACAAATTGGCAACCTACAGATTGGGAAAAAACTTCACTAACCTCACATCCAATAGAGGGCTATATATACAAAATATATAAAGAACTCAAGAAGCTAACCACCAAAAAACTAAACAAACAAACAAACAAAAAGCAATAAAAAATGGGGTATAGAACTAAACCAAGAATTCACAACAGAGGAACCTCGAATGGCTGTTCATCATCCTTAGTCATTGGGGAAATGCAAATCAAAACAACCAATGGCAAAGATAAAAAAACTCAGATGACAGCAGATGCTGGAGAGGATGTGGAGAAAGAGGAACACTCCTCCATTGCTGGTGGGATTGCAGACTGGTACAATCATGCTGGAAATCAGTTTGGAGGTTCCTCAGAAAATTGGAAATAGACCTACCTAAAGACCTAGCTATACCACCCTTAGGAATATGCCCAAAAGATGCCCTACCATTCCACAGAGACACGTGTTCCACTATGTTCATTGCAGCCTTATTTGTGATAGCCAGAAGCTGGAAACAACCCAGATGTCCCACAAAAGAAGAATGGATACAGAAAATGTGGTTCATTTACACAATGGAATACTACTCAGCTTTTAAGAACAAGGATGTCCTGAGTTTTACAGGCAAATGGATGGAATTAGAAATTATCATCCTGAGTGAAGTAACTCAGACCAAAAAGTATATGCACGGTATGTTCTCACTAATAAGTGGATATTAGCCAAAATAAAAGTACAGAATACCCAAGATGCAGTCCACAGAACTCAAAAAGTTCAACAAGCTAAAGAACTCAAGTGAGGATGCC
The DNA here is from genome assembly GCF_021556685.1 of Rattus norvegicus. NCBI lineage: Eukaryota > Metazoa > Chordata > Mammalia > Rodentia > Muridae > Rattus > Rattus norvegicus. The sequence continues at coordinate 84,670,966 of NC_141554.1, forward strand.
TCAGTCCCACTTGGAAGAGAGAAGAAAGCAACCACAAGGGGGAAAGGAGGGAGGGACAGGGAGGCAAAGGGGATGGGATGGAGGGAGAGGGGAACATGATCTGGTATTGAGTGGGGGGAAAGGATTAAAGCTCTGAGGGCCAGCAGAAAGAATGGAAACAGATGACCTCAGGAGGAAAGAGGTTGGGAGGACCCTCTAGAATGTACCAGAGACCTGGAAAGTAAGAGACTCTTAGGACTCAAAGCAGGGGGTGGGGGTGGGGGGGTTAGGTGAAATCCCCTACAGTGGGGTGAGTGAACTTACTGAACCCACCTCTAGCAGAAAGACAGGGCATCAAGTGAGGAATGGGGTTGCTATCCCACAGTCAAAGCTCTGACCCATAATTCTTCCTGTCTGAAAGAAATGTAGGGATGAAAGTGGAGAAGTGACTGAGGAAAAGAAGGCCCAGCGACAGGCCCAAATTGGAATCCAGCTCAAGGGGAGGCCACAAGAGCTGACACCATTACAGAGGCTATGGGGCATTCACAAAAAGGGACCTATCATGACTGTCCTTCAAATGACCCAACAAGCAGCTGAGTCAGATGCAGATATGTGCACCCAACTAATAAACAGAAGCTGACGACCCCTCTGGTTGAATTAGGGAAAAGCTGGAGGAAGCTGAGGAGGAGGGCGACCCTGTAGGGTGACCAGCAGTCTCAATTAACCTGGACCTCTGAGCTCTCTCAGACACTGGATCACCAACCAGGCAGCATACACCAGCTGAGATGAGGCCCCCAACACATACACAGCAGAGGACTCCCAGATCTGGGTTCAGTCAGAGAGAATACACCTAACCCTCAAGAGACTGGAGGCCCCAGGGAGTTTAGAGGTCTGGTGGGGTGGGTGGGGTGGGGATATCCTTGTGGAGACCAGGGGGGGGGGTTGTCAGGAATAAAATCTAGAGTGTAAAAATAAATAAATAAATAAAAATGGGTACCAGGTACTCTTTCAAGAACCTGCAATCCAATGGACAATTAGCAATGGGCACTGAAAAAGAAATTCTCTCCTTAACTACTTATGCCTCACATGTTACTGTTGTGTTTATTTTGCTTGAGGCAGGTTTAATGCTGCCCAACCTGATTTCAAATTTCTGGATTAAACTGATGGCCCTGCCTTATCCCCACACATAGTCGAGGATTCCACATGTAGCCCTCTAGCAGCTTTACCACCATTTAAATGAAAACAGTCTTTACCATAAACTTCACCTTAATTGTTACTATGTATTGTTCTCACTTGCTGAACACCATTGATGCTAAAGAGCTGGTGTAAAACCACAACAATCAAATAAGTCAGAATTATGAAAGTGCCCAACATTTTGACTAATTTTCAAGATGCCTGAGAAAAATCAGTACAGAGGACCAGTCTATCAGACGGAAAAATGAGAGGCACTCTACTCTAACTTCCCTTAGTAAATTCAGATTTTGATGTTCTTTTTACCTTATAATCCAGGAGAGAATTCTCTTGTTCTACCTCAGAATTGCTTATCATGTCACTTTCTTCATCATCGATAATTTCTATTTTCTGTAACACAAGCAGAAAAATCTTCAAAAATATATATCAGATCAATACATACAAAGTATACAAATAACTCTTCAATATTTAGTTTGGTGACAGAGTGATCTAGGCTATCTAAATTGATTGAACTTTGCTAATTGACTCCTTCATGTTGTTCACAGCATGTGTGTCAATCCTTGTATCTTTAATAGGTGATTGATAGCTCCCTCCAGTGATAAGAAACCAGCCTTCAGTAAGGGTAATCTATTTTAATCACACACACACACACACACACACACACACACACACACACACACACACACACACACGAAAGAGGTTTCCTTTCTATTCCAGTAAGACTCTTCCTTCTAATGAAAAATGTGAACATATGGTGTGCATCCCAAAGGAAAATACAATGTCTAAAAATTCACGTTTATAGCACTCCATTAGCTAGTCAATTGAAAGCAGACATCTATGATAAGATGATGAAAATTGCATGGTGATTTGTTCTCTTCATTGGGCAGTAACAAAGACAGTAAAGAAAGGACAGAGACAGAGAGGCTTCCTCAGCTTCAGAGTTAGTACACAGCAAAGCATGTGCAGTATCTTGTGCACAGTACGGACTAAAATATCTGTCAAAAAAAACAACTCAGAACAGTGTTGATGAAAAGAATGACCAAGAAGCTCTAATCAGGTGGGCAGAGCAAATTCTTTAATGAGAAAGCCTATCTGCTTTGAAAAAGAAAGGAAAAAAACAATGTCAATTAAAATATTTTCCTTTGCATGTAAAAATGTAGTTAAAGCAAAACAAACTGGATGTTAAAACATTTAAACACTACCAACCCAAAAGAAAGTTTCAAAAAGGAGGAAACTAAACCTTATTTAGTCACTAGACAGTCTCTTAAGAACAAGCACATTAGAGCCCTCAGATCCCGGCCCGCAGCAGCTCTCTGCTCCCAGACCCCGTGAGAGAGAGACCAAACCGCCTGGTCAGGTGGGCACTCCTGAGGCTGCAGAGTGGAAGAGACCACCAACACTGCTCACCCCTGCCCACATCCCTGGCCCAAGAGGAAACTGTATAAGGCCTCTGGGCTCCCGTGGGGGAGGGCCCAGGAGTGGCAGGACCCCTGCCTGAGACACCGCTGGAACCTGAGGGAAACAGACCAGATAAACAGTTCTCTGCACCCAAATCCCGTGGGAGGGAGATCTAAACCTTCAGAGAGGCAGACAAGCCTGGGAAACCAGAAGAGACTGCTCTCTGCACACACATCTCGGACGCCAGAAGAAAAAGCCAAAGACCATCTGGAACCCTGGTGCACTGAAGCTCCCGGAAGGGGCGGCACAGGTCTTCCTGGTTGCTGCCGCTGCAGAGAGCCCGTGGGCAGCACCCCACGAGCGAACTTGAGCCTCGGGACCACAGGTAAGACCAAATTTTCTGCTGCAAGAAAGCTGCCTGGTGAACTCAAGACACAGGCCCACAGGAACAGCTGAAGACCTGTAGAGAGGAAAAACTACACGCCCGAAAGCAGAACACTCTGTCCCCATAACTGACTGACAGACAGGAAAACAGGTCTACAGCACTCCTGACACACAGGCTTATAGGACAGTCTAGCCACTGTCAGAAATAGCAGAACAAAGTAACACTAGAGATAATCTGACGGCGAGAGGCAAGCGCAGGAACCCAAGCAACAGAAACCAAGACTACATGGCACCATCGGAGCCCAATTCTCCCACCAAAACAAACATGGAATATCCAAACACACCAGAAAAGCAAGATCTAGTTTCAAAATCATTTTTGATCATGATGCTGGAGGACTTCAAGAAAGACGTGAAGAACTCCCTTAGAGAACAAGTAGAAGCCTACAGAGAGGAATCGCAAAAATGCCTGAAAGAATCGCAAAAATGCCTGAAAGAATTCCAGGAAAACATAAATAAACAAGTAGAAGCCCATAGAGAGGAGACACAAAAATCCCTGAAAGAATTCCAGGAAAACATAAATAAACAAGTAGAAGCCCATAGAGAGGAGACACAAAAATCCCTGAAAGAGTTCCAGGAAAACACAATCAAACAGTGGAAGGAATTAAAAATGGAAATAGAAGCAATCAAGAAATAACATATGGAGGTGGGCACTCCTGAGGCTGCAGAGCGGAAGAGACCACCAACACTGCTCACCCCTGCCCACATCCCTGGCCCAAGAGGAAACTGTATAAGGCCTCTGGGCTCCCGTGGGGGAGGGCCCAGGAGCGGCAGGACCCCTGCCAGAGACACTGCCGGACCCTGAAGGAAACAGACCGGATAAACAGTTCTCTGCACCCAAATCCCGTGGGAGGGAGAGCTAAACCTTCAGAGAGGCAGACAGGCCTGGGAAACCAGAAGAGACTGCTCCCTGCACACACATCTCGGACGCCAGAGGAAAAAGCCAAAGACCATCTGGAACCCTGGTGCACTGAAGCTCCCGGAAGGGGCGGCACAGGTCTTCCTGGTTGCTGCTGCTGCAGAGAGCCCCTGGACAGCACCCCACGAGCAAACCTGAGCCTCGGGACCACAGGTAAGACCTAATTTTCTGCTGCAAGAAAGCTGCCTGGTGAACTCAAGACACAGGCCCACAGGAACAGCTGAAGACCTGTAGAGAGGAAAAACTACACGCCCGAAAGCAGAACACTCTGTCCCCATAACTGACTGAAAGAGAGGAAATCAGGTCTACAGCACTCCTGACACACAGGCTTATAGGACAGTCTAGCCACTGTCAGAAATAGCAGAACAAAGTAACACTAGAGATAATCTGATGGCGAGAGGCAAGCGCAGGAACCCAAGCAACAGAAACCAAGACTACATGCCATCATCGGAGCCCAATTCTCCCACGAAAACAAACATGGAATATCCAAACACACCAGAAAAGCAAGATCTAGTTTCAAAATCATATTTGATCATGATGCTGGAGGACTTCAGGAAAGACCTGAACACACTTAGGGAAGCACAGGAAAACATTAATAAACAAGTAAAAGCCTACAGAGAGGAATCGCAAAAATCCCTGAAAGAATTCCAGGAAAACACAATCAAACAGTTGAAGGAATTAAAAATGGAAATAGAAGCAATCAAGAAAGAACACATGGAAACAACCCTGGATATAGAAAACCAAAAGAAGAGACAAGGAGCTGTAGATACAAGCTTCACCAACAGAATACAAGAGATGGAAGAGAGAATCTCAGGAGCAGAAGATTCCATAGAAATCATTGACTCAACTGTCAAAGATAATGTAAAGCGGAAAAAGCTACTGGTCCAAAACATACAGGAAATCCAGGACTCAATGAGAAGATCAAACCTAAGGATAATAGGTATAGAAGAGAGTGAAGACTCCCAGCTCAAAGGACCAGTAAATATCTTCAACAAAATCATAGAAGAAAACTTCCCTAACCTAAAAAAAGAGATACCCATAGACATACAGGAAGCCTACAGAACTCCAAATAGATTGGACCAGAAAAGAAACACCTCCCGTCACATAATTGTCAAAACACCAAACGCACAAAATAAAGAAAGAATATTAAAAGCAGTAAGGGAAAAAGGTCAAGTAACATATAAAGGGAGACCTATCAGAATCACACCAGACTTCTCGCCAGAAACTATGAAGGCCAGAAGATCCTGGACTGATGTTATACAGACCCTAAGAGAACACAAATGCCAGCCCAGATTACTGTATCCAGCAAAACTCTCAATTAACATTGATGGAGAAACCAAGATATTCCATGACAAAACCAAATTTACACAATATCTTTCTACAAATCCAGCACTACAAAGGATAATAAATGGTAAAGCCCAACATAAGGAGGCAAGCTATACCCTAGAAGAAGCAAGAAACTAATAGTCTTGGCAACAAAACAAAGAGAATGAAAGCACACAAACATAACCTCACATCAAATATGAATATAACGGGAAGCAATAATCACTATTCCTTAATATCTCTCAATATCAATGGCCTCAACTCCCCAATAAAAAGACATAGATTAACAAACTGGATACGCAACGAGGACCCTGCATTCTGCTGCCTACAGGAAACACACCTCAGAGACAAAGACAGACACTACCTCAGAGTGAAAGGCTGGAAAACAACTTTCCAAGCAAATGGTCAGAAGAAGCAAGCTGGAGTAGCCATTCTAATATCAAATAAAATCAATTTCCAACTAAAAGTCATCAAAAAAGATAAGGAAGGACACTTCATATTCATCAAAGGAAAAATCAACCAAGATGAATTCTCAATCCTAAATATCTATGCCCCAAATACAAGGGCACCTACATATGTAAAAGAAACCTTACTAAAGCTCAAAACACACATTGCACCTCACACAATAATAGTGGGAGATTTCAACACCCCACTCTCATCAATGGACAGATCATGGAAACAGAAATTAAACAGTGATGTAGACAGACTAAGAGAAGTCATGAGCCAAATGGACTTAACGGATATTTATAGAACATTCTATCCTAAAGCAAAAGGATATACCTTCTTCTCAGCTCCTCATGGTACTTTCTCCAAAATTGACCATATAATTGGTCAAAAAACGGGCCTCAACAGGTACAGAAAGATAGAAATAATCCCATGCGTGCTATCGGACCACCACGGCCTAAAACTGGTCTTCAATAACAATAAGGGAAGAATGCCCACATATACGTGGAAATTGAACAATGCTCTACTCAATGATAACCTGGTCAAGGAAGAAATAAAGAAAGAAATTAAAAACTTTTTAGAATTTAATGAAAATGAAGATACAACATACTCAAACTTATGGGACACAATGAAAGCTGTGCTAAGAGGGAAACTCATAGCGCTGAGTGCCTGCAGAAAGAAACAGGAAAGAGCATATGTCAGCAGCTTGACAGCACACCTAAAAGCTCTAGAACAAAAAGAAGCAAATACACCCAGGAGGAGTAGAAGGCAGGAAATAATCAAACTCAGAGCTGAAATCAACCAAGTAGAAACAAAAAGGACCATAGAAAGAATCAACAGAACCAAAAGTTGGTTCTTTGAGAAAATCAACAAGATAGATAAACCCTTAGCCAGACTAACGAGAGGACACAGAGAGTGTGTCCAAATTAACAAAATCAGAAATGAAAAGGGAGACATAACTACAGATTCGGAGGAAATTCAAAAAATCATCAGATCTTACTATAAAAACCTATATTCAACAAAATTTGAAAATCTTCAGGAAATGGACAATTTCCTAGACAGATACCAGGTATCGAAGTTAAATCAGGAACAGATAAACCAGTTAAACAACCCCATAACTCCTAAGGAAATAGAAGCAGTCATTAAAGGTCTCCCAACCAAAAAGAGCCCAGGTCCAGACGGGTTTAGTGCAGAATTCTATCAAACCTTCATAGAAGACCTCATACCAATATTATCCAAACTATTCCACAAAATTGAAACAGATGGAGCCCTACCGAATTCCTTCTATGAAGCCACAATTACTCTTATACCTAAACCACACAAAGACACAACAAAGAAAGAGAACTTCAGACCAATTTCCCTTATGAATATCGACGCAAAAATACTCAATAAAATTCTGGCAAACCGAATTCAAGAGCACATCAAAACAATCATCCACCATGATCAAGTAGGCTTCATCCCAGGCATGCAGGGATGGTTTAATATACGGAAAACCATCAACGTGATCCATTATATAAACAAACTGAAAGAACAGAACCACATGATCATTTCATTAGATGCTGAGAAAGCATTTGACAAAATTCAACACCCCTTCATGATAAAAGTCCTGGAAAGAATAGGAATTCAAGGCCCATACCTAAACATAGTAAAAGCCACATACAGCAAACCAGTTGCTAACATTAAACTAAATGGAGAGAAACTAGAAGCAATCCCACTAAAATCAGGGACTAGACAAGGCTGCCCACTCTCTCCCTACTTATTCAATATAGTTCTTGAAGTTCTAGCCAGAGCAATCAGACAACAAAAGGAGATCAAAGGGATACAGATCGGAAAAGAAGAGGTCAAAATATCACTATTTGCAGATGACATGATAGTATATTTAAGTGATCCCAAAAGTTCCACCAGAGAACTACTAAAGCTGATAAACAACTTCAGCAAAGTGGCTGGGTATAAAATTAACTCAAATAAATCAGTTGCCTTCCTCTATACAAAAGAGAAACAAGCCGAGAAAGAAATTAGGGAAACGACACCCTTCATAATAGACCCAAATAATATAAAGTACCTCGGTGTGACTTTAACCAAGCAAGTAAAAGATCTGTACAATAAGAACTTCAAGACACTGAGGAAAAAATTAAAGAAGACCTCAGAAGATGGAAAGATCTCCCATGCTCATGGATTGGCAGGATTAATATGGTAAAAATGGCCATTTTACCAAAAGCAATCTACACATTCAATGCAATCCCCATCAAAATACCAATCCAATTCTTCAAAGAGTTAGACAGAACAATTTGCAAATTCATCTGGAATAACAAAAAACCCAGGATAGCTAAAGCTATCCTCAACAATAAAAGGACTTCAGGGGGAATCACTATCCCTGAACTCAAGCAGTATTACAGAGCAATAGTGATAAAAACTGCATGGTATTGGTACAGAGACAGACAGATAGACCAATGGAATAGAATTGAAGACCCAGAAATGAACCCACACACCTATGGTCACTTGATTTTTGACAAAGGAGCCAAAACCATCCAATGGAAAAAAGATAGCATTTTCAGCAAATGGTGTTGGTTCAACTGGAGGGCAACATGTAGAAGAATGCAGATCGATCCATGCTTATCACCCTGTACAAAGCTTAAGTCCAAGTGGATCAAGGACCTCCACATCAAACCAGACACACTCAAACTAATAGAAGAAAAACTAGGGAAGCATCTGGAACACATGGGCACTGGAAAAAATTTCCTGAACAAAACACCAATGGCTTATGCTCTAAGATCAAGAATCGACAAATGGGATCTCATAAAACTGCAAAGCTTCTGTAAGGCAAAGGACACTGTGGTTAGGACAAAACGGCAACCAACAGATTGGGAAAAGATCTTTACCAATCCTACAACAGATAGAGGCCTTATTTCCAAAATATACAAAGAACTCAAGAAGTTAGACCGCAGGGAAACACATAACCCTATTAAAAAATGGGGTTCAGAGCTAAACAAAGAATTCACAGCTGAGGAATGCCGAATGGCTGAGAAACACCTAAAGAAATGTTCAACATCTTTAGTCATAAGGGAAATGCAAATCAAAACAACCCTGAGATTTCACCTCACACCAGTGCGATTGGCTAAGATCAAAAACTCAGGTGACAGCAGATGCTGGCGAGGATGTGGAGAAAGAGGAACACTCCTCCATTGTTGGTGGGATTGCAGACTGGTAAAACCATTCTGGAAATCAGTCTGGAGGTTCCTCAGAAAATTGGACATTGAACTGCCTGAGGATCCAGCTATACCTCTCTTGGGCATATACCCAAAAGATGCCTCAACATATAAAAGAGACACGTGCTCCACTATGTTCATCGCAGCCTTATTTATAATAGCCAGAAAATGGAAAGAACCCAGATGCCCTTCAACAGAGGAATGGATACAGAAAATGTGGTACATCTACACAATGGAATATTACTCAGCTATCAAAAACAACGAGTTTATGAAATTCGTAGGCAAATGTTTGGAACTGGAAAATATCATCCTGAGTGAGCTAACCCAATCACAGAAAGACATACATGGTATGCACTCATTGATAAGTGGCTATTAGCCCAAATGCTTGAATTACCCTAGATCCCTAGAACAAACGAAACTCAAGACGGATGATCAAAATGTGAATGCTTCACTCCTTCTTTAAATGAGGAAAAAGAATACCCTTGACAGGGAAGGGAGAGGCAAAGATTAAAACAGAGACTGAAGGAACACCCATTCAGAGCCTGCCCCACATGTGGCCCATACATATACAGCCACCCAATTAGACAAGATGGATGAAGCAAAGAAGTGCAGACCGACAGGAGCCGGATGTAGATCGCTCCTGAGAGACACAGCCAGAATACAGCAAATATAGAGGCGAATGCCAGCAGCAAACCACTGAACTGAGAATAGGTCCCCTATTGAAGGAATCAGAGAAAGAACTGGAAGAGCTTGAAGGGGCTCGAGACCCCAAAAGTACAACAATGCCAAGCAACCAGAGCTTCCAGGGACTAAGCCACTACCTAAAGACTATACATGGACTGACCCTGGACTCTGACCCCATAGGTAGCAATGAATATCCTAGTAAGAGCACCAGTGGAAGGGGAAGCCCTGGGTCCTGCTAAGACTGAACCCCCAGTGAACTAGACTATGGGGGGAGGGCGGCAATGGGGGGAGGGTTGGGAGGGGAACACCCATAAGGAAGGGGAGGGGGGAGGGGGATGTTTGCCCGGAAACCGGGAAAGGGAATAACACTTGAAATGTATATAAGAAATACTCAAGTTAATAAAAAAAAAATAAAAAAAAAAAAAAAAAAAAGAAATAACATATGGAAACAACCCTGGATATAGAAAACCAAAAGAAGAGACAAGGAGCTGTAGATACAAGCTTCACCAACAGAATACAAGAGATGGAAGAGAGAATCTCAGGAGCAGAAGATTCCATAGAAATCATTGACTCAACTGTCAAAGATAATGTAAAGCGGAAAAAGCTACTGGTCCAAAACATACAGGAAATCCAGGACTCAATGAGAAGATCAAACCTAAGGATAATAGGTATAGAAGAGAGTGAAGACTCCCAGCTCAAAGGATCAGTAAATATCTTCAACAAAATCATAGAAGAAAACTTCCCTAACCTAAAAAAAGAGATACCCATAGACATACAAGAAGCCTACAGAACTCCAAATAGATTGGACCAGAAAAGAAACACCTCCCGTCACATAATAGTCAAAACACCAAACGCACAAAATAAAGAAAGAATATTAAAAGCAGTAAGGGAAAAAGGTCAAGTAACATATAAAGGCAGACCTATCAGAATCACACCAGACTTCTCGCCAGAAACTGAGAAGGCCAGAAGATCCTGGACTGATGTCATACAGACCCTAAGAGAACACAAATGCCAGCCCAGGTTACTGTATCCAGCAAAACTCTCAATTAACATTGATGGAGAAACCAAGATATTTCATGACAAAACCAAATTTACACAATATCTTTCTACAAATCCAGCACTACAAAGGATAATAAATGGTAAAGACCAACATAAGGAGGCAAGCTATACCCTAGAAGAAGCAAGAAACTAATCGTCTTGGCAACAAAACAAAGAGAATGAAAGCACACAAACATAACCTCACATCCAAATATGAATATAACGGGAAGCAATAATCACTATTCCTTAATATCTCTCAATATCAATGGCCTCAACTCTCCAATAAAAAGACATAGATTAACAAACTGGATACGCAACGAGGACCCTGCATTCTGCTGGCTACAGGAAACACACCTCAGAGACAAAGACAGACACTACCTCAAAGTGAAAGGCTGGAAAACAACTTTCCAAGCAAATGGTCAGAAGAAGCAAGCTGGAGTAGCCATTCTAATATCAAATAAAATCAATTTCCAACTAAAAGTCATCAAAAAAGATAAGGAAGGACACTTCATATTCATCAAAGGAAAAATCCACCAAGATGAACTCTCAATCCTAAATATCTATGCCCCAAATACAAGGGCACCTACATACGTAAAAGAAACCTTACTAAAGCTCAAAACACACATTGGACCTCACACAATAATAGTGGGAGATTTCAACACACCACTCTCATCAATGGACAGATCATGGAAACAGAAATTAAACAGTGATGTCGACAGACTAAGAGAAGTCATGAGCCAAATGGACTTAACGGATATTTATAGAACATTCTACCCTAAAGCAAAAGGATATACCTTCTTCTCAGCTCCTCATGGCACTTTCTCCAAAATTGACCATATAATTGGTCAAAAAACGGGCCTCAACAGGTACAGAAAGATAGAAATAATCCCATGCGTGCTATCGGACCACCACGGCCTAAAACTGGTCTTCAATAACAATAAGGGAAGAATGCCCACATATACGTGGAAATTGAACAATGCTCTACTCAATGATAACCTGGTCAAGGAAGAAATAAAGAAAGAAATGAAAAACTTTTTAGAATTTAATGAAAATGAAGGTACAACATACCCAAACTTATGGGACACAATGAAAGCTGTGCTAAGAGGAAAACTCATAGCGCTGAGTGCCTGCAGAAAGAAACAGGAAAGAGCATATGTCAGCAGCTTGACAGCACACCTAAAAGCTCTAGAACAAAAAGAAGCAAATACACCCAGGAGGAGTAGAAGGCAGGAAATAATCAAACTCAGAGCTGAAATCAACCAAGTAGAAACAAAAAGGACCATAGAAAGAATCAACAGAACCAAAAGCTGGTTCTAAGAGAAAATCAACAAGATAGATAAACCCTTAGCCAGACTAACGAGAGGACACAGAGAGTGCGTCCAAATTAATAAAATCAGAAATGAAAAGGGAGACATAACGACAGATTCAGAGGAAATTCAAAAAATCATCAGATCTTACTATAAAAACCTATATTCAACAAAACTTGAAAATCTTCAGGAAATGGACAATTTCCTAGACAGATACCAGGTATCGAGGCTAAATCAGGAAAAGATAAACCAGATAAACAACCCCATAACTCCTAAGGAAATAGAAGCAGTCATTAAAGGTCTCCCAACCAAAAAGAGCCCAGGTCCAGACGGGTTTAGTGTAGAATTCTATCAAACCTTCATAGAAGACCTCATACCAATATTATCCAAACTATTCCACAAAATTGAAACAGATGGAGCCCTACCGAATTCCTTCTACGAAGCCACAATTACTCTTATACCTAAACCACACAAAGACACAACAAAGAAAGAGAACTTCAGACCAATTTCCCTTATGAATATCGACGCAAAAATACTCAATAAAATTCTGGCAAACCGAATTCAAGAGCACTTCAAAACAATCATCCACCATGATCAAGTAGGCTTCATCCCAGGCATGCAGGGATGGTTTAATATACGGAAAACCATCAACGTGATCCATTATATAAACAAACTGAAAGAACAAAACCACATGATCATTTCATTAGATGCTGAGAAAGCATTTGACAAAATTCAACACCCCTTCATGATAAAAGTCCTGGAAAGAATGGGAATTCAAGGCCCATACCTAAACATAGTAAAAGCCATATACAGCAAACCAGTTGCTAACATTAAACTAAATGGAGAGAAACTTGAAGCAATCCCACTAAAATCAGGGACTAGACAAGGCTGCCCACTCTCTCCCTACTTATTCAATATAGTTCTTGAAGTTCTAGCCAGAGCAATCAGACAACAAAAGGAGATCAAGGGGATACAGATCGGAAAAGAAGAGGTCAAAATATCACTATTTGCAGATGACATGATAGTATATTTAAGTGATCCCAAAAGTTCCACCAGAGAACTACTAAAGCTGATAAACAACTTCAGCAAAGTGGCTGGGTATAAAATTAACTCAAATAAATCAGTTGCCTTCCTCTATACAAAAGAGAAACAAGCCGAGAAAGAAATTAGGGAAACGACACCCTTCATAATAGACCCAAATAATATAAAGTACCTCAGTGTGACTTTAACCAAGCAAGTAAAAGATCTGTACAATAAGAACTTCAAGACACTGAGGAAAGAAATTGAAGAAGACCTCAGAAGATGGAAAGATCTCCCATGCTCATGGATTGGCAGGATTAATATAGTAAAAATGGCCATTTTACCAAAAGCAATCTACAGATTCAATGCAATCCCCATCAAAATACCAATCCAATTCTTCAAAGAGTTAGACAGAACAATTTGCAAATTCATCTGGAATAACAAAAAACCCAGGATAGCTAAAGCTATCCTCAACAATAAAAGGACTTCAGGGGGAATCACTATCCCTGAACTCAAGCAGTATTACAGAGCAATAGTGATAAAAACTGCATGGTATTGGTACAGAGACAGACAGATAGACCAATGGAATAGAATTGAAGACCCAAATGAACGCACACACCTATGGTCACTTGATTTTTGACAAAGGAGCCAAAACCATCCAATGGAAAAAAGATAGCATTTTCAGCAAATGGTGCTGGTTCAACTGGAGGGCAACATGTAGAAGAATGCAGATCGATCCATCCTTATCACCCTGTACAAAGCTTAAGTCCAAGTGGATCAAGGACCTCCACATCAAACCAGACACACTCAAACTAATAAAAGAAAAACTAGGGAAGCATCTGGATCACATGGGCACTGGAAAAAATTTCCTGAACAAAACACCAATGGCTTACACTCTAAGATCAAGAATCGACAAATGGGATCTCATAAAACTGCAAAGCTTCTGTAAGGCAAAGGACACTGTGGTTAGGACAAAACGGCAACCAACAGATTGGGAAAAGATCTTTACCAATCCTACAACAGATAGAGGCCTTATATCCAAAATATACAAAGAACTCAAGAAGTTAGACCGCAGGGAAACAAATAACCCTATTAAAAAATGGGGTTCAGAGCTAAACAAAGAATTCACAGCTGAGGAATGCCGAATGGCTGAGAAACACCTAAAGAAATGTTCAACATCTTTAGTCATAAGGGAAATGCAAATCAAAACAACCCTGAGATTTCACCTCACACCAGTGAGAATGGCTAAGATCAAAAACTCAGGTGACAGCAGATGCTGGCGAGGATGTGGAGAAAGAGGAACACTCCTCCATTGTTGGTGGGATTGCAGACTGGTACAACCATTCTGGAAATCAGTCTGGAGGTTCCTCAGAAAATTGGACATTGAACTGCCTGAGGATCCAGCTATACCTCTCTTGGGCATATACCCAAAAGATGCCTCAACATACAAAAGAGACACGTGCTCCACTATGTTCATCGCAGCCTTATTTATAATAGCCAGAAACTGGAAAGAACCCAGATGCCCTTCAACAGAGGAATGGATTCAGAAAATGTGGTACATCTACACAATGGAATATTACTCAGCTATCAAAAACAACGAGTTTATGAAATTCGTAGGCAAATGGTTGGAACTGGAAAATATCATCCTGAGTGAGCTAACCCATTCACAGAAAGACATACATGGTATGCACTCATTGATAAGTGGCTATTAGCCCAAATGCTTGAATTACCCTAGATCCCTAGAACAAACGAAACTCAAGACGGATGATCAAAATGTGAATGCTTCACTCCTTCTTTAAATGAGGAAAAAGAATACCCTTGGCAGGGAAGGGAGAGGCAAAGATTAAAACAGAGACTGAAGGAACACTCATTCAGAGCCTGCCCCACATATGACCCATACATATACAGCCACCCAATTAGAGAAGATGGACGAAGCAAAGAAGTGCAGGCCTACAGGAACCGGATGTAGATCGCTCCTGAGAGACACAGCCAGAATACAGCAAATACAGAGGCGAATGCCAGCAGCAAACCACTGAACTGAGAATAGGCCCCCGTTGAAGGAATCAGAGAAAGAACTGGAAGAGCTTGAAGGGGCTCGAGACCCCATATGTACAACAATGCTAAGCAACCAGAGCTTCCAGGGACTAAGCCACTACCTAAAGACTATACATGGACTGACCCTGGACTCTGACCCCATAGGTAGCAATGAATATCCTAGTAAGAGCACCAGTGGAAGGGGAAGCCCTGGGTCCTGCTAAGACTGAACCCCCAGTGAACTAGACTATGGGGGGAGGGCGGCAATGGGGGGAGGGTTGGGAGGGGAACACCCATAAGGAAGGGGAGGGGGGAGGGGGATGTTTGCCGGAAACCGGGAAAGGGAATAACACTTGAAATGTATATAAGAAATACTCAAGTTAATAAAAAAAAATGAAAAAAAAAAAGAACAAGCACATTAATATCATCATGTTGTAGGTAGAATATGAAATTAGATTTCTTACACACACACACACACACACACACACACACACACACACACAAACTTAAAATGATCATACTTGGTATACTGCTGCTGAGGACAGGACACCATCATAGTGTTTCTGACCTGAGGTCTATGAGTCAGAAGGACATTTGCAGTGACACCGCCTTCTCCCACTGCACAGACAGTATCCTAATGTTTTGCTTCCTATTATAATCACTATAAACTTAAGTCTTAATCACATCATCCTTCTTGTTTTAAGGCCTTTAGATTTTCTACCTATTTGGACTGTTTCTTGGAAAATGGAGCTAGGCATTTAAGAGAAGAAGGTCCCCATGGCCACTGTATAGATTGTGCATATAAATAGATTTTATATGTCTCGGATTTGTCATCCATGACTAATAATTGGGGGCACTCAAAACTTACAAGCAGAGGAGATCAACCTTTGAAAGTTTGAAGTTTTGTCTCTGAAAATCAATTGTTCTTGAAAAATTAGGTGCCTAAGTGACTCTGAGTCATACCTCACGGCTTCATTTGTTATTTTCAACTGTCTGCTGCTGATGAGATGCGATGCAGAGAAATTCAGGCTAAAAATGAACACATCTTTAGGGGAAAAGATATCTCAATTGTAAATAATTGTTTATAGTTTATACACTATAATTCACATCTAGAGAAGGAGATATTTGCTGAGATTTAAAATATTAGGACAGTTCATTGTGGAAAACAATGATTACTAGCTACTTGAAAAAAAAATGACTGCCTCAAAACCAAAGCTAACTTTTCAGTGTGCCTGTTGAATTTAGTGCTTAGAAGAATCAAACATGGACTTAAACTGGGATTTAAAAAGGAAAAAATACAATGGAATGTAATCTAGAAATCTATTTTATATGTAGAAAACGTTAGATATTGTTGATATTTAACATTATGAGCCCAAATGTATATTTCATGCGCTCTGTTTTTAATGAAGAGGTGCTCAGGATTATAATGTCAAAGAAATTATGTTTGTGATAGAAGCCAGAGTAAATTGTGATGTCATAGCTACTTTGAAACAGAAAAAAAAAGGCATTATAAGGTCTATTTTAATGAGAATCACTCCTAGAGCATTGACTCAAAAGCAAAAAGGAAAACATGACTGCACTTCCTTCTGCGTCTGACTCGGTTTTATACTATCTTGATTCCTATATAACTTTACTTGGCCAACATATAAACAAATTCTGCTAAAACAGCTGCTAAGGGAACATCGCTACATGTTTATATTTTTACAAAACCCAATTTAATCCACATACAGCCTGTCCCTGCTGCTATTCAAATTCTTAAAATACTGCCTTTCGATCTTTGCTGTGATGTTGAAAGCAATAAACAGAGTACAAGTTAACCAGAAAAAAAGTTTCCAAATAGGTAGTGCAATTGTTTGTATATGCTTGGCCCAGGGAGTGGCACTATTAGGAAGTGGATTCTTGTTGGAGTAGGTGTGTCACTATGGCCCTATTCCTAGCTTCCTGGGAGTCAGTATTCTGATAGCAGCCTTCAGATTAAGATGTAGAACTCTCAGCTCCTCCTGCACCATGCCTGCCTGGATGCTGCTATGCTCCTGCCTTGATGATAATGGACTGAATCTCTGAACCTGTAAGCCAGCCCCAATTAAATGTTGTCATTTATAAGAGTTGTCTTGGTCATGGTGTCTGTTCACAGCAGTAAAACCCTAAGACAGCTAGGTATGGCCTGAACAGAGAAACCCTTTGATATAAGCACCAGCACTAACAAAGACTTCCTTCATGATCTCCAGCTAAACTCCATTTCAATTGTGCCATCTGCCCAATGGAATCAATCAGCTCCACACTCAGTGTGTTGAAGAAAATAACTTGTTATGTATAAAATATGTCATATTTGAACTATTACGTTTTCAAAGTTGGAAATCCCCAAAAGTTAAAAAAGGAAGTATTTGAAATTACCTATTGAGTAGTGAAAGAGATATTAAATTCATACAAACAAGATCTGTTTGGGTTTATAGAGTAAAGCAAGACTTTATCCTGACAATACAGATGTTGTCATCAACTGGCACAGTGTCCTTGAAATCCATCCTGTAATGAGGAAAGAATTTCAAATCGTACATACCACATTATCTGCGGATACTGCCTGATGCTCTTCATCCTTATGTGCCCTGGCCTCATTTGGGATTAGTTCGTTGGACTCCTCTGTAGGGAAAAAAACAGTAAAGTCTATATCTTGTATCTCAAAACCTTAGTATATTTTTTATTCTTAATTTGTCTGTTTTGCCAAAACCATACACATGTCAAAGCACAAATGTGCATTTTTTAACTTTATTCCTATCTTATTTAGTCATATACATTTTCATTAGTTATGTAAATGGGTAGAA
Source organism: Rattus norvegicus (assembly GCF_021556685.1). Lineage (NCBI taxonomy): Eukaryota > Metazoa > Chordata > Mammalia > Rodentia > Muridae > Rattus > Rattus norvegicus. The sequence goes on from NC_141554.1 coordinate 84,688,769, forward strand.
ATATACGAATGACCATCACTCTGCTATTTATGATAGAAAAGATGGGAGAAACCTGTATCTTCAGCAATGAATAAATACAGAAGTTACCTACGAGGTAAGAAGCTGCTAAAAATAAAGTATTATGAGCTACTTGCAAGTAAAAAAAACTGAAAAATAAAATTTATGGTGTAGGTACACACAATCTTATATCTGTAAAATACACACACATATGCATATATATGTGCATGTACAAATATGCGTGTGCTTAATAAGTAAAAACAAGAGACAACACTATTTTTTGAACTACTGTTTCCATTATTATCCCTGGTTAGAATTATATAATTATAAATTATTTTTACTTTTATTTTTAAGTTTTTAAATTTTGTTCAGTTAAGCATTTTCTACAATAGTACTCATTTTTCTTTTCTTTTTCTTTGGTGGATAAGGTCTTGCTACATAGCCTTAGCTGGCAAAGAACTCACTGTATGGAGGAGATTAACCTTAAAGTTTCAATAATTTTTCTGTCTCCGCATGCTTAGTGGTGGGTTTTCAGGCCTTTTCCACCACGCCTGGCTTTGCTTATTATAATAGGACAAAAGCAGCAAATAGTTTCTCAATAAATGGTATAAAATGTTAAATGCAGATTTTCACTTGTATTAAAAAGCAGGATCATTTCAACACTTGTATACACACATCTTTGTGCATCTTATACGTATGCAAAGAGATACTACTCATTAAAGTATCCCTTTGTTCTGCTTATAGAAGGTTATTCTCTAAGGAATAAGATTATTTCTGTCCCCATAGTATTTCCAAATATTTTCAACAATGGACATGTATTTTTTTCAGATCAAATCCATTATTTTAAAATAGAAAATAATAAAACAGTGAGAGATAAATTAATTCAGAGAAACTACTCTACAAAAGTTTGTCTGTGATAAGGTATGGCAAGTGTCTGCTTCAAGACACTGGGTATGTCTACATACATTACCCCTTTGCCCTTTTAGTTTGTAATATTCTCACTCAGATGCTTTAAAATAGAGTAGGAATGTTTATCTCTGTGCTTCTCTTTTCTACACAGCAATTTCATGGATATTATTGGATAAATACTAGTAAAATTTCTCAGATCCTTGGTAAATAACATTTCAATTCAACTTAGAAAGCTGAAGAAAAACATACATCATCCCTCCTAAGATTTTCCTACTCCATTCATTCCCATGTATAAGCATGAAGAAGGATTAGGAGAAATTCACTTTTAAGAATTGTTTATGAGAATTCAAGTGTGTGATAGCCAAGAAAACTTCAGCAGAATTTTAATACAATGTTCTGTATAAATTCAATTTAACTTTCTTATCTCTACCATATATTTTAAATTAAATTTTATTGTATGTACTTGAGGTATATAACACAATATATATGTATATAGCAAAAAGATTGCTACAATGCAACAAATTAACATATTTATCATCTCACAGTTTCCCATCCCCCAGGCGACAGCTGCTATCACCACTTATTGAAAATCCTGAATACACAATACACTATCATTAACAATGGTCCTCATGCTTTTTATTAGATCTTTCCCCTTATTCATCACACACATTGTAACTTCGTACGCTCTCAGTTCCATCTCCCCATTCTCCTACCCCATTCAAAAACCACTCTTTTATTACATTTGATATATTTGACCTTCCTTGCCCTGTTATTTGCTGCAACATGGATGAACCCAGGGGATGCTATCTAAGTGAAATAAGCCAGGCATAAAGGAAGAAAGAAAATAAATTGCATGATATCATTTATTTGTGAAAAGTAAGAAAAGTCAATTTCAAATTTTATAAAAACAATGACTCCTAGACAAAGGAAAGTTTACCTATTCATTAGTGAGACATTTCGAGTCACAGACATTTCAAGTCCTACATAATCAGTGATGAAATGAAATGGAAAGAGGGAAAATTGTCATTAGATTTAGCTGCAGTTCTGATATTAGGAACACTGGTCTCAGAAGAGGGGTTATATTGCTCATCAACAAGATCATTACTGGCTCTATTCCTTATAGGATTGCTGTACATTCTTCTTCAGATTTACTCCTAGCTTTATACACAGTTCCAGTTCACGGACAGCTTATTTATGTATGGTTTGATTATTTTAGAAAATTTATATAAAAGCTATTTTGAGGTTTCTGAAATAAAAAGGTGTAATATGATACACTAAGTAAGGAATGTTTTCTTCTGCATATAGATACTTTCAATATTAGCAAAAGTTTGAGATATAAAAACTGTCAGTGTGTCTTGGTAATTATGCACACACACACACACACACACACACACACACATACACACACAAGGGCAGTTTTGCTAATTGAAAATAAAAAGTAGAATTAGTCAGTGAAAACTCCAGAGGGCACTCTATGTGGCAACTTAAGCTCACACTAAGCCATAGAGAATTATCTTTTGATACACACCACATATACCCCACATATTAAGATACGTCTATTAAACATGCACTTCTAGAAAGATAAGGTTGTAAATATTATTTCTTTTAAACAATTTGATTGTTAGGATAGTGAAAACCTTTAAATTTTTCTCAGATTACCCAAGTATTATTTTTGCTAAAGTCTCCAAATTGTAAGAATCAATGGTACCATGCCTATTTTTACTCCATCCCAGGAAAACAAAAAAGAAATGGGGGAAAGGATGGTCAAGTACAAGGTAGAACTGAGGTGATTCAGAATGTCTGTGTCGGGGACCTACATGCTTGGTCAGAAACAAAGGATCACTTGTAAAACTGTTAAAGAATCATGCATGCTTTTGCATACTGGCAAAGACTGTGTCCTTTTGCATTTTGAAGGATAATATTTTTTCCTTGCAAAGACACTGAAAGAAAACTATATACTGTTTTTCTGTGTTCGTTTTAATGTGTGTTGTAATATGGATATTTTCCCTTTGAGATAGTTAAAACACGGCAATCTTTTTAAATGAACAATTGTGTTTAAGGATTCTGAAATGTAGTTGTTATATTGAAAATATGTCTACTTCTCTTAGAGGGAATCGATGGATATCTCAATGTAAACACAATCAAGCTATATTTTCACGATCTGGAAGAGAATAGGTCAGTGTATTTCAGAGGTAGGTTTTAGTCTCGGCCAGATGACACAACTAGTTCTTACAAATGGGTCACATAATCAACACAGTCAGATTAGTATTCTCCATCAATAAAATGAAGAAACTGTACAGATCTAGTTGGAAACAGCACCAAAAGGGCTCCTTCCAGTCCTTGAAAATGCTTTTCTGCAGCAATTTCTGAGGAGAATGAAAAGGTTACTGCGTGCTTGTAAAAAAAAAACAAGCCACCGGGAGAAATTCAAGGTAACTGCTTACTTCTCATCATGTGTTTTCTGATTCATACATTAAATTCTCTCTCTCCTTTTTCTCATTAGGTCTTGATTACTATGCCAGCTATCTAGACAACACACTATTATATGACAAAGGACCCTAGTACAGGAGCAGCAGTTTATTAAATGGGGACCATTAATGCAGACTTTAAAATTAACATTTGCCGTTTCCCCCATTAAGTGCTTATTCTCTAAAATTCTGTTTCAGAAGTGGAAGTGGCAGTTGGGAATGGAACTGTGCACTCAAGGGCCTATGTATCAGAATAGTTCCTCACAGCAATCCTGTCCTTTCAGAGACACATACAAACCTTCTTCCCTGCCCACTTCAAATAGCTGTAGGGCATTAGGCTCTAAAGACCCCATCATATAATTATTGGGAATAACTCAAGGACCTGCAGGTGCATATTATTTTGGAAAGACTGAAGATAAACATATAGTTACTGAACCAACTATATGAGAGCAAATGACCTTAGAAATCATGAATCACTCATTTTCCCGATGATGTTTAAGCCTAGATCAGTTTTCCTATACCCTAAGCTCCTTTATCATTTGCAACCACAGATGAGGGAGAGAGAGGGAGGAGGAAAAGAGGCAGAAGGAGGAAGAAAGGAGAGGAAAGACAGAGAAGGATGGAGAGACAGAATATTCAGATTTGATAATTCTTCAAACACCTGGATTTAAAATTCATTGCCCTCTCGACAGTGACAGCTTTTCTATCCCTTTCATTATTCTACCCATTACAATTTGCCTGCCTGCCCCCTGGGCATGCAATTAATTGCTTTTGCAAAGAACCTCTTAAAGACTGATTCAATGGCCTCTCCTTTCTACTCAATTTCTATGAGATCATTGAGATAATGACCCCTCTTATTTCTGAAATCTTTTTCTTTCCTTGGATTTAGTAATGGCATACTATCTAGTTCTGTTGTTCGTGAATGTTCTTTCAGTGTCTAATTTTTTCCTGGGGCCCCAGAATGTAAATATTTCTCCCCTTCTCCATTGTCTTGTCTTGTTTTGTTTTTTGATTTTAATTTTCTCAATTAAAACTCTACTTCTGTGGGTAGGTACTAATTGGCCTCAGTTTGGCAGATTACTATGTTTCTTCTTTTGATTTAAGAGCTCCAAACCAACATTACCCAACAGTTCTCTATGTCCTGCTATTATGTAAAATTCAGAACTGTAAACTGGATTAATCTTCCTAATGCTAGTCTATTTAATGTGCTGGCAATAAAAATTTTGAAAAACAAATTAAGGAGGAAACTGTGAAAAGACATATAACTAAATAATTTTACCGTTTGTCTAGAGCTAAAAAGTAAAGCTTTACCAGCTATTATGAAATTTTATAAAGTCACAGTTTGAAAAGATTAATGTAACACAATATGAAGCTTATAATTTTCATGTTATATGATATACATATGCATACCAACATATTTTATTTTTAAAAGCTACACTGCAACTAAGTAAAGAATGAATTATGTAATAAGTAAGTGTGCACCAATTGCTTAACTATTTGGAAAAGTAAAATTGGTTATTTTCCTCATACATCTTAAGGGGAAGTAAATTCCCAATGAAATTATTATACAATTGCTAAACTAATGTAATAAGGATGTCCAATATATGAGATTCCACATCCATAGGGCAAGAAGAGACTATAATTATGACTGTAAAGTCAGAAACCATAAAGGAAAAATACTGTTATATATGACAATGTAAAAATTATATGCAAAACTACCACCAAAAATCCCAAACAGGAGGTGGTATCAGCAGGATCAGGAGTAATGAGAACTTATAATTCAAAATAATCAAATTCAAGTGTCATCACTTCAATAATACATCTGTGTCCCTATATAATATCACTTTGATAAACCTATTCTGTTAATATGTTGTTTATTTCCTTAATCAAAAGAAGAGATGTTCACCCCACTTTTCAACCTAGGGTGTTAGTGTTTCCCAGTGATCCAGAATTCTCTCTACACTGGAGCTTCTGAAGTATCCTAAGTAATTGGCTAACATTCTAGAGCTCACAGAAAGACGGATAATAGCACAAAAGGTAGGGCTACTGCCAAATTTGATTATTGTCCTAATTACTAAAATTAATTTTGTATAACCAGTAGTTATCCTAGCCTAAAATCTTATATCCCACAAATAATGCCATCCTTGAAAATGACTAGTATAAAAAAGCAACAGTTCCGGGTACTGGGAGGTAAAGGTTGAAGGCTCAAGCATTTAAGACCAATCTTTAAGAAGTACAGTGAGTTCAAGGCCAGTTATCTAAAAATGTGTGCGTGTGTGTGTGTGTGTGTGTGTGTGTGTGTGTGTGTATGTGTGTGTGTGTGTGTGATAAGTTAAGAGGCATAAATTAAACAAAGGGTTGGAGAGATGGCTCGGTGAGTAAAGCACTTGCCATATAAACAAGCATGAAGACCAAAGTGAGTATGGTCATCCACCAGCTATTCCAGCTCAGTGTATGAGATGGAGACAAAATTCCCAGAACAGGGTGGTTGGACCTGGTAAATGAGACCTCTGTGTCCATGGGTGTCTATGTATACTCAAGCACACTTGTACATCATATACATATGTAAAATAGACAAATAAACCAGAAACTAATTTCCAGTATTCTGAACTGATAGCAATGAAAAATAGAAAAAGAGACAAGTATGTAAATGAGTGTTTCTAAATTACTGAAGTACTAAAGTACCAAAAAGACTATAGATTTTATTAACAGATTCAGAAAAAATGCATAAAAAAGATGCTTACATAGTCAGAAAGCAGATTAGTGTGCCTGAAGCAGAGGACACAAGGGACACTGACTAAACATGGGAAGGTTTCTGGAGTGATAAAAAAAATCTAAAATTAAACTAGTGGTACAAATCCATAAGTTTTACTAAAAATAACTGGATTGTGTATTTACAGGGAATATTTTATTTTATGTAAATAAATATTAATAAACATTTTAATAAAATGGCATTCGGAGTATTTATTTCTATGCTTGAAGTCAAATAAAATATTCTTCTTGGGTAAATGGTATTAATCTATGCTATGGGGTAGGGTCTCACTCAGGGATGTATTGAGAGGTATTCTAAAGATGAGTCAGTTTAATTTCATTTAACAGGTGAAGAAAAGAGTCTAATGAGCTGAGTTAAATGCTTTGCCCAAAATTGCACAATTTGCTAGAAGAAAAGCTTTGAGTGGCACCTAGTATTTCAGATCACAACCCTATTTTCATTATAATATGCCATAGTCTCTTTTGTTCAAGTGTTTGTAAGCTTTCACCTAACTGACTGAGCATGCCAAACATAATAATTTACCTGCTTCTTGTATAAGGACTATTGTAATAACTAACATTTTTAAAGTAGGGCATCACTATTGTGATGGATGAATGTTCTTTGTGATGACTTGATATAGAAGACTTTTACATAGACGCATTAAAAAATAAATGTGTTTCTTTTCAAATGCTTGGTCATATGTTTTGAACACTCTAGACTTAAAGTGCAGTACACTGAAAAGCAAGTAAAAATACATCAAATTTCCAAAGGCTGTTATTAGGAGGTGCAGTAAAGTACCTTGAGAGCTTGCTTCGGACAAACAGATGGACACTTCATCATTTCTGTCATTATCCTCTCCTACTTCAGGCCCAGCTTCCTCTCCTGGTGTGAGTACAGACAAAGAACCAGACTCAGGCTGCTCAGAGAAATCAGCAGGGCCTCCTCTTGGAGGTGGAACTTCAATTCCCATTAAACGGTATTTTCTTCTTCGATTCCCAATCCAAGTCTTTGTAAGAGAAATATAAGCAATTTTAGAAAATCTGGGCATTAGAATAAGGAACAAATAAATGAGGCATAAAATATGATTAGAAAAACACATAACAACAAAAATTTCATTAATTTTTAGAAGGTTTTTTATTTAAATAGACTTTCAAATGATAGAAGGCTATTGAAGATTGACTGATTTTGTTCTTGTTTTTGTTGTTTGTTTCCAAGGGAAACAATTCACCAAACATTTAAATAGGAAAAATGGTTGGTCTTTTTCTAACAAAATAAGGCTTATAGCTATAACTATAATACAGTTAGTATTCCACTTCAAATTTTACTCTTCATAGCGAAAAATGTGCCCTCTCTGTGTGTACCTGGCCTCAAAATACTTGTTTCTAATAGTCTAAATTTTTGTTTTTATTACATTTAGAAACAAATTGAAGATTTTTTTAGTCAATATTTGGGATTAAACCCAGAAAACCAAACGTGTTACTACTGAGCTACATCCATCCTTAGACTTGACTTTGTCGTTTTTGAAACAGGATCTCAATCTGTCACCCAGTCTGTCCAGGAGCTCACAATGTAACCTGTGCTCCCCTTAAACTAAAACTAATCCTCCTGCCTTGGACCTTGCATTGCTAGGATTATAGGTGTGAGAAACCATGACTGGCTCTAAAATTTTTATCTTATAATAACTGAAAAGTCACAGAAAATTCAAAATTCAGAGCAAATTTTGTCTATTATTAACTTTGTTTCTTGTGACTTATGTCTTACAGAATTATAATATACTATTCAAAACAGTAGACTAGGTATAGTGGTACATGCCTATAATTCTGGCACTTGGAAGGCTGAGGTATAAAGATGGCTGTGAATTTGATGCTACCTTAGGATACACAAGGAGTAACAGGCCAGCCAGGGATAATTAGCAAGATATATATATGAAAACATTGGATATATGCCTTGCCCAGCTTTTGGCTATTTCATACAAAACATCTATAATGTATGTTTTCATTTTGGATTCTTAACAATCTGTATGAGATCTTTTGTGTGTGTGTGTGTGTGTGTGTGTGTGTGTGTGTGTGTGTGTGTGTGTGTATTCTATAAAACCACGGTTACCATCATGCTAAGCAAGTACTCCATCAATGAAATTCATGAAGTTCTTTTTTCATTTTCTTAATGATTAGGAATATTAAACACCATTCCACATATTTATATGCCACTCCTATATACTCTTTAGTGAAATGTCTTTTTTCTAATTGAGTTATTTAACAGAATACCCAAGATAGCACTTTTAGAGTTCTTTAAATACTCTGTGTATTAATTTTTTGTCAGATGTGTGGTTGACAAATATTTGATAAAATATTTGTCAGTGTATAGCCCGAATTTCTATTTTGAGTACTCTATAGCACAAATATAAAACATTTTTTTTTAAATTTTAAGACATGGGTTGGGGATTTAGCTCAGTGGTAGAGCACTTGCCTAGCAAGCTCAAGGCCCTGGGTTCGGTCCTCACTCCAAAAAAAAAAAAAATTAAGACACTTCCCCTCAAGTTGCTGGTCAGAGGTATGTCACCCTCAAACAAACAAACAGGGATATCACAACTTTGTGGTAAGACCTTATTATTGATCACAGAACTTGGGGAAATCAAGTTGATACTGACTAGGGAGCTTCCTCCTGGCTGGCTAGCTTTCATGGTACCAGAAGGTATTATGCTGGTTGCTGAAAACAAAAAGTCCTCAATAGTCTTACTCAGCTGTGAATGCTGTGAACTACAATCATGGTCATTATGGCTAAAGACTCTCTTATCACTTAAATAGTAGTAGAGATATTATAGGAATAATAGATCATATTTCTGATTTGACTTACGGCCTGCTCCATGGGAAGAAATGCATGCCTAGTTCTATAACTCTGATTAAAAACCCATGGGTGGGGGAGCTCACAGGTCCTATGGGTGAACATACTATTATTGTTTTGCTCAATGCACATAGCATCAAAACATTCCCTAAATTTTTATCTTTCTACCTATAGATTAGTTCAGCTCCCAGATCTTGTTGGAGAAGTGCCCAGACATTGAATGGGAGTTAATACAGAAACTCACAAATAGTCAAAGTGCAGAGAATAAGGATCTACCGTTTGAAAAGCAACAAATGAGACATATATATTACACCCCTCCCTCCAGGGCTCAGGGAACATTCCAGAAGGAGGTGAAAAAATGGAAGAATTAGAAGTTTGGAAAAACCAGAGTGAAATAGTGTCCTCTGGCCACAACATAACTGCTGTACTTATGAACTCATGGCGGATGTAGCTGGATGCACAAGACCTGCATGAGCTCAAGCCAACCAACATTTCGACATGGAGTTGGATCAGCTCATGAACCCTGAGCTGAAGAGCTATTAATAGTTGATGGTTTCTGAGGTAAGAAAAGTGAGTTGTTTCTAAGTGTAAAGCCATAGCTAGGTTGACAGCTTCCTATTGATGGCTTTACATCCATCCTATCTAGCCAATACAAATTGTACTCAGTGGCTTATTCTTTATTTAAAGAGGACATGCAGCACAGAAATGGAGTGCATCAGGGTGCGAGAGGAGGTGGAGAGGAACTGGGAGGAGTAGAGCGAGAGGATACTGTGTTCACATTATACTGTGTTAGAAAAGAACCTATAAAAGAGGGGAAAAGAGGGCATGGAATTGGGAGGGAGTGGATCTGAGAGAAGTTATGGGGGTGTTGGGATTAAAATGATCAAATACACCATATGCCATGTATGAAATTATCAAGTAATTAATAAAAATATGTTTGTAAAGGAAAATTTATTAATGTTTTTGATAGTGGGTTCATTGAAATGATCAGTGACATTGGCAATTAGACTAGCAATGCAAAAGAGACATGGCCCCCATTATTAATATCAGAAATAAACCAGAGTACATCACTGTATACTTTGTAGACACAAAATAAATAATATGGGGACATATAAACATCTCTGAACACACAATTGGATGACTTAGATAAAATGGAGCAATTCTTTCAAATCTGCAGATTACTGTACTATAAACAAATTACTTGAACAGTGTCTTAACTGTTAAGAAAATTTACTTCATCATTAAAAACTACCCTGTCAAGAAATCTCCAGGACCCCAAAGCCTGCAGATAATTTTATGTTTAATGATAAAAAGTAGAATGTAAACAATTCTAAGAATGAGAGTAAACAAGATATCCATTCTGGCTACTTATACTTAACATAGAAGTGATTTTAACTTACATACCAATTAAGAAACGTATAGGAATTTATAGAGATCAGGGAGGAAGAACTAAAGGTCTCCCCATTTGCAGATTATATGATATAGTTTATACCGAAGTTCCCAAGGAATACTTCTACAAATAATAAGTAAATTCAGCAATATCTGAGAATACTAATCAACACCAAAGAAACCAATTGTGCATCTGTATAGTAAAACTAAATATACTGACCTGGGTATGGTGACATATACCGTTTTTTAATTGGATTTTTTTATTTACATTTCAAATGTTATCTGCTTTCCTGGTTTCCCCTCCAGAAACCCTCTATCTCATCCCCCTCCCCCTGCTTCTATGAGGGTGCTCCCCCACCCACCCACCCACCCACTCCCTCCTGCCTCCCCACCCTGGCATTCTCCTACACTGGAGCGTGGAGGTGGCACATACCTTAATCCCAGCACTCTAGAAGCAGAGGCAGGAAGACCTGTGAGTTCCAGGAAGAGCCTAGTCTACTTAGTGAGTTCCAGGACAGCCAGGGTTCCATAAGTGAGATCTTATATCAAAAAAGTAAACATATTAAAGTTATAATTAAAAGTATTATACTATTTTCTCTCCATCCCTTCTTTTTGTGGTGCTGAGGATTAAACTCGGCATGCATAGTGGGCAAGCTCTTTACCACTGCACTACACCCCTAGTCCTAGACTATATTTCATCCATCAAAAAGTATATGTATAAATTTAATAAAATATGTGTAGGACTCATATGCTAGAAACTACTACTGTGTGTATGAGTCTCTGTGTGAATGTATTTGCATATCTAAATACCAATACATGTCTCATTGTGCTTGTGGAGGGAGGTCAGAGAACAACTTTGGGTGTCAGTGTGGTTTTCACCTTGCTTGAAACAGTGTGGTTATAGACATGTATTATCATCCAGGCTTTCCACTAGTTCTGGGTACCCAAACTCAGGTCCTTACATTTGCAAGGCAAATGCTTACCCATTGAACTAAGCCCGCAAGTCAGTTTTCTAAGGTAACAGTTTTGTAGGTGTAGATTAATGTATGTACATCCACCCATTTAGGTGTGTTTGAGTATTATTTTCATGGGATGTTCCTCAGGCAACCTTGGGCTTTTTGTCTTTTTGAGAAAGGGTCTCACTATTTAACCTCACTACGTACAGCAGGCTGGCTTCATACTCAGGAAAACAAATGTCTCTGACTACCCAACTCTAGAGTAAAAAGTTGTTTGTTACCACATCCAGCCAGTTTAGACAGGGTCACTCACTAGCCTGAGGTTTAATGGCTAGGCAAGTCTCGTCTGGCTGGACTGATAGCCCCAGGGATTGGCCTGAATCCATTTTAACTGTTCTAGAATTCCAGGTCTGTATGTGTCACCAGGCCTGGATTTTAAAAATCTTACTTTTCATTACATTTTTGTTCTCTGAGCATTTCATACCTGTATAAATGAAGAATGATTATATGTACCTCTCAAGCCCTCCTTATCCCTCTAATTTCCCTGTAACCCTCCTAATACATCTGCCCTCCCAGCTTCATGTTTCCTTTGTTATTGTTGTTAACCCACTAAATTTGATTTGTTTATATGCACATGAATGTAGGTCCATCCACTGGAGTATGTGAAACCTACCATTGGCCATACCCTCAAATAATTCTTTTTCTCCCCATAGCCTTCAATTGCAAATAGTTTCTCAGTAACCGATGAGACTTGGAAATCACCTCTCTCATCTCTGCTGGAATATTGGCTGGCCAATAGTACCTCTAGTAGACATACACCCATTCACTTTTTGTTTGTTTGTTTGTCTTTTCTGGGGATGGAACATGGGTTTTCATATTTATACAGTTAGCATTTTACACTGATAGAGCTATCTTCCCAGACCCTTCCTGTGTGTGTGTGTGTGTGTGTGTGTGTGTGTGTGTGTGTATAAACTAGAATTTACTCTGTACAATAAAAGCTATGTAAATACAAAGCCATCATAGATACTTTCCAGTGTAAAGAAAAATGTGAGTAAGGTTACTTTTATACTTGGTAAGATTTTTCAGAAAGAAAACATGCCTGTCAAAATAGAAGAACTATTCAGTTAGTTTAAGAAAGCTAACTGTTGTTTGTATCTGCTAGATTTGGGAGTAAGAAAGCAAATTCAGGAAATATAGAACTTAAGATGTATTTAGTAGTGTATACTAAACATGAAGTCTAAAACAAACATATTGTCTTAGATGAAAAGTAACAAGAGAAAATTCTTATAGATGTTATATAATAATTTTCTTAAATTGGCTAGTTTTCCCACTAAGGAAAAACACTAGTTTAAAAAGTAGTTTCCATTTCCCTTAATGTTGCTTCATTACAAATAAATTGCTAGACTTCAGAAAATCTAAAGAACTTGACCTTCTCACCAAAGCTCCTTTTATTTTATTTTTTGTCATATTCTTTCACTCTTTCCTGTGACTACTGCTGCTTATGAAAATGTAATGCAGACCTCTTTCTTCCACGATAATCCTAGCCAGAGATCCTGTGTAAATGAAGGCATAGGCAACAAGAGGAAGATTCCTTCTATAGTGTTATTTACATCCTAAAACCTGAAGGAAGGAGAAGAAAGAGAGAAATCAAGTTTCTGCTTATCTTCAACTATTTTGTACCCTTCCTGGAAGTGGTGAGTCTCTCATGTATAATGACAAAAGTAAATACATAATGTGAATATTGGAAAGTATTTGAGGTTTTCTTTTTTTTTGTATACTAAGGCTCAAAATAGTTTTAGATGCTCCTCAAAACTAAACAGCAGAACCCAGAGGGGCAAAATGCACCTGTAATGAGTTTCCAGACAGCCCAAGTTATATAGAGAGATTGCCTTCAATGTGTGCACCCTGAAAGGCAGTAGTTAAGGTTCTATTTCATTGTATAGATTAATAGAAAAATGCAGTAATCTTAGAAGCTACTATGATTTGAATATTAATGTTCCCTAACCCTATTAGTATGATTAGCTTCTAACCTGTAAGGTGACTGTATTAAGAGGTAGAGCCCTTGAGAGGTAATTAGGTCACGAAGGTGAATCTCAAGAAGAGATTTACTGCTGTTTAAAAGGAAAAACAAACAGATGTCATATCTTCCACCATGAAAAAGATAGTTAGCTGTCTAGAATGGGCCCTAGACAGACATTACGTATGCTAGCTGGCACCTTGATCCTGGATTTTGTAGTCCTCAAAACTATGAGAGGTTTGTTTTTATCACTTGCTTACAAGAACCCATTTAATGTTATTTTGCTCTAGCAACTTGTGATGGCCACTTGACTGAGTGAAGGGATACCCAGAGAGCTGATAAACAGGATTTTTCAGTTAAAGGGGCAGTAGCATTGGAATGGCTCAACTAAGGAAAAAAGATAAATCTAGTCCATTGAATACTTTAAGTTCCCATTTAGTCTTTTTGTGAACATTTCAAAAACATCAAATATACCACTCTTTAAGTTTCTACATTCGAGGTTTTGGGAGAATGTGGGATCTTTAATTGATTGATTGATCGATTGATCGATTGATTGATTTGCTCTTATCCCCAAATATTATTCCTAATAGTGGAAGGGCTGCTTATGCTTTGAGAATCTGACACAAACAAGAATCACCTTTGAAGAAGGAACCTTCATTTTAAAAAAAAGTCTCCATCAGATTAGCCTGTTGGCAAATCTGTGGAGCAATTTCTTGATTAATGATTGCTGTCATGTTGGAGAGTCCAACTCACTGTATGCAGTACCAGCCCTGGTCAGGTCAGGTGGTACTAGATGGTGTAAGAAAGTAAACTGAACAGCCATGGGAAATAAGCCAGTAAGCAGTGTTCTTCCAGGGGTTCCGCTTCAGTTCCTGCCTCAGCTTCCAAGGATGACGGAGTGCAACCTGTAAACCAAATAAGACTTTCCACCTCCAAGTTGCTTTTGGTCAGTATTAAATCACAGCAACAGAAAGCAAACTAGGACAGTGGATCAGTGTCTAAGTATTGTATTCAGTTCTTCGCTCCAGATTTTCTTCAACCTAAAGTTCTTTCTGCATTCCAGCTATTGAATATATGTGAAAATAAATTTTGTCTATTTATATTAAACTTGATTACTTTAGAACTATCCAGTTTTTCAACATTTTTTGAGACAGGGTCTCACTATTTAGCCTGGTTGGCCTTAAAATTGTTGTGTAGATATGACTGGCTTCAGATTCCCAGATATCCCCCTGCCTCTGCCTCATGAGTGCTTGGGTTAAAGGAGTGTGTCATCATGCCTGGCTGTTGTTCAACTATTTTACATGATCCTCTTTGGCAAGGCATTTTATTGCTTGGCTTCAGATTTCTTGTGTGCAAAATTAGGATTTTCTGGTTTCCAAATCCTGTCCTTTTTAGGATGATAAATATCCTTCCAAGATGCTCATCGATGGAGAGAATAGGATTATGTCTTTTAAACTAGAATAGGTATGAATAATTTCCCAAGTATAACAACTATTAAAAATGAGGACTCATGGGGAGGGGGGAGAGGGATGTTTGCCCGGAAACCGGGAAAGGGAATAACACTCGAAATGTATATAAGAAATACTCAAGTTAATAAAAAAAAAATGAGGACTCAGACCATAAATTTCTAATAGTATTGCTATTAAGCAATGTGAAAGTATATTTGTTCAGGTGTATATTATTATATAGTTCATATTTTTCTATATGATACACAAATGTGTATATATAAACATTATAGTATAAATTTCTGTCAGATATTTATTTGTTCATACCACAAATTTTACTGAATACTATACAGCAAGCATATATATATAGTAGTGAAGATAACAAGCATGATACACACACACACATATGTATTGAGGAAACTTGAGCTTAAAAAATAGTAATGGTGATACATATAAAAGCAAATGCAAAATAAATATTTTGACCAGATGTTACAATGAGAGCCAGCTAGAGTATTTAACTACAATCATGTATTGTAGAGAAGATTTTTTCAGTCTCTCAATTTTATAAAGGGAAGAAAAAAATATTGTGTAATAGCTGGGCACTGAATTAAATCTCAGGGTACTCAGCAGCTTATTTCCTGTATTTGAGACAGTGTATCACTATATAGCCCTGGCTAGCCTAGAAATTATTATGTAGAGGACGCTGGTCTAAAAATTATCGGTATCTTCCTGCATCCTCTTCCTGAGTTTTAGGTGTAAAAGTGTAAATCAAATACTAGCCTGCAAATTTTATTATTTTAACCCTATTTTAGTGCCAGGCTTGAACCCGATGTGCCGTGCACACTAGGCAAGTACCCTAACACTAAAATATGCCCTCCCCTGAAGAGAATCACTTGACTTCTTTTTGTCCTGCTGGGGATTTAATGCTGGGCTTTGCAAAGCATAGTACTAGGCTTTGCTAGCACTTTTCTGGGCATGTAAGTGCTCTGCCTCAGTGCTCACTGGCTAAATTAATGTCTACGATAGATAATAGAAGCCAGCCTTGGTAGCTTTTATCTATAATCCCAGCATTTAGAAGGCTAACGGAAGAGGGTTGTTGTGAGTTCAATGCTAGTAACCTCAGCTACTTAGCTTAGACTATAGAGACTCTGTTTTAATAAATAAAACAAAAAAGATAACAGAATTTACTATATAATTTCAAAATTGAGGTCTGTTTAAAGACCTTTCGAATCTAGCCATGCTCCTCTGAAACTAAATGCAGTCTTAAATTTAAAAGTGTGTATGCATTTTTCCATGCAATTTAATTTAAATTTCACAAAATCAATTTTAAACACTTAATCATGTATTGTTCACACTAACGTTTGGTCATAAATGAGTACATTTGGACCTGTCCACCATAAACAACACACAGGTGGAAAAGGTAGGCATTATAACAGAATTATCACAAGATAGGGGGTATGTTACTGGTTTTTGAGTACTGTTCCTATATAATTTTAAAGGTTTTGTAAAATATCTTCTGATGTAGGGCTAACTGAAGCTCAGAGACATTAAAGCACCTGCAAGTTCCTTAGGAAAGCTGCAATCTTCATACAGCACAGAGTTTTAGTATATGGTAGGTTCACGAGGCACAGTTGTTAAATGAATAAGTTAACAATAGACAGGAATCTAGAAATAATATTTCAAGTTAAAGAAGCATATCCATCATAAGTGTAATACTAATTAAAATCACATGAATGGTGTGCCAAGTTTTCTTCTCAGGCTTCTTACAAGTATAGTAATCTTTTCATATCTTTGTTTTTGCTGTTTGTAGTTTCAGTTACCAGTAGTCAACTGTAGTCTACAAATAGAAACATTTGTCTTGACTTTCATCAATTAGACCACAGTCACATGGCTTTTTATCATTGTATACAGTTATATTTGTTTTTGTATGCTATCAGTCGTCATTAATATCTTGTAGCTAATGTAGAAACTAAACTTTATCATAGCCATGTATACATAACCTAAAATCAATATACAAAGGGTTTCAGTTTCAGAAACACACTGGAGGTCTTGAAATCCTCCCATGAATCAAGGAGGTAACTTAATGTGACAGAACAAGGAAAAAATATCTAAAATGTCAAAATTTTGTCATAAGCAAGTGTTGACTAGCCATCTAGAGCCTAACGGCATTTTAGTGAACAGGAACATGAACATCCTCTGTACCTAACAAAATTTCTCCTGATATCTCACGATGATATTTTTGTGGTAAAAATTTTCCTCAGAGCAATTTATCAAATATTATAGAAAAAGTCCTTTTAAAAGTCATCCTCTCTTCTCTTAGCCACCAACCAGGCGGCATACACTAGCTGATATGAGGCCCTGGACACAAATATAGCAGAGGACTGCCTGGCCTGGCCTCAATGAGAGAAGATACATCTAACCCTAGAGAGTCTTGAGGCCCCAGGGAGTGGGGAGGCTGAAGGTGGTGTGGGGGACATTCTCTTGGAGATAAGAGAGGGTATGGGATGGGGATCTGTTGGGGGTAGGGAGGGCAGACCAGAAGGGGGATGAAAACTGGACTTCACATGCCTAAAATCCACTGAAAGAATCCTAGCCATAAATCACCTTGCATTTGTGAAGTGTATATTTCTGAAAATAATCTGTCCTTATCTCTTTTCTTTTGAAGTATGGGGTGTGTTGGGTGTCCCAGGAAGGCCCTGAAGCACAAAGTATGTATTATTATCATTGGCAGATTAAACAGAAAATTTGAAAAAAAAACTTTAAATATTCTACAGAAAAGTTAGAAGATAAATTTGAGGATAACTTACTGAATGTAGAGTAAAAAGAAAAACAGGTTAAAAATGAAAATTACAAAGAGACAGTTGTATCCCTGTAAAGAAAGTAAGCAATTCAGATTGGAGTGAGTGAGTTAGAAGATTCGGGAAATAGATCTTCAACATGACAAAACTGTTCTACTGTCAAATGTGTGGGGACATATCGATACAAAAATATTAGCCTCAAGTACTTAGAAAAAAAGTAAGTAAGCAGACATGTAAATATCAGAAATACAACCTAAGAAAGATACTGTGGTAGCACACACTAATAGTTCCAGCACATGGAAGGAATTTGTGGAAGGTTCCAGAAATTCAAAGTTAGCCTAAGGCTACATGATGAATATCAGACAGCTAGAGATACAGAGGGAGACCATGTCTCAAAAACCAAAAGTGAAAACTCTATAAATTATAAGTTCCAAGGAATAAAGTATATAATAATGGAAAACAATATTGTACCACACAAGTCAAAGGTGTCAAGTATTTACATCATAATCATATTAGTATTTGATAAGTTTGTTTGGAGATTCTAGCAGGGGAATGCCTTCTATAGCTTTCACAAAAGAATGGTCCACCACTTTTGAGAATGGTTGCTGTCTTTAACCAAGTGTCTGTTTCAGGAGGAATCTATACAAAGTTTAATGAAGGAAAAAACACCTGTATAGCTGACCAAATTGGCTGAATCGCCCCTGGTTTCTCAGGTCAGTTCACCCCAACAAGCCAATGTTAACATTGAATATCACACTAACTAACATTAAGGGAGGATGAGAGGGAAGAAAAATGAACAAAGGTGAATGAAGATTAATGAAACAATGTCAGAAGACTTTTAAAGCCTTGGAACATACAGCAAAATGTAATAGATACTGGTAGACAAGAAAAAAATGAAGTAGAAATATTAACAGGACTAGCTAGATATGCCTTACACTTGTTCTCCTTCTAAAGTAATAGCAGGTTTAGCTGAACACAAGATTGACACAGGAAAACTCTATTTGTAGCTTCCCTTGCAGTTAGGTTATGACCATGTGACTAAACTGTAGCCAATTTGATGGAAGTGAAAGTGTTTAATGATAGTTTCTACAGTTTCTTTTTGAAAGATAGTTGGTATATAGACTTGATATTTTCTCTTCTCTCTGTTGTACATCTTTGAGCTATATATGCCACCATAATGGATCTTGAAGAGGAGTTGCACCACAGAAGTGGCAGAAAAATCACTAAGGCTACCCTAGCAATTTTATACTAGCTGTTGATAGCATAGCAGCTGGACAGAACTGTAGAGGTTTGTCTAAATCATTATAATCTTGAGTCTTTCTGGAACTCACAGATAATTCTAATAAATGTAAAACATCATTCACAGATGGCAGTAAATACCAAAGAGACTATCTAATTGAGTAAAAAATGTTTGGCTCTAGTTACTGGAAAAGGTAGGAGGGAAGGAGTAGGGAGAGCTTTTCAAACAAATTGTAAAGAACTCACTATGTATATAATATAACTTTAAAACTATTTAGCAGTTTTAATAACTTATAGGAATTTTAGACAATTGGCCTGACAATACTCCCTACAGGAATCATAGCTTAATAAAAACCCTAGGACTAGGCACAAAAATCTTCCTTTGGGATGGTTGATCAGAGTAGTCTAACTAACTGCCAAAACAATACAGATTTTGAAAGTAGCCTCTCAGGTGGAGGGAGGGAGAGAACTCAGTGGGAGAGGGGATGAGGAAGGAAACAGGATGGATGCATCAGATGTAGGGAAAGCAGGGGAGAGAAAATAGAAATTGGCAATGGGCAGGGGTAGAGAGGGGTTGTCTATGAGGAGACACTAGCTGAGACTCCTAGTAGTGAGAGATCTGGATCCTAAAATGAACACCTCCTGTAGCCAGGCAGGACTACTAGTGAAGAGATAAGGGCACCTACTTATCCACAAAACCTTAGACCCGAAATGTATCCTGCCTACAAGATGTGCAGAGACAAAGATGGAGCAAAGACTAAGAGAATGGCTAACCAATGACTGGCCCAACTTGAGACACACCCCATGGGCAAGAACCAATTCCTGATACTATGACATTCTGGTGTGCTTGCAGAGAGGATCCTAGCATAATTGTCCTCTGAGAGATTCCACCCAGAATGGAAAAAGATGCAGAGACCCATACCCAAACATTACATGCTCAGAGAGTCTTGTAGAAGAGTTAGAGGAAGGATTGAAGGATCTGAAGAGATGAACTCCACAGAAAGTCCAGCAGAGTCAACTAACCTCTACCTTTGGGAGATTCCAGAACTAAACACCAACTAAAGAGCATACAGGGCTGGATCAAGCCACTGGCACATATGTAGGAGATGTGCGGCTTGGTGTTTATGTGGGTCCCCCAACAACTGAAGTGGGGGCTGTCCCTGATTCAGTTGAATGCCTGTGAATCCTATTCCCCTAACTGGGCTTCCTTGTTTGGCCTCAGTGGGAGAGGATGCGCCTATTCCTGCAGTGACTAGATGTGCCAGGGTGGAGTGATAATGGGGGAAGTGGTTCTTCCTTCTTCGAGGAGGAGAGGGAATGGGTGGAGGAGGGCTGATATTGAGGTGTAAAGTGAATGAATGAATGAATGAATGAATGAATGAATGAATGAAAAATAAATGAAGAAATATGGAAGAAAAAAATGTCTCCCACTATGCACATCTTTTCATGTCATTAATAATATTGTTTGTAGCACCCCATGCTGCTAGTTTCCAAGCTCTCATTTATGCTGTTCAGTAACTAAAGCATGAAAATTACTGAACATGTCTTACCCGAACTATTTCACAGTCGACATTTAATTCTGTTGCAACAGCTTCAATCTTCTCTCTACATACTGAGCCCAGGCTGGTCATACCATTGTCCCAGTACTTCTTAAGAGTAGCCAAGTCTCGGTCACTGAATTGAGTGCGGTCCTGTAGCTAGAAAATATATTTAAAATTTAATATGAGAAGGTAAACAGGGTGGGAAGTAACAAACTAAGTTCAATATGTAACATTGTGACAGTGATCCAGGGATATTCTAAGACACACTTGTGCCTTTTCTTTCAGCTATCTGACATGATTTTTTTTTTACTTGCAAAATTAGTGTGTTTAAAGGAAATACAGGTGTCAGGAATTCAAACTGACCTCCTAAAAAAAGGTACAAAAGGCTGGCATTCTTCACCTTTCTAGGCAATAATAGACTTGTAACAAAGAACTCTTATAAAGCCCAAAATGGGTAAGAATATTATAACTAACAATATTATTTTCTCTCTCAAAATGGTGGGTCTTTAAGATCTCATATTTCTCTATCTAGATGTAAATTAAAACAAAACAACAACAAAAACACTTTCTCAGAGAAAACCTAGGACCCAGGTCTCCTTGTTCCCAGAATAGGGCCCATTTGTCTATCTCACAGTTAAATTGTGTATTCTCTAGCCTTGTCTCCTGTCTTTCTATAAATTATGAGATGCTTACAAGCATGGTGGGGAGGAAATTAGATATTCCCCACACTTTGGCCAAAACATAAATAAATCCATTTGCTTTGACTAATTTCTGTTTCTTAAATTGTCTAAAATCCAGAAAATCTGAGACTCTGAGTTTATGAACCCAAGTGGCCAGCAAAAATAACAGATAAAAATTTTTACAAGTTTTGTCAATTTCTTCATTATTAAAATATACTTTCATTGTTTTAAATTTCTATAATAAGTATACTAGGATGAAAGGAATAGAATTAGTTTTAAGAGACAGCATTTAATATTCTTCTCTCTGCAAACATGTTCATTATAGCAAACAGATTAACAAGACGATTATTTAAATTAACAACCTGAAATAACATGTTACATTTTAATTTATATTCTTTCAAACTTTTACCTATAATGCACACATTCCCACTCATATATTATACAAAATTAATGAACAAAGATAGGGACTGTGGATAACAGCTCACTTAGTAAAGTGCTTGCTTTGCATGCAGGAGGATGGTTTTGTTTTGAGTCCTAGCCACCCATATAAAAACCCAAAATGATGGCGTGCTCTTATAAAGCCACGGCTGGGGAGACAAAGACAGAAGATTTTCTAGGTCTCAAGGATCAGCCAATCTTAGCCTAACCATTGAACTGTAAGGCCAATTTAACACCCTGTCTCGAAGGAAGTCTATGTTATTCCTGGTGATGGCACCCTGCTTTACATGCATGTGTAAATTTATACATATATGTACACCTGAAACATGTAGAAACATACATACACATGCAGACATACACAACACAGTCATACAGACATACAGAAAAACACACACACACCAAGTAGAGCCTAAAATCATTGTGCTGCCTGCCCTTTGGTGTTAATCTAAAGTTGTCTTATAGGTGGAGAAAAACTGCAAAGGCTCCAAAGTATTTGCTTCCCAAAAAGAAATTTCACACAATTCTGACAACTTAAATTAACATATATAATATACATATATATTTCATAGCTTATTTCATCTTTTGTAAAGTTCTAACACTGCTACAGAAAATGTAGAGAGAAACTATAAATCTCTTATTTCCTCTCAGTTTGGCCAAATTGCAAACAAACCTCTTTGCTTTATTAATTTGTCACTTAATTCTTTTATAATGCAGTGGGTTTATGAACTTAAGGACCCTTGGTAATATGATGAGTTTAAAAGACAAATTAGTAAAATGTAAGAGGGCACTGTAATTATGAAAAATGAATTATATTTATAGTCTCCAAACATTTCCAATAAATCTAACCATTTTTGTTCTCAGGCTTTTAAAAAGCCCAATATAGTACATGCTTTATACATTGTTTAATTCAATGAGTCTCAGATGTGTGCCTGGGAAGTAAACTAGAAAAATGATAGAATAATGACTTTCAATTTGCTGATAAGGCATCAGGAAAAGAAAGGTCAAAGGACTTGATCAGTGGGTCACAAAGGGTTCGATGCAGAGGTAGAAATAGAAATATCTAATTCTTTTTCTGTAAGCTTTATCCTATGATATACCCAATTATATTATGGAGTACTGGAAAAATCTAAAAATGGGCCTCATGTATACAATTGTATATTATATATTTTATATTATATATATTGAAAATCTGTTTATATCCATGTTTGTGTGGTAAGATAAAGGAGAAAGAAAGGGGGAATGAGAGGTAGAAGGCAGGGAGAGAGAAGGTAGGATGCAGTGGAGGGAAGGAACAGGGAGTTGGGTAGATTGACAGGTGGAGAAAAAGAGGGAGAAAAGTATGGAGGGAGGTAGGGATAGATAGATAGATAGATAGATAGATAGATAGATAGATAGATAGATAGATAGATAGATAGATAGATAGATAGAGGTAGGTACATACATAGAGATAAATAGGGATGGAGAGGGAGAGGGGGGGAAGATAAAGAGGAGACTATAAGAGTGATTTTTGAAGTGTTGTAAATCATGTTTGGGGTATGTGGTTGTTTTAGTATAGATAGTTCATCTCAGCATGACATGACTTTCTCAATACCAACATAGAGCAGAGATAACCCTGATCCCCCATCAATCAAGGAAATAAAACAATATATTAATAGTTAGGGTTCTGGTAATAGTAGTGGAGCTGCTAGTAGTCTCTAGTAGGACAGATAGAAGGGTATAGGACTTCAACTGGGAATGGAACCAGTACTCCCTCCTGCCTCCTCACTGCAAGTGGCCTTCGATTTTTGACAAAGGAGCCAAAACCATCCAATGGAAAAAAGATAGCATTTTCAGCAAATGGTGCTGGTTCAACTGGAGGGCAACATGTAGAAGAATGCAGATCGATCCATGCTTATCACCCTGTACAAAGCTTAAGTCCAAGTGGATCAAGGACCTCCACATCAAACCAGACACACTCAAACTAATAGAAGAAAAACTAGGGAAACATCTGGAACACATGGGCACTGGAAAAAATTTCCTGAACAAAACACCAATGGCTTATGCTCTAAGATCAAGAATCGACAAATGGGATCTCATAAAACTGCAAAGCTTCTGTAAGGCAAAGGACACTGTGGTTAGGACAAAACGGCAACCAACAGATTGGGAAAAGATCTTTACCAATCCTACAACAGATAGAGGCCTTATATCCAAAATATACAAAGAACTCAAGAAGTTAGACCGCAGGGAAACAAATAACCCTATTAAAAAATGGGGTTCAGAGCTAAACAAAGAATTCACAGCTGAGGCATGCCGAATGGCTGAGAAACACCTAAAGAAATGTTCAACATCTTTAGTCATAAGGGAAATGCAAATCAAAACAACCCTGAGATTTCACCTCACACCAGTGCGATTGGCTAAGATCAAAAACTCAGGTGACAGCAGATGCTGGCGAGGATGTGGAGAAAGAGGAACACTCCTCCATTGTTGGTGGGATTGCAGACTGGTAAAACCATTCTGGAAATCAGTCTGGAGGTTCCTCAGAAAATTGGACATTGAACTGCCTGAGGATCCAGCTATACCTCTCTTGGGCATATACCCAAAAGATGCCTCAACATATAAAAGAGACACGTGCTCCACTATG
This sequence comes from Rattus norvegicus, assembly GCF_021556685.1. Classification (NCBI taxonomy): domain Eukaryota; kingdom Metazoa; phylum Chordata; class Mammalia; order Rodentia; family Muridae; genus Rattus; species Rattus norvegicus. The sequence goes on from NC_141554.1 coordinate 84,712,859, forward strand.
TTCATTGCAGCCTTATTTATAATAGCCAGAAGCTGGAAAGAACCCAGATGCCCTTCAACAGAGGAATGGATACAGAAAATGTGGTACATTTACACAATGGAATATTACTCAGCTATCAAAAACAACGAGTTTATGAAATTCGTAGGCAAATGGTTGGAACTGGAAAATATCATTCTGAGTGAGCTAACCCAATCACAGAAAGACATACATGGTATGCACTCATTGATAAGTGGCTATTAGCCCAAATACTTGAATTACCCTAGATGCCTAGAACAAATGAAACTCAAGACGGATGATCAAAATGTGAATGCTTCACTCCTTCTTTAAATGAGGAAAAAGAATACCCTTGGCAGGGAAGGGAGAGGCAAAGATTAAAACAGAGACTTAAGGAACACCCATTTAGAGCCTGCCCCACATGTGGCCCATACATATACAGCCACCCAATTAGACAAGATGGATGAAGCAAAGAAGTGCAGACCGACAGGAGCCGGATGTAGATCGCTCCTGAGAGACACAGCCAGAATACAGCAAATACAGAGGCGAATGCCAGCAGCAAACCACTGAACTGAGAACAGGACCCCCGTTGAAGGAATCAGAGAAAGAACTGGAAGAGCTTGAAGGGGCTCGAGACCCCAAAAGTACAAGAATGCCAAGCAACCAGAGCTTCCAGGGACTAAGCCACTACCTAAAGACTATACATGGACTGACCCTGGACTCTGACCCCATATGTAGCAATGAATATCCTAGTAAGAGCACCAGTGGAAGGGGAAGCCCTGGGTCCTGCTAAGACTGAACCCCCAGTGAACTAGTCTATGGGGGGAGGGCGGCAATGGGGGGAGGGTGGGGAGGGGAACACCCATAAGGAAGGGGAGGGGGGAGGGGGATGTTTGCCCGGAAACCGGGAAAGGGAATAACACTCGAAATGTATATAAGAAATACTCAAGTTAATAAAAAAAAAAAAAAGAAGTGCTAAATTTTATTTCAGGGTAATTGAATGCAGGATTCTAGGAGGCAGCTCTGTGAGTGTGGTCTCACGTATGCTGGGGTGGGCCTTTTGTATGGTGCAGGTGGTTTTGAGTCATCGTGCTCTGGTAAATAAACCCAATAAACCAACTTGTTCCGCAGGCTACATTTGAATGGAATCTTGCCTTTGGTCTGTCTTTGTTGCTGGATTTGGTGTGAATAGACATTTGTTCACATCTCCACAGGAGAAGCAATGCAATAGAGGCGCCAGTGCTGCCTTTTTCCTAAGATGAAGTTTATTTAGTTCCACACTAAGAATACCCTTCAAATACTCCCTACACATAAACTCCCTTTTTTATTGGATATTTTTATTTACATTTCAAATGTTATCCCCTTTCCCAGTTTCTAATCTATAAACTCCCTATCCCATTCTCCTTCTTCCTTCTTTTATGAGGGTGCCCCCCATCCACCCACCCCTCCTCACCCCCCGCCCTGACATTCCCTTACACTGGGGGATCCAGCCTTGGTAGGACCAAGGGCTTCTCCTCCCATTGGTGCCCAACAAGACCATTCTCTGCTATATATGCAGCTGGAGCCATGGGTCTGTCCATGTATACTCTTTGGATGGTGGTTTAGTCCCTAGGAGCTCTTGTTGTTGGTATTGTTGTTCTTATGAGGTTGCAAACCCCTTCAGCTACTTCAGTCCTTTCTCTAACTCCTCCATTGAGGACCCCATTCTCAGTTCAATGGTTGACTGTATTTATCATGATCTGGAAGAGCCTCTCAAGAGACAGCTGTATCAGGCTCCTGTCAGCATGCACTCCAGACATATACTCCTTTTAATGTTTTACTTCTAACTGCAATTTAATGTGGAGGACCTCCTAAATCTGACTCAGAAGTAGGGAATAAAATATGTACAACAAGGGCTGGGGAGATGTACAGTGAGCAAAAGCACTTGCTGTGTAAGCATGAGGACTTGATCTCAAATCACCAGCTCACACAAAAAAAGTAGTGTGTGCCAAGTGTGCCCATAACCTCAGTACTGGGAAGTGCAGCTAACTGGATTCCTGGTATTTATTACCCAGTCAATCTAGGCAAAGTAGCAGGTTTCAGGTTCAATGAGACTTTTCCTTTTTCTGTCCTATGTCCCCATCTCTTTGTCTCTGTGTCTCTCTCCCCATCTCTTCTCTCTCTCTCTCTCTCTCTCTCTCTCTCTCTCTCTCTCTGTGTGTGTGTTTGTGAACATGTATATTAATAAATTCAACTACAAAGGGCTAGAAAGATGGCTCAAAAGTTAAGAACACACTGTTCTTTCAGAGAATCCAAATTTGCTTCCTATCACAAATACTGGATGACTCATAGCTACCTACCTATTACTATACTTGTAAGGGCTCTGACCACCTATTCTGGTCTCCACAGGCAACTGGAAACATGTGGTGCATAAGCATGTATTCAAGCGCATACAGATACACACAATTAATGATTATTAGTTAAATCTGTTTCTTCTTACTGAAAAATACATATTTATTATGAGCACTATTTTAAAATCATGTTTTAAATGAATGAGTCTAAACATGGCATTTAAAGTTTTTTTTTTTTTCTCAAATGGGCCTAACTTTATTTGCTACATAAAAATCGCATCACTTGTTCGTTCTATATTGATTGCACAACAATTGTGGAATTAAAATTCTCAAAACCTAGAATAAAATCAATTGTAGAAGATTCTAAAGAGATTCAAATAATTCACTGCAACCGCTGTCATGAATAGTCCCATGAATTTCCATGGCACCAAATTCTCTAGTGCGAGTTAACGTACATTACTGTCAAACTGGAAGAAGTAATGAACAGAACACTGAACACACTCAGCCAATTAATTTGTAATTCATTTAGAGGACATCCAAAGCTGATTCATTCTTTAAATTGAACTAAATAAAACCTGATTTTATTTGCTAGAAATGTGCTGGGGTCTAAGCATTAGCAATGCTAAAGGCGACCTATGATGACAATGCCTATTAAGTAGAAGCTTATGAAAGGAACGCAGTTCTTTTTTAAAGCTCCTAAGAGCATATTTTAACTAAGAAAATAAATAAGGTAATAAAAATCAATTAGCATTAAAATTGCAAAGATCCATTTAGACAGGGAACAGAGTGAGTGGACATTTAAAGGATAAGGTGAATTCTCCCCTAAGGAAGACTGAAATTGAAGTCAAATTTGTCTTTCTATTGGACTCTCCGGTCGACTTCCTTTTAGGAAACATTGAAGCCTAAAGTTCCGGCCTAGGTAAAGGACACTGTCCATAATTCTGTTGATTTTATGTAAAGAGTTGCAGGCCAAAAGTCCACGGCTTCCTAAATGTGATATAAAAAACGCACTATGAGTGTGCTACCGTCAAACAAGCCCCTTAATGTGAAATACAATAAAAAAAACCCAAAAGAATAGAAAATCAATTCCTGTTTTTCACGTGAAAACTTAAAATTTTAACACCCAGCATAGCCACTAGTAGTAGATTCTTCAGTAACATTCGAGGACTAAAATGCATATATAGAATCAGGCTCAATGGCTTCCACTGTAACGCTAGCATTACAGAATCACTCCGAATTACAGCTTGAACTGCATAGCAAGCACTAGGACAGGCATGGGCTATGTGTGAGATTCTCACACTTCCTTCTCACACAATTATATGTGTGTTAGTATATGTGCATATATATTCTTACCTGAAAACCTATAAATGTAACACTAAAAGTGAACCACTAGTAGTGCTTTCATATATACATGGGATATATATCCCTAATACGTATGATACCATATTCTTTTTTTTTCTTTATTAAGTTGAGTATTTCTTATTTACATTTCGAGTGTTATTCCCTTTCCCGGTTTCCGGGCCAACATCCCCTTAACCGCGCCCCCTCCCCTTCTATATGGGTGTTCCCCTCCTCATCCTCCCCCATTACATCCTCCCCCTCAACAATCACATTCACTGGGGGTTCAGTCTTAGCAGGACCAAGGGCTTCCCCTTCCACTGAGCTCTTACTAGGCTATTCATTGCTACCTATGCAGTTGGAGTCCAGGGTCAGTCCATGTATAGTCTTTGGGTAGTGGCTTATTCCCTGGAAGCTCTGGTTGCTTGGCATTGTTGTTCTTATGGGGTCTCGAGCCCATTCAATCTCTTCCAGTCCTTTCTCTGATTCCTTCAACGGGGGTCCCGTTCTCAGTTCAGTGGTTTGCTGCTGGCATTCGCCTATGTATTTGCTGTATTCTGGCTATGATACCATATTCTTAAACTTTTCTACCTAATAGCATATTATGCTAAATTTTCTTTATCAACATTTACAAATATACATACATTATAGCCTAGGTTAGCCTGAAACTCCCAATCTCCCTTGCTCAGTTTCCTGAGGCCTGGGTTTATGGGTATGAACCATTATACTTAGCACATTTGATATTTTAAAAAAATCATTCATCTGGAAAATATCATCCTGAGTGAGGGAACCTAACCACAGAAAAACACACATGGTATGCACTCATTGATAAGTGGATATTAGCCCAAATGCTTGAATTACCCTAGATGCACAGAACACATGAAACTCAAAAAGGATGACCAAAATGTGAATGCTTCACTCCTTTTTTTTTCTTTTTTTTAAAATTTATTTAATACTTAATAATAATTCTTTGGTTTCCGGGCAAACATCGCCCTCCCCCCTCCCCTTCCTTATGGGTGTTCCCCTCCCAACCCTCCCCACATTGCCGCCCTCCCCCCACCAGTCTAGTTCACTGGGGGTTCAGTCTTAGCAGGACCCAGGGCTTCCCCTTCCACTGGTGCTCTTACTAGGATATTCATTGCTACCTATGAGGTCAGAGTCCAGGGTCAGTCCATGTATAGTCTTTGGGTAGGGGCTTAGTCCCTGGAAGCTCTGGTTGCTTGGCATTGTTGTACATATGGAGTCTCGAGCCCCTTCAAGCTCTTCCAGTTCTTTCTCTGATTCCTTCAACGGGGGTCCTATTCTCAGTTCAGTGGTTTCCTGCTGGCATTCGCCTCTGTATTTGCTGTATTCTGGCTGTGTCTCTTAGGAGCGATCTACATCCGGCTCCTGTCGGTCTGCACTTCTTTGCTTCATCCATCTTGTCTAATTGGGTGGCTGTATATGTATGGGCCACATGTGGGGCAGACTCTGAATGGGTGTTCCTTCAGTCTCTGTTTTAATCTTTGCCTCTCTCTTCCCTGCCAAGGGTATTCTTGTTCCCCTTTTAAAGAAGGAGTGAAGCATTCACATTTTGATCATCCTTCTTGAGTTTCATTTGTTCTAGGCATCTAGCGTAATTCAAGCATTTGGGCTAATAGCCACTTATCAATGAGTGCATACCATGTGTGTTATTCTGTGATTGGGTTACCTCACTCAGGATGATATTTTCCAGTTCCAACCATTTGCCTACGAATTTCATAAAGTCATTGTTTTTGATAGCTGAGTAATATTCCATTGTGTAGATGTACCACATTTTCTGTATCCATTCCTCTGTTGAAGGGCATCTGGGTTCTTTCCAGTTTCTGGCTATTATGAATAAGGCTGCGATGAACATAGTGGAGCACGTGACTTTTTTATATGTTGGGGCATCTTTTGGGTAAATGCCCAAGAGAGGTATAGCTGGATCCTCAGGCAGTTCAATGTCCAATTTTCTGAGGAACCTCCAGACTGATTTCCAGAATGGTTGTACCAGTCTGCAATCCCAGCAACAATGGAGGAGTGTTCCTCTTTCTCCGCGTCCTCGCCAGCATCTGCTGTCACCTGAGTTTTTAATCTTGGCCATTCTCACTGGTGTGAGGTGAAATCTCAGGGTTGTTTTGATTTGCATTTCCCTTATGACTAAAGATGTTGAACATTTCTTTAGGTGTTTCTCAGCCATTCGGCATTCCTCAGCTGTGAATTCTTTGTTTAGCTCTGAAACCCATTTTTTAATAGGGTTATTGGTCTCCCTGCGGTCTAACTTCTTGAGTTCTTTGTATATTTTGGATATAAGGCCTCTATCTGTTGTAGGATTGGTAAAGATCTTTTCCCAATCTGTTGGTTGCCGATTTGTCCTAACCACAGTGTCCTTTGCCTTACAGAAGCTTTGCAGTTTTATGAGATCCCATTTGTCGATTCTTGATCTTAGAGCATAAGCCATTGGTGTTTTGTTCAGGAAATTTTTTCCAGTGCCCATGTGTTCCAGATGCTTCCCTAGTTTTTCTTCTATTAGTTTGAGGGTATCTGGTTTGATGTGGAGGTCCTTGATCCACTTGGACTTAAGCTTTGTACAGGGTGATAAGCATGGATCGATCTGCATTCTTCTGCATGTTGACCTCCAGTTGAACTAGCACCATTTGCTGAAAATGCTCTTTTTTCCATTTGATTGTTTTGGCTCCTTTGTCAAAAATCAAGTGTCCATAGTTGCGTGGGTTCATTTCTGGGTCTTCAATTCTGTTCCATTGGTCTATCTGTCTGTCTCTGTACCAATACCATGCAGTTTTTATCACTATTGCTCTGTAATACTGCTTGAGTTCAGGGATAGTGATTCCCCCTGAAGTCCTTTTATTGGTGAGGACAGTTTTAGCTATCCTGGGTTTTTTGTTATTCCAGATGAATTTGCAAATTGTTCTGTCTAACTCTTTGAAGAATTGGATTGGTATTTTGATGGGGATTGCATTGAATCTGTAGATCGCTTTTGGTAAAATGGCCATTTTTACTATATTAATCCTGCCAATCCATGAGCATGGGAGATCTTTTCATCTTCTGAGGACTTCTTCAGTTTCTTTCTTCAGAGTCTTGAAGTTCTTATTGTACAAATCTTTTACTTGCTTGGTTAAAGTCACACCGAGGTACTTTATATTATTTGGGTCTATTATGAAGGGTGTCGTTTCCCTAATTTCTTTCTCGGCTTGTTTCTCTTTTGTATAGAGGAAGGCAACTGATTTATTTGAGTTAATTTTATACCCAGCCACTTTGCTGAAGTTGTTTATCAGCTTTAGTAGTTCTCTGGTGGAACTTTTGGGATCACTTAAATATACTATCATGTCATCTGCAAATAGTGATATTTTGACCTCTTCTTTTCCGATCTGTATCCCCTTGATCTCCTTTTGTTGTCTGATTGCTCTGACTAGAACTTCAAGAACTATATTGAATAAGTAGGGAGAGAGTGGGCAGCCTTGTCTAGTCCCTGATTTTAGTGGGATTGCTTCAAGTTTCTCTCCATTTAGTTTAATGTTAGCAACTGGTTTGCTGTATATGGCTTTTACTATGTTTAGGTATGGGCCTTGAATTCCTATTCTTTCCAGGACTTTTATCATGAAGGGGTGTTGAATTTTGTCAAATGCTTTCTCAGCATCTAATGAAATGATCATGTGGTTTTGTTCTTTCAGTTTGTTTATATAATGGATCACGTTGATGGTTTTCTTTATATTGAACCATCCCTGCATGCCTGGGATGAAGCCTACTTGATCATGGTGGATGACTGTTTTGATGTGCTCTTGGATTCGGTTTGCCAGAATTTTATTGAGTATTTTTGCGTCGATATTCATAAGGGAAATTGGTCTGAAGTTCTCTTTCTTTGTTGGGTCTTTCTGTGGTTTAGGTATAGGAGAAATTGTGGCTTCATAGAAGGAATTCGGTAGTGCTCCTTTTGTTTTAATTTTATGGAATAGTTTGGATAATATTGGTACGAGGTCTTCTATGAAGGTCTGATAGAATTCTGCACTAAACCCGTCTGGACCTGGGCTCTTTTTGGTTGGGAGAGCTTTAATGACTGCTTCTATTTCCTTAGGATTTATGGGGTTGTTTAACTGGTTTATCTGTTCTGGATTTAACTTCGGTACCTGGTATCTTTCTAGGAAATTGTCCATTTCCTGAAGATTTTCAAGTTTTGTTGAATATAGGCTTTTATAGTAAGATCTGATGATTTTTTGAATTTTCTCTGTATCTGTAGTTATGTCTCCCTTTTCATTTCTGATTTTATTAATTTGGATACACTCTCTGTGTCCTCTTGTTAGTCTGACTAAGGGTTTATCTATCTTGTTGATTTCCTCAAAGAACCAGCTTTTGGTTCTGTTGATTCTTTCTATGGTCCTTTTTGTTTCTACTTGGTTGATTTCAGCTCTGAGTTTGATTATTTCCTGCCTTCTACTCCTCCTGGGTGTATTTGCTTCTTTTTGTTCTAGAGATTTTAGGTGTGCTGTCAAGCTGCTGACATATGCTCTTTCCTGTTTCTTTCTGCAGGCTCTCAGCGCTATGAGTTTTCCTCTTAGCACAGCTTTCATTGTGTCCCATAAGTTTGGGTATGTTGTACCTTCATTTTCATTAAATTCTAAAAAGTTTTTAATTTTTTTCTTTATTTCTTCCTTGAAGGTTAATAAAGGTTATCATTGAGTAGAGCATTGTTCAATTTCCACGTATATGTGGGCATTCTTCCCTTATTGTTATTGAAGACCAGTTTTAGGCCGTGGTGGTCCGATAGCACGCATGGGATTATTTCTATCTTTCTGTACCTGTTGAGGCCTGTTTTTTGACCAATTATATGGTCAATTTTGGAGAAATTCCATGAGGAGCTGAGAAGAAGCTATATCCTTTTGCTTTAGGATAGAATGTTCTATTAAGATCTGTTAAGTCCATTTGGCTCATGACTTCTCTTAGCCTGTCTACGTCTCTGTTTAATTTCTGTTTCCATGATCTGTCCATTGATGAGAGTGGGGTGTTGAAGTCTCCTACTATTACTGTGTGAGGTGCAATGTGTGTTTTGAGCTTTAGTAAGGTTTCTTTTACATATGTAGGTGCCCTTGTATTTGGGGCATAGATATTTAGGATTGAGAGTTCATCTTGGTGGATTTTTCCTTTGATGAATATGAAGTATCCTTCCTTATCGTTTTTGATGAATTTTAGTTGAAAATTGATTTTATTTGATATTAGAATGGTACTCCAGCTTGCTTCTTCTGACCATTTGTTTCGAAAGTTGTTTTCCAGCCTTTCACTGTGAGGTAGTGTCTGTCTTTGTCTCTGAGGTGTGTTTCCTGTAGGCAGCAGAATGCAGGGTCCTCGTTGCCTATCCAGTTTGTTAATCTATGTCTCTTTATTGGGGAGTTGAGGCCATTGATGTTGAGAGATATTAAGGAATAGTGATTATTGCTTCCTGTTATATTCATATTTGGATGTGAGGTTATGTTTGTGTGCTTTTCTTCTCTTTGTTTTGTTGCCAAGACGATTAGTTTCTTGTTTCTTCTAGGGTATAGCTTGCCTCCTTATGTTGGGCTTTACCCTTTATTATCCTTTGTAGTGCTGGATTTGTAGAAAGATATTGTCCAAATTTGGTTTTGTCATGGAATATCTTGGTTTCTCCATCTATGTTAATTGAGAGTTTTGCAGGATACAGTAACCTGGGCTGGCATTTGTGTTCTCTTAGGGTCTGTATGACATCTGTCCAGGATCTTCTGGCTTTCATAGTTTCTGGCGAAAAGTCTGGTGTGATTCTGAAAAGTCTGCCTTTACATGTTACTTGACCTTTTTCCCTTACTGCTTTTAATATTCTTTCTTTATTTTGTGCGTTTGGTGTTTTGACTATTATATGACGGGAGGTGTTTCTTTTCTGGTCCAATCTATTTGGAGTTCTGTAGGCTTCTTGTATACCTATGGGTATCTCTTTTTTTAGGTTAGGGAAGTTTTCTTCTATGATTTTGTTGAAGATATTTACTGGTCCTTTGAGCTGGGAGTCTTCACTCTCTTCTATACCTATTATCCTTAGGTTTGATCTTCTCATTGAGTCCTGGATTTCCTGTATGTTTTGGACCAGTAGCTTTTTCCACTTTACATTATCTTTGACAGTTGAGTCGAGGATTTCTATGGAATCTTCTGCTCCTGAGATTCTCTCTTCCATCTCTTGTATTCTGTTGGTGAAGCTTGTATCTACAGCTCCTTGTCTCTTCTTTTGGTTTTCTATATCCAGGGTTGTTTCCATGTGTTCTTTCTTGATTGCTTCTATTTCCATTTTTAATTCCTTCAACTGTTTGATTGTGTTTTCCTGGAATTCTTTCAGGGATTTTTGTGACTCCTCTCTATGAGCTTCTACTTATTTATTTATGATTTCGTGGAATTCTTTCAGGGATTTTTGCGATTCCTCTCTGTAGGCTTCTACTTGTTCTCTAAGGGAGTTCTTCATGTCTTTCTTGAAGTCCTCCAGCATCCTGATCAAATATGATTGAAACTAGATCTTGCTTTTCTGGTGTGTTTGGATATTCCGTGTTTGCTTTGGTGGGAGAATTGGTCTCCGATGATGCCATGTAGCCTTGTTTCTGTTGCTTGGGTTCCTGTGCCTGCCTCTCGCCATCAGATTATCTCTAGTGTTACTTTGTTCTGCTATTTCTGACAGTGGCTAGACTGTCCTATAAGCCTGTGTGTCAGGAGTGCTGTAGACCTGTTTTCCTGTTTTCTTTCAGCCAGCTATGGGGACAGAGTGTTCTGCTTTGGGGCATGTAGTTTTTCCTATCTACAGGCCTTCAGCTGTTCCTGTGGGTCTGTGTCTGGTGTTCACCAGGCAGGTCACTTGCAGCAGAAAAGTTGGTCTTACCTGTGGTCCCGAGGCTCAAGTTTGGGGTGCTGCCTACGAGCTCTCCGTGGCAGCAGCAACCAGGAAGATCTGCGCAGCCGTTTCCTGCAGCCTCCGCGCACCAGGGTTCCAGATGGCATTTGGTGTTTTCCTCTGGCATCAGAGATGTGTGCAGAGTGCAATCTCTTCTCTTTTCCCAGGCGTGTCTGCCTCTCTGTAGGTTTAGCTCTCCCTCCTACGGGATTTGGGTGCAGAGAACTGTTTATCCGGTCTGTTTCCTTCAGGTTCTGGCGGTGTCTCAGGCGCAGGGGTCCTGCCGCTCCTGGGCCCTCCCCCACGGGAACCCAGAGGCCGCATACAGTTTCCTCTTGGGCCAGGGATGTGGGCAGGGGTGGGCAGTGTTGGTGGTCTCTTCCGCTCTGCAGCCTCAGGAGTGCCCACCTGACCAGGCGGTGAGGTCTCTCTCCCAAAGGGGTCTGGGAGAAGAGAGCTGCTGCGGGCCGGGATCTGCGGGTTTGGGACTCCCCGTAAACACAGGAAGTGCCCGGTCCTAGAGGAATTTTGCCTCTGTGTGTCCTGAGTTCACCAGGCAGGTCTCTTGCAGCAGAAAAGTTTGTCTTACCTGTGGTCCCGAGGCTCAAGTTTGCTCGTGGGGTGCTGCCTACGAGCTCTCTGCGGCGGCACCAACCAGGAAGATCTGCGCTGCCGTTTCCTGGAGCCTCCGTGCGTCAGAGATGTGTGCAGAGTGCAGTCTCTTCTGGTTTCCCAGGCGTGTCTGCCTCTCTGTAGGTTTAGCTCTCCCTCCCATGGGATTTGGGTGCAGAGAACTGTTTATCCGGTCTGTCCTTTCAGGTTCCGGCGGTGTCTCACACGCAGGGGTCCTGCCGCTCCTGGGCCCTCCCCCACGGGAACCCAGAGACCTTATACAGTTTCCTCTTGTGGGCAGGGTTGGGCAGTGTTGGTGGTCTCTTCCGCTCTGCAGCCTCAGGAGTGCCCACCTGAGCAGGCGGTGAGGTCTCTCTCCCATGGGGTCTGGGAGCAGAGAGCTGCTGCGGGCTGGGATCCGCGGGTTTGGGACTCCCCGGCTCTTATATTTTTTCTGGCCCTCTTCTGCAAAGATCCATGAGCTTTGGGAGGACGTGGTATGATTACAGATGCTTTATTTAGGGCTGAATCTTCCTCAGTCTTATTAGTCTTTGCAAGTTAAAAAGTTTTGGGTCTCTGTGCTAATCACCATCAACTGCAAACCTAAATTTCTCAAATAATGTCCCTCCCTTTAGTGAAAAATTCCACGAACAGTTAAAAAAAAAACGATTATGATTTTGTTACCCTTTCACCAACACTTGACTTGTTTCTTGTCTATACATTTTAGAATAAATATCTTAACTATGTTGAGGTGGTACCACCACAGATTTTGAGACTTCTCTGCCTTCATATTTGAGTGAGTTGGTTCTTTGTCTTCATTTGATGGGAACAGAAAACACAAAACACCTATGCAGTTTTAATTATCGAGAGAGAGAGAGAGAGAGAGAGAGAGAGAGAGAGAGAGAGAAAGACTGAAAGAAAGCCAGTTGCTTTCGTAGCTAGGAGCTGGAATTGTCCTTGCCAGATAACAAGGACATCCGCCTTTGCACCTGGCCAGAGACCGGGAATGCCAGGCAGTAATTTTCTTATCTCTTTCCCTTTCAGGTTTTATACCGGTCTTGAAAACAGAACTGAGAAAATTCCTGAGACAGTGAGGCGCCTGGACACCTGAAGTGAAAAGTGGAAAACCAGAACAACCAGCTCATTCCCTGCTTGATTCCTCCCCACCCAGTGAAACCTTATTAACTCTAAGGTAAGGAGCCTCAGTGGAATTCCATTCTCTGCGACTCTTCCTTCTCTCTCTCTCTCTCTCTCTCTCTCTCTCTCTCTCTCTCTCTCTCATCTATGAATCTTATTCTTCAAATTTGCGAGAAAAGAATCCAAAAGCTGCAGGTATGGGGTGGCTTTGGTATCCATCAAGTTTCTAGCACCCAGCTTCCCAAGTCAAGCACGCCAAGGGCTAAGGAAGAGCAGCTGTCATTCTGGAGCACATTCCACAACTGCTGTGGCAAATTCATTCACTTGGATTTCTCTTACTAGAGCCTCCTAACAACACAGATCTCAGCTATTTGTAATTCATTCTTGAGAACCAGCTTTCATTTCACAGCCTGAGTTTGAGTAAACAATATTTGGGGGGGGGGTTGTTTTGTTTTTTGTTTTGTTTCTTTACTTTCTAGAGTACATTGACTTAATTTAAACTGATCGCATGCCAATAGTCCCATTATGAATAAAAACATAAGTCTTAAATGTATTTCATATATCAAAACTGTTGAACATCACAGTTTAGTAACCCAGCATTGTAACATACCAACTGTTTACCCTCAGAACTGCGTGGCTGACTGGAGCAGTGGCCCTGCCTCAGATATCCAGAATTATGTGTATAGTGTGTTACATACAACTTGCCCATGAAAAGAACAAAATTCTAAATCACAAATATATTTTCTATTGACTATGTACTTGGTTTTATACTAACATAAAAGTTAAAAAATATTGTAAGTTAAATTAAAACAATTTGGGGACTCCCAATACCATCATCTAAATTAGTGACTCGAATCCCTCCTAAAGACACATGTGGGAACTTGGTGTCAGGTACTTTTTCTTTCTTTTCTGTCTGCCATGCTAGGAACATGAGTTTTGCATGTAGGAGGTTTTCATACAGTGTGGGAAGTCTCTATTATTGACAGTGCAGATGTCAATTTTTTGGCTTAACTTGTCTTCAAAAAGTGAATGAATGGTTTCTTGCACTCTTGGCTATTATGGTAGATCAGCTTACAGATATTAAATATCTGTATAACTAGAAGTCCACTAAATACTGATTCAGTATTCCCTTTTTATAAAATTGAACAATATTTTCCTTTGAACATAGTAGGAAGCAGTTTCAAGAAAACTAGATGGATTGTGGCTTTTGATATAGCTCAGTTGGCAAACTGCTTTCCTAACATACATAAAGCGCTGGCCCAATCTTCAGCACCTCATAAATAGGGTATAATGCTACACAGGTATAATTCTAGCACTTGAGTAATAGAGGCAGGAGGATCAGAACTTCACAGTCATCCTTGGCTACATTTAAGTTTCAGGACCAACTAGGCTACATGAGACCCTACCATTTTTTTTAACCTTAAAAAGAGGAATTACTGATCTTTAACATATATAAAAGAAAACTAGAACAATAAAGCTCCCCAAATATTAGCTCTATCACTCTCTCATATATATATTCTGCAACTTATCTCTTCAATGAAAATTTAGAAAATCCTACATTTAAATCTTAGCTCCTTGTCTTCCTCATTGTAGGCAAATGACTTGATTTCTGAGACTTACTTTCTTTATGCTATAAAGATGTGATTAAGACTACCTCCTAGCACCACTAAAATGATTAAATAAGAAATCCTGGGGGCTGGAGAGATAGTTCAGTTGTTAAGAGCTCTGAGTGCTCTTCCAGAGGTCCTGAGTTCAATTCCCAGCAACCACATGGTGGCTCATGACCATCTGTATTGGGATCTGATGCCCTCTTCTGGTGTGTCTGAAGACAGCTAGAGAGTCTCTTATAAATAAAATTTAAAAAAAAAGAAATCTCAATCAATCTCTGTCTCTGTCTCTATCTCTGTCTCTCTCTCTCTCTCACACACACACACACACATACACACACACACACACACACACACACACACACACACACACACACACAAACACACACCAGGCTCATAATCATAGGAACTTTATAAATGTTAGCATCCTGACACCTACTTCCTCTACATGTCTATCTCTATCCTAAACAAGAAACTGGTACAAGTAAATAACAAGATATTTAAAGGTAAACTTAATTCCATCAAGAAACCAGATACCTCAGGGGAATAACCACTTTGAAAAATAACAGAATTAGCTAGAAATACTTGGAATTTCCCCAAATTTTTTTGTAAAAAGCACTATACCGTGAATTCTATTTTCGATTTTAGAAAGTAACCCAGTCACAAAAGAACACACATGGTATGTACTCACTGATAAGTGGATATTAGAGAAAAAGCTCAGAATACCCAAGATACAATTCACAGACTATATGAAACTTAAGAAGAAGGAAGACCAAAGTACAGATGTTTCAGTCCTACTTAGAAAGGGAAACAAAATAATAATGGGAGGCAGAGGATGGGAGGGACTTGGCAGGAAGAGAGGAAGGAGAGGGAAGAAAGAGGGGCAGGATTAGGTGTGAGAGGAGCCAGGAAGATTACAGAGGGTCGGGAAATTGAACAGAGGTGTGTAGAAATGGGGGATGGAGAACTGGGGGGTAGTCACCAGAAATTCCCAGATGCCAGGAAAGCAAGAGGCTACCAGGATCCAACTGGGATGACAGTAGCTGAAATACCCAACAAAGGGGAGAGAGAAGCTATAGAGACCATATGGAGAGGTTAGGCACAGCCCCTAGTTGAAGGATGGGGCCACCAACCCATCTCAAAAATTTTAACCCAGAATTGCTCCCTGTCTAAAGGAAATACAGGGACAGTGAGTGGAGCAGAGACTGAAGGAAAGGCCATCCAGAGACTGCCTCATCTGGGGATCCATCCCATATGCAGATACCAAACCCAGACACAATTGCAGATGCCAAGAAGTGCTTACTGACAGGAGCCTGATATAGCTTTCTTCAGAGAGGGTCTGCCAGGGCCTGACCAATACAGATGTGGATGCTTTCAGCTAACCATTGGACTGAACTCGAGGACCCCAATGGTGGAGTTAGGAGAAGGACTAAAGGAGCTGAAGGGGTTTGCAACCCCATAGGAAGAAGAAAATTATCAACCAAACAGAACCCCCAGAGTTCCCAGAGACTAAACCACCTACCAAAGAGTTCAACATGGAGGGACCCATGGCTCCAGCTGCATATGTAGCAGAGGATGGGCCTTATCTGGCATCAGTGGGAGAGGAGGCCCTTGGTCCTGTGCAGGTTTGTTGCCCCAGTGTAGAGGAATGCTGGGGCGATGAAGCAGGGGTGAGTGGGTGAGCCCCCAACTAGAAGCAGGGGGAAGGGGGATAGGATAGGGAGTTTTTGGAGGGGAGACTGGGAAGGGGGACATTTGAAATGTACTAAAATAACCAAGAAAAAAAAGAAAACAGAACCAAAATAGTAGGTATGGCCAAAGTGTTTCCTATTTACATCTTAGGCACACTCTTCATACAGTACAGATGCCCATGGATCATTTTGACTACGGAATGAATATGATTTATTTTCTTGACAGTATCATCAGAATGCAGTTAAAGCTTCATTACACTTCCTTCCACTAACATCTACGTATGACCCAAGATTCTGTACAATAAATTTGAACCTTGATAGATGTTTGCCTTAAATTCTTCTTCCTTTTACTATCAATCCATTTTATAGATTTTTGTTGTTCTCAGTCTGGTTTTCTCTGCTTTAAATATGTTATGTAAAGAAAAACAATATTTATTTAGTTCTCAGTCCTGGAAGTCCAAGAGCATAGTATGCACATCTTCGTGGACGCCTGAAGGCTTCCTACTGGGCTCTTACATACTGCAGACAAGTGTGCTACAAAGAGCCTTGTATATTAAGCTTCAAACATTTTCAGCCTTGTTCAAGGAAATTACAATAAAAAGGTAAAAATGAGAACTTCATGTTATAAAATGTACTTAAATTCTCAAAGCTTTATCATAGGTATGACTTAGCTGTGTTCTTATTTGTGAATGGGAAAATTTCTGCAATAAATAGGAAATATCAGTTATAATATACAACAAACAGTTCAATTTAAAAAAATATGCATGTACCAGGAAATCATCTTGCTATTCTGTCATTTGTCTAAAAGTCCCAGGTGCAAGACCAAACAGTGGTAATTACTTTGACAATACATTTAAAACACAAATAGCTTCAAATTGACAGTATTAAGATAGTTCTTCTCATTAAATTGCCTGAACTTAGACCTATTTTGCTTGCACTAAAATTGCCACTTTTCTCTGTAGCTTCTTGTCTTGTCATGTGATTTCTCCCTCTTGTACTTGCTCCCTTTATTATGATACAGCCTGATCATCACTAAAACTGAATTGACACCGGGGCTATTCCCCCAAACTTCCAGAAATAAACACATGAATCATAAAGGATTAATATGAGTGATTGGGAAATGGGGGAAGAAATGGATAATTTTGAGAATCAGACAAGTCAACCATGATGAATTAAAAAGAAATAAAAAAGTCTAAACTGACTAATAACAGCCAATGATGGAATTTATTATAAAAATCCCCCCCAGGAAAGAAAACAACAGCCTAGACATGGTGTCAGCAATGAATTCATTCAAACATTTAGAAAGAGTTAACATCAATTCTTCTCAAACACTTAGAAAACATTGAGCAGAAAGTAAAACTCCCTGACTTGTTTTCTGAGGCCAGTATTATCTGATATCCACGCCAGATAAGGACACATAATTTTATGCCATTACATGTTAAATAACTTTTATGAACACATATATAAAATTATTCAATCAAATCATAGAGAAATGGAACTAAGCATGTTCACTACACATTATGATCGATCTGGATTTATCCAAGAAATGAGTGTGGTTCAGCAGGCAAAAATCAATCATGTAATAAAACATACTAATAGAACTCAGGAGGAAAGAAATCTCACATGATCAAGTTAATTGGCCCTGGAAAGATGGTGTCAACACTATACATGTTCTAATAACAGGCAGTACTATCAAGACCACTGCTCCTTCAAGCATATTGAATAACTCAGTGGCAAGGTGAGATATGAAAACTCACATTTATCTTGCTGAGATTGAGAATGAATTTTTTTTCAAATGAGGTTGAGATTAAGTAGGCAAGGGGTTAGATAGGGGGTAACCAAGGAAAGCTGGGGCTGTATCTTGCTAGCTATGTCTGCTGGTTACACAGGGAATTAGATGTGAGAGAATGGAGGAAACAGAGGCTACTTCTTAGTGCCTGTAGCACCTGACTATCAGAATACCTCTTGTAGTTAAATATCCTTGAAGGCACAGTGGGTTTTTCTCATTATATCAAAACTCAGGGACCCTAGGATTTTTTCAATTCTAATCCAAGCACACTAAAGAATCGTCTCCATCCTCAAAGTACTCTCACCTCATTATATTACTTACTTTGTGGTTTTAATATTTCCATTGTGAGCTTTTCAAGAGGATAAAGGAAGAAATACCGTCAAAGGGAGATCTAATCCACCATAATATGGGAAGCAGAAAAAAATCACCTACATAGCTATATTAATATCCTCAAAAAATATCCATAAAAACTTATTAAAATGTCACAATATAGAACCCAATGAAGTCCTACCTAACCCTTTATGTCAGCCCCTTACGAGCTCTGATCTGATCTACTTTGCTTTGCTAAATAAACTTCAGCTTAAATGTTCCATGTCTCTTAGCCAAAACTTTCCTTTTGAGAAGACAAGAAATGAAAGAAACACTTCAACAGAGTATTCATATATTGTTGAGACTGATCTCAGACTTTAGTGGTCAAGTGATCACATTGGCAGCCTGCAAGTAGCCAAAACTACAAGTGTGCACCATCATACCTATTTGATTGTAACAATTCCTTACCTAAGACAATGTATTGTAAAAATATCATCAGGATTTATATAACCATCAAAGAGCAAAATCTATATCTTTATTCCATTTGAACACAAACTAAGGGCTTTGCTCATGTAAGGCAAGCACTCTACCAAGTGAGGTACATCCCAAGCCAAATGTATAATTTTTTTAAAAAAATAATAGGGTCACATATTATACAGCCCTGGTTGGCCTGGAACTCACTAAGTTTATCAGGATGACCTCAAACTCACAGAGAAATACATATGCTTCTAGTGCATATGATTTTAAGTTTTAATGATTTTCCTTTCTGACTATTTTCCTGAGTAAACCATCTATAACATAATATACTAAGAAAATGTCACTAAACTATACAAGAAATATTTGAGATTTTCATTTCTGATTTTCAAGCAAAAACCATGTCAGGGTCCTTATAGAAGTGAAAAATATTAAAAAGAACATCATTATAACTGTAAGTAAGTTGAAGAAGGCTTCATAGTTCTGTTAACCTTTTGGAAAAAGTCATCTAAAAGTTTTGTTGAGATTAACTTGGTTCAGTTAATGCCAGGCAGAAAAATCCAATCAGTGGACCCCAATCAATAGAGGCAGGAGAGTATTCCACAACATTACATCACCGTAAGAATCACATGAGGCATATATTAAGAATATACCTTCCAGGTTTCTCCCTAAAGATTTGGAATGGATAGAGAATAAGCATGTCCTATTTATAATAAGCTCTTAGACCCCACCATGCCCACCTACATATTTCAGTGGTTCTTATGGTCAGACAGTGCTGGAAACAATGTACCAATTAAAGAGGATCTTCCAGTTACTGACTCCTTCCTCCAGGTTTGTACTGAATTCTAGAAGCAAAATTTGTTTTCAGTTGGCTGGATAAGAGTAGATAGACTTCATTATCCTTCCAAACTTGAATGAACAGACACCTAACCTGTTCATTATTCCACTTGTTTATACAAGCCTATCAAAACCCACAAAGGAATAAAAATTTAAAACCATGTATCTACAAAAAAAGAAAGAAAGAAAAGAAAGGAGAGAGAGAAAGGAAATATAAAAGACCCAGAGACTCATGCTCAAAACAGATTATAGCTTTTCCCTTTTCCCTCATTATACTATAAGAAAAAACAATATGGTCATGCTACGTAAATGAGAAACAACCTGAATTCTTACTCCATTCAATCATTTAAAAATTATGCAATATCTTAGACATTATGACTTTGGTTTCTTCATTTACAGAGTCACCATAAATGTTTGTCCTATCTCTTACACTATATTTTACAATGGTTAGAACGAGAAAATCTGTAAAACTATTAGGAAAAAAACCACCAACAACAAAGTAAATAATCTTAAAGTGCTGTTAAGTAAAAATAAAAAGCTCTCAACAAAAAAGAAAACATCACTGAGCGATGAGATAACATAAAAGGGTCGGAGTAAATATATGCAAGCTATATACATGGAGAATGATTAATATGCAGACAATATTAGGAAACTGAAATAACTCAACAGCAAACAAATTAATTTTTTAAAGGTCAAGTGATCTGAAAAGATATTTTTCAAGGAAAGTGTACAAAAGAGCAGTAAAATGTTGCATTATTTTACCTAGGGAGATGTAAACAAACACTTACTTCAGACAAAGTACCAAGGATACATTAAATTTAGGACTTCAGCAAAACAAAACCCTGGTGGACTAATCAAGTTATTGGTGAATATGGGTGAAGAGTAACATAAATGAGTCCAAATGACCCCAAAACCCAAGTCTCATTACATTACAAATGACTGGCTCATGTAAGATACACCACAGATTTCCCCATTCAGTCAACTTTCCACTTCCTTTCTCCTCCTGCAGCTAGGAGAGTAGTAGAAGGGTATATTGGACAGAATCCCAGATGAAAATCTTGTGACCCTCCCCCAACCCCCTTCTTCTAAAGGGTGATAACAACTCCATTATATTACTACAGACCTAACTATCACAACATTATTTAGCTCAATTAGTTGTCATGGTTACCAGGGCACCAAAGTCTCATCTCTAACATGGTGATTAAATCATGTTATCCCCAGTGAAAAAAGCCACAGTACAACACCAGTAAGTTTTAAAAAATGCTATCACTAATCATTAAGGAAATGTTAATCAAAACCACAGTCATTCTGGTTCTTCAATAAATTAAAATAAAATATTTTATCACTACTACCTCACATAGGCAGGAAATTCCATCTCTCCTAGACAAAAGAGGCCTCCCAGATAACAAGGCTTTGCACAGAGAAGGCTGTAAGCAGGACAAAAAACGCACCCTGCTTCTCTAGCACTGGGTCACAGGCAGCATGACCACTGTCCTATCTCATATGTCATACGCTAATCATAGCTATATATCCCACATGTCATGGCACACAGGTCATATTAACCAGGCAAATCGTTCTGCACATCTTCATCTGAAATTTACCCGAGAGTGTGCTAAGGACTTTCCAAGCACTTGGCCTAACCCAGCAGCAGAGCATGTGAGGCTTTTCAACCTAATTCAGTAATGCCAAGGGACCTTTACCTACTTTTTGGTGGTTCATCATGTTCCCCATCTCCCACCTCCTAAAGAACCGTAAAAGAACACATTTCTTTGTTCAGGTGGGCTGGTGCTTTGCTTTAGATCCTGCTGTGCTGCTATACCCTTTGCGTCAGTCAACACTTCCATGCCTTCCTAAACAGCACTCTACTCTTTCTTCCTCCCCAGTCAAAGATTCTGGTGCTCATGAAGGTGAATTGCTCTGTGGGACTGCTACACCGCCATGGCTGTGTTTGTGCCTAACAGCAGACCTTTGTCCTACTCTTAGTCTCCAGGACTCGCTGACTATCTGTTCGGAAATCCTAACAAGAGGTCAGGGGTTACACTGGTTGTTGATTTGTTCTCTGAACAAGACCTAATGGCAGTCTGCTCTCCACCATTCTAGAAGGGAACCTGAGGAACACAGGGATATTTTTCTCGCCCATACCCTGTTTAACTCAACAGACTTCATAATGAGTACCACCAAATCTCACCTAACTAAAGATTCTCACTTTATTGCTGTTTGCATAACCTCAAAGCATTTGATTTTGGGAAAGATATCAAAAATAATTTTTTTTCGGTACACTGTCTTCCACAACCAAAATGTATAACAAGAGTCCAGTGACCTGAAAATGGTAGCATTTAACATTCTTAGAGATTTAAAGAACTTCATACAGAGCAATTGCAAGTTTTCTGCAGTTCCTTACATGCAAGGCTATCGTCTATCTTTGTTACTGACCTTCTCTCTGTCAATCTTTTACAACCTTCCAAATCCTGCTATTAAATGAAAAACGTATTGCTGTGGAAAAATTTACTCATTCCAAGAACTCCTTCACTAACTTTGACCCCATGACCATGGTGACCCTCCTTCTCCTTATGGCCTTTTGGCCACCTCCAAGCCAGCTTCCTCTCCTACCCCTTCAGAACTGCCTTCTCCACCCTCCTTTTCTTCCACCTCTGGTTCCACTAACTGTTAACTCAAGCCCATGTTCCATTTCCTGTCCACATGGCATTAACTGAAAACTCAAAGCCACCCAAAACCAATCCTTGGTGTAGATTTAGAACAGTGTGGAGTGAATTCTGAACCAGAACTCTAAGTAGGAGCTCCAGAGTCAATCCATGGCCTCTGGTACTGTTTAGAGATCCCTAGATCCTTCTCTGGCCGTGTCTGCCTAATAAGCTACCCCATTCATCACTCCATTCTGTGACTACTGGGAACCCTATGCAGAATGAACAGTAAACCCAAGAAGGAAAACCAAGCATCATTCAGCTGATCCATAACCCACACAACAAATGTGAGAGAAGATATGCATACCACAAAACACCACAAAATGACCTAACTACAGATGCTTGGCTCTCCTTGCAAAATGACAAAACATGGAAACAGCAAAGACAATATGCTTCCTCCTGAAACCAGAACCCTAAGCATAATAATCCTTGAAAAAAGCTATTTAGTTGGTGTACAAGACAAGGATTTAGTTCAAAGAGGATATGAACAAATGCCTGAAAGAAGACTGGAAAAATCCTAACAGTTGAGTGGAATAATGAACACAATTCACCATATGAAGTTAGAATTAGACAAAACGAATCACTGAAGAAAAGCCAAACTGAAATAAAACTTTAAAGGAAAGATTAAGGAAGCGAAGCATAAACCTCAGAGGTAAGATTCACCCACAGCGTACAGAGATGGAAGAGAGAATCTCAGGCTCTAAAGACAAGATAGAAGAAAATAGATACCTCAGCCAAAGAGAAGGCTTTTTTTTAAATAGGAACAAAACAGCCAAGAAATCTGGGACACTATGAAAACACCAAATCTACAAATAATAGGAATAGAGGGAGGAGAAGAAAACCAGGTCAAAGGCATAAAGAATAATTTTCAACAAAATTACAGGTGAAATTTTCTCAAATTTAAGGAAAGAGATGCCTATCAAGGTGCAAAAGGTATCCAGAACACCAAATAGGCAAGAGCAGAAAAGAAACTCCCAGTGACATATCATAATTAAAACCTAAATGTATAGAATAAAGGATATTAAAAGCTGCAAGAGAGAAATACCAAGCCACATATAAAAACAGACTTTTAACACCTTTTTAAAAAAAATAAGAATTTTTATTTGGATGAATGTTTGCCTGTATGTATCTTTGTACACCATATGTGTGTCTTGTGCCTGTAGAGTCCAGGTTAGGGCATTGAATCCAAAAGAACTGGAGTTACAGACTGTGATAAAACACATGTGGGTACTGGGAATCAAACTTGGGTCCTCTGGAAGAGCCCACAGTGCTTTTATCTGCTAAGTCTTCTTTCTAGCTCCACGACCTGACTTTTTAATGGACACATTAAAAGCTTGTGTTTTGAAAAAAATATATCTGCCAGTCCAGCCAAACACTATCAGATCTAAAATCACATATTAACCCTAATGCAGTGATAGTGGGTGAATTCAGTGCCCACTCTCACCAATAGATAGATTATTCAGGCACTAATTAGATTAACTTTGGAATCAAACACATATATCAAATGGATCTAACAAATCTCTGGAGAACATTCTACCCAGACACCCAAGAATATACTTTCTTCTAGTAACTCGTGGAACTTTTTTTTTGTCAAGGGATCACATATTAGGACACACACACAAAAAAACTTAACAAATATACAAAAATTGAAATAGCATCTTATATCATATCTGATGACTATGGATTAAAGCAGGATATTATCAACAATAAAAAAATGACAGAAGTAGGGAACAGGAATGATCATGGTAGCTGAAGGGAGGGGGAACTTGGGAGGCAAAGGGTAGTGGAGGAAATAAGGGGGTATTGAACAGGACAGGAGAGAGGTACAGAGGGTAAGGAAATTGAATAAAATGTGTACCAGGGACAGGAGGAATGAGGAACTGAGGATAGCCATTGAAGGATCCCAGACACCAGGGAAACAGGAGGTTCCCAGCACACAACAGGGATGATTTTAGCAGAGAAGGGGCAATAGAATTTGTAGAGACCACCACCAGTAGATAGGCACAGCCCCAAGTCAAAGGATGGGGCTAGACACCCATCTCAAAGTTTTTAACCCAGAATTGTTCCTGTCCAAAGGAAGAACAGGGACAAAAAATGGAGCAGATACTGAAGGAAGGGCCATCTGGGGAGTGCCCCACCTAGGGAATCCATCCTCTCTGCAGATACTAAACTCAACACTGTCATGTTGCCATTGCCAAGAGGCACTTGCTGACCGGAACCTGGTGTGGCTGCTCCTTGGGAGATGCAGCCAGCAACTGACCAATGCAAATGTGGATGCTTGGAGCCAACCATCAGATGGAGCTCAGGGACCCTGGCGGGAGAGCTGGTGGAAGGACTGGAGGAGTGGAGGACACAGATGCAAAAATTCTTGATAAAATGCTTGTAAACTAAATTTGATACATTGAAAGATTATGTAGCATGATCAAGTTGGCTTCATCTAAAAATGCAGGAATAATTCAACAGGTATAAATCAATATGTATAATCTACACATAAACAGGCTAAAGTACAGAGCAATAGTCATCTAAGTAGATGCAGGAAAGGCCTTTGAAAATATCCAACTCATTGTGACTTCTGATATGTGAGTCGTTGAATACTTTTCCAAACAATTAAATAAAATAATTATAGAATGATCTTCGTGCCTTGGGTTCTAGTAGTTACTGATCTCCGGATCCAATATACCTAAGTGATGGAGGTTCATTAGTTCTCCATCCTCACGTGTGTGTTTCAATACTACAAACTTTTTTATTTTCATTTTTTTATTTAATCTTCTTTTGCAGTCTAGACTTTACCCCCCTCCTGGTCCATCCTCTGACTGTTCCTCATCTCATACTCCTCCCCCCATCTCCTCGAGGAAGTCCCCACCCCTCCAACCCTTACCCCACCAGACCTCCCCACTCCCTGAGGTCTCCAGTCTCTTGAAGGTTAAGTGCATCTTCTCTGCCTGAACTTAGACCTGGCAGTCCTCTGCTGTCTATATGCTGGAGGCCTCATCTCAGCTTGTGTATGCTGCCTGGGTGGTGATTGGGGGTCCAGGTTAACTGAGACTGCTGGTCCTCCTACACGGTTGCCCTCCTCCTCATCTTCTTCCACCAGTCTCTACGATCTCCTGTTTTTAACTCTAAGCTATGCAAGCCACTCTACTAAAACTACTGATATATCTCTAAAAAGATGTCTTTCCCTAAATAAAACTATACTTACCTTTAATTTATCTCCTTGTTTACTGCCCCCTCAAAACCCCCTCTCATGATTTCTCTGAGATATCACACCATGTTCTTAAGCCTTTTCCTAACATTTCTGCCTCTCCTTTACCTGCTATAGTTCCCACACAGTTAATAGATGAGATCATACCCAAAATGCAGGAACCACGTTAGAAGGAGTATGCTATGGATACCTCAGACTCAGTTCTGGATTTGGGCACTCCTCCCACCTGGAATCGTCTTACAACCTCTGAACTTCTTGAACTAACCCGGCATAACCCTAGCCAAGGAATCACCAATACAATATCCACACTAATTCTATATATGTCTTTTATACTATCCAGAATTACATTCTCATCTTGGAAGGAGAGGGGCTTCTTATCTTCCAAAGGACATTTCATAATTAGCACCATCTTAATCCTAAAAGTATTATGAACTGCCTCCTTACTAGGGCACGTAGCCATCCTTCATCATAGGTAAGGCCAAAACGAGAATCCTCCTATAAGACTAAAAAAGCTGAAGAGTGGTAGGCAAGCTAAATTTCAGGCCACATATTCTGTTCTCCTCGTTGTGCTGTCTTTTAACCTTCTTGTTACTTCCCTACATTTAGAGTGGGGGCTATACCAGGAAGGTGCTACCTTAGATTAAGGCTGGTTCATAAAAGAGAGCAAAAGAAATTAAACTAAGGGCGGTGCACTTAAAAAATGTTGCAGTCCTTTATCCTGTCTGCATGACCTTCTTTTGTCCATCTTGACACTTCTTCCCCTCATCACTATGTTCCTGCCCTTTTACCTTCCAGGCTAGGTAAGCAATTTACACCTCAAACCTCTGCCGTGCAGCTGCAATGACTCACTTGAGAAACTTCTTCCCCCCAGGTCCCTTCTGGTTCATTATCTTATCGGCACGGAGACTCAGAGACTCTTAACATTCCCGGTTGTTTCTCAACACCAGCTTCCCAGAGTTCTTCAAAATTCCTTGCCCCTTTGTCCTCATTGTGAAACTTTTATACATGCCCACGTCCACAGGCATACAGATGGATAGACAGACTAATACATTTTACTTTACACTGTGTTATATGGGATCTGAAATAAGATCCTTCACAAGAGTTACCAAGGAAAAGAGGAAGGTCAGGCAAGCAAGCTAGCACTGAAACTGTTTGAGATTGTATCTGTTAAAAAAATTCTGACATTTTGGAAAAAATACAAACATGTTCTTATATACTTTTTACACACATGGTACTCAAGTTAGACTTTGGTGGAATCATACTTTGTTGGTGGTGTCCTGTATGGGATAAATGGATACTTATTCACGTCGCTCATAGAAAAGTTACTGTGACAAGGTGACACAGTCAAAGACCAGAAGGAGACAGCAATTATCGGTCTGGAGACACAAGTCTGCGTACGTGCAAAAGCTAACAAAACAACACCTGGACTCTTTAGCCAGGTTTGCAGGTAAAGGTGCGTCATGAAAATTAAAGGAGAAGGCTATTTTTCCAAACACAGACACAAACTGAAATGTATAAAGACTACGAAAAAGAAAACTACCAAATTAACAAAATTTATGTCCAATAAGGAACTCTAAAAAAATCAACAAGATAGATAAACCCTTAGCCTAACTAAAGGGCACAGAGAGAGTATCCAGAAATTAGCAACAGAAACTGAGGAATTTCAAAAAAAAAATCGTGTCTTACTACAAAAGCCTATACTCAGCAACACTGGAAAATCTAGACGAAATGGAGATATGTTTTTAAATTTGGCAGTTGGAAGATAAAAAGAAAAGGAAGAAGAGTAAGGGGACCACAAAATACTATATAAGTACGAAAGGAGTCTCATAAAGGCAAGGAGAAATACTAAAGATCATTTAAACTTTATGTTACATTCATTCATTTGTATGGCAGGATGGGCCATGCCATAAACTTTGTGTCAACAACCTGTAAGAGTAGGTAGGCTCTCACCTTCTTTCTACCCAGTGGACTCTGGGAACCGATCTCAGATGTTAAAGTACGGCAGTGTCTTACCTTCTGAGACCTCTTGGAGTCCCAAGATCATTTAAATATGGAACAGTACCAAAAATTGTATTATATATTGGGGAAATACTTAGAGTACAGATTACAGATGCTACCACCACAGAAAAAAAAAAAAACTTCAGTCATTAGAGCATTTGCCTATAGCCTTTCCAAGGTGTTAGATCTAATCCACATCTCTGAGACAAAACAAAACCAAGAATGATATGAGACATAGCTAGCTCTCTCTAATGTAGAAATTTATAAAAATTACATTGCAATATGTAAGTATAATAATTTTCTTGAAAGTAAAATTATTTAACTTAAGTAAAAGTTAGTATGCCCTGGAAATATGCTGTGCCTATTCTTTTTTTTTAAAGATTTGTTTATTCATTTTATGTATGTGAGTACACTGTCGCTGTCTTCAGACACACCAGAAGAGGGCACCAGATCTCATTACAGATGCTTGTGAGCCACCATGTGGTTGCTGGGAATTGAACTCAGGACCTCTGGAAGAGCAGTCAGTGCTCTAAACCGCTGAGCCATCTCTCCAGCCCTGCTATGCCTATTCTTATAATATTACCTTGTGCGTTTAAAACTATTTAAAGATATCAAAGATGGAATACAGGTCTTTGAGCATGTTAGGCAAATGCTCTACCAATAAGCCACATACCCTGATTACATACATATTTTAAGTATTAATATCTCATGTTGCATTTTGATGCATTTCGCCAAAATCATTATAAAAATTTCTGAGGCACTATTGCCTTGTTTACCACCCTAAGTCTTTGAAATCCAATATATAATTTACACCTAATCCACATTCCATTTTTGAAGACTGCATTATTATTTTTATTAGCTATTTTTATTTACATTTCAAATCTTATTACCTTTCCCAGTTTCCTGTCCATAAGCCCCCTATACCATCCCCCATCCCCTTCTTGTATAAGGGTGTTCCCTTCCCCATCCATCCCCCCCCAAATTCCCCTACAGTGAGGAATCCAGCCTTGTCAGGACCAAGGGCTTCTCCTCCCACTGATGCCCAACAAGGCCATCCTCTGCTACATATGCACCTGGAGCCATGGGTCTGTCCATGTGTACTCTTTGGATGGTGGTTTAGTCTCTGGGAGCTCTGGTTGGCTGGTATGGTTGTTCTTATGCGGTTGTAAATCCCTTCAGCTCTGAAGGCTGCATTATTATTACATGTACTATGACTGTATTTATATTTCATGAGATTTAGATCTTTTAAATATTAAGAGTTTTTAAAGTATATTAAAATACCCAGGTGTACCAGTAACTGAATGGATTATTCATTAAAAGTTAATTGAGGTATAATTAAGATACAGTATAAATTCACTTCAATAACTGCAGTCTATCTTCTGAAGGTTTCTTTTCATTTTTGTTGCCTTAAATTCTGCTTACTTGCTCTCAAGTTCACTTATTATGTGTTCTTTCATCCCCATGCCAATACTGAGCCAACTAGCAAGTTGCTTATGTTAGATGTATTTTTCAATACTATGCCTTTATTTATTTTACTCGGATAATGTCTAATGCGTTCTTTAGATTATTTTTAAGTATTAGGGATTGAAGCCAGTGCTGAATTGTGGCAAGAGAGCACTGTATCAACCGAGTTATAGCCTTAGCCTCTAGCCTAACACCCGCCTACTGCTACTGATGATAATTTGCACTTGCTTACTGAAATGCTTTCACAATTTTCTTCTACATTCTCTGTTAGATAATACCACCATCTGTTGGTGCCAGCAGCCTGGTTTTTATCAGTCATGGGTGAACCATCCCTGTGACTGTATACTGAGGGATTTTCACGTGCTTCCTGGATATCTTGACCATTATCCTCCTAGGCTTTCAGTCTTATCTTTTATTTTTTAATAGATACTCATCTGCTTAGGTTTGGCTTAGACTTTCTGGTGGTGTCTACAGTTTTGTCTCATCACAAGACTGGGGAGCCCATGCCTTTTGGAAATCAGTCTTCCAGCAAGTTCTAAATGGTAGGGCTTTAGCAGGGCAAGAACACACTCAGTTTCCCTAAATCCCAGGCCCAGAACAGGCCGACCATTGTCACATTGTTAAGTCATATATTATCTAGGACCTTTGTTCTGTGTTCTTTTCCATTCACCCCTTAACCGGAGATATGTCAGGAACTTTGCAAACATCTGCTTTAGCTCTAAACCAGAGTTCACAGTGCATTTTAACCTAATATGGTAATGTCAGCCAACTTAAGACACACTTCTTGTGGTGTGACAGTTGCCTCTTCCAAAAGAAACGTTCAAAAACACCCTTTGCTTTCCCTAAGTAAGCTGTACCTTAACCTCAGACACTGCCTCAATATTGACTTCATTTAACCCTTTGCTTGTTTCAGGGAATTCTCTGGAAACCTAATAAGGTTATGGTTTTGGTGATTCTTTAATTTCTACATCTTCTTTGATGGTATTTTCATATAATCTGATATCACCAACGCATGTTAGTGCCACCTAAAGTGATAGAAACCCAGACATTGTGAGAATAACTTCCCTATAATGCCAAACTACAGATCTATATCTGTAGAAAGAAAAATGGATTCACCATATTTCAGGAACTTCATGTTGTGGCTTAATTCCTCTTGATGTTGCCAATTAGAAACCCCAGGTACTGGTTTAGAAAACCCAGGCACTATTGTGGATGGACACCAAGAAGTACTTGCTGACAGGAGCCTTATACAGCTGTCTCCTGAGAGGCTTTGTCAGAGCATGACAAATACAGAGGTGGATGTTGGCAGCCAATAGGACTGAACAAGGGGACCCCGTTGGAGAAATTAGAGAAAGGATTGAAGGAGCTGAAGGGACTTGCAACCCCATAAGAACAACAATACCAACCAACCAGAGCTCCCAGGAACTAAACCACTACCAAAAGAGTATACATGGACTGACCCATAGCTCCAGCTCCATATGTGGCAGAGGATGGCCTTGTCAGGCATCAATTGGAGAAGCCCTTGGTCCTGCCAAGGCTTGGTGCCCCAGTGCATGGGAATGTCAGGGCAGGGAGGTAGAAGTGGTTGGGTGGGAGGGGAACAGGAGGAAGAGGATGGGATAGTGATAGTGTGGGTTCTGGAGGAGAAATCTGGAAAGGGGATAACATTTGAAATTTAAATACAAAAAATATCCAGTAAAAATAAAAAAATCACCGGTTTAGTACATGGAATGCAGTGCTGTATAATATATAGGACACAGAGAGAGGCTCCATAGACAAAGCTGTTTCAGTGTCCTCTCTTTGCTTTCTATCTGGTGTCTCTCGGAGAATGGCTAAGCTCAGTCCTGGTTGAGAAGGAGAGCACTTCCCTGGCTGTAAGGTGTCAGTAAAAGCTTCTTTCCAGCTGATCTTCCTTACCAAATTCCCAAACTTATTTGTGGAACTCTATGGAACTCTTCGGGAGGGTGAACAGAGTAATGCTGTGTGGTTTTTGTTCCTGTTGCTAGTGTGTGTTACATGTCATTTAAATCAGGTAGCCCTCTGCTTTTGTTGTTAAATAAATGACAAAGTAGCTGATGATTCCAGATTGCCCTGGACTCTCTAACCATTTCCACTTCTTTCCACCGTTCAGAAATCTCTTACATTTTTTTCAACATTCTCTATCTACTTTACAGGGAAGGGAAGGAAGTAAAGAATCTGGACAGTCTTGTCTGAATATTGAAGTCCTAGCTCTAATTTCATTTGTCCTCAAATCTGTAAATCCTTTTGTAACTTAAGTTACTTTTATAAATGTGTATCTATTTTCCACAGCTTTATAGTTTTATGTACATAACAGTTACAACAAAATATTCTGGGTACTTGGTTAAATATAGTTTTATGGGGCTTACACAGAAAAGTCAATGAGATTCCTTGGGAAAATGCAATCTTATTGAATTTCTATGATATTATAGAACAGAACTTAGAGTAGTTATAAATATTAACTACATATCACTTTTAAAATACTGAATTGTAGTAAGAGTAGTAAGGTATATCTGTAAATATTTACTGTCTGTTAAGATTAAATTGTATAATCAGCTAAATAGAAAACTAAGATATTTCATGAGTTGTTTTCCATGTTTTCATTTAGTTATGAATCTATTTTCTTTCATTTTTATTTAAATGTTTCTTTTTTATAAACTGTAGTATAAAAACTTGCAAATAAAACTATAGATTAAGATATTATGATCTAAAAATATGTTTTGAGATAATTTAGTTTTATCAAAGCTAGATTTTATTAGTTCTATTAAAATCATTAAAAAGTTTCAATGATATTCCCACTAAGAATATGACAGGACGGAACTGGAAAATATCATCCTGAGTGAGGTAACCCAATCACAGAATAACACACATGGTATGCACTCATTGATAAGTGGCTATCAGCCCAAATGCTTGAATTACCCTAGATGCCTAGAACAAATGAAACTCAAGACGGATGATCAAAATGTGAATGCTTCACTCCTTCTTTAAATGAGGAAAAAGAATACCCTTGGCAGGGAATAGAGAGGCAAAGATTAAAACAGAGACTGAAGGAACACCCATTCAGAGCCTGCCCCTCATGTGGCCCATACATATACAGCCACCCAATTAGACAAGATGGATGAAGCAAAGAAGTGCAGGCCGACAGGAGCCGGATGTAGATCGCTCCTGAGAGACACAGCCAGAATACAGCAAATACAGAGGCGAATGCCAGCAGCAAACCACTGAACTGAGAACAGGACCCCCGTTGAAGGAATCAGAGAAAGAACTGGAAGAGCTTGAAGGGGCTCGAGACCCCAAAAGTACAAGAATGCCAAGCAACCAGAGCTTCCAGGGACTAAGCCACTACCTAAAGACTATACATGGACTGACCCTGCACTCTGACCCCATAGGTAGCAATGAATATCCTAGTAAGAGCACCAGTGGAAGGGGAAGCCCTGGGTCCTGCTAAGACTGAACCCCCAGTGAACTAGACTGGTGGGGGGAGGGCGGCAATGGGGGGAGGGTGGGGAGGGGAACACCCATAAAGAAGGGGAGGGGGGAGGGGGATGTTTGCCCGGAAACCGGGAAAGGGAATAACACTCGAAATGTATATAAGAAATACTCAAGTTAATAAAAAAAAAAAAAAAGAATATGACAGGAAAGTCATTTGTTGCGTTAAACCAAAGATTACTTACTGCTCTTTTCCTAGAACACCCTGTAATCCAAGGCACAGAAAGGTTTCCTGAAATCTGTGAAAACAACAAATGAAATCTTAGTATGTATTAACATTGCCTATAATGTTGATCAACACTAAATCAAAACATTGCATATGATGTGGAGAAAAAGAGATCTGTATTTAAAACACAGTGCAAATCGAAGGCATTCATTCCTTACATACTTAAAGGGCCTTCCCTTGTAGAAAAAAATAATTAGAAATGATATAGAATCTTCCAGAAATTAAAACAAAAATACTTGTTGGGTTCTGTAAGGTATATGAAAGTGTGTAAAAAATAGTTATTCTTAAAAATTCAGTGCTCTATGGATTAAAAGAAAAGAATGTTTTAAAAAATCATATCATCACAAAATAAGGGATGACACTATAAATGAAGTCCATTAGTAGTATTTACTTTGAACACTAAGTACTTACTAATATAAATATTATTACAGGTACCTTCTTAATATGGATTAAGATATATTGATATATTAGGAAATAAGTAATCTTAGAGATGCAGTACAAATTCAGAAGAACTGTTTTTCTAAATTTTCTCCTCATTAGATAACCATATTAATATACCTTCCATCTTTTATCACAAAGTGATAAACACAGATTTTAAAACCACTGATTTGAAGGATGATTATGTTGTATAAACAATACATAACTGTAAAAGGTAGAAAGGTGAAATTTTAAGCTATATAATCTATACATAAAGGTTCTCTACATAAAGAGTACATGCAGTAAAATCTTTTCTTTTTAAGTTCCAGTCCAGTGTTTAGTGTTGATAATGAAGTTCTGCAGTGTTGCAGACATGAACAGACAGATGCATCTTCCATAGTATACAAGTAGTTCATATCCCAGCAAATATTTTCTAATAGTGTCTCCAAATTGTGAGGGATTTTTAACATTTACAAATAGAAGAGAGTAATGATTAGAGTTAAGAATATACTTACTTCAGTTATTGGTATATTGGACATATAAACTTGACTTAACATAAGTAAAATTATTTTATTAACATAAAATATTTTCACTAAATGTATAATAAAATAGTGATTAGCTGAATGCAGAAGGTCATAGCAGAGTACGAATAATTATTTTTTATTTTAGAAATAAATAGGACAAACCAAGTGAAATAATCACATCATATGCTCCGTACAAAAAGAGATATTCAATTATTTTGAATTATCACTTCACATATTCCTACTAGTGAGAATAGCTGAAGAGTAGCTATGCAGAACCTCTAGAAAACAAGTATGGTACAGCAAAGAATTATGGATAAAACAGAATCCTCAAACATCAACTACTAAAATGTTGGATGATACTAAAATTTTCTATTCAATTAACATCTACTAAAATATATTCTTTAATTCCTTATATTTCTAGCACAATCCAAAGAAAAAATAGCCAGGATAGCCAGATTATATAAAAATAAATTTGACTAATACTACAAATAAACATTCCTCCGACTTTCAGGAGTCTTTTTTTGGTACAAGATTCAAAGACAGGATTCTCATGTACTAGAACCCATAAAACATAGTACTCAAATGAAATGGACAGTTAGTTTAATTTTACACATAAAAACATGATTTAAAAAATTATGAAATAAATCTACAAGGTGGATCTCACAAACATTTCATAACTTACACAGACAAATGGGTGCTCTGTATTTCAAACTAGAAAATTTATGATATTATAAACTCATTACAATAATGTTGTCATTGTTGAAAGCATTTGGGAAACTTAGAAATGTCAGTTCACACCTCATCCAGAGGTTCTGTCTCATTACTCACACACCTTTTATTGTAACTAAAAAATACAGCCTAGATTAAACATTCATAGTATTCACTAAATGTGTCACAGAATAAATTTTTTTCTAAAATCAAATTTTAGTGATGATTTGTCATCAGTAAAAGCATTTAAAAGAATCCCACAGGTTCTTAAAACAATTGTAAAAGACTTCAAAAACTTTTTGACAAATTGAACATTATTAAAATAAGTAGATATAACTTTTCAAGGTATCTAATTCAAATTCTGTTCAAATGTCTATCAGGTATCTCTCCTATATGAGATGCCATTTTAGCCGTTCCAGGAAATAAAAAGATAGGTAAAACCTAATTTCCTGGAGGGCAAGAACTATGATTTGAAAGGAAGAGATAAGACAGGTACATGAAAGATTTTAATACAAAGACAACTATAATAAGATGTCCAATAAATAAAGTAATAGGAGTTCAAAGTATGGCAAAATTACACCCACTTGTGGATTGATATCTCAGCTGAATCTTAAAAAGTGAGTAGAATTTTGATAGAAATAAAAAAGAGACATTCCAAGAAAAAAAGAATAGTATCACTGCTGTGGCATGAAAGCACAGCGATATCTGAGGAATTATCAGTTCATCCAGCACTGCT
Source organism: Rattus norvegicus (assembly GCF_021556685.1). Classification (NCBI taxonomy): domain Eukaryota; kingdom Metazoa; phylum Chordata; class Mammalia; order Rodentia; family Muridae; genus Rattus; species Rattus norvegicus. The sequence continues at coordinate 84,747,356 of NC_141554.1, forward strand.
ATGGTAGGCTGAAGTCATTTTGCGGAGGTGAGGAATGCTGTGTACACTTCTATATAATCCTGTGGAAAATATGAAGTTTCTGTGGTATACCTGTTATGTGACAGAACTTTAATTTTATATATTAGAAAGTTTATTATGACTGTCCATGTATAAGAAGTACAGAGATAATTCTATATGAATTTTGTACAAGAAGTAATCCAGGCTAGAAAGTAAGATAGGGGAAGTAGGACCACAGATATATATATATATATATATATATATATATATATATATATATATATATATATAGAGAGAGAGAGAGAGAGAGAGAGAGAGAGAGAGAGAGAGAGACAGACCTTATATAAAAGACAGAAAAATAATTGGATGCTTGAGAGATGACAATGACCTTTTAAAATGACCATCATAAAGCTACTTCCTAGACAGATCAGCCTATTTAATTCAACCAAGGATTACAAGTTTAAGACAAGGAAATGCCTTTTGTTTGAAATCTGTCTTATGGCTAAAAAATAGTTGTATTTTTAAAAAATAACACAATTGCTTAAATGTAAATTAGAACTACATTGTTTATATTGTTGAACATAGTGAATCCAAATGTAACACGTTTCATGTAAAATTATGCTTATGCTTGAAGCTGATGATATATATCAATATATTAATTATACATTATACACTTATTACTTTTGATGGGTGTATATTCAGAAGCCATGCATATAGTTAATTTTTATGGATTACTTATAGGATTAAATTTAAAATTTGTTTCCTTTTAAATAATTTAGATCCTATAAAAGGTCATACAGGAATCACATGTCAAAAGCATTAACTTGATTCTAAAAGTAATTTAGTTATTCTGTTAGTGTTTTGTCAACTTGACCCGGGCTAGTCATCTGAAAAGAAGACAGTTCAACTGAGAAATTGTCTCCAAAAGATTAGCCTGTGTGCAAGACTATGGGGTATTTTCTTGATTGATTGTTGGTATGGGAAGACCCAGATCACTATGGGTGATGCCACTCTTGGGCAGGTCGTTCGAAGTTCTATAAGAAAGTAAACCTTGGAGAGCAAGTCAGTAAGCAAGTTACTTTTGCCATAAGACACAGAGTTGAACCAGTCATTTTCTGTAAGTTTCTGCTTCAGTTCCTGCCTCCACTCCAGCTTCCAGCTTGTATTCCTGGCCCAAATTCCCTCAATGATGGATTAGGATGTAGAAGTCTAAACCAAGTAAACCTTTCCTTCTCCAAGTTGCTTTGGTCTTAGTGTTTTATGATGGGGTATTACTGTGACAGACCTGACCATGTCTTTCTTAGGAAGACTGTGACGTGTTTTGTGACACTGGGCTAGAAAAGCCATTGATTACTCAGAGCTTAATGAGCTGTTTTGTGGTAACTTAAGAGATAATGCCAAAAAACATGCAAGGAATGGAGGCCTGGCTTGTTAAGGTTTAAAGTGAAGCTTTGAGAACTCATCAAAGACTCTATCCAGGCTGCTCAAGTAATATACTGAAATAAAATACATGGGTCAGCTGGGAGTAAAAATCAGTTATGATTAATAAGAAACTAGCACCACTACAATGAAACTTTTGCCCTCCTGGGACAATCAAGCTGCTGGCTTGGGGCTGAAAGATCAACTATGATTAATTAATAAAAGCCCAGCACCATTGAGGCAAAATCTTCATGGAAGTGTACTCTCAGGTTCAGTATATGGAAGCTGTGGTCTAGAGGGGGACAAGGTTGTATCTCGTGTTGGTAGCCAAACTTAGAAATGTGTAAGAATCTCTCACATGGTACTGGACTTGAAGACATGAAGGAGTCCCCAAATCCACTGAACTTTGGCACTATGAAAGTCTAGGAAAGGCCACTGGTGAAGGTAAATCTTCTGTTGTAGTAGAAACCAAAGGATTGAAGAGCTTATAGGAAAAGGCTGAGGATTGCCACCAAGTAATAGGTTTGGAGTGCCTGAAGAAAGTCTGGGAGTTTGTCAAGATGCAGCATGTGGAGACTCTAGCATTTTGGAGATGCCAGTACCATGGGATGACCGGCAAGGGCAGAAATAGCTGTACAATGGAGCCAACATGAGCCTATGAAATGAGCTATGTGTGTTGTGGATGGCAGAGACAAACAAGTGGAGTTGACCAGGTTCTGTGGAGTCCAGAAGATCATGAGAGAATTCTAGCTGTGGGACATTCAGTCACAGGATTTGCTATACACTGCTGGATATCAGTTTTGCTTTGCTTTGACTGTGACTATACATTTGTTCTTCCTTCTTGGAGCAATAAAGCATTTAGACTGTTTTCTTATTTTATGGGACTCTATAGTTATGAGACCTTGAATATTTTTGCAACTTTAAAATTTTGAAGAGACTGAGTTTTTTTTTTCCTTTTTTTTTTTTTTATTAACTTGAGTATTTCTTATATACATTTCGAGAGTTATTCCCTTTCCCGGTATCCGGGCAAACATCCCCCTCCCCCCTCCCCTTCCTTATGGGTGTTCCCCTCCCAACCCTCCCCCCATTGCCGCCCTCTCCCCACCAGTCTAGTTCACTGGGGGTTCAGTCTTAGCAGGACCCAGGGCTTCCCCTTCCACTGGTGCTCTTACTAGGATGCATATCCTAGTAAGAGTTTTTAAAGAGAATTTGGCTTTTAAATTGTTGAAGTTTTTCAAAACTATGGAACTTTAAAAGTTAGTCTATGTTTTATATTGTAATATTAATAGTAACATGACATTTGGGAGACAAACAAGAAAGAAAATCTCATGGTTTAATAGTGATGTGTTTTTGTGTCAAGTTGACAAAGGGTCAATTGTGTTAATTTTGTCAACTTGACAGAAGCTAGACTCATCTGAGAAAAGAGAACCTCAAATGAGAAAATGCCTCCATAAGGTTTGTGTGTAGGCAAGCGGGTAGGACATTTTCTTGACTAATTTTTGGTGTAGGAGAGTGTAACCCATTGTGGGTAATGCCAACAATGGAGCAGATAGTTCTAGAGTATTAAGAAAGCAAACTGAACAAGCCAAGAGAAGCAAGCCAGTAAGCAGTATCCTTCATGATCAATGCTTCAGTTTCTGCATCTAGGTTATGGCTGGAGCTCCTGTCCTGACTTTCCTTAGTGATAGACTATGATACAGAAGTGTAAGCCAAATAACATCTCTCTTCCCCAAGGTGCTCTGTGTCATGATCTTTATCACAGCAATAGGTAGCTAACCATGACATCTATAAAGAATTCAATACACATGATAGATATCCTCTTTTTAAAATTTCAAACCACTGAAGCTACAAACTGAAATATGTTTTATTTTACCTGAGTTAGGAAAATTGAATTTTTATTAATTAGCTTTTCATTAAATCTGATTTGATTAACTGAAACAATTAGGCAATAACTGTCAACATGAGAAATTCATAAATCAATGTTTTAGCTTTCCCTCAATTGTTCTGGTATTAGATGAGCACCAATGCCTGCCAATCATAATGCTTAAATGCCAGAGTTCCCTGGTTTTTATTTATTTATTTATTTTTAGGTTATGAGGTGTATAACATGAGACTATTGCTGGGCATGTGATAGGAAGTCAATAAATACTTTCTAAATAAATTGAATTAATTATAGCCTTCACTGTTCACTTGTTATGAGTTTCTGAAACTCTACAAAGAGCTAAGCATGGCAATATGCAAAAGAGTCGTTTATAGAGTAAGAACATGGGGACAGGAGAGGAAATTTCTTCTGCTTGAAAAGGTTTTACTTTTAAAAATATTTTACATATGTTTTAAATCACCTCACAAAGTAAAAGATTAACAGGTTCCATGAGGCATTTTAGACATATTTCATTTTTCTTGATTGCTAGCCGGCCCACTCCTTCCTCATCCCCTTTCCCCTTGTCTTAGTATAGGCTTTCACTCCAGTATTCTACCCTTCATTTTATTCTATTATCTCCTCACTCCCTTCCTTAAAGACCCACTTTTTCCAGACTCATGAGGTCCTTTGTAACTTCCTAGTTCATCCAACACTTGTGCCCGCCTCTATACACATATTTAACAGTTAGAGGCTAGGAAACACTAATGAGAAAGAACATTAGGTATTTGTCGTTTTGAGTGTGAGTTGCTTGGAAACAAAGAAACAATATTGCAATGCACATTATCAATTTTTTTTCTGCTCTTCCCCCTATCCAATCTCTATCAGGGCTCTGAGAAGTAGATTGGCTTTACAAATTATTTTTTTAATATATCATCTTTAAATAAGCAACAACATGCTTTAAATATAGAAATCCTTTCTCCATTAAGAGATAATAGAATGATGCTTAGGAACATTTATGAGCCTACCAAAATTCTTGCAATTCACAACCAAGATGCTATGTTGGATTTATTCCTACCTAATTTTAGTGGTTAAATTTTATGAAAATAAATAACAAGAACTTGGAATTCTATGATGGGTAAATGAAATCAGAAAAGGTCCTCAGATATAACATAAAAAACTCATTATATTCCCAATTCTTGAAATACTGACTGTAAAATATTGCAACATTATAAGTAAAATAATATAAACTTTATTGGGACAAATTTTTTTCTGATTCAAAGGCATGTGGCAGTATACAATTAAAAATCTGAAACTAAAACCTCCAGAATACTTTATTATCTAATTTGGCTCATGTAAAAAGACATTCGAGAAAATATAAATGCTCATTACTAATTTCAGAAACTATACCTGTCAAATGATAGCACTAAGTTTTCAATACCATTTTATAAATGAAATGCAGTAATTTTATAACATGGCCACACATCAGAGCTCCAGGAAGCAATGGAACATTCATTTTTTTGTTAGTAAACTACCATCTTTTGAAGGACTGCACTAGTGTTTTTACCGTATCTCTACTTTGCATACAACTCTTCAGTGAAGCAAAATATGGGGTTGTCGTTTTACTATGTTTTGTTTTAAGCACCATGGCCGCTTGTTGCACTAAACTTATGTGCTCTACTGTAGTAACTATAATTTGAAAATAAATGGCAGATGGAAGATAGCAAAATAAGAGCTAGGAAGCTCCAGAAATTTGTTCTTCTAAGACAATATTAAATAAACAACTGACGGGTTGGAGGTCAGAGCACATAACTAGAACTTTGAATTTGAGGCAGGAGGATTACAAAACCGAGGCAAGCTTATATAGGCAGTTCCAAGACAGCATTATATTGGGTCCCTATGTCAAAACAACATGAAAAACAAGTAGCGAAGGACTAAACCAGCATTGTGGCAGCTCTGAAAACCTTTCAAAACCTACAGCAACTAAGAAAATGCCACGGTGAAAGTGGTTGTAAAATGTATGGTATTTTTATTGACCATTTCTAGAACTGTTTTTTAGTGTGACATGACATGAAAGCAGTTTTGGCCCAATCCCTAGTCTCTTCTGTGAACAAGACACAAACTTAATTTGATGGAATTTTTGATTACTGTAATGTGTCTGCAGATATCTGAAGGTCTCTTTGTCTATGAATTGGAAGTTCAGATTTACAAAACTAGGACACATGAGCACTCAGGTTGGAAGGATGTAAAACTCTGAAGGAGGGTGCTGAAGTGCAGATGAGGAGAAAGACACTAGTGACTGAGGAAAGAACGCATAACTACTGTCTCTTCAGAAAGAATGGACACAGGCAACCTCAAACGGTAGGAGGTGGGGGGACCCTCTAGAAAGCACCAGAGACCTGGAAGGTGAGAGACTCTCAGGACTCAACGGGGGGTGGGGGGTGTCCTAGATGAAATGCCCTAAAGTCAGGCGTGGAAACTTTTAGAGCCCACCTCCAGCAGAAAGACAGGGCATCAAGTGAGGAATGGGGTTGCTATCCCACAGTCAAAATCTCTGACCCATAATTGTTCCTGTCTGAAAGAACTGCAGAGACAAAAATGGAGAAGAGGCTGAGCTAAAGGAGGTCTAGTGACAGGCCCAAATTGAGATCCAGCTCAAGGGGAGACTCCAAGACCTGACACTATTAGTGATGCTGTGCTTACAGCCAGGAGTCTAGCATGGCTGTCCTCTGAGAGCCCCAACAAGCAGCTGAAAGAGTTTAAACCCAACCAATGAACAGAAGCTGCTGATCCCTGTGGTTGAATTAGGGAAAACTTGGAAGAAGTTGCGGAGGAGGGCGACCCCTATAGGAAGAGCAGCAGTCTCAACTAACCTGGATCCTTGAGATCTCTGAGACACTGAACCACCAACCAGGCACCATACACCAAGTGGGTGATATGAGGCCCCCAACACATATACAGCAGAGGACTGCTGGGTCTGAGTTCAGTCAGAGAGGATGAACCTAACCCTCAAGAGACTGGAGGCCCCAGGGAGTTTAGAGGTCTGGTGGGGAGGGGGGAGTATGGGATGAGGAACAGTCAAAGGGTGGAGTGGGAGGGGAATAAAATCTGAACTAAAAAAAGATTGAATACTTTTTAAAAGAAAAAATAGACAAGAATGAGACTCAGACAAGTTAAAATATTTTAACCCAGCCTTTAAAACAGAGGGACTGGTAAATATACATAAGGGTGCGGTGAAAACCCAGGAAAGGACTAAAAGACCTGAAAATGCATGCTCAGCTGACCAGTGAATGTCTGCAGGTAGCCAAATTACTAAACTTGGTAATTTTTTTTCTCTTCCCAAATTATCAATGAAAAAGTAAAAGCCTTAGTATATGCGAAGAAACAGGACACTAGCGTCTAGTCAGAGAATAAATAAAAAGGAAATCTAACAAAATATTCCAATGGAACCTGCATGCCTTTATTTTTTGGGGGAGGGGGGTAAAGAATAAATAGAGAAATTGACTTTCAATAAGAAGTTACTACTAATCAGATAATAAGATTCTCAGATATTAATAAGAAGTAACTACAGGTGTTAGAAAGGGTACTTTGAGTACTACATCATTGTTTTTAAATTTTCTTTCCCCTATCCTTACTGTCTTTATTATTTTTGTTTTGAGACAGGGACTCACTATGTAGCCCAGGCTGGCCTGGAATTTGTTATGTAAATTAGGATGACCAGGAGCTTTTAGTGACTACTGATATATACCACTGTAGTCAGACATTGCTTTCCATTTTGAATCATGAAAGTGTACAAAGAACTGGGAGGAAACGATGTGTTAAACTCTGAACACCCTGGAAGCATCTTTCCTTCAGTGTTGTGGTCCAACAGGTATGGATGTCTAGCCAGTAGCAGGGAAACATAGCAAATATCTACATCTTATTATTCAAATTCTCAAAATCCATATTTGTTTTTGTTGTTGGTTTCTTCCTTTTAAGGAGAAGACCTTAAGGAAGGTTCAGAGGTAGACTTATAGTTCACAGTTAGAGAGATTATTTGAGGAGGCTGGAGAGATGGCTCAGGGTTAAGAGCACTAACTGCTCTACCAGAAGTCCTGAGTTCAATTGCCAATAACCACATGGTGGCTCACAACCATCTGTAATGGGATCTGATGCCCTCTTCTGGTTTATCTGAAGACAGCAACAGTGCGCGCTCTCTCCCTTAGCTCTCCCTCCCTCCCCTCTCTCCTTCCCCCATCCTCCCTCTCTCTCTCTCTCTCTCTCTCTCTCTCTCTCTCTCTCTCTCTCTCTCTCTCTCATATATATATATATATATATAGTTATTGATATAGATAGATAGATATAAATATATAGATGTGTAATAAATCTTTTAAAAACGAGATTATTTGAAACATACCCAAACAATTGATTATGTAAAACAGTAAAGAAATACATAGTTTGGTTCCGAGTCTAATGTTTCTTAAAAGTCTTACTCTAGGTATATCTTTTCCCAATAAGCACTATGCAAAAAGATTATTTGATTAAAGCGCAATTTAGCATGTTAATCAGGTGTCTACTAAAGGAGTTGGCTAAACCATGAAAGCTCTAAGTTCCCAGCCATTAATATCTAGAGTACTGATTCATTTGCCTACCCATGTATCCAAGGAAGGCAATTGGGTACATAACCAATATAATCTTATTTTAGATGTGGAAACTTCTATGCTTCCTATAAAGTACGATATCTTGAATAATTTTTATGTCAGACAGATTTTATTAAATGTCTGTATTCCTTTTATTTTTTAGAAGTCCTTGTCATTTTAAAACTTGATAAAGCACACCATTCTTCAAGGTGTTGGCCACAATCCAACATTTTCAAATAAAAGCCTCAAATTACTTCAAAATATAAGTTGTGACCTAGGCTGTAATATAACTGTACACAACTATCATTTTTAATACAAGCACACCTATAAAAATCTTTATAAAATAAATTTATACCTTACCTGGTAATTGTTTTGGTTTTGTGATAACCTCAGTTGGTTTGTTGATACAAAATGTGGAGAAAAATTACTCCGTGATGGATTAGTATTGCTGTACATAGTACTTGATGCTGTATGCAATGAGGTCCGTGGTGTCAAATGGTAGTCTCTAGTTTGATACAGTACATTGTCTGACACATCTCTAATATTCACCATTTGTGAATTTGACAGGTTTCTTCCTGGTCCAGGCAAAGTTGTACTTTGGTTCTCAGCTCGAAGGGAACTGCCACTTTCATAAAACCTTGAGTAGCTTGTTATCTGTGCTCCCATTGATGCTAGCTCTTCCTCTCTGGCATATTCATCCTCTGCATCTCCAGTCTCCATTGCAATGGACAAACAAGTTCCTTCTGCTGAGCCTGGCTTCTGTGTGGTATTTCCTCCCAGAATTCTCTGAGGGTAATCACTGACGGCCAATGAAAACACTTCACGAATTTCCAAGTTTTGTGTTCTACAGCAAGGGTCTCTACTGGTTGGCTTTTGCCCACATAAGTTATGTGATGCCAGAGCTGCATGTTCAGGTTTATATGACCTTTGGATCCCAACTGGTTCAATTTTGCAAGGTCTCTGGCACACAGATGGCTTTTGAGGTACTGTCATTTCAGAAGCTTGCACCGGAGAACTTGCGTAGCTTTTCTTTGTGTGATTGTACACTGAGTTTCCAGCATTTAGTACACTTGTCTGTCTTGACAAAATAATTGTCTTTTCCCCTAGGAGCACAGAAGCATTTTTACAGTGTGCTACTTGTCTTTGAACAGGAATGTGCAATTGAAATTCAGTGTCATTTTTACTGGCTGCCTTCTGAATAGGAATTTTCTGTGCTTCTGTAATTTGTGTATTTGTATGCTTTGTAGTGCCTTGCTTACTTGATGAGCCTGCCGGACTGTATATGCCAGTTACAATGACATCATTATTGGCAGAAGTCCAAGAAGATTGCTGGCTGGAAGGGCGGGCAATATTAACCACATTTCTGACTGTAATGTCCGGAGCTGCCAATGAGGTACCAGACACAGTTCCTGCTGTTCCTGACTCACAGCTTTTACTACTCATTTTTCTTCGCTTATTGCCAACCCACGTCTGAAAGGAAAAAAAAAAAGGCAATATGAAAAAAGTTAACAACAAGCATAGAGAAAACCACTTCTAAATGATAAATTGTATTCTTATCGTAGAAACAAAGCCTACGCACAGGCAAAAGGAGAAGATCCAATAAAAAACAAAGTAAGCAAAGTATAAGCCCAAACATGATTAAAGACTAGCAGCCTGAGAGCATTAGTAAGAACACATTACTACTCTCTGCCATAAGATCCGTCCAATTACTATGAACTGAGAATTGCAAAAAGGTTTAAGAAATCTGAAATTGTTTTTATCGTTTGACCCATTATATAATAGTCTAGGAATATATCTTAAAATACAATTATAGTTTGACCAGCTCTAAGTCTCTACATTTACCCCTGCTCACAGCAAACAGGAGCTTCTCTAACCAAAAATGATGGGAACACTAATCTGAGTATAAACATTGTCATTTAGACAGCAATTTGATGAAGACATAGTATCCATTTTGCAAAATAACAGCAGTAGCTTCCCCAGCCACAGGACTTTGACTTCCAGTAGTAGAGTCCTTCCTGTATGACAGGACTCATATCTGATCAAAGTAGTTGGATATCCACTTAGCCGACTTAAGCACACCCCGTATTCCCCAATCTATAAGCAGATAGTAACAGCCATGGGGAGGACTTCCCATACCTGCGGATCTACAGGCAATTAATAGCTTCTAGGATAAGGAAAACACATTTTTTTCTTTAGTGATATAGCTTCTAGTAATGGCCCATGCTCCTGTAAGTGATTCTTTACCTAGCACCCTGAAAACAGCCCCAATGAAACTTATAGTCATCAAAAAACATAAGAGAGAGAGAGAGAGAGAGAGAGAGAGAGAGAGAGAGAGAGAGAGAGAGAGTGTTAGAGGGACACGCAGAAAGAAAAGTGGAAAGAGCAAGGGGATCAGGAATGGGAGGTGAACAGGGGAGAGTAACAAGAGGTGAGGATAAAATAAAACATAGACATAGATAAAAAGGCCATGCTGAAATCCATTAGTATACACATTTACTATAGGCTAAGAACTATTGACATGTAGGCACAGATATAGATAAGGTTTGTAACTTATATTTACTACACACTTATAATATCAAAAAATAAATGTACACTAAAGGGTAGCTCTTTAATTCAGTAGAAAATGCTCACTGGATTATTGACCAAACATGCACATATAATTGTCAGGCTTAATGACTTCTATTGTATATATATAAACATAGTTTATTTCATACTACTATTTATATTATTTTCTAAAGCATTCATTATTGATATATACCTTATTTTGCATACATTTTCATGTTGGTAGTCCTTCTCATGCAATACTAGAAGAGAAATAGCCAAAAATCTGTATTTTCTAAGTGCCTTCCAACATTCCAAACTTTTATTTATCTCAAACCTCCAGTTTGAATCTCCTGTAGTTTTTACTAATCTGAGAACTAATAAAAGATAAATATCTTGATTGGACTTTTGTGGTTAGTATATTATTTTGATAGTCCATATCATGCATTATATTATATATATATATATACTTATATATATATATATGGATATTTACCTTTTTAAAATGATTTGTAAGAGCAATTTTCTCTAAAGACAGTAACTTGATTATACAATGCCTTTGTTTTGCTTTGTTGTTAATTTATGGTAGTCATTTACCTGTTTTGCACTTTTCTCTACTTAAAAAGTTTCACACAATGAATATGTATTACCTTTATAAACATAAAAAAGTTATGGATAAAAGTAATATAATAGGTTGGCATTTAGGACTTAATTATAAAATACATTCTTCTATATAAGTAATTTATAATAATTACCTTAGTGTAATTTCCCTGAATCATGTTTCTTCTTAAAATACACAATAAAAACATTGCAGTCCAAATGTGATTATGCAACTTTATATTCAAAAGTGTATACCATATGATAAACTACTAAAACACTCTAATCTCTAAAGAATTAAACAAAATAAATGAGTAAATGAAATTCTTAAATAAACTAGTCTCACACACAAGTGATGTAAGGTTTAGATTTGCAAATTTTTAATGATGTGCTTTAGAAAACCTTATAAATTACCTAATGTTCAGTGTTTATACAATGTATAGACGCAATATTAATGTTGCTGTAATACTGTCTGCACTAGATTCTGCAATGACTATTCTGTATATATTATAGCTATTTTACTAGGCGCTACTTTTTAAATCATGTAAGTGAAGAAACTGAAGTCCAAAAATAATAGCTTTGGGAAAAATATCTTGTCAGCAAGTAGCAATGATTCCAGGTGAATTCTTCTTGATCTCAAATGTATTCTTCTTCAATTACTCCACATAAAGTGACTAGAACTTCCTGAACTAGTTATCCATCATCAATCTTACTTTCATGATATTTTCAATAAAGAAAGGGTTCCAGAAACTATAATGTTCCCCTTTGCTTCATATGGCATAGTGGGAATTGTAAACTCATACTGACTTTCTTCAACAGGACAAGCAGGATCTACAAGCAGCGTCTGAAATATTTTTTGGGTAAACATAATTTCCCAAAAGGTGAATTTCATAAACATGAATATCTAAAATATGTTTTCATATTTTCAATTTAAAACTGCATAAGAATGATGTGTTCTTACATTACAAAATATATATCACCAAACTTAAAAAATATTAAGGAAAAGCACAGTGAATTGGTAAAATTTGAATCCAGGAATTATTTATCATACCTAGAGGACATCTCTGAACCATATGTCTTACTTTTTGTAATTTTATTGTTTACATATATAGCTGTATATTATAAATAATAGCATGTTAGTTTGATATATTATATGCACATCAAAGTAAAATACAATAAAATACCATGTGTATCTGAAATTCAGATACCCAGTAACCCAGAAACCTTATTTGTCTGGAACACTGTCAACATAGATGTCACAAGATCAATCGGTATTGCTCATTAACACAGTGATTACTAACTTGTAGCCCACGTTCTCTAATTTTACATGTATTTTGAATAAATACAGTACTATACTATCCCACAAATTAAAAAATTAGAAGTGGAACCAGTAGTAATAGATTGCCTGATGATGGGGCTCCCGGATAATAACACACTATTCAATGCTTATTGAAAAGGAGGTGGTGGGAGGACACAGACTCAGTCTCTGAGCAACCACTAAAGGTGTGTATATGTGTGTGTGGACAAGAAAATAGAGGTAGTTGTTAAAGAGTTCCCACTCCCTGGACTCCAGTTAATAGTTTTTTTCTTTTTCCCACAAACCCATTTACTGGCATTTACATTTGCATTTCTTTTTATTCATTTCCAATCCATTAAAATGATTTAGGATCCTTGGTAGTGTGAAAGGCAGAAAAGTAAGTGGGACAGAAGAGAATACTAGCAGACTGGCAGAAACGGAACAGTGGCTCAAGAAGGAAGTCTAGAAGAGGTAGAATAGACTTGATAATTCCTTTGTGTCAATGGGAAAACTGAAGTAGCAAATGATTTTTAAATAGCTACAATAACAAATTTCCAGGTTATACTTGGAAAATTAGAACTTAGTAGCAACATGATTTCTGGAAGTTTGGAAGTCCTTGAAGAGAAGCGTCTAGAACTATCCTGCCTCAATTTGAGTAGTAACATAATTCAGGACCACAGTATAGTAGCTCTCCCTTGACTTGTGGAACCTGGAGATTATAAAGTTATTTTTGAACTGCTACAGCAGACCATACACTCAGAGGGACTTTTATCAAGAGGATTAAAAATGAACAGACTAGAAAAGGAGAATTCTAATGATTAAGACGAAGGAGGAAGAATAAAAGGACAACGATGAAACGGGCTCAGATTTAGAAGAAGAAATAAAGATTCGTATATTAAAGAGAAAAGGAAATGAGGATAAAGATGATGGTAACTATGTTAAAGAGGAAAAGATGGTCTTTGGGGAGAGGAAAGGAGACACAGAAGATAATGGAGAAGGAAAAAGATGACCAAACTAGTCTAAGATCACATTTGCTAGTATTCTTGGGTGTGCAAAACAGTGATCATGTCTTGCTTCTTCATATATGAGAGATGAACTGTTAGGAGTGATACTTGTAGCTAGCTATTCAATAACTCCCATTGTGAAATTCTAACAGTGCTTTAAGAATGAGTAAAAGTGAACAGAAGGATTTTCTTTCTTAGTCGGTTGTGCAGAAGTTGGGATGTGTATACATACAAATATACACTATAATATATAATATATATTATATATATAATACTGACTTAAATCAAATTTCTGTGACATACAATTTTTAAAATCTGTGCCAAAAATGTGTTTTCAAAGAAAATCTTGTTTTCATACTCAGACTTTGTACCGTCAGTCATTTGTGTGAGAGCAGCTCATTACTGTATGGGTCCTGCTCCTGCAACATGCAAGTGTGACATAGTACCTGTACAAAAGACCTGGCCACTCTATTCCCTCTTCCTGTAGCTGGACCTTTCACTGACTTCCTAACACTTACTAATTTATGAAACTGTTTTTCTCAGTGCAGTTTTGTTCCGTATGTCCATTGGATTACAAACTTTATTTAAAAATACAAAACAAAAAGGAATCTAAATTTTATGGTTCATAAGGTTTTTTTTCCGGAGCTGAGGACCGAACCCAGGGCCTTGCGTTTGCTGGGCAAGCACTCTACCACTGAGCTAAATCCCCAGCCCCGGTTCATAATGTTTTATGCAAGAAGCTCTGCTTATTAATTACTTTGTTGGCTAAAAATGTGAAACCATATTAGTAGGATAAAGAAAAAGCACCATTAGCCCATTTCAAAGGCCAAACCATTGACCAATGTAAATAAGATTTCCAAGTCAAAGTTTTCAGCTGGTTTCCCAAATGATTTTTATAGCAGCCCTGTGAAGTGTTATGTTTCTAAGTAGACTCTTTAATTATCCTTCTTACAGTTTTAGAACATTAATAGATATAAGATTTAAGGGGTATACAGTAGGCAGCTGGACGAATAGTTGAAAGCAAACAAAGTTTAGATTTATTTTTAATACATCACTATATGGCTAAAGCTACTATAAGGCTAGTATATGGCTAGTAAAGAAAATACCATGAGGAGAGACGTATATCTCACTTGTCATGTTGGCTCCATGTTCAAGGCAATTGTGTTTTTAAATCTTGGAAAGTTTTTTTCTGTTGATTTACAAATTTGTAAATTTCCTTTATACAAGACCTCTAGCACAGGCAAGCCTATGTAGCCAAGGATAATATTAAAGTTGTGATTCACCTGCCTTTGCCTTTTTACAGGGATTTACCACATCACCCAACTTATGTGGTACTGAAGACAGAGCCCAGGGCTTCTTACATACTAGGCAAGTAGTCTATCAACTGAGCTATATTCCTAGCCAAATTATTAAAAGAATCAGTATATTAATTGCTCTTATGCATCTGAGATATAGGACTATTATTGTTTATTATTTTAGATGTGTAATTTATATTTCTTTTATGGCAGGGTGTCATATAACCAGACTGTCCTTGAATTTATTATTTGGCATAGGATGAGGACAAATTTCTAAATACCATGTTTCCATATTCCATCTGTTAAGGTCATAGGTGTATATCACTATGCCTTGCTGCTCAAATTGCTGTTTTAAAATTAAAATTATTAGTACAGAGAGTAAACATGTTTCACAGTTGATTGAAATAAAATACTTGGGTTAAATTTTGTGGAAGCATTATAATCTCAGAAGGGAAAATTTCATCTAAGCAGTAAGGTTCATATTTTAGTTCTGAAGAACTCTCACTGTACACTTGTTTTTGAGACAGGCTGTCATACAGGCCAGGATGGCCTCAACATGTTCTATACCCAAAGGCAACCTTGATTTCCAGAGTCCTACCTGCACTTCTCTCCCAAGTGCTAGGATTACAGGTGTGCCTCCAACCACACCTGACTTTTTGAGTGTTTATTTTAAAAGTATGATATATAAAGAATTATAGGCAACTGATTAAACCTGGAAGCAGGAAAGGTGGTCTTCCCCAAGGAAGAACACACAAATTGATTGTCCAATGCTAGAATTCTAGAAACATACATAGAAGTAAAATGATACAAAATGAAGAGGTTATAGTCAGGAATATATATGTATATACATAATTATATGCATGCAAAAAGAAGCCATGAATATGAATGAGAATGGGCAGACCTATATGGGAGGATGTGGAGGGAGGAAAAAGAAGAAATGTGACTATATTACTGTATATTAACATTTTAATTAATCATCTTACTAATACAATCTAATTTACAGCTGTTTGGTTTATAAACACTTAGAATATCCAAAAAAAAAAAGAAAGAAAAGAAAGGAAAAGAAAAGAAAAGAAAAGAAAAAACCCTTAAAGACTTGTTTATTTTGTGGAGGGTATTTTTCTGCAGGTTTCGTATTTTATAAAACTTTGGGATTCATTTTTAATGCTTTTGTATGGCAATACCTGTTTTCTTAAATCCTCAACGTTAATAATTTTATACAGCTTCTTTTTTAACATCGGGTTGTGTCATGCGGACAGGTTGATCTTGAACTTGTAAGGACTCTTCTACCTTTGCCTCCTCTGTGCTGCAGTTCTTCGTGTGTACCACCACACCCACCTCAGCAGTGCACTTGAATAAGCCATAGAGTGTTAAAAAAAACTACAACACTCTTAACCCAGAAAGGGAAATCATCAAAACAATGTAATGAAATTCATTATGTATAATTGACATATGCTAATTAGCTCTTAATAAGAAATCACTGAACAACAAAAAACTAAGAGTACAATTATTTTCCAAGTTTCCTATCAAAGAAAAGCACAAAAATATATATTTAAGAAATACTTGTACCTCAAATGTTGTAAATAGAGAAATGCGTTTGAAGGCTACAAAAATTAAACCTTACCAAAGCTGCTCAGATATAAGATCTAAAATTTAACAATGCTTATCAGATATAAATGTCCACCCCTTGTAAATGCCTCGTTCATCAAAAGGAAAAGGAAAAGCATGTCAGACAAGCTGGGATAATGAGAATCAAAAGGTGATGATCTAGCAAGCAGACTATACATAGGAAAAAGGAAAGGCAAATGTTTGAATTGCCAATATTTGGAGGTTGTAAAATTCTCTTTTAGTTCTCTTATACATTTACTACCTTTAAATTTCTTTTTTCAGTACAGATATAATTAAGATTATCGGCATTTTATAAGTATTACCAGGATTTAATGGCAGAACATTTTTTCTTCACTTTTGAGAAGTTAGCACACAAAAGAATGGGTTTCGTCACAGCATTTTCATAGTTTCGTGTTCTAATTTACTTAACCTTTACATCTCAGTGTTCTCTCGTCCATTTACTTCATAGTGATTACTTTTACTTGGATGTTTTATTCAGCCTTTTAAGTCATTTTACGTACAGAGTAAGTACTAATACAATAGACTTAAATTTTTCAGAAAAATCAGTAACTTTATATTGAAAATAGTACAGATCTCTCTGAAGTAGGACACAAAGAGCAAAAGATGGGGAAATTGTAGATTTAAAAATGTATAAACTGGGGGTTGGGGATTTGGCTCAGAGGTAGAGCGCTTGCCTAGCAACTGCAAGGCCCTGGGTTCAGTCCCCAGCTCCGAAAAAAAAGAAAAGAAAAAAATGTATAAATTGCTCTGCTGAGCCTTTGTCTGAGTGGAAGAAGAGTGAATATTATGTTGGGATATAATTTGAAATAATGACTTTGTAAACCAATGATGAATGAAGAAAACTGCTTTACACAAGTCCTTATATCTATATAATATTATAGTCACAATCCTACATTCTAAGCATTGAGATCTGTTACTATCATTGTTTTAGATTTTCACTCCATGAGCAGTAAAAATATTTAATTTCTATATTCAAATACAATGGTATTAGTTATGAGGGGAAGAATTCAGTAATAAATTTGAAATATAAAAGGTGGTCCACATTTCAACTGTCTGGGAAGGTGATTTACTTCAAATTAATGATGACACAAAGGGGGTAAAGTCCAAGAATATATCACTTGGAAAACATTTATTTGTATACAGTGCAATCTCATCAACTTGAAATACTTTATTATTTTTAATGTAAATGGTGCATTTAGAGCTACTAAAAGGACATATTTGTAGTTTTTATAGAAGTGTGAATCTGGGAGCTGGAGAGATGGTTCAGTGGTTAAGAAATGTGAATCTGATAGTTGATCTTAAACAATAAGAATACTTTCCCCCATAATTCATGGCATAATTTACTAGTTGAAAGTGAATAAATTCTTAAGTTCTTAAGAAATAATTTAGAAATGGCTCGATCTAAATATCTTTTCTCTAGTGTCTTTGAAGGTACAATTGTACAGCAAAATAAACTTGAAAAACATATAGCCCTCTTTTCCCAAAATTAGCCTAGTGAATGTCCTGGACAGGTAAGTTGTTAATCTTGAATCAGTGGGGTTCCACACCAAAACGATTTGTAGAATGTTTAAATAAGCATGAAAGAACCAACGCATCCAAGAAAATCAGTCATTAGTTCTATTAAATTTATCACTTGCCTCTTCTCTATTACCTCATTGCTATTCAGGAATGTGGAACAGATCTGATTTTTTCTTTTACACAGAATAAGAACAGTTGCAATAATTTCCTCCTTTGGGATTCCCCGTCTCATACTTACTAACCATTAAATCCATACATTTTACTTAGAAAGCAAATATATCTGTAAAACCAAAATGTACTTTCCTGAAAAGGGAAACTTCAAATCCTAAATGTCTGAGGAAAACTTCTAAATACAACAAAAAAGCTAGGTAATTGTAATTGCTTCAGAAAATCTGTTTTCCTAATCATGGTGGAGGTCTTGTGCAGATTAACTGAGTTTCAATAAAGAATATGATCAACAATCCATAACTAATATTACTGGTATTTATTAAAGATTAATATAAGAGATATCTCCACACTGCGAGGGTTTTAGTGTCTTTAAGATATTTATAAAAATAAATAGGTGGGTTTCTCTATCAAAATAGTATTTTTACATCAGGGAAATGAAGCTGTGATAAAGTTAGTACTTCATACCCTGAATTGTTTTTTCTTATAGTAAGCAAATATCGTTTGTAATAAAAAGCTATAAATTCAAGTGCAAGGCCTCAATACTTACCCTGACTACACTGAAGTCCAGCTTAGCCTCCTGTGCACACTGTAATATGAGCTGAAAGCAATTTTTACTTTGATTTGTCATTCCATTTTCATAATAACGCTGTAAAATCCTTTGTTGCTCTACAGTAAATACAGAACGTAGATTCATCTAAAAATAAAAGAAGATACTCTGAAAATTGGAATTAAAACTTGATAGGTGTAGATTTCGAACACTTTTGGTTTCTGATACAATTTTAGTGTTTCTAAGCGGCACAATTTATGTAAATAAATTGACCCTCAGTAGTGGGCAGTAATTTGTATTCTAAAGGGAGATAGCTTCCCCCTGAAAAATATATACAAACATTTAATTTGCTTGGAAAAGCACAAATTTTAAAGACAGAAACATAGAAAACGAAAAAGAAAAGAGAAAAGAGTCAATCTCTTATCTGGTTTGTGTCAGTACATGGGGAAAAATGGTTTTCACGGAAATAAATATTTATGGCTGGTAAAGCCAGAGATGGTGTTAGCCATCCGCAGTCAATTATCAACAGGGACACTCGCTGTTCTTTGTCAAGAAAAGCCTCTGGCATATGTCTTAACAGTCAGAAGCTGTGCTCGGAAACAAAAGGGACTTTTTTTTTTCTCCCCCCATTCTGCGATAAAAGAAATTTTATCATATATTAAAAAATCTCTCTTTTTAATATTTGTTTGTTTTGATTTTGCTCTTGAGATGGGTTCTCATGTAGTACAGGCTGGCCTCCAACTCCTACCTTCCTGCCTCTACCAAATGTTGGGTTTACAAGAGTTCACAAACACGCTCAGCTCAATTGAACTTTTAACTAATAACTATAGTTCCTAAATGGAAATTCAAAATGAGTGTAACTTACTAAAACCATGTCCTTTTAAATTATTTTGACACCATCAAAATTAGACAACGTAAGTTTACTTTTCCTGACAATGGGTGAGATTCTTAATACAAAGGGCTAAGAATTTTGCATGTCTCACAAGAAAATGGCTGGTCAAACGCTACTTTTAAAGGATGAATTATAATAGTGCATATTTTAAAGTAACATTTTTAATTTGATTAAGGAAACTTTGGATTTCTGTTAAAAATTTGTCACATGGAAAGAATTTCTTGAGGAAGTCATGCCTTAAAAATTAGAAAACTGCCACAACAAAAATGCCACCAGTCAAATGAAACATTTTCCCTAGTATACAGTATATCGAAACAATCAAAATCATTAATATGGAAATATAATTTCCCCCTACCCTCAATACTTACAATAATAAATCCATCCAATAAAAATTAATAAATCATAACATGTAACCATACGCTACCGTATGTTATTCGTTTTTTTTTTTATTTTTTTAAACTTTGTTCCTTGCTCACACAAACCCTTCTCTATTTGTTAAGAGATTTGACTAAAGAAAATTAAATGTAAGAGAGGCCACGGGAGAAATGAATGTAGAGTTTCTTTTCTGAACATCCAGGAATAAAGACCTCCATTAACTTTCTGAGAGTTCTGAAGGATGTTCAGTAATGTGGATGTCAACTTGACCAAACACTCAAGGATGATTGCACCAGTAGGTAGGGGCAGTATCCATTAAATCAATTTGTACTATGATGGGTTCCAACTCTCAGAGTTTACCCTAAATGGTTCAACCACAATCAGGAGAAGACCCAGAAGATGGAAGTCAAATACCTGAAATACCTCATCTGATTTAGAAGCAAGGTACCGTGGAATAGATTCTGAGGGTGGCAAATTCAAATTATGAATGCATAATTAGGAAAAAAATCACCCTGATCCTTTCCTGCATCTACAGTAAAATCCTACACTGCAGGACGCAGTAGATATCCAAGTGTGAGCATACCTTCCTTGAAATATAGGATAAACTATTTTCCTATTGGCTGACTACAATCATTACACTTACCATATAAAGAACAGCTGAACTTCTCCACTGATAACCAATATGCAAATGCAAGTGACTGAACATCAAAAACATATAGAAATGCTAAGGACTTTTTAAGTCTTTCCGTTAAATTCAGCAATAACAGCAAAAAGACACTCTTCTGAAAGTAGCTATGTTTCTAGCTAGATAACCCATCTGAATAAGATGTCATTATTTCTACCCATCATAGCTATGTTTGTCTATATTAAATTAACAAAAAGCCAAAATTATTAACCATTTACAAAGCAATAACCAGAATTATCTCTTTTAACATAATATATGTAAAATACAAAATGGTGTGTCACTGACTCCATGGAATCAGCCCATTGGATAGCATGGAAAGAAGTTCTGGAGACCTCACCGCCTGGTCAGGTGGGCACTCCCGAGGCTGCAGAGCGGAGGAGACCACCAACACTGCCCACCCCTGCCCACATCCCTGGCCCAAGAGGAAACTATACAAGGCCTCTGGGTTCCCGTAGGGGAGGGCCCAGGAGCGGCAGGACCCCTGCGCCTGAGACACTGCCGGAACCTGAAGGAAACAGACCAGATAAACAGTTCTCTGCACCCAAATCCCGTGGGAGGGAGAGCTAAACCTTCAGAGAGGCAGACACGCCTGGGAAACCAGAAGAGACTGCACTCTGCGCACATGCAGACGCCAGAGGAAAACACCAAACGCCATCTGGAACCCTGGTGCACGGAGGCTCCTGGAAAGAGCAGCGCAGATCTTCCCGGTTGCTGCCGCCACGGAGAGGACTTAGGGAGTACCCCACGAGCAAACTTGAGCCTCGGAACCACAGGTAGGACCAACTTTTCCACTGCAGAAACCTGCCTGGTGAACTCACGACACACAGAGGCAAAATTCCTCTAGGACCGGGCACTTCCTGTGTTTACCGGAAGTCCCACAACCACGGATCCCAGCCCGCAGCAGCTCTCTGCTCCCAAACCCCGTGGGACAGACCTCACCGCCTGGTCAGGTGGGCATTCCCGAGGCTGCAGAGCGGAGGAGACCACCACACACTGCCCACCTCTGCCCACATCCCTGGCGCAAGAGGAAACTGTATAAGGCCTCTGGGTTCCCGTAGGGGAGGGCCCAGGAGCGGCAGGACCACTGGGCCTCAGACACCACCGGAACCTGAAGGAACAGACCGGATAAACAGTTCTCTGCACCCAAATCCCATGGGAGGGAGAGCTAAACCTTCAGAGAGGAAGACACGCCTGGGAAACCAGAAGAGACTGCACTCTGCACACACATCTCAGACGCCAGAGGAAAACACCAAACGCCATCTGAAACCCTGATGCACTGAAGCTCCCGGAAATGGCGGCGCAGATCTTCCTGGTTGCCGCCGCAGCAGAGAGCTCGTGGGCAGCACCCCACGAGCAAACTTGAGCCTCGGGACCACAGGTAAGACCAAATTTTCTGCTGCAAGTGACCTGCTGGTGAACTCAAGACACAGGCCCACAGGAACAGCTGAAGACCTGTAGAGAGGAAAAACTACACGCCCGAAAGCAGAACACTCTGTCCCCATAACTGGCTGAAAGAAAACAGGAAAACAAGTCTACAGTACTCCTGACACACAGGCTTATAGGACAGTCTAGCCACTGTCAGAAATAGCAGAACAAAGTAATACTAGAGATAATCTGATGGCGAGAGGCAAGTGCAGGAACCCAAGCAACAGAAACCAAGACTACATGGCATCATCGGAGCCCAATTCTCCCACCAAAAGAAACATGGAATATCCAAACACACCAGAAAAGCAAGATCTAGTTTCAAAATCATATTTGATCATGATGCTGGAGGACTTCAAGAAAGACGTGAAGAACTCCCTTAGAGAACAAGTAGAAGCCTACAGAGAGGAATCGGAAAAATGCCTGAAAGAATTCCAGGAAAACGTAAATAAAAAAGTAGAAACCCATAGAGAGGAGACACAAAATCCCTGAAAGAATTCCAGGAAAACACAATCAAACAGTTGAAGGAATTAAAAATGGAAATAGAAGCAATCAAGAAAGAACACATGGAAACAACCCTGGATATAGAAAATCAAAAGAAAAGACAAGGAGCTGTAGATACAAGCTTCACCAACAGAATACAAGAGATGGAAGAGAGAATCTCGGGAGCAGAAGATTCCATAGAAATCATTGACTTAACTGTCAAAGATAATGTAAAGCGGAAAAAGCTACTGGTCCAAAACATACAGGAAATCCAGGACTCAATGAGAAGATCAAACCTAAGGATAATAGGTATAGAAGAGAGTGAAGACTCCCAGCTCAAAGGACCAGTAAATATCTTCAACAGAATCATAGAAGAAAACTTCCCTAACCTAAAAAAGGAGATACCCATAGGCATACAAGAAGCCTACAGAATTCCAAATAGATTGGACCAGAAAAGAAACACCTCCCGTCACATAATAGTCAAAACAGCAAACTCATAAAATAAAGAAAGAATATTAAAAGCAGTAAGGGAAAAAGGTCAAGTAACATATAAAGGCAGACCTATCAGAATCACACCAGACTTTTCGCCAGAAACTATGAAGGCCAGAAGATCCTGGACAGATGTCATACAAACCCTAGGAGAACACAAATGCCAGCCCAGGTTACTGTATCCTGCAAAACTCTCAATTAACATAGATGGAGAAACCAAGATATTCCATGACAAAACCAAATTTACACAATATCTTTCTACAAATCCAACACTACAAAGGATAATAAAGGGTAAAGCCCAACATAAGGAGGCAAGCTATACCCTAGAAGAAGCAAGAAACTAATCGTCTTGGCAACAAAACAAAGAGAAGAAAAGCACATAAACATAACCTGACATCCAAATATGAATATAACAGGAAGCAATAATCACTATTCCTTAATATCTCTCAACATCAATGGCCTCAACTCCCCAATAAAAAGACATAGATTAACAAACTGTATAGGCAACGAGGACCATGCATTCTGCGGCCTACAGGAAACACACCTCAGAGACAAAGACAGACACTACCTCAGAGTGAAAGGCTGGAAAACAACTTTCCAAGCAAATGGTCAGAAGAAGCAAGCTGGATTAGCCATTCTAATATCAAGTAAAATCAATTTTCAACTAAAAGTCATCAAAAAAGATAAGGAAGGACACTTCATATTCATCAAAGGAAAAATCCACCAAGATGAACTCTCAATCCTAAATATCTATGCCCCAAATACAAGGGCACCTACATACGTAAAAGAAACCTTACTAAAGCTCAAAACACACATTGCACCTCACACAATAATAGTGGGAGATTTCAACACCCCACTCTCATCAATGGACAGATCATGGAAACAGAAATGAAACAGAGACGTAGACAGACTAAGAGAAGTCATGAGCCAAATGGACTTAACGGATATTTATAGAACATTCTATCCTAAAGCAAAAGGATATACCTTCTTCTCAGGTCCTCATGGTACTTTCTCCAAAATTGACCATATACTTGGTCAAAAAACGGGCCTCAACAGGTACAGAAAGATAGAAATAATCCCATGCATGCTATCAGACCACCACGGCCTAAAACTGGTCTTCAATAACAATAAGGGAAGAATGCCCACATATACGTGGAAATTGAACAATGCTCTACTCAATGATAACCTAGTCAAGGAAGAAATAAAGAAAGAAATTAAAAACTTTTTAGAATTTAATGAAAATGAATGTACAACATACCAAACCTTATGAGACACAATGAAAGCTGTGCTAAGAGGAAAACTCATAGCGCTGTGTGCCTGCAGAAAGAAACAGGAAAGAGCATATGTCAGCAGCTTGACAGCACACCTAAAAGCTCTAGAGCAAAAAGAAGCAAATACACCCAGGAGGAGTAGAAGGCAGGAAATAATCAAACTCAGAGCTGAAATCAACCAAGTAGAAACAAAAAGGGCCATAGAAAGAATCAACAGAACCAAAAGTTGGTTCTTTGAGAAAATCAACAAGATAGATAGACCCTTAGCCAGAGTAACGAGAGGACCCAGAGAATGTGTCCAAATTAACAAAATCAGAAATGAAAAGGGAGACATAACTACAGATTCAGAGGAAATTCAAAAAATCATCAGATCTTACTATAAAAGCCTATATTCAACAAAACTTGAAAATCTGCAGGAAATGGACAATTTCCTAGACAGATACCAGGTATCGAAGTTAAATCAGGAACAGATAAACCAGTTAAACAACCCCATAACTCCTAAGGAAATAGAAGCAGTCATTAAAGGTCTCCCAACCAAAAAGAGCCCAGGTCCAGACGGGTTTAGTGCAAAATTCTATCAAACCTTCATAGAAGACCTCATACCAATATTATCCAAACTATTCCACAAAATTGAAACAGATGGATCACTCCCGAATTCCTTCTATGGAGCCACAATTACTCTTATACCTAAACCACACAAAGACCCAACAAAGAAAGAGAACTTCAGACCAATTTCCCTTATGAATATCGACGCAAAAATACTCAATAAAATTCTGGCAAACCGAATCCAAGAGCACATCAAAACAGTCATCCACCACGATCAAGTAGGCTTCATCCCAGGCATGCAGGGATGGTTTAATATACGGAAAACCATCAACGTGATCCATTATATAAACAAACTGAAAGAACAGAACCACATGATCATTTCATTAGATGCTGAGAAAGCATTTGACAAAATTCAACACCCCTTCATGATAAAAGTCCTGGAAAGAATGGGAAGTCAAGGCCCATACCTAAACATAGTAAAAGCCATAGACAGCAAACCAGTTGCTAACATTAAACTAAATGGAGAGAAAATTGAAGCAATCCCACTAAAATCAGGGACTAGACAAGGCTGCCCACTCTCTCCCTACTTATTCAATATAGTTCTTGAAGTTCTAGCCAGAGCAATCAGACAACAAAAGGAGGTCAAGGGGATACAGATCGGAAAAGAAGAAGTCAAAATATCACTATTTGCAGATGATATGATAGTTTATTTAAGTGATCCCAAAAGTTCCACCAGAGAACTACTAAAGCTGATAGACAACTTCAGCAAAGTGGCTGGGTATAAAATTAACTCAAATAAATCAGTTGCCTTCCTCTACACAAAAGAGAAACAAGCCGAGAAAGAAATTAGGGAAACGACACCCTTCATAATAGACCCAAATAATATAAAGTACCTCGGTGTGACTTTAACCAAGCAAGTAAAAGATCTGCACAATAAGAACTTCAAGACACTGAAGAAGGAAATTGAAGAAGACCTCAGAAGATGGAAAGATCTCCCATGCTCATGGATTGGCAGGATTAATATAGTAAAAATGGCCATTTTACCAAAAGCAATCTACATATTCAATGCAATCCCCATCAAAATACCAATCCAATTCTTCAAAGAGTTAGACAGAACAATTTGCAAATTCATCTGGAATAACAAAAAACCCAGGATAGCTAAAGCTATCCTCAACAATAAAAGGACTTCAGGGGGAATCACTATCCCTGAACTCAAGCAGTATTACAGAGCAATAGTGATAAAAACTGCATGGTATTGGTACAGAGACAGACAGATAGACCAATGGAATAGAATTGAAGACCCAGAAATGAACCCACACACCTATGGTCACTTGATTTTTGACAAAGGAGCCAAAACCATCCAATGGAAAAAAGATAGCATTTTCAGCAAATGGTGCTGGTTCAACTGGAGGGCAACATGTAGAAGAATGCATATCGATCCATCCTTGTCACCCTGTACAAAGCTTAAGTCCAAGTGGATCAAGGACCTCCACATCAAACCTGATACACTCAAACTAATAGAAGAAAAACTAGGGAAGCATCTGGAACACATGGGCACTGGAAAAAATTTCCTGAACAAAACACCAATGGCTTATGCTCTAAGATCAAGAATCGACAAATGGGATCTCATAAAACTGCAAAGCTTCTGTAAGGCAAAGGACACTGTGGTTAGGACAAATCGGCAACCAACAGATTGGGAAAAGATCTTTACCAGTCCTACAACAGATAGAGGCCTTATATCCAAAATATACAAAGAACTCAAGAAGTTAGACCGCAGGGAAACAAATAACCCTATTAAAAAATGGGGTTCTGAGCTAAACAAAGAATTCACAGCTGAGGAATGCCGAATGGCTGAGAAACACCTAAAGAAATGTTCAACATCTTTAGTCATAAGGGAAATGCAAATCAAAACAACCCTGAGATTTCACCTCACACCAGTGAGAATGGCTAAGATCAAAAACTCAGGTGACAGCAGATGCTGGCGAGGATGCGGGGAAAGAGGAACACTCCTCCATTGTTGGTGGGATTGCAGACTGGTACAACCATTCTGGAAATCAGTCTGGAGGTTCCTCAGAAAATTGGACATTGAACTGCCTGAGGATCCAGCTATACCTCTCTTGGGCATATACCCAAAAGATGCCTCAACATATAAAAGAGACACGTGCTCCACTATGTTCATTGCAGCCTTATTTATAATAGCCAGAAGCTGGAAAGAACCCAGATGCCCTTCAACAGAGGAATGGATACAGAAAATGTGGTACATCTACAGAATGGAATATTACTCAGCTATCAAAAACAACGGCTTTATGAAATTCGTTGGCAAATGGTTGGAACTGGAAAATACCATCCTGAGTGAGGTAACCCAATCACAGAAAGACACACATGGTATGCACTCATTGATAAGTGGCTATTAGCCCAAATGCTTGAATTACCCTAGATGCCTAGAGCACATGAAACTCAAGACGGATGATCAAAATGTGAATGCTTCACTCCTTCTTTAAATGAGGAAAAAGAATACCCTTGGCAGGGAAGGGAGAGGCAAAGATTAAAACAGAGACTGAAGGAACACCCATTCAGAGCCTGCCCCACATGTGGCCCATACATATACAGCCACCCAATTAGACAAGATGGATGAAGCAAAGAAGTGCAGACCGACAGGAGCCGGATGTAGATCGCTCCTGAGAGACACAGCCAGAATACAGCAAATACAGAGGCGAATGCCAGCAGCAAAGCACTGAACTGAGAACAGGACCCCCGTTGAAGGAATCAGAGAAAGGACTGGAAGAGCTTGAAGGGGCTCGAGACCCCATATGTACAACAATGCCAAGCAACCAGAGCTTCCAGGGACTAAGCCACTACCCAAAGACCACACATGGACTGACCCTGGACTCTGACCTCATAGGTAGCAATGAATATCCTAGTAAGAGCACCAGTGGAAGGGGAAGCCCTGGGTCCTGCTAAGACTGAACCCCCAGTGAACTAGACTGGTGGGGGGAGGGCGGCAATGGGGGGAGGGTCGGGAGGGGAACACCCAAAAGGAAGGGGAGGGGGAGGGGGATGTTTGCCCGGAAACCAAAGTATTATTATCAAGTATTAAATAAATTTTTAAAAAAAAGAAATCTTAAACAAAATGAAAAAAAAAAACGTTCTTAACTGGGTGACTAATTGAAATCACAGAACATTTAGCCTTACCTCAAGATTCTCTTGTTTTATATTCTATGCATCTCCTTATCCACCCAGCACATAAAAGACCATAGGAATAAGACAGTCTAGTCTGTATGCTACTTAAGCTGAGCTGCTTACTATTCAGCAAATCGCTTAATTTCCTTGAGCATATTCTTGCTGGTCTGTAAAATGCTGGGCTGCACAATTTGATTTGCCTACTAATTAATCTCAGTTCCTATAAGACAAAACTTTGAGTTCACTTTTCTCAAATTCTCCACAATATAATTTGTATTGTTAATATCAATAAGCCCTTAAATTATTAATTTCAAGGATCAAATTTCTTATGTTCTTTTTGGCTTCAAGATTCAGTGTTGTAATAAGGACTCTGAGCTAATGAGAAAGGATAAATTATGCTCAGCATATCATATTCAAACCACCAGAGCAATGACTGAATATTTAAAACTTGTTGCTTTAGGAGTACTTAAGGCATCTTCTAGAAATGACTGCTTCCTTGGATATTCCTTGGATAATACCCAAGACTGTACATTCAGGTGGAAATATTTCAGATAAATCCTGACATCATATTGTTTTTACATATTTGATGCCATATTTAAATTCCTCACTTAAAGTCCAATGTTTAAATAATGTTCTCACTGCTTACCTTATTTGAAAATTCAATAACAACTATTCACTCTTTGAAACTTTTATAATTGAGATGAATACTAATTCAGATATAATAACATTTTTAGTATTTAAAATTTGGAGTTTTAGGTCAGCCATTGGTATTTTGTTTATAAAATGGATTCAAGTCTAATAAAAGTCACATATCAATATATCTTCAAAAATATATCTGTATCAGCATTGTCCTTTCTACACATTACTGTTATTCAGTTTTAAATTTCATGCAGCAAAACTTGTTCTTTTGAAAGTATGGTTAATCTCAATTATCCTGGACCCTAAGATCTCTCAGACACTGGATCACCAACTCCTGGGTATGGATTCAGTCAGAGACAAAGCACCTAATTCTCAAGAGACTGGAAGCCACAGGAAGTTTAAAGGTCTGGTGGGGTGGGTGGGGTGGGAACATCGTTGTAGAGATTGGGGGGGGATCAAAGAGGAGGTATGGGATGTGGAACAGCCTGGGGGAGGTGGACTGGGTGGGGAATAAAATCTGGAGTGTAAAAATAAATAAAATTGAAAAAATAAGATTCCTAGCACAGAGACATACAGTAATCTTTGGTAAATGAAATAAACTGGGAAAATTAGAAAAAAAAAAGGAAAGTATGGTTTTAGTAAGGCAAATGTATATAGTCATAAATTTATCATGGCAGTCAAAATATAAAATATTTCAAGCTCTCCCAAATATTTCTTTACACTACCAGTCACCCCAGTTTGTATCACCCACTAAGAATTCCAAATAAATGACAGCATACAGCATGGTCTTCTGAGCTTTGTTCTTTTCATTTAGCATTTTGTATTTCAGACTAATTTGGGTTTTCAATAGTCTGCTCTGTTCTTTCAGAGTTTTATTTTATTATGTGAATATCCCTTCCTTAAACTATTCCTTTCCTGATGAACATCTGGGTTCGTCCAAGTTCTTGGCAATTATATAGAAAGTGGCTAAGAAAATTTATGTGCAATTTTATGCATATAAATAAGTGTTCACTTCTTTTGCATAAATACCGAGGAGTGGTATTGCTGAGTCATGTGCTTAAGTGTCTGAGTTATATGCTTTCAAATTCAATTAGAGGTTACATTACTTCATTTCCTCCAGCCAAGACTACTGAAAATGTGGTTCAAAATGTGGTTGAAAATGTGTGATTTGTACATTACTATGGTTCCATTACTTTGTTTTTTTTTTCTTTTTCTTTTTTTTCGGAGCTGGGGACCGAACCCAGGGCCTTGTGCTTGCTAGGCAAGCACTCTACCACTGAGCTAAATCCCCAACCCCTACTTTGTATTTTTCTCGTTGAACCTGCGCTTACACTCACTTGTCATCTATGTTTCTTGTTTAAAATTTTAAAGTTTTAAAATGCTAATTTAAAAAGTGATAGCAAATAGAAAGAGATCCCTTAAGACATTACTTCTGATAAAACACATATAATCCAGTACATACAATGAACACTGAAAATTGCTTTTGATTTAAAAAACATCTAAAGTATTAGGGAAATATCTGAACAAGATGCTTATATAAAGAAGAGAGACGAGACGGTGTAGAAGATCTTGGAGGAGTTGTGTAATGAGAAACCATAATCAAAATATATTTCATCAAAATTATGTGTTCAAATTAAAAGTTTTAAAATACGAATCTGAGGGGGAGTGAGGGACTGTGGCCTGAGAGGAGATAAAGGAAGGAAATTTGGGACAGGCTGTCAGGAAAGGGAAGGAGGAAATATTTTAATCATATTTTAGTTAACATTTAAAAATATATTCCAAATATATTTTTATATATTGGGGTTCTAATTTTGAGGAAGTCCATTTACATTTCCCTTTTTATTGAGTGTGCTTTTTATATTAGTTTTGTTTGAATTGTTCTATACCTAATATCTTTTCTGACAATTTTTGACATTAGTTTGGAATCCTGCTGTGATTGTGTTTGTGATTATACTGAATCTATAGATCAACTTAATGAAATTCATTATCTTAGCATCATTATGTTTCTTAATTCATCAAAGTATTTAGTTCCATGTTGACTTCTGGTTTTTCAATTTATAGATCAAATACTTGTAATGTTAAAATTATAGAAACATATTTTTTATTTGACAGTAGGGTGTTACTGTTACTTTTATTTATTTTTACATTTCCACTTGTTCTTTGCTATTTTGTTGATACACTGTTGTTTCGTTATGTTGACTTTGCAGTGGAAAACTTTATACAGGTCACATCCTACTTGCAGAAGCCTTTTATTTTGTGCTTGGTATATTCTAAACTTACACCATCCACACAGATAGGCTTACTTCTTCTTTTCCAATATTTATATCTTTCAGTTCTCTATTTTGCCTTACTACACTGGCTAGGAATTACAGCATGATTTTTTTTAACTTAATAAGTGGAACATTTTGCCCTTGTGCTTAATTTCAGAGGCAAATATTAAGTCTTTCATCATTAAGCACAATATCATTTGTAGATTGATCAATATTAATCTTATTAGGTTAATAAGAATGTCTTGTATTTTCTTAAATGGAACACCGTCAGCATCATCAGTAGGTGATTAATTTTCCATGTTTTTGCATATCTATTGAGATGACAGTATTTTTTGCTCTCTAATATTTTCACATGGTAAATTATGTTATTTCATTTTGAAATGGTAAAACTACCTCCATTCCTAGCATAAACATCAGTTGTGGTACATGAATTTGATTTTACATATCACTTGAGTTGACTTATAAATATTCTATCACCGCTTTTGAGTCTCTGTATTTTGGGGGATATTTCTGGTTCTCTTGTGCTTCATTTAGCATGGCTACTATGCTAATGAGCAACAAAATAGATTTTCTCTTTATCTTCTAAAAGAGATTACATCGAACTGCTCTATTTCATCTTAAATATTTGTTTAAAATTACCAAAGAAAACTCTAAAGGGTCAGCAAGATAACTCAGAGGATAAAGGCACTTGCCACCAAGCCTAATGATGACTTAGATCCCTAGGATCTATACTGTGTATGCAGAGAACTGACTCTTGAAAAATACCTTCAACTTCCACATATGTTCACACACACAAACACACACACACACACACACACACACACACACACACACACACATACACACACACACACACACACATTACAAATAAAACCATGGTTGCCATCATTGTGAAGTGTTAAACTGCAAATCATATTCTTCCACATATGTTCACACACACACACACACACACACACACACACACACACACACACACACACATTACAAATAAAACCATGGTTGCCATCATTGTGAAGTGTTAAACTGCAAATCATATTCTTAAATTATGTAAATGATAGAAGTCTGAGTGAGTTTTGATCCTCTCTGTTTTTCAGGGAATTGGTTCATTTAATCTAACCCAAAGCATGAATTTATTCAATTTCCTTTCTACTTGTCTAATGACTAGAGAGTCTGCAGTGGTTTATCCTTTTCTTTCTTGGTATTGGTAATGTGTTTCTTTACTCTTTTTTGTGAGCTTGGCAAGAAGTTTATCACGTATATTGATCTGATAGAACTAGTTTTTCACTTCATTGATTTTTGTCAAAGTTTTTCTGTCTTCATTTACATTTATGTTTAATTTCTTCTCTAACTATTTACTGTTTGCTCTTCCCTTTAGCCTGGTTTGTCTCGATTCAATTTATACTTAAAACAGAGTAAGGAAGAAGATCATACACAATTGTTTTGAGATTTTTCACAAATATAAGCAATTACCAGTATACATTTAAATTTCTATGTATTTCATTCATGTTCTGCAAATTGTGGTAACAATTTAAAGTTACCCTTCAGTTTAAGGTACTTTCAAAGTCCCTTTATTTATAGTTTAGTTAAAATATGTAGGTATGATATTTTTTGCTACTGATTTCGACTTGAGAAAGCAGAGAATATTCTTTGAGTTACATAAATAGGGGGAAACTTACCCATATATAGTCATTTCTCTAAATTCTGATTTCCTTCCAAGTCTGCTTGGTTTTGTTCATTTCTAAAATTCTTTGGGGAGTTTTATTTTTTTATGTACTCTTCTTGCTAAATGTTCCACATACAGTTAAAGGCCTATGTATTCTATCATTGCATGAATGTTTCTGTAAATGTCAATTGAATTACATTGGCTCATATTATTGTTTGAGCTTTCTATATGTTTTCTGATTTTTCTGCCTACCTTTTAAATCTGTTATTGAAAGAATGAAGTCTTCAGGTATGGTTATGAATGTTTTTCTATTTTTATTTATATCAGGTTTGGCTCTATGTATTTTTTAAAAATCTGTTTTTCAGTACATGGACATTTGAGCGTTGTCACATATTTTGGTATAGTGAACTTTTATTCAATAGTCATCTTCTACAGGCCATCTATTCCTTGTGTTTTTCCTTGGATCTCATTCAACTATGCTTCATATTAATCCATATACTTCAGGCTTTTTTATGTGTCTGTGTCTCAACATAACATTTTCTGTCATTTTACTTCTAATCTGTTACTATAATGTAAAGTGGACCCTTTATACAAGGCAGATAATTTAAGACTTTTGTACTTGTTTCTTTAGATTTTGGGGTTTTTGTTTGGTAGGTTAGTTTTGGTTTGTTTGTTTGTTTGTTTGTTTGTTTGTTTGTTTGTTGAGACAGTTCAGGCTGGCTTCAAAATCACATATAGCTGAAGGGGGACACTGAATTCCAGATCTTCTTGAATCTACCCCTCAGGTACTCAGGCTATAGGTGTGGGCAAGCATGCCTAGGATTTTTCCAGTTTATTTGGAATCATTTTAATAGGTTTTAGCTTTATGTTTAATTCATCGGATTTCTGGCTACAACCCAATATACATTTATATATAGTATAGCCTTTTCTCAAAGATAGCATGCTGATTTCTTAAATACCTTCCTTTCTGTTTCACATATTTCTGCCTGTAAATGTTACTTCCTTCTTTTTCTTGGTAGTGTGTGCAATGTTTTGTTTCCCAAAATATAGAGATCTCCCAAATATTTCAATTACTGATTTTCAGTTTCACTGTATTATGACCAGAGAACATCCTTTCTGTTTTTTTTTGTTTTATTTTATTTTATTGGTTTTTGACAGTCTGATATCCTCAAATACTGTCCATGCTGATCAAATTGCTATGAGCACCTTAGAATTACATGCATTTTATTACTGTTTCATGGAGTAGTCTAATCAACTAAGTTAAGCTGATCGAGTGACATTTATGTTTTTAAACAGTAATTGCTATTTGACTCAAAATTTGTAACCAATGCCAGGAAAAGGTATTAAGCTCTTAAAATACAACACTGTCACTGTTTATTTTATGTTTCTCTTTCAAATTTTAGAGTGCTATTATTTGATACAAATTGTTTAAGCATTTTATATTATTTTAAATAATTGATCCCTTTCTTAAAAAGAATGGTCATCTTTATCTGTAATAATATTATATAGTTTTCTTTTCATGGTATATTTTTTCATTCCTTTTCATTTGTCTGTTTCTTTGTATTTAAACTTACTTATAGACAGGCTATGCCTTGTAGATGGCCTATTTCGACAGTTTTTAATTGACATAAACATCAATATGTATGAGTGTATAATATGCTTAATTGTTTCCCATTTATTTATTTATCCAACCAATTCCTGTTTTTTTATTACTTTTTTATATTCATTAAATGTTTTCGTGATTATAACTTATTAGGTCATAAATCTTTGTCCCCTTATTTTAGTTAACTTTTAGGAGACAGTGGTCAACCTGTTGAACTTTTTGCCATATTAAGTCATATGATACTACTTGACAGAAAAGAATCTTCCAACCATATCTTTTAATTTCTCCTTCCACTAGTCTTTATTTTGGTGCTAAACAATGTCATTTTATTACATTTTAAAGCTTTCAATAAATTTTCATTAAAAAATTAAGGAGTGCTTTCTTAATATGATTTTTAAATGGAAAAGATCTTTCATTTTTTCACCCACAGATGTACTATTTCCAGTATTATTTTTACTATTACAAACTCCATATTTCAATTTGCTTTCATTCTCTTCTTCTCTAAAAAGAACTTTAATAATCTTGACAGAGTACACCTGCTGCTAGAATGTTTTTGAAAGATTTTTCTTTCATAAGCGAACTACATTTATTTTGCTTTGACATTTTTGATAAGGAATTTGGATTGATCTTTTTTTTCCAAAACAGACTCTCATGTGTTCCAGGATAACCTTGGGCTCAGTCTGTAACCAAAGATTCATTTTATCACCAAGAACTAGATTTCATTGCACTTGTATTTATTTATTTATTTACTCATCTTTAACATTTATGGTTTTTTAAAAGTCTACTTCTCTACCTCTTCCTCTCTTCTTCTTTCCGTCCCTTCCCCTTTCCTTCTCTGTCCCACTCTCCATGTGCCTGGAGATTAGAGAAGAGCTGTCTAGAGTTGGTTCTCTCCTGCCACCTTGTGGGATCCAGAAACTGGTAGTCAGGTCTATGCACAAGGCCAACCAGCTAACCCATCTTGGAGGCTAGGTTTTCTGGGTCTTTCCAGACAGTTTCAGGTAAGACAGTAGGATCTCAAACTTGCATGGTACGGAAGCTGACATGAAGTTCATATCCTCTTGTCTTTAGCTCCTGAGAACAGGAATTAAAAATGTGCTACACCAAACACAGTTTATGCAGTACTGAAAATTGCATACAGGGTCTTATGTTGGACAAGCACTCTATTAAGTAAGCTACATTCCCAGAAATCAGATTGTTTTTAGTTTAATTTATTAAAAGGTGTGGCTTTGCTGATTTCCATCTTTTTTGCAATGAGGTACCTCACTCTGATTTATATATCCCTGTATATAAAGCAGTATTACAGAGCAATAGTGATAAAAACTGTATGGTATTTACACAGAGACAGGCAGGTAGATCAGTGGAATAGAATTGAAGACCAAGAAATGAACCCACACACCTATGGGCACTTGATCTTTGACAAAGGAGCTAAAAGTCATCCAGTGGAAGAAAGATAGCATTTTCAACAAATGGTGCTGGTTCTACTGGAGGTCAGCATGTAGAAGAATGCAAATTGATCCATTCTTATTGCACTGTACAAAGCTTAAGTCCAAGTGGATCAAAGACCTCCACATAAAACCAGATATACTCAAACTAATAGAAGAAAAGAGTGGGAAAGAGTCTCAATCATATGGGTACTGGGGAAAATTTCCTGAACAAAACACCAATGGCTTATGCTCTAAGATAAACAAATGGGACCTCATAAAACTGCAAAGCTTCTGTAAGGCAAAGGACACTGTCATTAGGACAAAATGGCAACCAACATATTGGGAAAAGATCTTTACCAATCCTACATCTGATAGAATGCTAATATCCAAAAATATACAAAGAACTCAAGAACTTAGACTCCAGAGAGCCAAATAACCCTATTAAAAAATGGAGTACAGAGCTAAACAAAGAATTCACAGCTGAGGAATGCCGAATGGCTGAGAAACACCTAAAGAAATGTTCGACATCCCTAGTCTTCTAGGAACTGCAAATCAAAACAACCCTGAGATTCCACCTCATACCAGTCAGAATGGCTAAGATCAAAAACTCAGGTTGTAACAGATGCTGGCAAGGATGTGGAGAAAGAGGAACACTCCTCCATTGTTGGTGGAATTGCAGACTGGTACAACCATTCTGGAAATCAGTCTGGAGGTTACTCAGAAAATTGGACATTGAACTACCTGAGGACCCAGCTATACCTCTCTTGGACATATACCCACAAGATGCTCTAACATACAATAAAGACGCATGCTCCACTATGTTCCCTGCAGCCTTATTTATAATAGCCAGAAGCTGGAAAGAACCCAGATGCCCTTCAACAGAGGAATGGATACAGAAAATGTGGTTCATCTACACAATGGAGTACTGCTGAGCTGTCAAAAACAATGACTTCATGAAATTCATAAGCCAATGGATGGAACTAGAACATATCATCCTGAGTGAGGTAACCAATCACAGAAAAACACATATGGTATGCACTCAGTGATAAGTGGATATTAGCCCCAAAGCTCGAATTACGCAAGATACAATCCACAGACCACATGAAGCTCAAGAAGAAGGATGACCAAAATGTGGATGCTTCACTCCTTTCTAAAAGGGGGAACAAAAATATCCATAGGAGGGGATATGGAGACTAAATTTAGAGCAGAGACTGAAGGAACGGCCAAAGCCTGATGCACATGTGCCCCATATATATACAGCCACCAAAACTAGATAAGATGGATGAAGCTAAGAAGTGCATGCTGACAGGAACTGGATATAGATGTCTCCTGAGAGACACAGCCAGAGCATGTCAAATACAGAGTCAAATGAAAGCAGCAAACCATTGAACTGAGAACGCGTTCCCCATTGGAGGAATTAGAGGAAGTATTGAAGGAGCTGAAGAGGCTTGCAACCCCATAAGAACAACAATGCCAAGCAATCAAGAGTTCCCAGGGACTAAACCACTACACAAAGACTATACATGGACATAGCCAAGGCTCCAACTGCATATGTAGCAAAGGATGGCCTTGTTAGGCACCAATGGAAGGAGAAGCCCTTGGTCCTGCCAAGGTTGGAACCCAGTGTAGGGGACTGGGGGGTGGGGGAGAAAGGAGGGAATGGATGGGTAGGGGAGCACCCTTATAGAAGTAGGGGAGGAAGATGGGATAGGGGGTTTATGTCCAGGAAAGGGAATAACATTTGAAATTTAAATTTTAAAAAATCCAATAAAAGAAAAACAAAAGCTGGTCCAAAACAACAACAACAACAACAAAAAAGACTCGAGCCAATGTTCTATGAAATTTAATTTAAAACCTCTTCTAATTAAGCATGTTATCAAAGAAAAATAAAATTATAGTAAGCTTGTAAAAAAAAGAATATATATTTATCCAAGCTCTGTATTTATATAATATGACTTTATAAGATTTGAATAAATTCCTTCAAAATCTGTAAAAAAAAAAAGTATAACCCCCATCCCTTATCTGCCTTTAATATTTTCAGTTCTTCTGTATTTTAGCAACTGGATAATTCAAAATGCTAATACACCACACCCAACCTTCATTTCATGTGCTCTTACATTTCTAGAATTTCAAAACAAACCACTAAAAATAGCTTCCATTTCTTGTCTCATCCTAATGCATCTTAATCTTCATAAACATATATAATATGATAACAACAGTGGTTTAAATAGTCTTCTAGACCTATCTTTCTTCTTTAATGTGCTTTAATTTGTTCTTCTTTGAAATGTGAGATATACATCTTCCTGTTTCTGTATATTTTAATACACAGAATATTCAGTTAATTCTACATATGATAAACATTATTGTTGGATAATGGATGTATCTGTAGTCTTTATGTATGTTTAGGTTTTTGTTATGAGAAATGTTTAACTGACTTGAAAGTAGTTTGAAGACCTGAGGTTGGCAAATCTAAAATTGCTTTCATTCTAGAGTCAATTTGCTCCATTACTGAGAAAATGCCTTTTGAGACCCTCCTAAAAGCATCATGCAACAGGGGCTTTCCAATTTGGTTAGGTGGAACATTAATTATTATTGATCCTGTGTGAGGGAACACTTATGTATATTTATTAATACACCATGTCGCATGTATTTCAAATTGTCCTCAAATGTGTTATGTCTTACGTTTCTGCTCCTCCTATCTTTACTTCCCAAGTGCGGGGATCATTGGTGCTGCCATGCCTGCCTCTTATGTGAACTTGGAAGACTTTTTGGCCTGTTGATTTTGATGTTTTTCTCCTCTCTGTCCTCAACAGTTTGTTCACGTGAGATTATCCGTATTCAACTCAAAGACTTGAACAATCTCTCTCTAGACCTCCTGAGATCTATGTGTGATAACCTCCCCTGTGCAGGATTCATGTCTTTATTCCTCTGTCCCTCAAAAGTACCTTAACTCTAAACTATGTCTCCTTATCTCAAAGAAACTAGGATGCTTGGGTTATTTTTCTCTGACCTATCATTTAAATGCTTCCTAGGTAATGAGTTGGAATGATCAAAGAACTCACCTTGTTCGTTGTTGTTCTAGCAGAAATCCTGGTCCTGGCCTTCCTATTGTCATAGGCCTGAAGTCCATTAATTCTTATATATTTTTGTGTTTGTTTTGTTTTTAGACATTTAAGATGAAAGTCTGTATTTTCCTGATGTTAATTCAACATGGCTGTGAGCAGAAAATTCAGGTGGCCTTTTAGGGTAGAGTGGGGACATTTTAGGAGTCAATACATCTTTGTATTCAGTGGGCTTTATTACTACTCGCTAGTTTCACAGGCTTGGAACAGGTAACTGAACTCTTGGGACGGAACATCCTCAACTGGATCGTGGGGATATAAAAAAAAGTCTCATAATGAGTTTTCGTCACTAAAATAACTGCTAAGCTATAACGTGCTATGTTATACGTTTATATAAGAGATCCGTTTGCATTTGGCTCCCATGTCATGGGGTTAAAGGCATGTGCCCATCTTGATTAGGAATAATTTAACAAATACGACTCCATTCCTATAACATTTGCATAAAACTTCAAACACAGGAAATTTAGTCTTACAGTACAATAACAAAAGGAAGAATGATCCTATTCTTCCTATCTGTAAGAGTTTATTTTTTTTAAATGTCAAAGAATGCAAAACTGTTTAGTACAAAAATATTGAACATAAAAGGATGTCACGGGGGCTGGGGATTTAGCTCAGTGGTAGAGCGCTTACCTAGGAAGCGCAAGGCCCTGGGTTCGGTCCCCAGCTCCGAAAAAAAAGAACCAAAAAAAAAAAAATAAAATAAAAGGATGTCACAATAAAAC
This sequence comes from Rattus norvegicus, assembly GCF_021556685.1. Lineage (NCBI taxonomy): Eukaryota > Metazoa > Chordata > Mammalia > Rodentia > Muridae > Rattus > Rattus norvegicus. Next base: position 84,786,634 of record NC_141554.1, read on the forward strand.
AAGCTAAATTTCATTTAGGAAAACTTGAATAAATATACAGTAATTAATTGTGATTTTAAAGCTAAATCTGAACATGTGTAAAATACTTATTATTGTAAATCAACTCTCAAATTTGTAACTTCTAGGTATCATTTACACGTAAAATTCTCCTCAACCCAAACTGTTCTACTTTGCTTATTTTACTATTAACTTACAAGAATTACAGATATTGTAAAACTTAAATTACAAAATCCTTTATGTATAAAGTCTACTAATGGTTATCTGACATATTCTAATAGCATGAAAATATATTCATTATCTGTTTATTGAACTACAATTTACTGACATGACCTATACACATCTCTTGCATTTTTTTTAAATATAATTGGTTCTGTCATTTATGAGACAGGAGATATTATAAACAATCATACTGCATGAATTCCTCAAAGCATAAAAAGTGTCTACTGACCTCATTAAAAACACTTAAATGTATAATTATTTATGTTTACCAGATTCATAAAGTTGCAGAAAAACATTGTAACACAATTTTATGTATACATGATCCACAAAAATATATGAAAACATACATAACTCATAATGCAGAGATATACATGTATAGCTACACTTATAATATTTGAGTCCTTTTGTTTTGGGGAGACAAAATCTCACTTTGTAGCTCAGACTGGCCAAGAACTCAATCTATATCGCAGCCTAACTTCAAATCCATGGCTTAATCAAGCCTTAACCTCCCAAGTGCTGGGATTAACAACATGAGCCACCATGTCCTGCTCTAATGTTTAAATTCTAATGAACTTAGAAAATGTTTGTACCAAAGAGGGAAAATGCTTCAGCAAATAAATACCTGGGATCTCAGAATGCTTCATTGATAATAATTTATCAGCTTTTAAGATATTTGCATTGAGAATGTCTTAATGATAAAATTGAACTGTCTATAAACTATAACAGTGTTTTATATATTTGGATGACAAAAATTCATGTTATTACAAAAAGAAGAAAGATCAATTTCAAACAGATACTCCAGCACAAGGCAGAACCATGAATAAGGCTCCAATGAGTAATTTCCCTGTAAATTTAGCTCTAATTTCACCTAACAAATCTATAGCCCATTCCACATATAGAATATGGGAAATACCTGGGATTCATAGTTCCACCCGATGAACTAATCAAGCATGGTGATTCATACACCTTTCATCACTAAATTATGCTTATTTCCAAACTGTTGTCTTTGAACAAACTGTGGAAGGAAAATCCTTCTACTCAGAGTATATTCTTAATCATCCTTTTTCAACTTTTTAAATCAATATGACTTCATCCAGTTTCTCTTCTGACTTACCCTACTCCCAAAAGGAATGTTTTTTGGTGGATAAAATTTGTTTTAAGATTAGTGTCATATTTCTTTCCCTAAGCATTTTTGATATTTCTTGAATTAGATTTGCTCTTTATATGAGCATCAAAGGTAGTTTTGTTTTGATAGGAAGAGCTTGACTATCCAATTATTTTACTCCTGATTTCTTATATATCCTGTTCCTGATTTTATATCATTCTACAGAATCCTATTGGGGAAAACTTTTCAGTACACAAGATATTCTCTAGGGCACCATCTAGTGATACATAAGTAACACTGTATAAGTCTTCAGATATATACTGGACAAACAATATACAGACACCAGTTTTACCTAAATACTGGAAACATTTATTTCCCTCAAAGAAGAGAGAACTCAAACTATTGGTAAACAGTTAAATTTGTACAGCCATTATAAAATATATTATGGAGGTTCCTCAAAAGTTAAAAATAGAACTCTTGTATGATCCAGTAATATTATTACTGAGTATATTTCCAAGGAAATGAAATTAACCTATGCATTTGTGAGTCCTTATAGAAACACTCACAGTAGTCAAAATATGGTGAGCTCAATCTGAGTGTCTATAAATGGTTATCTAAATAAACAAAGTGTGGTTTATATATGCAATGATATATTATTAAACTTTAAAATAGAAGGAAATCTTGTCATTTGCAACAACATAGATAGAACTGGGGGACATTATGCTACGTGAAACAACCCAAGAATAGGAGAAAAAATATTATATGGTTTTCCTTATATATGGAATCCAAAAAGAGGTTGAATTCATAAAATCAGAGTAGAACAGTGATTGTCAGGAATGGGGGTTGGATAGATTGTGGGTGGACATTGCTGAAAGGATACAACATTTCAGTTAGATAAAAGGAGTGATTTCAAGAGATCTATTATATAGCATGGCTGTAGTTAATCATAATGGATTATTTACTTTAAAAGTGATAAAAGAATAGACTATAAATGTTCTCAGAACAAAACCATTAAGTATGTAACATAATCTGTATGTTAATTAGCTTGACTTAGCCATTCCACTATGCGCATATATTAGAACATAATGTTGGCTAAAAATTGTATACACCTTTAATCTCAGAATTTTGGAGGGATTAAGACAAAAAGACCATAAGCTAGAGTTTAACCTGGGCTGCACAGAAAGATTGTATTTCTATAAATACTGTAGGTCTTAAATGTATAATTGCATATATAATTGTTATCATTTAAGTAGCAAATAATTATCCTCATACATATTTTGAATAAACTGAGAAAATGTTGGATTACTTAAAAGCCTTATAAGAGAACAGTTCAGGATTCAATAGCCATGGGAAAAGAAGCCACTTCTTTCTGTTTATTTGCTTGTTTTTTTTTTTCCTCATGCAAGGATGACCTTGAATTTCTGTTCCTTCATTCTCTGCCTGTCACAAGCTTAAATTATAGTCACATGCCAATAGGCCTAGTTTGATGTGATACTAAGTACCCAACCTAGGCCAGCCTTGTCAATACTAGCCAAGCACTCTACCAACTGAGCTCCATCTTTATCCCAAAGACACTTGTTCAGTGTCTGAAAAAGACAACCAAAACCAGAAACACGACCTTTCCTAAAGGGACAAACATTTCTTTGAGTCTTTGAGGTATTCTACCTTAAGATGCTCAGTACATCAAATGTCTTTCCATAGTCTACAACTGTAAGACAAAAAATTTTTGCCTTTATACTTGGAAATAAAGAAGTATACATCTTTCTCTGTGGTGTGTATATACGCAAGGCATTTTCTTTTACAATTAGTGAATAAAAACTTTGAAATTGTAAAAAAAACATTTTTTTCAGACATTTGAAAGTAAGTCGTTGGACTTACTGCAGTATCTGCAAACCTGTTTTAAAGATACTGTCCTATGTCAAGCTTGTAAAATTAAAATTGAGCATGCACGTTATTGCCAAGTTATAATCATGTATGTATTTAGAGAATAGCATTAACTCTAATGTGTTTCTTGGTATTTTCTCTTGGCTAATCTTATCATAT